>NC_083095.1:153350447-154045947 GCF_949774975.1 Lagenorhynchus albirostris | reverse complement strand
GGCTAATATTCCGTGTGTACATATACCAGTTCTTCTTTGTCCGCTCATCTGTTGATGGACTTCTTGGTTGCTTTCACGTCTTGGCCATTGTAATACTGTTGCAATGCAGATTTGCCTCCCTGTGTCTTTCCAATTCTGTCTTCTTAGGTTATAGGCCCAGGAGTGGGCCTGCTGGATCATATGGTAGCTCAATGTTGGCCTCGTAAAGGCACGTCCATTCTGTTCTCATTCGTGGCTCTTACCAGGTTACGTCCCACTTAAAGTTGAGGGTATGCACTTCTCCACAACCCCTTCAGCACTTGTTGTTTGTAGCTTTCTTCTGATGTTTATTCTGACTGGTTTGAGCTGATACCTCTTTGTGGTTGGATTTGCATGGGTCTCATAATCCCTTGAAATTGAGTTTTCAGGCCTGTCCGTTTTTTCTTCAAGCGGTGAGTGCAGCTTACGTCTTCATCGTGTTTGCCTGAAGTATGTGCCACATTGTGTAATATCTTGGCCATTACCTCCCTCAAGACATTTTGAGGGCAGGTTCATTTACAGCCCTCCAGTACTTGTGCATATAAAGTGACCCTTAGCACAGGTTTTAAGGCTGCTGTTGCAGGTAACAGCCAGAGGGCGGCAGCATTTCTGCTTTCCCCACTCAGGTAACTAGGGAAACAGACCTTCCTGCCAGTGGTGTTCCTCAGTTATAAATTAGAGTGGAATGTGCCCGGATAATCCCCCAAATGCTGATGTCTCCTTACTTATGTTTGTTTTTTAATGTGAATTTATATTTTTTATTGGAGCCACGTGCCATTGTGTACATGGACCACTTCTTCTTTGTGCACTCCCCGGTTGATGGACATTTTCGTTGCTTCCAAATGTTGGCTATGGTAAATATAGCTGGAGTGCAGGATTGCCAGCCTGTGTCTTTTTCATTCTCATCCTCTGAGGCCATAGGCCCTGCAGTGGGTATGCCTGATTGAATGGTAGCTCAATATTTACCTTTTCAAGGCACCTTGTTTGTGTTTTCGTTACTGGCTCTTACCATGTCCCACTTTGAACCGAGGGTACACATTTCCCCACAACCCCTACAGCATTTATATTTTGCAGAAATTTTACCCATGGCCATTCTGACTGGCGTAAGCTGACAGGATTTTGTAATTTGGATTTGCATGCATAAACAAAAACAGAAAAAAAACTGTGAGTACAATAAACCTCTTGAAATGGTCTTCTTGGAACGTTGCCCTCTTTTGAATTTTTCGGTCGATTTTCGACCCCAGGATTTTTTTTGAGGGCAGGTGTCCTTCACAGGCCTGCAATGAGTGTGAATATTTAGTGACCATTAGCTCTGGGTTTAAAGCTGCTGTTGTGGGAAATGGCCACAAGGCGGCAGCATTTCTCCATTCCCAAATCAGATTACTAGGGCAGCAGAGCCTTTCTGGAAGTCCTGTTCCCAGGTTGTAAAGTAGAATGGAATGTGCCAGGAAGACCCCGCATAAGATTATGTCACATTACTTCTTGTTCGATGTTTTAATTTTTCTAATTGGGGTAACGATTAGAATATTTTTTGTCTTAGGTGTACACAGTGTGGTTCATTTGTACTATATATGTGTGTGTGTATATATATATATATATATATATATATATATTCAGGTACAGATCCTCTTCCCATGTAAATTACTGCAGAGTGTTCCGTAGACCTCCCTTGCTATATGGTCGGTCTTTTTGATATATATATTTAATATGTATTTGTATACCTATGGTAACCCTAATCTTAATTTATCCATTCCCCCCACCTTTCCTTTTAGATAAGCGTGGTTTGTTTTCTAAGTCTGTGACTGCCTTTCTCTGTGGAAATATGTTCCTTTCTCTCAGTTGTTAGATAACGCCTATAAGTGATATTATAGGATATATGTCTTTTACTTTCCGACTTACCTCATGTTCTGTGATTATCTCTGGGCTCATCTATGGTGACGCAAAGAGCAGTGTTTCCTTGTTTCCCATCGTTAGTATGCCTTTGTGTACATGGACCACTTCTTTATCCATTCATCTGTTGATGGACATTTTGGTTGCTTCCGTGCCTTGGCTATTGTGAAAATGGCTGCAGTGCAGCTCTTGCAGCCTGTGTCTTCTCGGCTCTGGTCTTCTCAGGTGAGAGGCTCAGCAGTGGCCCTGCTGGATGGAATGGTTGCTCAATTTTTACTTTTAAATGCAGCTGCTTTCTGTTCTCATTATTGGCTGTTACCACTTTACATCTCACCAGCAGTTAGAGGGTACACAGTTCTCTAAAACCCCTTCGGCATTTATTGTTTGTTGACTTTTGCCGATGGTAGTTGACTTGTGTGAGTTGAATCCTTTATGTAGATTAGATTTGCATGAGTCTAATAATTCCTGATGTTGAGCTGTTATCCATTTTTCTTTTTTTTTTATAAGTAATATCTAGCAGTGTATTAATCAATGGAGTATACTGCACAACAAATTACCTCACGTCTTTCAGGAATAAAACCCACTAAATTTGAAAAGTAAAAAGATGTCACCCACTGAATTCGGACACAATTAAAATGTGCTTTAAATATTTGTTTGGGGAAGGGGGTCACACACTTCTACTCAATTAAGAGAAACATTTACACAGTCCAGGTCTTTTATTTTCTTTACACCCATCATGCCATGAATTCATAAGGAATGGGCTCCAACAGTTCAGGCTACTTTCCATTGGTTCTCACGAAGTGTGCTTCTCTGGGTGGAGCAGGCTGGCGCTTCAGTTGAACCCAAGTACCTTTCTCTTTGGCTTCCTTCTTTTTCTGATCATTTTCCTTCACCCGTTTCAGGAAGCTATCCCGGCTCTTAGAGTGCTTAATATGCTCGATACGCACATTAATTCTCTTGGCAAGAGTCTTGCCCTTGTTTACAATGATGCCAACAGCATGCTGGGTAACATTGTAGACTCTCCCAGTTTTGCCATGGTAACATTTGTGGGGCATTCCTTTTTGAACAGTGCCCATTCCCTTGATATCTACAATATCACCTTTCTTGTAGATTCGCATGTATGTGGCCAAAGGAACAATGCCATGTTTTCTAAAAGGCCTAGAGAACATGTAGCGGGTGCCCCTCCTCTTTCCCTTTGTGTTGGTCATTTTGGCGAATTACTGGAAGATGGCGGTTCCGGCCGAAAAGAAGCCATTTTTCTTTTTTTGAAGAAGAGTGAATAAAACTTACCTCTTCATACTATCTCCTTGAAACATTGGCCTGTTTTTAATTTGTTTGGCCATTCCCAGCTCAGGACATTTTTGAGGTCACGTATCCTTTACTGCCCTGCAGCTCAGGACATTTTTGAGGTCACGTGTCCTTTACTGCCCTGAGTCCGTGTGAATGTTAAGTGACCGTTAGCTGTGGGTTTAAAGCCGCTTTTGCGGGAAACGGCCACAAGGCGGCAGCATTTCTACATTTCCAAATCTGGCTTTTTGGGCAACACAGCCTTCCTGGAAATCGTGTTAGCAGGCTGCAAATTAGAGTGAAATGTGCCAGGGCAAACCCCCAAGAGCTTAAATCTCCTCACTTCTTGTTTGCTTTTTAAATTTAATTTTTATTTATTATCAGAGCAAATTTGATAAAATATTGTGTGTGTTCTAGGTGTACAGAATCTGGTTCATTATATCTATGCCTCGATCTATTCATCTTTGGATCCTTTCCCGTGTAGGTTATTACAGAGTGTTGAGTAGACCTCTCTTGGTATTCCATAGGTATTTTGTGATTATATATTTCATAAGTATTAGTACATGTCTGTTAACCCCCATACCCTAATTCATATGTTCCTTACACCTTTCCATGTGGTTAAACATATTTTTGTTTTCTGAATCCATGCGTGTCCTTCTCTTGGAAATAATTTCATGGGTATCGATTTTTAGGTAACACCTATAACTGATGTCATAGGATATCTGTCTTTTGGGTTCTTTCTTAGTTCAAGTTGGCTGATTATTTCTAGATCCTTCTATGGCGGTGCCAACGGCAATGTTTCATTCTTTTCCTTGGCTAATATTCCATTGTGCACATGGACTACTTCTTCTTGGTGCATTTCTCTGTTGATGGACATTCTGGTTTCTTCCAATTCTTGGCTATGGTACATGTTGCTGTTCAGGATTGCCAGCCTGTGTCTTTTTGATTCTAGTCTACTCAGGAGATAGACCCATCAGTGGGCCTCCCAGATCGTAAGGTAGCTCAATTTTTACCTTGAAATGCACCTCCATTCTGTTCTCACTACTGGCTGTTACCAGGTTACATCCCACCAGCAGCTAGAGGGTACGCCATCCTCTAAAACCCCTTCAGTATTTATTCTTTGTAGACTTTTTTGTTGATGATCATTCTGACGCCTGTGAGGTGAACGTTTTTGTAGACTGGATTTGCATGGCTTTATAAATTCCTGATGTTGAGCCTTTTTCTATGCCCTTTTTTTAACAAAGAAAGAAAGGAACAGAAAGAGAAGGAGAAATGTGCGTAAAATATGTCTCTTGAAATTGTTGGTTTGAAATTTGCACATCTTTTGAGACTTTTGCTCGATTTTCGACCCAAGGATTTGTTTTGGGTTCAGGTGTCATTTACAGGCCTGCAATTATTTTGAATATGAAGTAACCATTAGCGCTTAGTTTAGAGCTCCTGTTGTGTGAAACAGCCACAAGGCAGCAGCAGTTCTCCTTTACCAAATCTGGTTACTAGGGCAACAGAGCCTCAATGGAAGTCGTGTTCTAGGTTGTAAATTAGAATGGAATGTGCCAGGAAAAAGCGCCTTAAGTTTATGTCTCACTACTTCTTGTTCGTCTTCTTAACTTAATTTTTATTTTTTATCACAGCAAGTTCGATTACGATGTTTTGCTTGTTCTACATGTGCAAGATGTGGTTCTTTTACACATATACATATATCTATCCTTCTTTGCATCCTTTTCTCATGTATGTTATGACACAATATTGAGTAGTCTTCGCTTGATATTCCGTATTCGCTTGATATTCTGGTGATTATATTCTTCACCTGTGTTTGTATATCTCTGTTAACCCCAATATCCTAATATATCCAATCCTCACAGCTTTCCATTGGTGAACCATAAGTTTGTTTAATGAATCTGTGACTGCCTTTCTCTGTGGAAATATCTTCACTGGTATCAATTTTTAGGTAACACCTATAAGTGATATCCTAGGATATGTGTCTTTCTCTTTCTGACCTACTACATGTTGCATGATTACCTCTAGACTCATCTACAGTACTGCAAATGTCATTGTGTCATTTTTTCCTTGGTTAATATTCCATCTTTACATGTACCAGTTCATCTTTGTTCACTCATCTGTTGATGGACTTTTTCGTTGCTTCCATGTGTTGGCATATACCCTGAGAAAACCATAGTTCAAAAGGAATCATGTACCAATATGTTCATTTCAGCTCTATTTACAATAGTCCAGAGATGGACACAACCTAAGTGTCCATCACTGGATGAATGGATAAAGATGATGTGGCACATATATACAATGGAATATTACTCAGCCATAAAAAGAAACGAAATTGAGCTATTTGTAATGAGGTGGATAGACCTAAAGTCTGTGATACAGAATGAACTAAGTCAGAAAGAGAAATTCCATATGCTAACACATATATATGGATTTTAGGAAAAAAATAATGTCATGAATAACCTAGGGGTAAGACAGGAATAAAGACACCGATCTACTAGAGAATGGACTTGAGGATATGCGGGGGAGGAAAGGTAAGCTGTGACAATACGAGAGAGAGGCATGGACATATATACTCTACCAAACGTAAGGTACATAGCTAGTGGGAAGCAGCCGCATAGCACAGGGGGATCAGCTCGGTGCTTTGTGACCACCTGGAGGGTTGGGGTAGGGAGGGTGATATGGAGGGAGACGCAAGAGAGAAGAGATATGGGAACATATGTATAACTGATTCACTTTGTTATAAAGCAGAAACTAACATACCATTGTAAAGCAATTATACTCCAATAATGATGTAAAAAAAAGTGTGAGAGCTAAATCTATTTTTGTACAGTGAGGAACATGATGTTCCAGATGTAAGGAACACCTGGATAAAAGAAGAAAGCTACACATTATGCTGGTCGATTGAGGGAGTGGGAAAGGATGGCAACTGGTAAAATATTTTCTTTTCCTTTAATCTTTTTAAATTTCACTTGTTACAAAGAACTTGAATTATAATTGTGCTTCTAAAAAGTAACAATGGAAATTTAAAAGAAAATATATATATTGTGTGTTTAATTACATTTCATAGAATTATTATCCCTGAATCAAAATTCTGTTAGTACACCAGTATAGAGATTATTTCTTAATATTTAGGTAAGAACCATTTCCTTCTTTTTTTGAGAATAATTCTGTAAACTCATTCCCAGTAATGGCACTCTTCCCCAAATCAAAGGTTTAATAAGGGAGATGCAAGCAGAATAATCATGAAAACACAAAGCAATACAACAGCAACAAAAATTTCTAACTTCCAATAACAAACAGCTCAATTTAGAAGAGGGTTTATATCTTCAGAACAAAAGCATGCCGCCTTGACTTTCTAACCAGTCAAAATCTGTGTATTCTACAGAAAATCTGTGATGTTACTCCCATAAAATTACCCTTTACTGCTTCTGCCTCCATTAGATGTCCTAACAGTACTGTTTTAATGTACAGGTTAGAAACAAAATCCTGATGTGATTTACTTATAATGTGTGTATTCTTTGTCTTATCCTAGTGCCTAAAGTCTTCTCCATGGCTGGACCCCAAATAATATTCCTTTACTTGCTAAGTGACATCTGGAGAGTGAGAGAGGTTTAATAAATACCATAACCCTTAAGCATATCCTAATCCTAACCATAACCCATAGCCGTACCCTAAACTCTACCCTACCCCTTACCCTAATCTGAACCCATACCCTAACACAAACCCATACCCTAAACCATACTCTAAACCTAAACTGCAGCCATACCCTAAACTGTACCCTAAGCCTAACCCATACTGTAACCCTAACACTAAACCTAACCCATACCCTAATCCTAATGTGTAGCCTAACACATACCCTAACCCTAATACACTGCCGTACCATAACCTGTACCCTAAAACGTACCCGTGCCCTAAACCTAACCCTAACCCTAAACCTAACACATACCCTAATCATAACACGTACACTAACACTAACCAGTACCCTAACACATATCCTAACCCTATCCTGTAGCCATACTGTAAGCTGTACCCTAACCCAAACCGGTACCCTATCCCGTACCCAAACCCTAATCCTTAGGCCTAACTTAATTTTTTTTATTTTAAAATATACTTTTCTGGGGTTAAAACAAATTAGCAGAACAACAAAATAAAACAGAAAGTAACCTAAGTGTCCCTCAAAAAGCTAAGTCTTAAATACTTGGTACTTCTGTTCTATGGACTATTATGTAGCCTATAAACAGTGTGAGAGCTAAATCTGTTTTACTACAGTGAGAAACATGATGTTTCAGATTTTAAGGAACACCTGGATAAAATGAGAATGCTACACATTATGCTGGTCGTTTCAGGGAGTGAGAAAGGATAGCAAGTGGTAAAATATTTTCTTTTCCTTTAATCTTTTTAAATTTCATTGTTACAAAGAACTTAAATTATAATTGTGCTTCTAAAAAGTAACAATGGAAATTTAAAAGAAAAAAACATATATTGTGTGTTAAATACATTTCATAAAATTATTATCCCTGAATCATAATTCTGTTTGTACACCTGTATAGACATTATTTCTTAATATTTAGGTGAGAACCATTTCCTTTTGTTTTTGAGAATAATTCTGTAAACTCTTTTCCAGTAATGGCACTCTTCCCCAAATCAAAGGTTTAACAAGGGAGATGCAAGCAGAATAATCATGAAAACACAAAGCAATACAAGAGCAACAAAAAATTTCTAACTTCCAATAACAGTTCAATTTAGAAGAGGGTTTATATCTTCAGAACAAAAGCATTCCGCCTTGACTTTCTAATCAGGCAAAACCTGTGTATTCTATAGAAAATCTGTGATGTTACTCCGATAAAACTACCCTTTACTGCTTCTGCCTCCATTAGATTTCCTAAGCACTAGTGTTTTAATATACAGGTTAAAACAAAATCCTAATGTGATTTGTTTATAATGTGGGAGTTCTTTGTCTTATCCTACTGTCTAAAGACTTCTCCATGGCTGGATCCCAATAATATTCCTTTACGTGCTAAGTGATATCTGGAGAGTGGGAGAGATTTAATAAATAATCTAACCCTAATGCACACCCTAAGCCTAAAGAATACTCTAACCCTAAGCCGTACCCTAACCCTAAGCCTAAACTATACCCTATCCCGTACCCTAATCCTAACCTGTACCCTAACACTAACCCTAATCCTAACCCATAACCTACCCCTAACCCGTAGCCATACCCTAAACTGTACCCTAACCCTAACCCATACCTTAACCCTAAACCGGACCCTAACACGTACCCTAATCCTAAGCCATACCCTAACACTAACCCATACCCTAACCCATACCCTAAACCTAAACCGTAGCCATACCCTAAACTGTACCCTAACCCATACCGTAACCCTAACCCATACCCTAAACCATAACCTAATCCTAACCCGTACACTAACACTAACTCGTATCCTAACCCGTTGCTGACCCTAGCCTTTACCCTAAACCATACCCATGACATCACCCTAAGCCTAACCCTAATCCTTTCCCTAACCCGTACCCTAATCCTAACCCGTACACTAACACTAACCCATAGCCTAACATGTACCCTAACTCTAACCTGTAGCCATACCCTAGACTGTACCCTAACCCTATCCCATATCCTAACCCTAAACCATACCCATACCTGAAACTGTACACTAACCCTAACTGATACCGTAACCCTAATCCTAACCTGTACACTGAACCGTACCCTAATCCTAACCCATATGCTAATACTAACCCGTACCCTAACACGTACCCTAACCCGTTGCCATACCATAACCTGTAAACTGTATCCGTGCCCTAACCCTTACCCTAACCCATACCCTAATCCTAACCTGTACACTAACAATAAACCGTATGCTAAAAAGTACCCTAACCCATAACCATACCCTAAACTGTACCCTAACCCTGTCCAGTATCCTAACCCTAACCCTAAACCATACCCTAAGCCGTACACTAACCCTAAACCATAGCCATATCCTAAACTATACCCTAACCCTAACCCATACCCTAACCCTAAACTTAACCCTAAACCATACCCTAATCTCTACCCTAATCCTTTCCCGTACAGTAACACTAAACCATACCCTAACCCGTATCCTAAGCCTAAAACGTAGCCGTACACTACCATGTACCCTAAACCATACGCTAACCCTAAACCTAACCCTTACCCTACTCCTAACCCTAACCTGTACACTAACCTGTACCCTAACCCTAACCCTTACCCTAACCCTAACCTGTACCCTAATCCTTACCTGTACCTTAACCCTAACCAGTACCCTAACCCATACCCTAAAACCTAATCCTTAGCCATAACTTATTTTTTTTTCTATTTTAAAAAATATTTTTCTGGGGTTAAAGCAATTTAGCAGAACAACAGAATAAAACAGAAACTAACCTGAGTGTCTCTCAAAAACTAAGTCTGGCGGAGATCACCTTCCTCCCCACAGATCCACCAGAAATACATCTATACATGGAACAACTCCTACAGAACACCTACTGAACGCTGGCAGAAGACCTCAGACCTCCCAAAAGGCAAGAAACTCCCCACGTACCTGGGTAGGGCAAAAGAAAAAAGAATAAACAGAGACAAAAGGATAGGGATGGGACCAGCACCAGTGGGAGGGAGCTGTGAAGGAGGAAAAGTTTCCACACACTAGGAAGCCCCTTCGCGGGCGGAGACTGCGGGTGGCGGAAGGGGAAAGCTTCGGAGCCACGGAAGAGAGCACAGCAACATGGGTGCGGGGGGCAAAGGGGAGAGATTCCTTCACAGAGGATCGGTGCCGACCGGCACTCACCAGCCTGAGAGGCTTGTCTGCTCCCCCGCCGGGGCCGGTGGGGCTGGGAGCTGAGGCTCGGGCTTTGGGCGGAACACAGGGAGAGGACTGGGATTGGCGGCGTGAACACAACCTGCAGAGCGTTAGTGCGACACGGCTGGCCAGGAGGGAGTCCGGGGTAAAGTCTGGACCTGCCGAAGAGGCAAGAGACTTTTTCTTCCCTCTTTGTTTCCTGGTGTGCGAGGAGAGGGGATTAAGAGCGCTGCTTAAAGGAGCTCCAGAGACGGGCGCGAGCCGTGGCTAAAAGCGCAGACCCTAGAGACAGGCATGAGACGCTAAGGCCGCTGCTGCTACCACCAAGAAGGCTGTGTGCGAGCACAGGTCACTAACCACAGCCCCCTTCCAGGGAGCCTGTGCAGCCCACCACTGCCAGGGTCCTGGGATCCAGGGACAACTCCCCCGGGAGAACGCACAGCATGCCTCAGGCTGGTGCAACATCACGCCGGCCTCTGCCGCCGCAGGCTCGCCCCACACTCCGTGCCCCTCCCTCTCCCCGGCCTGAGTGAGCCAGAGCCCCCGAATCAGCGGCTCATTTAACTCTGAGCGAAGAACAGACGCCCTCCGGCGACCTACACGCAGAGGCGGGGCCAAATCCAAAGCTGAGCCCCTGGGAGCTGTGAGAACAAAGAAGAGAAAGGGAAATCTCTCACAGCAGCCTCAGAAGCAGCGGATTAAAGCTCCACAATCAACTTGATGTACCCTGCATCTGTGGAATACATGAATAGACAACGAATCATCCCAAATTAAGGAGGTGGACTTTGAGAGCAAGATTTATGATTTTTCCCCTTTTCCTCTTTTTGTGAGTGTGTATGTGTATGCTTTTGTGTGAGATTTTGTCTGTATAGCTTTGCTTCCACCATTTGCCTGAGGGATCTATCCGTCCGTTTTTTAAAAAAATTTTTTCCTTAATAATTACTTTTATTTTAATAACTTTATTTTATTTTACTATATCTTCGTTCTTTCCTTCCTTCCTTCCTGCCTCTAGACAACGAATCATCACAAATTCAGGAGGTGGACTTTGAGAGCAAGATTTATGATTTTTTTCCTCTTTTTGTGAGTGTGTATGTGTATGCTTCTGTGTGAGATTTTGTCTGTATAGCTTTGCTTCCACCATTTGTCCTAGGGTTCTATCCATCTGGTTTTTTTAAAATTTTCTTCTTAATATTTTTTATTTTATTTTGCCCTTCCTTCCTTCCTTCCTTCCTTCCTTCCTTCCTTCCTTCCTTTCCTTCCTCCCTCCCTTCCTTCCCTCCTTTAGACAGCAAATCATCCCAAATTCAGGAGGTGGACTTTGAGAGGGACTTTTCCTCTTTTTGTGAGTGTGTATGCTTCTGTATGAGATTTTGTCTGTATAGCTTTGCTTCCCCATTATGTCTTAAGTTTCAATCTGTCCATTTAAAAAATTTTTTTCTTAATAATTATTATTTAATTTAATAACTTTATTATATTTTACTTTATATTTTTTCCTTCCTTCCCTCCTTCCTTTCTTCCTTCTTCCCACCATCCCTCCCTCCCTCCTTTCTTTCCTTTTCTTCTTTCTTTATTCCTTCTTTCCTTCCTTCCTTTCTTTCTTTCTTCCTACTTCTACTAATTCTTTCTCTCTACTTTTTCTCCCTTTTATTCTGAGCCGTGTGGATGAAAGGCTCTTGGTGCTGCAGCCTGAAGTCAGTGCTGTGCCTCTGAGGTGGGAGAGCCAACTTCAGGACACTGGTCAAGAGACCTCACAGCTCCACATAATATCAAACGGCGAAAATCTCCCAGAGATCTCCATCCCAACACCAACACCCAGCTTCACTCAATGGCCAGCAAGCTACAGTGCTGGACACCCTATGCCAAACAACTAGAAAAACAGGAACACGACCCCACCCATTAGCAGAGAGGCTGCCTAAAATCATAGTAAGTCCACAGACACCCCAAAACACACCACCAGATGTGGACCTGCCCACCAGAGAGACAAGATCCAGCCTAATCCACCAGAACACAGGCACTAGTCCCCTCCACCAGGAAGCCTACACAACCCACTGAACCAACCTTAGCCACTGGGGGCAGACACCGAAAACAACAGGAACTACGAACCTGCAGCCTGCAAAAAGGAGACCCCAAACACAGTAAGATAAGCAAAATGAGAAGACAGAAAAACACACAGCAGATGAAGGAGCAAGATAAAAATCCACCAGACCTAACAAATGAAGAGGAAATAGGCAGTCTACCTGAAAAAGAATTCACAATAGTGATAGTAAAGATGATGCAAAATCTTGGAAATAGAATAGAGAAAATGCAAAAAAATTTAACAAGGACCTAGAAGAACTAAAGATGAAACAAACAACAATGAACAACACAATAAATGGAATGAAAAATACTCTAGATGGGATCAATAGCAGAATAACTGAGGCAGAAGAACAGATAAGTGACCTGGAAAATAAAATAGTGGAAATAACTACTGCAGAGCAGAATAAAGAAAAAAGAATGAAAAGAACTGAGGACAGTCTCAGAGACCTCTGGGACAACATTAAACGCACCAACATTCGAATTACAGGGGTTCCAGAACAAGAAGAGAAAAAGAAAGGGACTGAGAAAATATTTGAAGAAATTATAGTTGAAAACGTTCCTAATATGGGAAAGGAAATAGTTAATCAAGTCCAGGAAGCACAGAGAGTCCCATACAGGATAAATCCAATGAGAAATATGCCAAGACACGTATTAATCAAACTGTCAAAAATTAAATACAAAGAAAACATATTAAAAGCAGCAAGGGTAAAACAACAAAAAACAAACAAGGGAATCCCCATAAGGTAAACAGCTGATCTTCAGCAGCAACTCTGCAAGCCAGAAGGGAGTGGCAGGACATATTGAAAGTGAAGAAGGAGAAAAACTTGCAACCAAGATTAGCCAGCAAGGATCTCATTCAGATTTGATGGAGAAATTAAAACCTTTACAGACAAGCAAAAGCTGAGAGAGTTCAGCCCCACCAATCCAGCTTTACAACAAATGCTAAAGGAACTTCTCTAGGCAAGAAACACAAGAGAAGGAAAAGACGTACAATAACGAACCCAAAACAATTTAGAAAATGGGAATAGGAACATACATATCGATACTTACCTTAAATGTAAATGGACTAAATGCTCCCACCAAAAGACACAGGTTGGCTGAATGGATACAAAAATAAGACCCATATATATGCTGTCTACAAGAGACCCACTTTAGACCTAGAGACACATACAGACTGAAAGTAAGGGGATGGAAAAAGATATTCCATGCAAATGGAAACAAAAAGAAATCAGGAGTAGCAATTCTCATATCAGACAAAATAGACTTTAAAATAAAGACTATTAGAAGAGACAAAGAAGGACACTGCATAATAATCAAGGGATCAATTCAAGAAGAAAATATAACAATTGTAAATATTTATGCACCCAACATAGGAGCACCTCAATACATAAGGCAAATACTAACAGCCATAAAAGGGGAAATCGACAGTAACACATTCATAGTAGGGGACTTTAACACCCCACTTTCACCAATGGACAGATCATCCAAAATGAAAATAAATAAGGAAACACAAGCTTTAAATGATACATTAAAGAAGATGGACTTAATTGATATTTATAGGACACTACATCCAAAAACAACAGAATACATATTTTTCTCAAGTGCTCAGGAAACATTATCCAGGATAGATCATATCTTGGGTCACAAATCAAGCCTTGGTAAATTTAAGAAAATTGAAATTGTGTCAAGTATCTTTTCCAACCACAGCGCTATGAGACTAGGTATCAATTACAGGAAAAGATCTGTAAAAAATACAAACACATGGAGGCTAAACAATACACTACTTAATAACGAAGTGATCAATCAAGAAATCACGGAGGAAATAAAAAAATACCTAGCAACAAATGACAATGGAGACACAATGACCCAAAATCTATGGGATGCAGCAAAAGCAGTTCTACGAGGGAATTTTATAGCAATACAATCTTACCTTAAGAAACAGGAAACATCTCGAATAAACAACCTAAACTTGCACCTAAAGCAATTAGAGAAAGAAGAACAAAAAAACCCCCAAAGTTAGCAGAAGGAAAGAAATCATAAAAATAAGATCAGAAATAAATGAAGAAAGAAATGAAGGAAATGATAGGAAAGATCAATAAAGCTAAAAGCTGGTTCTTTGAGGAGATAAACAAAATAGATAAACCATTAGCCAGACTCATCAAAAAAAATGGGAGAAGACTCAAATCAACAGAATTAGAAATGAAAAGGGAGAAGTAACAACTGACACTGCAAAAATACAAAAGATCATGAGAGATTACTACAAGCAACTCTATGCCAATAAAATGGACAACCTGGAAGAAATGGACAAATTCTTAGAAACGCACAACCTGCCAAGACTGAATCAGGAAGAAATAGAAAATATGAGCAGACCAATCACAAGCACTGAAATTGAAACTGTGATTAAAAATCTTCCAGCAAACAAAAGCCCAGGACCAGATGGCTTCACAGGCGAATTCTATCAAACATTTAGAGAAGAGCCAACACCTATCTTTCTCAAACTCTTCCAAAATATAGCAGAGGGAGGAACACTCCCAAACTCATTCTATGAGGCCACCATCACCCTGATACCAAAACCAGACAAGTATGTCACAAAGAAAGAAACTACAGGCCAATATCACTGATGAACATAGATGCAAAAATCCTCAACAAAATACTAGCAAACAGAATCCAACAGCACATTAAATGGATCATACGCCTTGATCAAGTGGGGTTTATTCCAGGAATGCAAGGATTCTTCAATATATGCAAATCAATCAACATGATACACCATATTAACAAATTGAAGGAGAAAAACCATATGGTCATCTCAATAGACGCAGAGAAAGCTTTCGACAAAATTCAACACCCATTTATGATAAAAACCCTGCAGAGTGTAGGAATAGAGGGAACTTTGCTCAACGTAATAAAGGCCATATATGACAAACCCACAGCCAACATCATCCTCAATGGTGAAAAACTGAAAGCATTTCCACTAAGATCAGGAAAAAGACAAGGTTGCCCACTCTCACCACTCTTATTCAACATAGTTTTGGAAGTTTTAGCCACAGCAATCAGAGAAGCAAAAGAAATAAAAGGAATCCAAACCAGAAAAGAAGTAAAGCTGTCACTGTTTGCAGATGACATGATACTATACATAGAGAATCCTAAAGATGCTACCAGAAAACTACTAGAGTTATTCAATGAATTTGGTAAAGTAGCAGGATACAAAGTTAATGCCCAGAAATCTCTGGCATTCCTATACACTAATGATGAGAAATCTGAAAGTGAAATCAAGAAAACACTCCCATTTACCATTGCAACAAAACGAAAATATCTAGGAATAAACCTACCTAAGGCGACAAAAGACCTCTATGCAGAAAATTATAAGACACTGATGAAAGAAATTAAAGATGATACAAATAGATGAAGAGATATGTCATGTTCTTGGACTGGAAGAATCAACATTGTGAAGATGACTCTACTACCCAAAGCAATCTACAGATACAGTGCAATCCCTATCAAACTACCACTGGCATTTCTCAGAGAACTAGAATAAAAAATTTCACAATTTGTATGGAAACACAAAAGACCCCGAATAACCAAAGCAATCTTGAGAAGAAAAACAGAGCTGGAGTAATCAGGCTCCCTGATTTCAGACTATACTACAAAGCTACAGTAATCAAGACAGTATGGTACTGGCACAAAAACAGAAAGATAGATCAATGGAACAGGATAGAAAGCCCAGAGATAAACCCATGCACATATGGTCACCTTATCTTTGATAAAGGAGGCATGAATGTACAGTGGAGAAAGGACAGCCTCTTCAATAAGTGGTGCTGGGAAAACTGGACAGGTACATGTAAAAGTATGAGATTAGATCACTCCCTAACACCATAGACAAAAATAAACTCAAAATGGATTAAAGACCTAAATGTAAGGCCGGAAACTATCAAACTCTTAGAGGAAAATATAGGCAGGACACTCTATGACATAAATCACAGCAAGATCCTTTCTGACCCACCTCCTAGAGAAATGGAAATAAAAACAAAAATAAACAAATGGGACCTAATGAAACTTCAAAGCTTTTGCACAGCAAAGGAAACCATAAACAAGACCAAAAGACAACCCTCAGAATGGAAGAAAATGTTTGCAAATGAAGCAACTGACAAAGGATTAATCTCCAAAATTTATAAGCAGCTCATGCAGCTTAATAACAAAAAAAACACACAACCCAATCCAAAAATGGGCAGAAGACCTAAACAGACATTTCTCCAAAGAAGATATACAGACTGCCAACAAACACATGAAACAATGCTCAACATCACTAATCATTAGAGAAATGCAAATCAAAACTACAATGAGATATCATCTCACACCAGTCAGAATGGCCATCATCAAAAAATCTAGAAACAAATAATGCTGGAGAGGGTGTGGAGAAAAGGGAACACTCTTGCACTGTTGGTGGGAATGTAAATTGATACAGTCACTGTGGAGAACATTATGGAGGTTCCTTAAAAAACTACAAATAGAACTACCATATGACCCAGCAATCCCACTACTGGGCACATACCCTGAGAAAACCAAAATTCAAAAAGAGTCATGTACCAAAATGTTCATTGCAGCTCTATTTACAATAGCCTGGAGATGGAAACAACCTAAGTGTCCATCATCGGATGAATGGATAAAGAAGATGTGGCACATATATACAATGGAATATTACTCAGCCACAAAAAGAAACGAAATTGAGCTATTTGTAATGAGGTGGATAGACCTAGACTCTGTCATAAAGTGTGAAGTAAGTCAGAAAAAGAGAGACAAATACCGTATGCTAACACATATATATGGAATTTAAGGGGAAAAATGTCATGAATAACCTAGGGGTAAAACAGGAATAAAGACACAGACCTACTAGAGAATGGACTTGAGGATATGGGGAAGGGGAAGGGGAAGCTGTGACAAAGCGAGAGAGACGCATGGACATATATACACTACCAAATGTAAGGCAGATAGCTAGTGGGAAGCAGCTGCATAGCACAGGGAGGTCAGCTCGGTGCTCTGTGACTGCCTGGAGGGGTGGGATAGGGAGGGTGGCAGGGAGGGAGATGCAACAGGGAAGAGATATGGGAACATATGTATATATATAACTGAATCATTTTGTTGTAAAGCAGAAACTAACACACCATTATAAAGGAATTATACTCCAATAATGATGTTAAAAAAATGCTAAGTCTGAAATACTTGGTACTTGTGTTCTATGGACTGTTATGTAACCTATAAACAGTGTGAAAGCTAAGTCTGTTGTTCTACAATGAGAAACATGATGTTCCGGATGTAAGGAACACCTGGATAAAATGAGAAAGCTACACATTATGCTGGTCGATTGAGGGAGTGGGAGAGGATGGCAAGTGGTAAAATATTTTCTTTTCCTTTAATCTTTTTTATTTCACTTGTTACAAAGAACTGGAATTATAATTGTACTTTTAAAATGTAACAATGTAAATTTAAAAGAAAAAATATATATATTGTGTGTTTAATTACATTTCATAGAATTATTATCCCTGAATCATAATTCTGTTAGTATACCAGTATAGAGATTATTTGTTAATATTTAGGTGAGAACCATTTCCTTCTGTTTTTGAGAATAATTCTGTAAACTCATTTCCAGTAATGGCACTCTTTCCCAAATCAAAGGTTTAACAAGGGAGATGCAAGCAGAATAATCATGAGAACACAAAGCGATACAACAGCAACAAAAAATTTCTAACTTCCAATAACAGCTCAATTTAGAAGAGGGTTTATATCTTCAGAACAAAAGCATTCCGCCTTGACTTTCTAACCAAGCAAAATCTGTGTATTCCACAGAAAATCTGTGATGTTATTCCCATAAAACTACCCTTTACTGCTTCTGCCTCCATTAGATTTTCTAAGCACTAGTGTTTTAATGTAGAGGTTAAAAACAAAATCCTAGCATGATTTATTTATAATGTGTGTGTTCTTTGTCCTTTCTGAGTGTCTAAAGCCTTCTCCATGGCTGGATACCAATAATATTCCTTTACGTGCTAAGTGATATCTGGAGAGTGAGAGAGGTTCAATAAATACCCTAACCCTAAAGCGTACCCTAACCCTAACCCTACCCAATACACTAACCCTAACCCTACGCCAAACCCTAACCCTATACTGTACCCTAGCCCGTACCCTAATCCTAACCCACACCCTATCACTACCCTAACACTGACACATACCCTACGCCTAACCCGTAGCCATACGCTAAACTGTACCCTAACCCTATCCTGTACTCTAACCCTAACCCTAAACCATACCCTAACCCGTACCCTAGTTCTAACCCGTACCCTATCACTAACCCATACCCTAACCCTAAACCGTAGCCATATCCTAAACTGTACCCTAACCCGTACCGTAACCCTAACACTAACCCGTACCAATTCCCTAAACCATACCCTAATACTAACCCATACGCTAACACTAACCCGTACCCTAACCCATATCCTAACCCATACCCTAACCCTAAACTGTAGCCATACACTAAACTGTACCCTAACCCTAACCGTACTGTAACCCTATCCCTAATCTGTACCCTAAACCATACCCTAAACCTAACCCATACATTAAAACTAACACGTACCCTAACACATATCCTAACCCTAACCGGTAGCCTTACCCTACACTGTACCCTAACCCTATCCCATAGAAAAACCCTAACCGTAACCCTAAACCGTACTCTAACCCATACCCTAATCCTAACCCTAACCTGTAACCTAACCTGTACCCTAAGCCTAACTTGAACCCTAACACTAAAATGTACACTAACCCGTATCCTAACCCTAACCTGTATCCTAACCCTAACCTTTACCCTAAACCGTACACTAACCCTAAACCTAACATTACCCCTAACCCTAAACGGTACCCTAACCCATACCCTTACCCTAGCCCATACCTTAACCAATACCCCAATCCGTACCCGAAACCCTAATCCTTACCCCTAACTTAATTTTTTTTGTGTGTATTTTAAAAATATATTTTTCTGGGGTTAAAATAAATGAGCACAAAAACAAAATAAAACAGAAAGTAACCTGAGTTCCCTCAAAAAGCTAAGTCTAAAATACTTGGTACTTCTGTTCTATGGACTGTTATGTAGCCTATAAATAGTGTGAGACCTAAATCTGTTTTTCTACAGTGAGAAACATGATGTTTCAGATGTAAGGAACACCTAGATAAAATGAGAAAGGTACACATTATGCTGGTCATTTCAGAGAGTGGGAAAGGATGGCAACTGTTAAAATATTTTCTTTTCCTTTAATCTGTTTAAATTTAACTTGTCACAAAGAATTGGAATTATAATTGTACTTTTAAAAAAATAACAATGTAAATTTAAAAGAAAAAATATATATTGTGTGTTTAGTTACATTTTATAGAATTATTATCCCTGAATCGTAATTCTGTTAGTACACCAGTATAGAGATTATTTGTTAATATTTAGGTGAGAACTGTTTTTGAGAATAATTCTGTAAATCATTTCCAGTAATGGCACTCTTCCCCAAATCAAAGGTTTAACAAGGGAGATGCAAGCAGAATAATCATGAAAACACAAAGCAATACAACAGCAACAAAAACTTTCTAACTTCCAATAATAGCTCAATTTAGAAGAGGGTTTATATCTTCAGAAAAAAGCATTCCGCCTGGACTTTCTAACCAGGCAAAATCTGTGTATTCTACTCTGTGATTTTATTCCCATAAAACTACCCTTTACTGCTTCTGCCTCCATTACATTTCCTAAGCACTAGTGTTTTAATGTACAGGTTAAAAACAAAATCCTAATGTGATTTATTTATAATGTGTGTATTCTTTGTCTTATCCTAGTGTCTAAAGTCTTCTCCCTGGCTGGACCCCAAATAATATTCCTTTACATGCTAAGTGACATCTGGAGAGTGGGAGAGGTTTAATAAATACCCTAAACCTAAGCGTACACTAACCCTTACCCTAAGCCGTACCTGAACCCTAACCCGTACCCTAACCCTAAACTGTACCCAACCCCGTACCCTAATCCTAAGCCATACCCTAACACTAACCCTAACCCGTACCATAACCCTAACCCTAAAATGTACACTAGTCTGTACCCTAATCCTAACCCGTACCGTAAATCTAACCCTAACCCTAACATTTACCCTACCCCTAACCCGTAGCCATACACTAAACTGTACCCTAACCCTAACACTAAACCTAAGCTGAAACCACACCCTAACCTGTGCCCTAATCCTAACCCATACACTAAAATGTACCCTAATCTTAACCCGTACCCTAACACTAACCCATACACTAACACGTACCCTAATGCTAACCCGTACCGATACCCTAAACTGTACCCTAATGCTATCCCATACCCTAACCCTAACCCTAAACTATAACCTAATGCGTACCCTAATCCTAACCTGTATCGTAAGACTAACCCATACCCTTACCCATACCCTAACCCTAAACCGTAGCCATACCCTAAAGTGTACCCTAACCCTAACCAGTACTGTATCCCTAACCCTAACGCAAAACCGTACCCTAAACCGTATCCTAATCCTAACCCATACGCTAACACTAACCCATATCCTAACACTTACCCTAACCCTAACCCATTGCCGTACCCTAACCTGTACCATAAACCATACCCATGCCCTAAACCTAAACCTAACCCTTACCCTAACCCATACCCTAATCCTAACCCATACACTAACACTAATCTGTACCCTAACATGTACCCTACCCCTAACCCGTAGCCATACCCTAAACTGTACCCTAACCCTAAGCCGTACACTAACCCTAACCCTAAGTCATACACAGTTACCCTAATGCTAATGCGTACCCTAACACTAACCGGTACACTAACGCTAAACTGTAGCCATACCCTAAACTGTACCCTAACCCTAACCCATACTGTAACTCTAACCCTCACCCATACCCTAAACAGTACCCTCATCCTAACCCGTACCCTAACACTAACCCATACCCTAACCCTTACCCATTGCTGTACCCTAACCTGTACCCTAAACCATATCTGTGCCCTAACCCTAACTGTAACTCTTACCCTAACCTGTACCCTAATCCTAACCCATACACTAACACTAACCTGTACCCTAACATGTACCCTCACCCTAACCATAGCCACACCGTAAACTGTACCCTAACCCTATCCTGTACCCATACCCTAACCCTAAACCGTATCCTAACCTGTACACTAACAATAACCCATACCCTAACCTGTACCCTAACCCTAAACCATAGCCATACCCTAAACTGTACCAACGCTTACCCATACCCTAACCCTATACCTTACCCTAACCCTAACCAGTACTCTAAACTGTACCCTAATCATAACCAGTACCCTAACACCAAGCCATACCCTAACCCATATGCTAGCCCTAACCTGTAGCCATACCCTAACGTACCCTAAACCATACAGTAACCCTAATCCTAACCCGTAGCATAACACTAACCCAAACCTTACACCATACCCTAATCTGTAACCTAACCCTAAACTGTAGCCATACCGTAAAGTGTACCCTAACCCTAAACTGTACCGTAACCCTAACCCGTACCCTAACCCATACACTAACCCTAAACCATACCCTAACCCATACACTAACCCTAACCCATACCCTACACCTAACCCATAGCTGTACCCTAATCTGTACCCTAAACCGTACCCTGACCCTAAATCTAACCCTAACCCTAAACTGTACCCTACCCATAACCCATAGCCATACCCTAAACTGTACTCTAACCCTAACCCATAACCTTACCACCACCCGTACCCTAATTCTAAGCCGTACCCTAACCCTAACCCGTACTCTAACCCTAACCCTAAACCGTACCATAACCGGTACCCTAATCCTAACCCATACCTTAACCCATACCCTAACCCTAACCTGTAGATGTACCCTAACCTGTATCCTAACCCATACCCTAACCTGTACCCTAATCCTAACCTGTACCCTAACCCTAACCCATACCCTAACCTGTATGCTAAACCCTAATCCTTACCCCAACTTAATTTTTTTTTGTATTTTAAAATATATTTTTCTGGGGTTAAAACAAATTAGCAGAACAACAAAATAAAACAAACTAACCTGAGTGTCCCTCAAAAAGTTAAGCGTGAAATACTTGGTACTTCTGTTCTATGGACTGTTATGTAGCCTATAAAAAGTGTGAGAGCTAAATCAGTTTTACTTCTGTGAGAAACATGATGTTTCAGATGTAAGGAACACCTAGATAAAATGAGAAAGCTACACATTTTGCTGGTCGATTCAGAGAGTGGGAAAGGATGGCAAGTGGTAAAATATTTTCTTTTCCTTTAATCTTTTTAAATTTCACTTGTTACAAAGAAATTGAATTATAATTGTGATTTTAAAAATTAACAATGGTAGTCTTCATTGGTTCCCCCTCTTCCCGTTAATCATCCGCACTAATTACAAACTGTGCGAAATAGGAGGTTAAAGGCCCTGACTCTCCAAGTGGGGAGATTGTTAGTAACGTTGCTGGAATGACGAACCTGAGCACCAGGAGAGGAAAAATGAGTATCTAGGGGAAGATGGCGGAAGAGTAAGATGCGGAGATTACCTTCCTCCCCACAGATACATCAGAAATACATCTACATGTGGAAGAACTCCTACAGAACACCTACTGAATGCGGCAGAAGGCCTCGGACCTCCCAAAAGGTAAGAAACTCCCAACGTACCTGGGTAGGGCAAAAGAAAAAACAGAGACAAATGAATAGGGAAGGGACCTGCACCAGTGGGAGGGAGCTGAGGAGGAGGAAAGGTTTCCACACACTAGAAGCCCCTTCGCCGCCGGAGACTGAGGGTGGCGGAGCAGGAAAGCTTCAGAGCCGCGGAGGAGAGCACAGCCACAGGGTTCGGAGGGCAAAGCAGAGACATTCCTGCACAGAGGATCGGTGCCGACTGGCAATCACCAGCCAGAAAGGCTTGTTTGCTCACCTGCCAGGGCGGATGGGGCTGGGATCTGAGGCTCGGGCTTCGGTCGGAGCAAAGGGAGAGGACTGGTGGCGTGAACACAGCCTGAAAGGGTTAGTGCACCATGGCTAGCCGGGAGGAAGTCCGGTAAAACTCTGGACCTGCCAAAGAGGCAAGAGACTTTTTCTTCCCTCTTTGATTTCTGGTGCGCGAGGAGAGGGGATTAAGAGCGCTGCTTAAAGGAGCTCCAGAGAAGGGCGTGAGCCGCGGCGAACAGCGCAGACCCCAGAGACGGGCATGAGATGCTAAGGCTGCTGCTGTCATCACCAAGAAGCCTGTGTGTGAGCACAAGTCACTCTCCACACCTCCCTTCTGGGGAGCCTGTGCAGCCCACCACTGCCAGGTTTCCGGGATCCAGGAACAACTTGCCCGGGAAAACGCACAGCGCGCCTCAGGCTGGTGCAACGTCATGCCGGCCTCTGCTGCCGCAAGCTCGCACTGAACTCCATACCCCTCCCTCCCCCCGGCCTGAGTGAGCCGGAGCCCACGAATCAGCGGCTCCTTTAACCCCGTCCTGTCTGAGCGAAGAACAGACACCCTCTGGCAACCTACATGCAGAGGTGGGGCCAAATCCAAAGTTGAACCCCGGGAGCTGTGCGAACAAAGAAGAAAAAGGGAAATCTCTCCCAGCAGCCTCAGGAGCAGCGGATTAAATCTCCTCAATCAACTTGATGTACCCTGCATCTGTGGAACACCTGAATAGATAACGAATCATCCCAAATTGAGGAGGTGGACTTTGAGAGCAAGATTTATTTTTTTCCCCTTTTCCTCTTTTTGTAAGTGTGTATGTGTATGCTTCTGTGTGAGATTTTGTCTGTATAGCTTTGCTTTCACCATTTGTCCTAGGATGCTATCCATCCACTTTATTTTTTTTACTTAAAAAAAACTTTTTTCTTAATAATAATTTTTTTATTTTAATAACTTTATTTTACCTTACTTTATTTTATTTTCTTTTATCCTCTTTCTTTCTTTCTTTCTTTCTACATTTCTCTCTTTTATTTTGAGCCATGTGGAAGAAAGGCTCTTGCTACTGCAGCCAGGAGTCAGTGCTGTGCCTCTGAGCTGGGAGAGCCAACTTCAGGACACTGGTCCACAAGAGACCTCCCAGCTCCACATAATATCAAATGGCGAAAATCTCCTAGAGATCTCCATCCCAACACCAACACCCAGCTTCACTCAATGACCAGCAAGCTACAGTGCTGGACCCCCTATGCCAAACAACTAACAAGACAGGAACACAACCCCACCCATTAGCAGAGAGGCTGCCTAAAATCACAGTAAGTCCACAGACACCCCAAAACACACCACCAGATGTGGACCTGTGTACCAGAAGACAAGATCCAGCCTCATCCACCAGAACACAGGCACTAGTCCCCTCCACCAGGAAGCCTACACAACCCACTGAACCAACCTTAGCCACTGGGGGCAGACACCAAAAAAAACAGGAACTACGAACCTGCAGCCTGCAAAAAGGAGACCCCAAACACAGCAAGATAAGCAAAATGAGAAGACAAAAAAACACACACCAGATGAAGGAGCAAGATAAAAACCCACCAGACCTAACAAATGAAGAGGAAATAGGCAGTCTACCTGAAAAAGAATTCACAATAGTGATAGTAAAGATGATGCAAAATCTTGGAAATAGAATAGAGAAAATGCAAGAAACATTTAACAAGGACCTAGAAGAACTAAAGATGAAACAAGCAAAAATGAACAACACAATAAATGGAATGAAAAATACTCTAGATGGGATCAATAGCAGAATAACTGAGGCAGAAGAACAGATAAGTGACCTGGAAAAAGAAATAGTGGAAATAACTACTGCAAGCAGAATAAAGAAGAAGAATGAAAAGAACTGAGGACAGTCCCAGAGACCTCTGGGACAACATTAAATGCACCAACATTAGAATTACAGGGGTTCCAGAAGAAGAACAGAAAAAGAAAGGGACTGAGAAAATATTTGAAGAGATTATAGTTGAAAACGTCCCTAATATGGGAAAGGAAATAGTTAATCAAGTCCAGGAAGCACAGAGAGTCCCATACAGGATAAATCCAAGGAGAAACATGCCAAGTCACATATTAATCAAACTGTAAAAAATTAAATACAAAGAAAACATATTAAAAGCAGCAAGGGAAAAACAACAAATAACACACAAGGGAATCCCCATAAGGTTAACAGCTGATCTTTCAACAGAAACTCTACAAGCCAGTAGGGAATGGAAGGACATATTTAAAGTGATGAAGGAGAAAAACCTACAACCAAGATTACTCTACCCAGCATGGATCTCATTCAGATTTGATGGAGAAATTAAAACCTTTACAGACAAGCAAAAGCTGAGAGAGTTCAGCACCACCAATCCAGCTTTACAACAAATGCTAAAGGATCTGCTCTATGAAAAAAACACAAGAGAAGGAAAAGACCAACAATAACAAATCCAAAACAATTAAGAAAATGGGAATAGGAATATACATATCGATAATTACCTTAAATGTAAATGGATTAAATGCTCCCACCAAAAGATACAGACTGGCTGAATGGATACAAAAACAAGACCCATATATATGCTGTCTACAAGAGACCCACTTTAGACCTAGAGACACATACAGACTGTAAGTGAGGGGATGGAAAAAGATATTCCATGCAAATGGAAACCAAAAGAAAGCCAGAGTAGCAATTCTCATATCAGACAAAACAGACTTTAAAATAAAGACTGTTAGAAGAGACAAAGAAGGACACTACATAACGATCAAGGGATCGATCCAAGAAGAAGATATAACAATTGTAAATATTTATGCACCCAACATAGGAGCACCTCTATATACAAGGCAAATACTAACAGCCATAAAAGGGGAAATTGACAGTAACACGTTCATAGTAGGGGACTTTAACACCCCACTTTCACCAATGGACAGATCATCCAAAATGAAAATAAATAAGGAAACACAAGCTTTAAATGATACATTAAAGAAGATGGACTTAATTGATACTTATAGGACATTCCATCCATAAACAACAGAATACACATTTTTCTCAAGTGCTCAGGGAACATTATCCAGGATAGATCATATCTTGGGTCACAAATCAAGCCTTGGTAAACTTAAGAAAACTGAAATTGTATCAAGTATCGTTTCTGACCACAATGCTATAAGACTAGATATCAATTACAGGAAAAGATCTGTAAAAAATACAAACACATGGAGGCTAAACAATGCACTACTTAATAACGAAGCAATCAATGAAAAAATCAAAGAGGAAATCAAAAAATACATAGAAACAAATGACAACGGAGACACGACGACCCAAAACCTATGGGATGCAGCAAAAGCAGCTCTAAGAGGGAAGTTTATAGCAATAAAATCCTACCTTAAGAAACAGGAAAAACTACAATGATATATCATCTCACACCAGTCAGAATGGCTATCATCAAAAAAATCTCGAAACAATAAATGCTGGAGAGGGTGTGGAGAAAAGGGAACACTCTTGCACTGCTGGTGGGAATGTAAATTGGTTCAGCCACTATGGAGAACAGTATGGAGGTTCCTTAAAAAACTACAAATAGAACTACCATATGACCCAGCAATCCCACTACTGGGCATATACCCTGAGAAAACCAAAATTCAAAAAGAGTCATGTACCAAAATGTTCATTGCAGCTCTATTTACAATAGCCGAGATGGAAACAACCTAAGTGCCCATCATGGGATGAATGGATAAAGAAGATGTGGCACATATATACAATGGAATATTACTCAGCCATAAAAAGAAACGAAATTGAGCTATTTGTAATGAGGTGGATAGACCTAGAGTCTGTCATACAGAGTGAAGTAAGTCAGAAAGAGAAAGACAAATACCATACGCTAACACATATATATGGAATTTAAGAAAAAAATGTCATGAAGAACTAGGGATAAGACAGGAATAAAGACACAGACCTACTGGAGAACGGACTTGAGGATATGGGGAGGGGGAAGGGTGAGCTGTGACAGGGCGAGAGAGAGGTATGGACATAAATACACTAACAAACGTAAGGTAGATAGCTAGTGGGAAGCAGCCGCATGGCACAGGGATATCGGCTCGGTGCTTTGTGACCGCCTGGAAGGGTGGGATAGGGAGGGTGGGAGGGAGGGAGACGCAAGAGGGAAGAGATATGGGAACATATGTGTATGTATAACTGATTCACTTTGTTATAAAGCAGAAACTAACACACCATTGTAAAGCAATTATACCCCAATAAAGATGTTAAAAAAAAGAAACAGGAAACATCTCGAATAAACAACCTAAACTTGCACCTAAAGCAATTAGAGAAAGAAGAAGAAAACCCCAAACTTAGCAGAAGGAAAGAAATCATAAAGATCAGATCAGAAATAAGTTTAAAAAAATGAAGGAAACAATAGCAAAGATCAATAAAACTAAAAGCTGGGTCTTTGAGAAGATAAAATTGATAAACCACTAGGCAGACTCATCAAGAAAAAAAGGGAGAAGACTCAAATCAATAGAATTAGAAATGAAAAAGGAGAAGTAACAACTGACACTGCAGAAATATAAAATATCAAGAGAGATTACTACAAGCAACTCTATGCCAACAAAATGGACAATCTGGAAGAAATGGACAAATTCTTAGAAATGCACAACCTGCCAAGACTGAATCAGGAAGAAATAGAAAATATGAACAGACCAATCACAAGCACTGAAATTGAGACTGTGATTAAAAATCTTCCAACAAACAAAAGCCCAGGACCAGATGGCTTCACAGGCGAATTCTATCAAACATTTAGAGAAGAGCTAATACCTATCCTTCTCAAACTCTTCCAGAATGTAGCAGAGGGAGGAACACTCCCAAACTCATTCTAAGAAGCCACCATCACCCTGATACCAAAACCAGACAAGTATGTCACAAAGAAAGAAAACTACAGGCCAATATCACTGATGAACATAGATGCAAAAATCCTCAACAAAATACTAGCAAACAGAATCCAACAGCACATTAAAAGGATCATACACTGTGATCAAGTGGGGTTTATTCCAGGAATGCAAGGATTCTTCAATATACGCAAATCAATCAATGTGATACACCATATTAACAAACTGAAGGAGAAAAACCATATGGTCATCTCAATAGACGCAGAGAAAGCTTTCGACAAAATTCAACACCCATTTATGATAAAAACCATACAGAAAGTAGGCAAAGAGGGGGAACTTTCCTCAACAAAATAAAGGCCATATATGACAAACCCACAGCCAACATCGTCCTCAATGGTGAAAAACTGAAAGCATTTCCACTAAGATCAGGAAAAAGACAAGGTTGCCCACTCTCAGCACTCTTATTTAACATAGTTTTGGAAGTTTTAGCCACAGCAATCAGAGAAGAAAAGCAATCCAAATCGGAAAAGAAGAAGTAAAGCTGTCACTGTTTGCAGATGACATGATACTATACACAGAGAATCCTAAAGATGCTACCAGAAAACTACTAGAGCTAATCAATGAATTTGGTAAAGTAGCAGGATACAAAGTTAATGCACAGAAATCTCTGGCATTCCTATACAGTAATGATGAAAAAATCTGAAAATGAAATCAAGAAATCACTCCCATTTACCACTGCAACAAAAAGAATAAAATATCTAGGAATAAACCTACCTAAGGAGACAAAAGACCTCTATGCAGAAAATTATAAGACACTGATGAAAGAAATTAAAGATGATAAAAATAGATGGAGAGCTTTTGACAAAATTCAACACCCATTTATGATAAAAACCCTGCAGAGTGTAGGAATAGAGGGAACTTTCCTCAACATAATAAAGGCCATATATGACAAGCCCACAGCAAACATCATCCTCAATGGTGAAAAACTGAAAGCATTTCCACTAAGATCAGGAAAAAGACAAGGTTGCCCACTCTCACCACTCTTATTCAACATAGTTTTGGAAGTTTTAGCCACAGCAATCAGGGAAGAAAAGGGAATAAAAGGAATCCAAATCGGAAAAGAAGAAGTAAAGCTGTCACTGTTTGCAGATGACATGATACTATACATAGAGAATCCTAAAGATGCTACCAGAAAACTACTAGAGCTAATCAATGAATTTGGTAAAGTGGCAGGACAAAATTAATGCACAGAAATCTCTGGCATTCCTATATACTAATGATGAAAAATCTGAAAGTGAAATCAAGAAAACACTCCCAGTTACCATTGCAACAAAAAGAATAAAATATCTAGGAATAAACCTACCTAAGGAGACAAAAGACCTCTATGCAGAAAATTATAAGACACTGATGAAAGAAATTAAAGATGATACAAATAGATGGAGAGATATACCATGTTCTTGGATTGGAAGAATCAACATTGTAAAAATGACTCTACTACCCAAAGCAATCTATAGATTCAATGCAATCCCTATCAAACTACCACTGGCATTTTTCACAGAACTAGAACAAAAAATTTTGCAATTTGTATGGAAATACAAAAGACCCCGAATAGCCAAAGCTATCTTGAGAACGAAAAAAGGAACTGGAGGAATCAGGCTCCCTGACTTCAGACTATACTACAAAGCTACAGTTATCAAGACGGTATGGTACTGGCACAAAAACAGAAAGATAGATCAATGGAACAGGATAGAAAGCCCAGAGATAAACCCATGCACATATGAACACCTTATCTTTGATAAAGGTGGCAGGAATGTACAGTGGAGAAAGGACAGCCTCTTCAATAAGTGGTGCTGGGAAAACTGGACAGGTACATGTAAAAGTATGAGATTAGATCACTCCCTAACACCATACACAAAAATAAGCTCAAAATGGATTAGAGACCTAAATGTAAGGCCAGAAACTATCAAACTCTTAGAGGAAAACATAGGCAGAACACTCTATGACATAAATCACAGCAAGATCCTTTCTGACCCACCTCCTAGAGTAATGGAAATAAAAACAAAAATAAACAAATGGGACCTAATTAAATTTCAAAGCTTTTGCACAGCAAAGGAAACCATAAACAAGACCAAAAGACAACCCTCAGAATGGGAGAAAATATTTGCAAATAAAGCAACCGACAAAGGATTAATCTTCTAAATTTACAAGCAGCTCATGCAGCTCAATAACAAAAAAACAAACAACCCAATCCAAAAATGGGCAGAAAACCTAATTAGACATTTCTCCAAAGAAGATATACAGAGTGCCAACAAACACATGAAAGAATGCTCAACATCATTAATCATTAGAGAAATGCAAATCAAAACTACAATGAGATATCATCTCACACCAGTCAGAATGGCCATCATCAAAAAATATAGAAACAATAAATGCTGGAGAGGGTGTGGAGAAAAGGGAACACTCTTGCACTGCTGGTGGGAATGTGAATTGGTTCAGCCACTATGGAGAACAGTATGGAGGTTCCTTAAAAAACTACAAATAGAACTACCATATGACCCAGCATCCCACTACTGGGCATATACCCTGAGAAAACCAAAATTCAAAAAGAGTCATGTACCAAAATGTTCATTGCAGCTCTATTTACAATAGCCCGGAGATGGAAACAACCTAAGTGCCCATCATGGGATGAATGGATAAAGAAGATGTGGCACATATATACAATGGAATATTACTCAGCCATAAAAAGAAACGAAATTGAGCTATTTGTAATGAGGTGGATAGACCTAGAGTCTGTCATACAGAGTGAAGTAAGTCAGAAAGAAAAAGACAAATACTGTATGCTAACACATATATGGAATTTAAGAAAAAAATGTCATGAAGAACCTAGGGGTAAGGCAGGAATAAAGACGCAGACCTCCTAGAGAACGGACTTGAGATTATGTGGAGGGGGAAGGGTGAGCTGTGACAGGGCAAGAGAGAGTCATGGACATATACACACTAACAAATGTAGTAAGGTAGATAGCTAGTGGGAAGCAGCTGCATGGCACAGGGATATTGGCTCGGTGCTTTGTGACAGCCTGGAGGGGTGGGATAGGGAGGGTGGGAGGGAGGGAGACGCAAGAGGGAAGACATATGGGAACATATGTTTATGTATGACTGATTCACTTTTATAAAGCAGAAACTAACACACCATTGTAAAGCAATTATACCCCAATAAAGATGTTAAAAAAAAAAAAGGGAACACGCTTGCTCTGCTGGTGGGAAGGTGAATTGGTACAGCCACTATGGAGAACAGTATTGAGGTTCCTTAAAAAACTACAAATAGAACATATACAAATAGAATATACAAATATATGACAGCAATCCCACTACTGGGCATATACCCTGAGAAAACCATAACTCAAAAAGAGTCATGTATCAAAATGTTTATTGCAGCTCTATTTACAATAGCCAGAAGATGGAAACAACCTAAGGGTCCATCATCAGATGAATGGATAAAGAAATGTGGCACATATATACAATGGAATATGACTCAGCCATAAAAAGAAACGAAATTGAGCTATTTGTAATGAGGTGGATGGACCTAGAGTCTGTCATACAGAGTGAAGTAAGTCAGAAAGAGAGAGACAAATACCGTATGCTAACACATATATATGGAATTTAAGAAAAAAAATGTCATAAAGAACCTAGGGGTAAGACAGGAATAAAGACAAAGACCTACTAGAGAATGGACCTGAGGATATGGGGAGGGGGAAGGGTAAGCTGTGACAAACTGAGAGAGTGGCATGGACATATATACACTACCAAACGTAAATTACATAGCTAGTGGGAAGCAGTCGCATGGGACAGGGATATCGGCTCAGTGCTCTGTGACCACCTAGAGGGGTGGGATAGGGAGAGTGGGAGGGAGGGAGACACAAGAGGGAAGAGATATGGGAACGTATCTATATGTATAACTGATTCACTTTGTTACAAAGCAGAAACTAACACATCATTGTAAAGCAATTATACTCCAATAAAGCTGTAAAAAAAACCAATGGAAATTTAACGAAAAATATATATGTTGTGTGTTTAATTACATTTCATAGAATTATTATCCCTAAATCATAATTCTTTAGTATACCAGTTTAGAGATTATTTCTTAATACTTAGGTGAGAACCATTTCTTTCTGTTTTTGAGAATAATTCTGTAAACTCATTTCCAGTAATGGCACTCTTCCCCAAATCAAAGGTTTAACAAGGGTGATGCAAGCAGAATAATCATGAAAACACAAAGCAATACAAAAACAACAAAAAGTTTCTAACTTCCAATAACAGCTCAATTTAGAAGAGGGTTTATATCTTCAGAACAAAAGCATTCTGCCTTGACTTTCTAACCAGTCAAAATCTGTGTATTCTACAGAAAATCTGTGATGTTATTCCCATAACACTACCGTTTCCTGCTTCTGCCTTCATTAGATTTCCTAAGCACTAGTGTTTTAATGCAGAGGTTGAAAAAAATCCTAATGTGATTTACTTATAATGTGTGTGTTCTTTGTCCTATACTAGTATCTAAAGTTTCTCCATGGCTAGACCCCAAATAATATTCCTTTACATGGTAAGTGATATTTGGAGAGTGGGAGAGTTTTAATAAATACCCTAACCCTAAAGCGTACCCTAACCCTAACCCTTTCCCTAACCCTAACCCATACCCTAACCCTAACCCGTACCCTAAACCTAACCTGTAGCTGTACCCTAACCTGTACCCTAAACCGTACACTAAACCTAACCCTAACTCATACCCTAACCCTTAGCTTAGTCCTAACCCGTACCCTAACATTAACCCGTACCCTAACCCATAAAATAACCCTATTCCATAAGCTAACCCCAAACCATATCCTAACCCATAACCTAACCCTAACCCCTAGCCGTACCCTAACCTGTACGCTAAATCGTACCCTAACCCTAACACGTACCCTAACCCTAAACTGTACCCTAATCCAAAACCTAACCCATAACCTAACCCTAACCCATACCCTAAACCTAACCCGTACCCTAACCATACACCTAAACAATAACATAACCCTAGCCCATACGCTAACCCTAAACCATACTCTAACACGTACCCTAACCTGTAGCCGTACCCTAAACTGTACCCTAACCCTTACCTGTACCCTAACCCTAAACCTAACCCATACCCTAACACGTAACCTAATCCTAACCCATACCCTAACCCTAACCTGTACCGTAACTCTAACCCATACCCTAACCCTAACCCATACCCTATCCCGTACCCTAACCCATACCCTAAACCCTAATCCTTATCCCTTATTTCTTTTTGTATTTTAAAAAATATTTTTCTGAGTTAAAAAGGATTAGCAGAACAACAAAATAAAACAGAAAGTAACCTGAGTGTCCCTCAAAAAGCTAAGTCTGAAATACTTGGTACTTCTGTTCTATGGACTGTTATGTAGCCTATAAAAAGTGTGAGAGCTAAATTTGTTTTCTACAGTGAGAAATATGATGCTCCAGATGTAAGGAACACCTGGATAAAATAAGAAAGCTACACATTATGCTGGTCGTTTCAGGGAGTGGGAAAGGATGGCAAGTGGTAAAATATTTTCTTTTCCTTTAATCTTTTTAAATTTCACTTGTTACAAAGAACTTGAATTATAATTGTACTTTAAAAAAGTAACAATGTAAATTTAAAAGAAAAAATATACATTGTATGTTTAATTACATTTCATAGAATTATTATCCCTAAATCATAATTCTGTTAGTACACCAGTTTAGAGATTATTTCTTAATATTTAGGTGAGAACCATTTCCTTCTGTTTTTGAGAATAATTCTGTAAACTCATTTCCAGTAATGGCACTCTTCCCCAAATCAAAGGTTTAACAAGGGAGATGCAAGCAGAATAATCACGAAAACACAAAGCGATACAATAGCAACAAAAAATTTCTAAGTTCCAATAACAGTTCAATTTAGAAGAGGGTTTACATCTTCAGAATAAAAGCATTCCTCTTTGACTTTCTAACCAGTCAAAATCTGTGGATTCTACAGAAAATGTGTTATTTTATTCCCATAAAAGTATCCTTTACTGCTTCTGCCTCCATTAGAGTTCCTAAGCACTAGTGTTTTAATGTACAGGTTAAAAACAAAATCCTAATGTGATTTATAATGTGTGTGTTGTCTTATCCTACTGTCTAAAGTGTTCTCCATGGCTGGACCACACATAATATTCCTTTACGTGCTAAGTGATATCTGGAGAGTGGTAGAGGTTTAATAAATACCTTAACCGTAAAGCTTACCGTAACCCTAACCCTAACCCATACCCTAACCCTAACGCATACCCTAAACCTAACCCATACCCTAAACCGTACCCTAACCCTAGCCCTAACCTAACCCTAATCTGTATCCTAACCCTAACCCTAACCCATACCCTAACCCTAACCCGTAACCGAACCCTAACCTGTACCCTAACACTAACCCATACCCTAACCCTAAACCTAACCCTAACCCATAGCCGTACCCTAACCTGTACCCTAACCCTGACCCATACCCTAACCCGTACCCATACCCTAACCCGTACCCATACCCTAACCAGTACCATAACCATAACCCGTAGCCTAACCCATACCCTAATCCTAACCAATAGCCATACCCTAAACTGTACCGTAAACCGTACCCTAACCCTAACCCGCACCCTAACCCATAGCCATACCCTAACCCATACCCTAACCCTAACCCTTATGCTAACCTGTACCCTAACCCGTACCCTATCCCTAACCTGTACCCTAATCCTAAACTGTACCCTAACCCATACCCTAAACCCTAATCCTTACCCCTAACTAAATTTTGGTTTTTTGTTTTTTAAAAATATATTTTTCTGGGTTGAAAACAAATTAGCAGGACAACAAAATAAAACAGAAAGTAAATGAGTGTCCCTCAAAAATATAATTCTGAAATGCTTGGTACTTCTGTTCTATGGACTCTTTTGTAGCCTATAAAAAGTGTGAGAGCTAAATCTGTTTTTCTACCGTGAGAAACATGATGTTACAGATGAATAGAACACCTGGATAAAGTGAGAAATCTACACATTATGCTGGTTGTTTCAGGGAATGGGGAAGGATGGCAAGTGGTAAAATATTATCTTTTCCTTTAATCTTTTAAAATTTCACTTGTTACAAATTACTCGAATTATAATTATACTTTAATAAAAATGGAAATTTAAAAGAAAAATATATATATTGTGTGTTTAATTACATTTCAGAGAATTATGAAATGCTGCGGCCCTCCGGCTGTTACCCGCAAAAGCAGCTCAAAACCTGTGCCAATGGTCATTTCATATGAACAAGTACTGCAGTGCTGTAAAGGAAACCTGCCCTCATAATGTCTTGAGGGAGGTAATGGCCAAAATATTTCAAAATGTGGCACATATTTCAAGAAAACCATTTGAAGAAGTAAGCTGTAATAAAAGTTTGAAAAATAAAAGGACATGTCTGAAAGCTCAATTTCAAGGGATTATGAGACACATGCAAATCCAACCACACAGAGACATCAGCTCACACCACTCAGAATAACCATCAGCAAAGAAACTACAAATGATCAATTCTGAAGAGGTTTGGAGAAATGCATACCCTTAATTTGAAGTGGGACGTAAACTGGTAAGAGCCACTAATAGGAACGGAATGCAGTTGCCTTTAAAAGGTAAACATTGTGCTACTATATGTTCCAGCAGGCCCACTCCTGGGCCTATAACCTAAGAAGACAGAATTGGAAAGACCAGGCAGGCAAATCTGCATTGCAACAGTATTACAATAGCCAAGGCATGGAAGCGACCAAAAAGTCCATAAACAGATGAGTCTAGAGGTAATCACGCAACTTGTAGTAAGTGAGAAAGCGAAAGACACCTATCGTATGATATCACTTATAGGTGTTACCTAAAAATTGATAACAATGAAGATATTTCCACAGAGAAAGGCAATCACAGATTCATTAAACAAACTTATGGTTCCCCAAATCAAAAGGTGTCATTAGCATTGTGTCATAACCTACATGGGAAAAGGATCCAAACAAGAATAGATATATGTATATGTGTGAAAGAACCACATCTTGCACACCTAGAACAAACAAAACATTGTAATCAAATTTGCTGCGATAAAAAATAAAAATTAAATTAAAAATATGAACAAGAAATAATGAGACATAAACTTAAAGGAATTTTTCCTGGCACATCCCATTCTAATTTACAACATAGAACAGGACTTCCATTAAGGCTCTGTTGCCCTGGTAACCAGATTTGGTAAAGGAGAAATGCTGCCGCCTTGTAGCTGTATCACACAACAGCAGCTTTAAACCAAACGCTAATGGTCACTTAATTTTCAAAATATGTGCAGGACTGTAAAGGACACCAGGCCTCAAAATATTCCGGGGGTCGTAAATCAACCAGAAAATTCAAAAGACGTCAACATTTCAAAAGGACAATATCAAGAGGCATATTTTATGCACATTTTGTCTTTTCTTTCTTTTTCTTTTTGTTTAAAAAATATGATGGAATAATGCTCAATAACAGGAACTAATAAAGTCATGCAAATTCAATCTACAAAAATGTTCACCATAGTACCTTCAGAATGTTCATCAGCAAAATAGTCTACAAAATATGAATGCTGAAAGGGTTTTAGAGAACTGTGACCCCTCTAGCTGCTGGTGAGACGTAAAATGGTAACAGCCAGTAGTGAGAAGAGAATGGTGGTGCGTTTAAAGTTAAAAATTGAGCTCATAGGGCTTCCCTGGTGGCGCAGGGGTTGAGAGTCCGCCTGCCGGTGCAGGGGACACGGGTTCTTGCCCCGGTCCGGGAAGATCCCACATGCCGCGGAGCAACTAAGACCGTGAGCCATGGCCGCTGAGCCTGAGCGTCTGGAGCCTGCGCTCCGCAACGGGAGAGGCCACAACGGTGAGAGGCCAGCGTACTGCAAAAAAAAAAAAAATTGAGCTCACCACTCTGTAATAACCTACACGGGAAAGGATCCAAAGATGAATAGATCGATGCATAGATATAATGAACCAGATTCTGTACACCTAGAACACACACAATATTTTATCAAATTTGCTCTGCTAATAAATAAAAATTAAATTTAAAAAGCAAACAAGAAGTGAGGAGATTTAAGCTCTTGGGGGTTTGCCCTGGCACATTTCACTCTAATTTGCAGCCTGCTAACACGATTTCCAGGAAGGCTGTGTTGCCCAAAAACCCAGATTGGGAAATGTAGAAATGCTGCCGCCTTGTGGCCGTTTCCCGCAAAAGCGGCTTTAAACCCACAGCTAACGGTCACTCAACATTCACACGGACTCAGGGCAGTAAAGGACACGTGACCTCAAAAATGTCCTGAGCTGGGAATGGCCGAACAAATTAAAAACAGGCCAATGTTTCACGGAGATAGTATGAAGAGGTAAGTTTTATTCACTCTTTTTCAAAAAAAGAAAAATGGATAACAGCTCAACATCAGGAATTATTAGACTCATGCAAATCTAATCTACATAAAGGATTCAACTCACACAAGTCAACTACCATCGGCAAAAGTCAACAAACAATAAATGCCGAAGGGGTTTTAGAGAACTGTGTACCCTCTAACTGCTGGTGAGATGTAAAGTGGTAACAGCCAATAATGAGAACAGAAAGCAGCTGCATTTAAAAGTAAAAATTGAGCCACCATTCCATCCAGCAGGGCCACTGCTGAGCCTCTCACCTGAGAAGACCAGAGCCGAGAAGACACAGGCTGCAAGAGCTGCACTGCAGCCATTTTCGCAATAGCCAAGGCACGGAAGCAACCAAAATGTCCATCAACAGATGAATGGATAAAGAAGTGGTCCATGTACACAAAGGCATACTAACGATGGAAAACAATGAAACATTGCTCTTTGCGTCACCATAGATGAGCCCAGAGATAATCACAGAACATGAGGTAAGTCGGAAAGTAAAAGACATATATCCTATAATATCACTTATAGGCGTTATCTAACAACTGAGAGAAATGAACATATTTCCACAGAGAAAGACAGTCACAGACTTAGAAAACAAACCACGCTTATCTAAAAGGAAAGGTGGGGGGAATGGATAAATTAAGATTAGGGTTACCATAGGTATACAAATACATATTAAATATATATATCAAAAAGACCGACCATATAGCAAGGGAGGTCTACGGAACACTCTGCAGTAATTTACATGGGAAGAGGATCTGTACATGAATTTATATATATATATATATACACACACACACACACACACACACACACACACATATAGTACAAATGAACCAAACTGTGTACACCTAAGACAAAAAATATTCTAATCGTTACCCCAATTAGAAAAATTAAAACATCGAACAAGAAGTAATGTGACATAATCTTATGCGGGGTCTTCCTGGCACATTCCATTCTAATTTACAACCTGGGAACAGGACTTCCAGAAAGGCTCTGCTGCCCTAGTAATCTGATTTGGGAATGGAGAAATGCTGCCGCCTTGTGGCCATTTCCCACAACAGCAGCTTTAAACCCAGAGCTAATGGTCACTAAATATTCACACTCATTGCAGGCCTGTGAAGGACACCTGCCCTCAAAAAAAATCCTGGGGTCGAAAATCGACCGAAAAATTCAAAAGAGGGCAACGTTCCAAGAAGACCATTTCAAGAGGTTTATTGTACTCACAGTTTTTTTTTCTGTTTTTGTTTAACAGATATGAAATAGGCATGCAAAAATGCTGAACATTAGGAATTATTAAAGACATGCAAATCCAAATTACAAAATCCTGTCAGCTTACACCAGTCAGAATGGCCATGGGTAAAATTTCTGCAAAATATAAATGCTGTAGGGGTTGTGGGGAAATGTGTACCCTCGGTTCAAAGTGGGACATGGTAAGAGCCAGTAATGAAAACACAAACAAGGTGCCTTGAAAAGGTAAATATTGAGCTACCATTCAATCAGGCATACCCACTGCAGGGCTTATGGCCTCAGAGGATGAGAATGAAAAAGACACAGGCTGGCAATCCTGCACTCCAGCTATATTTACCATAGCCAACATTTGGAAGCAACGAAAATGTCCATCAACAGGGGAATGCACAAAGAAGAAGTGGTCCATGTACACAATGGCACGTGGCTCCAATAAAAAATATAAATTCACATTAAAAAACAAACATAAGTAAGGAGACATCAGCATTTGGGGGATTATCCGGGCACATTCCACTCTAATTTATAACTGAGGAACACCACTGGCAGGAAGGTCTGTTTCCCTAGTTACCTGAGTGGGGAAAGCAGAAATGCTGCCGCCCTCTGGCTGTTCACTGCAACAGCAGCCTTAAAACCTGTGCTAAGGGTCACTTTATATGCACAAGTACTGGAGGGCTGTAAATGAACCTGCCCTCAAAATGTCTTGAGGGAGGTAATGGCCAAAATATTACAAAATGTGGCACATACTTCAGGAAAACAAGATGAAGAGGTAAGTTGCACTCACAGTTTGAAGAAAAAACGGACATGCCTGAAAGCTCAATTTCAAGGGATTATGAGACCCTGTAACCTAAGAAGACAGAATTGGAAAGACACAGGGAGGCAAATCTGCATTGCAACAGTATTACAATAGGCAAGACATGAAAGCAACCAAGAAGTCCATCAACAGATGAGTGGACAAAGAAGAACTGGTATATGTACACACGGAATATTAGCCAAGGAAGAAAATGACACAATTCCATTTGCAGCACCGTAGATGAGTCTAGAGGTAATCACACAACTTGTAGTAAGTCAGAAAGAGAAAGACACATGTCCTAGGATATCACTTATAGGTGTTACCTAAAAATGGATACCAGTGAAGATATTTCCACAGAGAAAGGCAATCACAGATTCATTCAACAAACTTATGGTTCACCAATGGAAAGGTGTGAGGATTGGATACATTAGGATATTGGGGTTAACAGACATATACAAACACAGGTGACGTATATAATCACCAAAGACCATGGGAAAAGGATCCCAGGAAGAATAGACACATGCATATGTGTAAAAGAACCACATCTTGCACACGTAGAACAAGCAAAACATTGTAATCGAACTTGCTGTGATAAAAAATAAAAATTAAGTTAAGAAAACGAACAAGAAGTAGTGAGACATAAACTGAAGGCGCTTTTTCCTGGCACATTCCATTCTAATTTACCACCTACAGCATTGAGGCTCTGTGGTCCTAGTACACAGATTTTATACAGGAGAACTGCTGCCACATTGTGGCCGTTTCACACAACAACAGCTTTAAACCCAGGGCTGATGGTCAGTTGATATTCAAAATAATTACAGGCCTGTAAATGACACCTGCCCTGAAAACAAATCCTGGGGTCGTATATCGACCAAAAAATTCAAAAGACATCCACAATTCAAAACAACAATTTCAAGAGGCCATTTTACGCACATTTGTCTTCTCTTACTTTTTCTTTCTTTTTTTTTGTTAACAAAATGGGAATGGAAAAATGCTTAACATCAGGAATTAATGAAGTCATGCAAATCCAATCTACAAAAACGTTCACCTCACAGCCGTCAGAATGATCATCAGCAAAAACGTGTACAAAGAATAAATGCTGAAGGGGTTTTAGAGAACGGCGTACCCTCTTGCTGCTCCTGGGATGTAACCTGGTAACAGCCAGTATTGAGAACAGAATGGAGGTGCATTTCAAGGTAAAAATTGAGCTACCCTATGATCTGCTAGGCCCACCGATGGGCCTATCTCCTGAGTAGACTAGAATCAAAAAGACACAGGCTGGCAATCCTGCACTCCAGCAACGTGTACCATAGCCAAGATTTGGAAGAACCAAAATGTCCATCAACAGAGAAATGCACCAGAAAGAAGTGGTCCGTGGACACAATGGAATATTAGCCAAGGAAAAGAATGAAACATTGCCGTTGGCACCACCATAGAAGGATCTAGAAATAATCAGCCAACTTGAGCTACGAAAGAACCCAAAAGACAGATATCCTATGACATCAGTTATAGGTGTTACCTAAAAATTGATACCCATGAAATTATTTCCAAGAGAAGGACACGCATGGATTCAGAAAACAAAAATATGTTTAACCACACGGAAAGGTGTAAGGAACATATGACTTACGGTATGGGGGTTAACAGACATGTACTAATACTTATGAAATATATAATCACAAAATACCTATGGAATACCAAGAGAGGTCTACTCAACACTCTGTAATAACCTACACGGGAAAGGATCCAAAGATGAATAGATCGATGCATAGATATAATGAACCAGATTCTGTACACCTAGAACACACACAATATTTTATCAAATTTGCTCTGCTAATAAATAAAAATTAAATTTAAAAAGCAAACAAGAAGTGAGGAGATTTAAGCTCTTGGGGGTTTGCCCTGGCACATTTCACTCTAATTTGCAGCCTGCTAACACGATTTCCAGGAAGGCTGTGTTGCCCAAAAACCCAGATTGGGAAATGTAGAAATGCTGCCGCCTTGTGGCCGTTTCCCGCAAAAGCGGCTTTAAACCCACAGCTAACGGTCACTTAACATTCACAAGGACTCAGGGCAGTAAAGGACACGTGACCTCGAAAATGTCCTGAGCTGGGAATGGCCAAAAAAATTAAAAACAGGCCAATGTTTCACGGAGATAGTATGAAGAGGTAAGTTTTATTCACTCTTTTTCAAAAAAAGAAAAATGGATAACAGCTCAACATCAGGAATTATTAGACTCATGCAAATCTAATCTACATAAAGGATTCAACTCACACAAGTCAACTACCATCGGCAAAAGTCAACAAACAATAAATGCCGAAGGGGTTTTAGAGAACTGTGTACCCTCTAACTGCTGGTGAGATGTAAAGTGGTAACAGCCAATAATGAGAACAGAAAGCAGCTGCATTTAAAAGTAAAAATTGAGCCACCATTCCATCCAGCAGGGCCACTGCTGAGCCTCTCACCTGAGAAGACCAGAGCCGAGAAGACACAGGCTGCAAGAGCTGCACTGCAGCCATTTTCGCAATAGCCAAGGCACGGAAGCAACCAAAATGTCCATCAACAGATGAATGGATAAAGAAGTGGTCCATGTACACAAAGGCATACTAACGATGGAAAACAATGAAACATTGCTCTTTGCGTCACCATAGATGAGCCCAGAGATAATCACAGAACATGAGGTAAGTCGGAAAGTAAAAGACATATATCCTATAATATCACTTATAGGCGTTATCTAACAACTGAGAGAAATGAACATATTTCCACAGAGAAAGACAGTCACAGACTTAGAAAACAAACCACGCTTATCTAAAAGGAAAGGTGGGGGGAATGGATAAATTAAGATTAGGGTTACCATAGGTATACAAATACATATTAAATATATATATCAAAAAGACCGACCATATAGCAAGGGAGGTCTACGGAACACTCTGCAGTAATTTACATGGGAAGAGGATCTGTACATGAATTTATATATATATATACACACACACACACACACACACATATAGTACAAATGAACCAAACTGTGTACACCTAAGACAAAAAATATTCTAATCGTTACCCCAATTAGAAAAATTAAAACATCGAACAAGAAGTAATGTGACATAATCTTATGCGGGGTCTTCCTGGCACATTCCATTCTAATTTACAACCTGGGAACAGGACTTCCAGAAAGGCTCTGCTGCCCTAGTAATCTGATTTGGGAATGGAGAAATGCTGCCGCCTTGTGGCCATTTCCCACAACAGCAGCTTTAAACCCAGAGCTAATGGTCACTAAATATTCACACTCATTGCAGGCCTGTGAAGGACACCTGCCCTCAAAAAAAATCCTGGGGTCGAAAATCGACCGAAAAATTCAAAAGAGGGCAACGTTCCAAGAAGACCATTTCAAGAGGTTTATTGTACTCACAGTTTTTTTTCTGTTTTTGTTTAACAGATATGAAATAGGCATGCAAAAATGCTGAACATTAGGAATTATTAAAGACATGCAAATCCAAATTACAAAATCCTGTCAGCTTACACCAGTCAGAATGGCCATGGGTAAAATTTCTGCAAAATATAAATGCTGTAGGGGTTGTGGGGAAATGTGTACCCTCGGTTCAAAGTGGGACATGGTAAGAGCCAGTAATGAAAACACAAACAAGGTGCCTTGAAAAGGTAAATATTGAGCTACCATTCAATCAGGCATACCCACTGCAGGGCTTATGGCCTCAGAGGATGAGAATGAAAAAGACACAGGCTGGCAATCCTGCACTCCAGCTATATTTACCATAGCCAACATTTGGAAGCAACGAAAATGTCCATCAACAGGGGAATGCACAAAGAAGAAGTGGTCCATGTACACAATGGCACGTGGCTCCAATAAAAAATATAAATTCACATTAAAAAACAAACATAAGTAAGGAGACATCAGCATTTGCGGGATTATCCGGGCACATTCCACTCTAATTTATAACTGAGGAACACCACTGGCAGGAAGGTCTGTTTCCCTAGTTACCTGAGTGGGGAAAGCAGAAATGCTGCCGCCCTCTGGCTGTTACCTGCAACAGCAGCCTTAAAACCTGTGCTAAGGGTCACTTTATATGCACAAGTACTGGAGGGCTGTAAATGAACCTGCCCTCAAAATGTCTTGAGGGAGGTAATGGCCAAAATATTACAAAATGTGGCACATACTTCAGGAAAACAAGATGAAGAGGTAAGTTGCACTCACAGTTTGAAGAAAAAACGGACATGCCTGAAAGCTCAATTTCAAGGGATTATGAGACCCTGTAACCTAAGAAGACAGAATTGGAAAGACACAGGGAGGCAAATCTGCATTGCAACAGTATTACAATAGCCAAGACATGAAAGCAACCAAGAAGTCCATCAACAGATGAGTGGACAAAGAAGAACTGGTATATGTACACACGGAATATTAGCCAAGGAAGAAAATGACACAATTCCATTTGCAGCACCGTAGATGAGTCTAGAGGTAATCACACAACTTGTAGTAAGTCAGAAAGAGAAAGACACATGTCCTAGGATATCACTTATAGGTGTTACCTAAAAATGGATACCAGTGAAGATATTTCCACAGAGAAAGGCAATCACAGATTCATTCAACAAACTTATGGTTCACCAATGGAAAGGTGTGAGGATTGGATACATTAGGATATTGGGGTTAACAGACATATACAAACACAGGTGACGTATATAATCACCAAAGACCATGGGAAAAGGATCCCAGGAAGAATAGACACATGCATATGTGTAAAAGAACCACATCTTGCACACGTAGAACAAGCAAAACATTGTAATCGAACTTGCTGTGATAAAAAATAAAAATTAAGTTAAGAAAACGAACAAGAAGTAGTGAGACATAAACTGAAGGCGCTTTTTCCTGGCACATTCCATTCTAATTTACCACCTACAGCATTGAGGCTCTGTGGTCCTAGTACACAGATTTTATACAGGAGAACTGCTGCCACATTGTGGCCGTTTCACACAACAACAGCTTTAAACCCAGGGCTGATGGTCAGTTGATATTCAAAATAATTACAGGCCTGTAAATGACACCTGCCCTGAAAACAAATCCTGGGGTCGTATATCGACCAAAAAATTCAAAAGACATCCACAATTCAAAACAACAATTTCAAGAGGCCATTTTACGCACATTTGTCTTCTCTTACTTTTTCTTTCTTTTTTTTTGTTAACAAAATGGGAATGGAAAAATGCTTAACATCAGGAATTAATGAAGTCATGCAAATCCAATCTACAAAAACGTTCACCTCACAGCCGTCAGAATGATCATCAGCAAAAACGTGTACAAAGAATAAATGCTGAAGAGGTTTTAGAGAACGGCGTACCCTCTTGCTGCTCCTGGGATGTAACCTGGTAACAGCCAGTATTGAGAACAGAATGGAGGTGCATTTCAAGGTAAAAATTGAGCTACCCTATGATCTGCTAGGCCCACCGATGGGCCTATCTCCTGAGTAGACTAGAATCAAAAAGACACAGGCTGGCAATCCTGCACTCCAGCAACGTGTACCATAGCCAAGATTTGGAAGAACCAAAATGTCCATCAACAGAGAAATGCACCAGAAAGAAGTGGTCCGTGGACACAATGGAATATTAGCCAAGGAAAAGAATGAAACATTGCCGTTGGCACCACCATAGAAGGATCTAGAAATAATCAGCCAACTTGAGCTACGAAAGAACCCAAAAGACAGATATCCTATGACATCAGTTATAGGTGTTACCTAAAAATTGATACCCATGAAATTATTTCCAAGAGAAGGACACGCATGGATTCAGAAAACAAAAATATGTTTAACCACACGGAAAGGTGTAAGGAACATATGACTTACGGTATGGGGGTTAACAGACATGTACTAATACTTATGAAATATATAATCACAAAATACCTATGGAATACCAAGAGAGGTCTACTCAACACTCTGTAATAACCTACACGGGAAAGGATCCAAAGATGAATAGATCGATGCATAGATATAATGAACCAGATTCTGTACACCTAGAACACACACAATATTTTATCAAATTTGCTCTGCTAATAAATAAAAATTAAATTTAAAAAGCAAACAAGAAGTGAGGAGATTTAAGCTCTTGGGGGTTTGCCCTGGCACATTTCACTCTAATTTGCAGCCTGCTAACACGATTTCCAGGAAGGCTGTGTTGCCCAAAAACCCAGATTGGGAAATGTAGAAATGCTGCCGCCTTGTGGCCGTTTCCCGCAAAAGCGGCTTTAAACCCACAGCTAACGGTCACTTAACATTCACAAGGACTCAGGGCAGTAAAGGACACGTGACCTCGAAAATGTCCTGAGCTGGGAATGGCCAAAAAAATTAAAAACAGGCCAATGTTTCACGGAGATAGTATGAAGAGGTAAGTTTTATTCACTCTTTTTCAAAAAAAGAAAAATGGATAACAGCTCAACATCAGGAATTATTAGACTCATGCAAATCTAATCTACATAAAGGATTCAACTCACACAAGTCAACTACCATCGGCAAAAGTCAACAAACAATAAATGCCGAAGGGGTTTTAGAGAACTGTGTACCCTCTAACTGCTGGTGAGATGTAAAGTGGTAACAGCCAATAATGAGAACAGAAAGCAGCTGCATTTAAAAGTAAAAATTGAGCCACCATTCCATCCAGCAGGGCCACTGCTGAGCCTCTCACCTGAGAAGACCAGAGCCGAGAAGACACAGGCTGCAAGAGCTGCACTGCAGCCATTTTCGCAATAGCCAAGGCACGGAAGCAACCAAAATGTCCATCAACAGATGAATGGATAAAGAAGTGGTCCATGTACACAAAGGCATACTAACGATGGAAAACAATGAAACATTGCTCTTTGCGTCACCATAGATGAGCCCAGAGATAATCACAGAACATGAGGTAAGTCGGAAAGTAAAAGACATATATCCTATAATATCACTTATAGGCGTTATCTAACAACTGAGAGAAATGAACATATTTCCACAGAGAAAGACAGTCACAGACTTAGAAAACAAACCACGCTTATCTAAAAGGAAAGGTGGGGGGAATGGATAAATTAAGATTAGGGTTACCATAGGTATACAAATACATATTAAATATATATATCAAAAAGACCGACCATATAGCAAGGGAGGTCTACGGAACACTCTGCAGTAATTTACATGGGAAGAGGATCTGTACATGAATTTATATATATATATACACACACACACACACACACACATATAGTACAAATGAACCAAACTGTGTACACCTAAGACAAAAAATATTCTAATCGTTACCCCAATTAGAAAAATTAAAACATCGAACAAGAAGTAATGTGACATAATCTTATGCGGGGTCTTCCTGGCACATTCCATTCTAATTTACAACCTGGGAACAGGACTTCCAGAAAGGCTCTGCTGCCCTAGTAATCTGATTTGGGAATGGAGAAATGCTGCCGCCTTGTGGCCATTTCCCACAACAGCAGCTTTAAACCCAGAGCTAATGGTCACTAAATATTCACACTCATTGCAGGCCTGTGAAGGACACCTGCCCTCAAAAAAAATCCTGGGGTCGAAAATCGACCGAAAAATTCAAAAGAGGGCAACGTTCCAAGAAGACCATTTCAAGAGGTTTATTGTACTCACAGTTTTTTTTCTGTTTTTGTTTAACAGATATGAAATAGGCATGCAAAAATGCTGAACATTAGGAATTATTAAAGACATGCAAATCCAAATTACAAAATCCTGTCAGCTTACACCAGTCAGAATGGCCATGGGTAAAATTTCTGCAAAATATAAATGCTGTAGGGGTTGTGGGGAAATGTGTACCCTCGGTTCAAAGTGGGACATGGTAAGAGCCAGTAATGAAAACACAAACAAGGTGCCTTGAAAAGGTAAATATTGAGCTACCATTCAATCAGGCATACCCACTGCAGGGCTTATGGCCTCAGAGGATGAGAATGAAAAAGACACAGGCTGGCAATCCTGCACTCCAGCTATATTTACCATAGCCAACATTTGGAAGCAACGAAAATGTCCATCAACAGGGGAATGCACAAAGAAGAAGTGGTCCATGTACACAATGGCACGTGGCTCCAATAAAAAATATAAATTCACATTAAAAAACAAACATAAGTAAGGAGACATCAGCATTTGGGGGATTATCCGGGCACATTCCACTCTAATTTATAACTGAGGAACACCACTGGCAGGAAGGTCTGTTTCCCTAGTTACCTGAGTGGGGAAAGCAGAAATGCTGCCGCCCTCTGGCTGTTACCTGCAACAGCAGCCTTAAAACCTGTGCTAAGGGTCACTTTATATGCACAAGTACTGGAGGGCTGTAAATGAACCTGCCCTCAAAATGTCTTGAGGGAGGTAATGGCCAAAATATTACAAAATGTGGCACATACTTCAGGAAAACAAGATGAAGAGGTAAGTTGCACTCACAGTTTGAAGAAAAAACGGACATGCCTGAAAGCTCAATTTCAAGGGATTATGAGACCCTGTAACCTAAGAAGACAGAATTGGAAAGACACAGGGAGGCAAATCTGCATTGCAACAGTATTACAATAGCCAAGACATGAAAGCAACCAAGAAGTCCATCAACAGATGAGTGGACAAAGAAGAACTGGTATATGTACACACGGAATATTAGCCAAGGAAGAAAATGACACAATTCCATTTGCAGCACCGTAGATGAGTCTAGAGGTAATCACACAACTTGTAGTAAGTCAGAAAGAGAAAGACACATGTCCTAGGATATCACTTATAGGTGTTACCTAAAAATGGATACCAGTGAAGATATTTCCACAGAGAAAGGCAATCACAGATTCATTCAACAAACTTATGGTTCACCAATGGAAAGGTGTGAGGATTGGATACATTAGGATATTGGGGTTAACAGACATATACAAACACAGGTGACGTATATAATCACCAAAGACCATGGGAAAAGGATCCCAGGAAGAATAGACACATGCATATGTGTAAAAGAACCACATCTTGCACACGTAGAACAAGCAAAACATTGTAATCGAACTTGCTGTGATAAAAAATAAAAATTAAGTTAAGAAAACGAACAAGAAGTAGTGAGACATAAACTGAAGGCGCTTTTTCCTGGCACATTCCATTCTAATTTACCACCTACAGCATTGAGGCTCTGTGGTCCTAGTACACAGATTTTATACAGGAGAACTGCTGCCACATTGTGGCCGTTTCACACAACAACAGCTTTAAACCCAGGGCTGATGGTCAGTTGATATTCAAAATAATTACAGGCCTGTAAATGACACCTGCCCTGAAAACAAATCCTGGGGTCGTATATCGACCAAAAAATTCAAAAGACATCCACAATTCAAAACAACAATTTCAAGAGGCCATTTTACGCACATTTGTCTTCTCTTACTTTTTCTTTCTTTTTTTTTGTTAACAAAATGGGAATGGAAAAATGCTTAACATCAGGAATTAATGAAGTCATGCAAATCCAATCTACAAAAACGTTCACCTCACAGCCGTCAGAATGATCATCAGCAAAAACGTGTACAAAGAATAAATGCTGAAGGGGTTTTAGAGAACGGCGTACCCTCTTGCTGCTCCTGGGATGTAACCTGGTAACAGCCAGTATTGAGAACAGAATGGAGGTGCATTTCAAGGTAAAAATTGAGCTACCCTATGATCTGCTAGGCCCACCGATGGGCCTATCTCCTGAGTAGACTAGAATCAAAAAGACACAGGCTGGCAATCCTGCACTCCAGCAACGTGTACCATAGCCAAGATTTGGAAGAACCAAAATGTCCATCAACAGAGAAATGCACCAGAAAGAAGTGGTCCATGTACACAATGGAATATTAGCCAAGGAAAAGAATGAAACATTGCCGTTGGCACCACCATAGAAGGATCTAGAAATAATCAGCCAACTTGAGCTACGAAAAACCCAAAAGACAGATATCCTACGACATCAGTTATAGGTGTTACCTAAAAATTGATACCCATGAAATTATTTCCAAGAGAAGGACACGCATGGATTCAGAAAACAAAAATATGTTTAACCACACGGAAAGGTGTAAGGAACATATGACTTACGGTATGGGGGTTAACAGACATGTACTAATACTTATGAAATATATAATCACAAAATACCTATGGAATACCAAGAGAGGTCTACTCAACACTCTGTAATAACCTACACGGGAAAGGATCCAAAGATGAATAGATCGATGCATAGATACAATGAACCAGATTCTGTACACCTAGAACACACACAATATTTTTTATCAAATTTGCTCTGATAATAAATAAACATTAAATTTAAAAAGCAAACAAGAAGTGAGGAGATTTAAGCTCTTGGGGGTTTGCCCTGGCACATTTCACTCTAATTTGCAGCCTGCTAACACGATTTCCAGGAAGGCTGTGTTGCCCAAAAACCCAGATTGGGAAATGTAGAAATGCTGCCGCCTTGTGGCCGTTTCCCGCAAAAGCGGCTTTAAACCCACAGCTAACGGTCACTTAACATTCACAAGGACTCAGGGCAGTAAAGGACACGTGACCTCAAAAATGTCCTGAGCTGGGAATGGCCAAAAAAATTAAAAACAGGCCAATGTTTCACGGAGATAGTATGAAGAGGTAAGTTTTATTCACTCTTTTTCAAAAAAAGAAAAATGGATAACAGCTCAACATCAGGAATTATTAGACTCATGCAAATCTAATCTACATAAAGGATTCAACTCACACAAGTCAACTACCATCGGCAAAAGTCAACAAACAATAAATGCCGAAGGGGTTTTAGAGAACTGTGTACCCTCTAACTGCTGGTGAGATGTAAAGTGGTAACAGCCAATAATGAGAACAGAAAGCAGCTGCATTTAAAAGTAAAAATTGAGCCACCATTCCATCCAGCAGGGCCACTGCTGAGCCTCTCACCTGAGAAGACCAGAGCCGAGAAGACACAGGCTGCAAGAGCTGCACTGCAGCCATTATCGCAATAGCCGAGGCACGGAAGCAACCAAAATGTCCATCAACAGATGAATGGATAAAGAAGTGGCCCATGTACACAAAGGCATACTAACGATGGAAAACAATGAAACATTGCTCTTTGCGTCACCATAGATGAGCCCAGAGATAATCACAGAACATGAGGTAAGTCGGAAAGTAAAAGACATATATCCTATAATATCACTTATAGGCGTTATCTAACAACTGAGAGAAATGAACATATTTCCACAGAGAAAGACAGTCACAGACTTAGAAAACAAACCACGCTTATCTAAAAGGAAAGGTGGGGGGAATGGATAAATTAAGATTAGGGTTACCATAGGTATACAAATACATATTAAATATATATATCAAAAAGACCGACCATATAGCAAGGGAGGTCTACGGAACACTCTGCAGTAATTTACATGGGAAGAGGATCTGTACATGAATTTATATATATATATATATATATATATACACACACACACACACACACATATATAGTACAAATGAACCAGACTGTGTACACCTAAGACAAAAAATATTCTAATCGTTACCCCAATTAGGAAAATTAAAACATCGAACAAGAAGTAATGTGACATAATCTTATGCGGGGTCTTCCTGGCACATTCCATTCTAATTTACAACCTGGGAACAGGACTTCCAGAAAGGCTCTGCTGCCCTAGTAATCTGATTTGGGAATGGAGAAATGCTGCCGCCTTGTGGCCATTTCCCACAACAGCAGCTTTAAACCCAGAGCTAATGGTCACTAAATATTCACACTCATTGCAGGCCTGTGAAGGACACCTGCCCTCAAAAAAAATCCTGGGGTCGAAAATCGACCGAAAAATTCAAAAGAGGGCAACGTTCCAAGAAGACCATTTCAAGAGGTTTATTGTACTCACAGTTTTTTTTCTGTTTTTGTTTAACAGATATGAAATAGGCATGCAAAAATGCTGAACATTAGGAATTATTAAAGACATGCAAATCCAAATTACAAAATCCTGTCAGCTTACACCAGTCAGAATGGCCATGGGTAAAATTTCTGCAAAATATAAATGCTGTAGGGGTTGTGGGGAAATGTGTACCCTCGGTTCAAAGTGGGACATGGTAAGAGCCAGTAATGAAAACACAAACAAGGTGCCTTGAAAAGGTAAATATTGAGCTACCATTCAATCAGGCATACCCACTGCAGGGCTTATGGCCTCAGAGGATGAGAATGAAAAAGACACAGGCTGGCAATCCTGCACTCCAGCTATATTTACCATAGCCAACATTTGGAAGCAACGAAAATGTCCATCAACAGGGGAATGCACAAAGAAGAAGTGGTCCATGTACACAATGGCACGTGGCTCCAATAAAAAATATAAATTCACATTAAAAAACAAACATAAGTAAGGAGACATCAGCATTTGCGGGATTATCCGGGCACATTCCACTCTAATTTATAACTGAGGAACACCACTGGCAGGAAGGTCTGTTTCCCTAGTTACCTGAGTGGGGAAAGCAGAAATGCTGCCGCCCTCTGGCTGTTACCTGCAACAGCAGCCTTAAAACCTGTGCTAAGGGTCACTTTATATGCACAAGTACTGGAGGGCTGTAAATGAACCTGCCCTCAAAATGTCTTGAGGGAGGTAATGGCCAAAATATTACAAAATGTGGCACATACTTCAGGAAAACAAGATGAAGAGGTAAGTTGCACTCACAGTTTGAAGAAAAAACGGACATGCCTGAAAGCTCAATTTCAAGGGATTATGAGACCCTGTAACCTAAGAAGACAGAATTGGAAAGACACAGGGAGGCAAATCTGCATTGCAACAGTATTACAATAGCCAAGACATGAAAGCAACCAAGAAGTCCATCAACAGATGAGTGGACAAAGAAGAACTGGTATATGTACACACGGAATATTAGCCAAGGAAGAAAATGACACAATTCCATTTGCAGCACCGTAGATGAGTCTAGAGGTAATCACACAACTTGTAGTAAGTCAGAAAGAGAAAGACACATGTCCTAGGATATCACTTATAGGTGTTACCTAAAAATGGATACCAGTGAAGATATTTCCACAGAGAAAGGCAATCACAGATTCATTCAACAAACTTATGGTTCACCAATGGAAAGGTGTGAGGATTGGATACATTAGGATATTGGGGTTAACAGACATATACAAACACAGGTGACGTATATAATCACCAAAGACCATGGGAAAAGGATCCCAGGAAGAATAGACACATGCATATGTGTAAAAGAACCACATCTTGCACACGTAGAACAAGCAAAACATTGTAATCGAACTTGCTGTGATAAAAAATAAAAATTAAGTTAAGAAAACGAACAAGAAGTAGTGAGACATAAACTGAAGGCGCTTTTTCCTGGCACATTCCATTCTAATTTACCACCTACAGCATTGAGGCTCTGTGGTCCTAGTACACAGATTTTATACAGGAGAACTGCTGCCACATTGTGGCCGTTTCACACAACAACAGCTTTAAACCCAGGGCTGATGGTCAGTTGATATTCAAAATAATTACAGGCCTGTAAATGACACCTGCCCTGAAAACAAATCCTGGGGTCGTATATCGACCAAAAAATTCAAAAGACATCCACAATTCAAAACAACAATTTCAAGAGGCCATTTTACGCACATTTGTCTTCTCTTACTTTTTCTTTCTTTTTTTTTGTTAACAAAATGGGAATGGAAAAATGCTTAACATCAGGAATTAATGAAGTCATGCAAATCCAATCTACAAAAACGTTCACCTCACAGCCGTCAGAATGATCATCAGCAAAAACGTGTACAAAGAATAAATGCTGAAGGGGTTTTAGAGAACGGCGTACCCTCTTGCTGCTCCTGGGATGTAACCTGGTAACAGCCAGTATTGAGAACAGAATGGAGGTGCATTTCAAGGTAAAAATTGAGCTACCCTATGATCTGCTAGGCCCACCGATGGGCCTATCTCCTGAGTAGACTAGAATCAAAAAGACACAGGCTGGCAATCCTGCACTCCAGCAACGTGTACCATAGCCAAGATTTGGAAGAACCAAAATGTCCATCAACAGAGAAATGCACCAGAAAGAAGTGGTCCATGTACACAATGGAATATTAGCCAAGGAAAAGAATGAAACATTGCCGTTGGCACCACCATAGAAGGATCTAGAAATAATCAGCCAACTTGAGCTACGAAAAACCCAAAAGACAGATATCCTACGACATCAGTTATAGGTGTTACCTAAAAATTGATACCCATGAAATTATTTCCAAGAGAAGGACACGCATGGATTCAGAAAACAAAAATATGTTTAACCACACGGAAAGGTGTAAGGAACATATGACTTACGGTATGGGGGTTAACAGACATGTACTAATACTTATGAAATATATAATCACAAAATACCTATGGAATACCAAGAGAGGTCTACTCAACACTCTGTAATAACCTACACGGGAAAGGATCCAAAGATGAATAGATCGATGCATAGATACAATGAACCAGATTCTGTACACCTAGAACACACACAATATTTTTTATCAAATTTGCTCTGATAATAAATAAACATTAAATTTAAAAAGCAAACAAGAAGTGAGGAGATTTAAGCTCTTGGGGGTTTGCCCTGGCACATTTCACTCTAATTTGCAGCCTGCTAACACGATTTCCAGGAAGGCTGTGTTGCCCAAAAACCCAGATTGGGAAATGTAGAAATGCTGCCGCCTTGTGGCCGTTTCCCGCAAAAGCGGCTTTAAACCCACAGCTAACGGTCACTTAACATTCACAAGGACTCAGGGCAGTAAAGGACACGTGACCTCGAAAATGTCCTGAGCTGGGAATGGCCAAAAAAATTAAAAACAGGCCAATGTTTCACGGAGATAGTATGAAGAGGTAAGTTTTATTCACTCTTTTTCAAAAAAAGAAAAATGGATAACAGCTCAACATCAGGAATTATTAGACTCATGCAAATCTAATCTACATAAAGGATTCAACTCACACAAGTCAACTACCATCGGCAAAAGTCAACAAACAATAAATGCCGAAGGGGTTTTAGAGAACTGTGTACCCTCTAACTGCTGGTGAGATGTAAAGTGGTAACAGCCAATAATGAGAACAGAAAGCAGCTGCATTTAAAAGTAAAAATTGAGCCACCATTCCATCCAGCAGGGCCACTGCTGAGCCTCTCACCTGAGAAGACCAGAGCCGAGAAGACACAGGCTGCAAGAGCTGCACTGCAGCCATTTTCGCAATAGCCAAGGCACGGAAGCAACCAAAATGTCCATCAACAGATGAATGGATAAAGAAGTGGTCCATGTACACAAAGGCATACTAACGATGGAAAACAATGAAACATTGCTCTTTGCGTCACCATAGATGAGCCCAGAGATAATCACAGAACATGAGGTAAGTCGGAAAGTAAAAGACATATATCCTATAATATCACTTATAGGCGTTATCTAACAACTGAGAGAAATGAACATATTTCCACAGAGAAAGACAGTCACAGACTTAGAAAACAAACCACGCTTATCTAAAAGGAAAGGTGGGGGGAATGGATAAATTAAGATTAGGGTTACCATAGGTATACAAATACATATTAAATATATATATCAAAAAGACCGACCATATAGCAAGGGAGGTCTACGGAACACTCTGCAGTAATTTACATGGGAAGAGGATCTGTACATGAATTTATATATATATATACACACACACACACACACACACATATAGTACAAATGAACCAAACTGTGTACACCTAAGACAAAAAATATTCTAATCGTTACCCCAATTAGAAAAATTAAAACATCGAACAAGAAGTAATGTGACATAATCTTATGCGGGGTCTTCCTGGCACATTCCATTCTAATTTACAACCTGGGAACAGGACTTCCAGAAAGGCTCTGCTGCCCTAGTAATCTGATTTGGGAATGGAGAAATGCTGCCGCCTTGTGGCCATTTCCCACAACAGCAGCTTTAAACCCAGAGCTAATGGTCACTAAATATTCACACTCATTGCAGGCCTGTGAAGGACACCTGCCCTCAAAAAAAATCCTGGGGTCGAAAATCGACCGAAAAATTCAAAAGAGGGCAACGTTCCAAGAAGACCATTTCAAGAGGTTTATTGTACTCACAGTTTTTTTTCTGTTTTTGTTTAACAGATATGAAATAGGCATGCAAAAATGCTGAACATTAGGAATTATTAAAGACATGCAAATCCAAATTACAAAATCCTGTCAGCTTACACCAGTCAGAATGGCCATGGGTAAAATTTCTGCAAAATATAAATGCTGTAGGGGTTGTGGGGAAATGTGTACCCTCGGTTCAAAGTGGGACATGGTAAGAGCCAGTAATGAAAACACAAACAAGGTGCCTTGAAAAGGTAAATATTGAGCTACCATTCAATCAGGCATACCCACTGCAGGGCTTATGGCCTCAGAGGATGAGAATGAAAAAGACACAGGCTGGCAATCCTGCACTCCAGCTATATTTACCATAGCCAACATTTGGAAGCAACGAAAATGTCCATCAACAGGGGAATGCACAAAGAAGAAGTGGTCCATGTACACAATGGCACGTGGCTCCAATAAAAAATATAAATTCACATTAAAAAACAAACATAAGTAAGGAGACATCAGCATTTGCGGGATTATCCGGGCACATTCCACTCTAATTTATAACTGAGGAACACCACTGGCAGGAAGGTCTGTTTCCCTAGTTACCTGAGTGGGGAAAGCAGAAATGCTGCCGCCCTCTGGCTGTTACCTGCAACAGCAGCCTTAAAACCTGTGCTAAGGGTCACTTTATATGCACAAGTACTGGAGGGCTGTAAATGAACCTGCCCTCAAAATGTCTTGAGGGAGGTAATGGCCAAAATATTACAAAATGTGGCACATACTTCAGGAAAACAAGATGAAGAGGTAAGTTGCACTCACAGTTTGAAGAAAAAACGGACATGCCTGAAAGCTCAATTTCAAGGGATTATGAGACCCTGTAACCTAAGAAGACAGAATTGGAAAGACACAGGGAGGCAAATCTGCATTGCAACAGTATTACAATAGCCAAGACATGAAAGCAACCAAGAAGTCCATCAACAGATGAGTGGACAAAGAAGAACTGGTATATGTACACACGGAATATTAGCCAAGGAAGAAAATGACACAATTCCATTTGCAGCACCGTAGATGAGTCTAGAGGTAATCACACAACTTGTAGTAAGTCAGAAAGAGAAAGACACATGTCCTAGGATATCACTTATAGGTGTTACCTAAAAATGGATACCAGTGAAGATATTTCCACAGAGAAAGGCAATCACAGATTCATTCAACAAACTTATGGTTCACCAATGGAAAGGTGTGAGGATTGGATACATTAGGATATTGGGGTTAACAGACATATACAAACACAGGTGACGTATATAATCACCAAAGACCATGGGAAAAGGATCCCAGGAAGAATAGACACATGCATATGTGTAAAAGAACCACATCTTGCACACGTAGAACAAGCAAAACATTGTAATCGAACTTGCTGTGATAAAAAATAAAAATTAAGTTAAGAAAACGAACAAGAAGTAGTGAGACATAAACTGAAGGCGCTTTTTCCTGGCACATTCCATTCTAATTTACCACCTACAGCATTGAGGCTCTGTGGTCCTAGTACACAGATTTTATACAGGAGAACTGCTGCCACATTGTGGCCGTTTCACACAACAACAGCTTTAAACCCAGGGCTGATGGTCAGTTGATATTCAAAATAATTACAGGCCTGTAAATGGCACCTGCCCTGAAAACAAATCCTGGGGTCGTATATCGACCAAAAAATTCAAAAGACATCCACAATTCAAAACAACAATTTCAAGAGGCCATTTTACGCACATTTGTCTTCTCTTACTTTTTCTTTCTTTTTTTTTGTTAACAAAATGGGAATGGAAAAATGCTTAACATCAGGAATTAATGAAGTCATGCAAATCCAATCTACAAAAACGTTCACCTCACAGCCGTCAGAATGATCATCAGCAAAAACGTGTACAAAGAATAAATGCTGAAGGGGTTTTAGAGAACGGCGTACCCTCTTGCTGCTCCTGGGATGTAACCTGGTAACAGCCAGTATTGAGAACAGAATGGAGGTGCATTTCAAGGTAAAAACTGAGCTACCCTATGATCTGCTAGGCCCACCGATGGGCCTATCTCCTGAGTAGACTAGAATCAAAAAGACACAGGCTGGCAATCCTGCACTCCAGCAACGTGTACCATAGCCAAGATTTGGAAGAACCAAAATGTCCATCAACAGAGAAATGCACCAGAAAGAAGTGGTCCATGGACACAATGGAATATTAGCCAAGGAAAAGAATGAAACATTGCCGTTGGCACCACCATAGAAGGATCTAGAAATAATCAGCCAACTTGAGCTACGAAAAACCCAAAAGACAGATATCCTACGACATCAGTTATAGGTGTTACCTAAAAATTGATACCCATGAAATTATTTCCAAGAGAAGGACACGCATGGATTCAGAAAACAAAAATATGTTTAACCACACGGAAAGGTGTAAGGAACATATGACTTACGGTATGGGGGTTAACAGACATGTACTAATACTTATGAAATATATAATCACAAAATACCTATGGAATACCAAGAGAGGTCTACTCAACACTCTGTAATAACCTACACGGGAAAGGATCCAAAGATGAATAGATCGATGCATAGATATAATGAACCAGATTCTGTACACCTAGAACACACACAATATTTTATCAAATTTGCTCTGCTAATAAATAAAAATTAAATTTAAAAAGCAAACAAGAAGTGAGGAGATTTAAGCTCTTGGGGGTTTGCCCTGGCACATTTCACTCTAATTTGCAGCCTGCTAACACGATTTCCAGGAAGGCTGTGTTGCCCAAAAACCCAGATTGGGAAATGTAGAAATGCTGCCGCCTTGTGGCCGTTTCCCGCAAAAGCGGCTTTAAACCCACAGCTAACGGTCACTTAACATTCACAAGGACTCAGGGCAGTAAAGGACACGTGACCTCGAAAATGTCCTGAGCTGGGAATGGCCAAAAAAATTAAAAACAGGCCAATGTTTCACGGAGATAGTATGAAGAGGTAAGTTTTATTCACTCTTTTTCAAAAAAAGAAAAATGGATAACAGCTCAACATCAGGAATTATTAGACTCATGCAAATCTAATCTACATAAAGGATTCAACTCACACAAGTCAACTACCATCGGCAAAAGTCAACAAACAATAAATGCCGAAGGGGTTTTAGAGAACTGTGTACCCTCTAACTGCTGGTGAGATGTAAAGTGGTAACAGCCAATAATGAGAACAGAAAGCAGCTGCATTTAAAAGTAAAAATTGAGCCACCATTCCATCCAGCAGGGCCACTGCTGAGCCTCTCACCTGAGAAGACCAGAGCCGAGAAGACACAGGCTGCAAGAGCTGCACTGCAGCCATTTTCGCAATAGCCAAGGCACGGAAGCAACCAAAATGTCCATCAACAGATGAATGGATAAAGAAGTGGTCCATGTACACAAAGGCATACTAACGATGGAAAACAATGAAACATTGCTCTTTGCGTCACCATAGATGAGCCCAGAGATAATCACAGAACATGAGGTAAGTCGGAAAGTAAAAGACATATATCCTATAATATCACTTATAGGCGTTATCTAACAACTGAGAGAAATGAACATATTTCCACAGAGAAAGACAGTCACAGACTTAGAAAACAAACCACGCTTATCTAAAAGGAAAGGTGGGGGGAATGGATAAATTAAGATTAGGGTTACCATAGGTATACAAATACATATTAAATATATATATCAAAAAGACCGACCATATAGCAAGGGAGGTCTACGGAACACTCTGCAGTAATTTACATGGGAAGAGGATCTGTACATGAATTTATATATATATATACACACACACACACACACACACATATAGTACAAATGAACCAAACTGTGTACACCTAAGACAAAAAATATTCTAATCGTTACCCCAATTAGAAAAATTAAAACATCGAACAAGAAGTAATGTGACATAATCTTATGCGGGGTCTTCCTGGCACATTCCATTCTAATTTACAACCTGGGAACAGGACTTCCAGAAAGGCTCTGCTGCCCTAGTAATCTGATTTGGGAATGGAGAAATGCTGCCGCCTTGTGGCCATTTCCCACAACAGCAGCTTTAAACCCAGAGCTAATGGTCACTAAATATTCACACTCATTGCAGGCCTGTGAAGGACACCTGCCCTCAAAAAAAATCCTGGGGTCGAAAATCGACCGAAAAATTCAAAAGAGGGCAACGTTCCAAGAAGACCATTTCAAGAGGTTTATTGTACTCACAGTTTTTTTTCTGTTTTTGTTTAACAGATATGAAATAGGCATGCAAAAATGCTGAACATTAGGAATTATTAAAGACATGCAAATCCAAATTACAAAATCCTGTCAGCTTACACCAGTCAGAATGGCCATGGGTAAAATTTCTGCAAAATATAAATGCTGTAGGGGTTGTGGGGAAATGTGTACCCTCGGTTCAAAGTGGGACATGGTAAGAGCCAGTAATGAAAACACAAACAAGGTGCCTTGAAAAGGTAAATATTGAGCTACCATTCAATCAGGCATACCCACTGCAGGGCTTATGGCCTCAGAGGATGAGAATGAAAAAGACACAGGCTGGCAATCCTGCACTCCAGCTATATTTACCATAGCCAACATTTGGAAGCAACGAAAATGTCCATCAACAGGGGAATGCACAAAGAAGAAGTGGTCCATGTACACAATGGCACGTGGCTCCAATAAAAAATATAAATTCACATTAAAAAACAAACATAAGTAAGGAGACATCAGCATTTGCGGGATTATCCGGGCACATTCCACTCTAATTTATAACTGAGGAACACCACTGGCAGGAAGGTCTGTTTCCCTAGTTACCTGAGTGGGGAAAGCAGAAATGCTGCCGCCCTCTGGCTGTTACCTGCAACAGCAGCCTTAAAACCTGTGCTAAGGGTCACTTTATATGCACAAGTACTGGAGGGCTGTAAATGAACCTGCCCTCAAAATGTCTTGAGGGAGGTAATGGCCAAAATATTACAAAATGTGGCACATACTTCAGGAAAACAAGATGAAGAGGTAAGTTGCACTCACAGTTTGAAGAAAAAACGGACATGCCTGAAAGCTCAATTTCAAGGGATTATGAGACCCTGTAACCTAAGAAGACAGAATTGGAAAGACACAGGGAGGCAAATCTGCATTGCAACAGTATTACAATAGCCAAGACATGAAAGCAACCAAGAAGTCCATCAACAGATGAGTGGACAAAGAAGAACTGGTATATGTACACACGGAATATTAGCCAAGGAAGAAAATGACACAATTCCATTTGCAGCACCGTAGATGAGTCTAGAGGTAATCACACAACTTGTAGTAAGTCAGAAAGAGAAAGACACATGTCCTAGGATATCACTTATAGGTGTTACCTAAAAATGGATACCAGTGAAGATATTTCCACAGAGAAAGGCAATCACAGATTCATTCAACAAACTTATGGTTCACCAATGGAAAGGTGTGAGGATTGGATACATTAGGATATTGGGGTTAACAGACATATACAAACACAGGTGACGTATATAATCACCAAAGACCATGGGAAAAGGATCCCAGGAAGAATAGACACATGCATATGTGTAAAAGAACCACATCTTGCACACGTAGAACAAGCAAAACATTGTAATCGAACTTGCTGTGATAAAAAATAAAAATTAAGTTAAGAAAACGAACAAGAAGTAGTGAGACATAAACTGAAGGCGCTTTTTCCTGGCACATTCCATTCTAATTTACCACCTACAGCATTGAGGCTCTGTGGTCCTAGTACACAGATTTTATACAGGAGAACTGCTGCCACATTGTGGCCGTTTCACACAACAACAGCTTTAAACCCAGGGCTGATGGTCAGTTGATATTCAAAATAATTACAGGCCTGTAAATGGCACCTGCCCTGAAAACAAATCCTGGGGTCGTATATCGACCAAAAAATTCAAAAGACATCCACAATTCAAAACAACAATTTCAAGAGGCCATTTTACGCACATTTGTCTTCTCTTACTTTTTCTTTCTTTTTTTTTGTTAACAAAATGGGAATGGAAAAATGCTTAACATCAGGAATTAATGAAGTCATGCAAATCCAATCTACAAAAACGTTCACCTCACAGCCGTCAGAATGATCATCAGCAAAAACGTGTACAAAGAATAAATGCTGAAGGGGTTTTAGAGAACGGCGTACCCTCTTGCTGCTCCTGGGATGTAACCTGGTAACAGCCAGTATTGAGAACAGAATGGAGGTGCATTTCAAGGTAAAAATTGAGCTACCCTATGATCTGCTAGGCCCACCGATGGGCCTATCTCCTGAGTAGACTAGAATCAAAAAGACACAGGCTGGCAATCCTGCACTCCAGCAACGTGTACCATAGCCAAGATTTGGAAGAACCAAAATGTCCATCAACAGAGAAATGCACCAGAAAGAAGTGGTCCATGTACACAATGGAATATTAGCCAAGGAAAAGAATGAAACATTGCCGTTGGCACCACCATAGAAGGATCTAGAAATAATCAGCCAACTTGAGCTACGAAAAACCCAAAAGACAGATATCCTACGACATCAGTTATAGGTGTTACCTAAAAATTGATACCCATGAAATTATTTCCAAGAGAAGGACACGCATGGATTCAGAAAACAAAAATATGTTTAACCACACGGAAAGGTGTAAGGAACATATGACTTACGGTATGGGGGTTAACAGACATGTACTAATACTTATGAAATATATAATCACAAAATACCTATGGAATACCAAGAGAGGTCTACTCAACACTCTGTAATAACCTACACGGGAAAGGATCCAAAGATGAATAGATCGATGCATAGATACAATGAACCAGATTCTGTACACCTAGAACACACACAATATTTTTTATCAAATTTGCTCTGATAATAAATAAACATTAAATTTAAAAAGCAAACAAGAAGTGAGGAGATTTAAGCTCTTGGGGGTTTGCCCTGGCACATTTCACTCTAATTTGCAGCCTGCTAACACGATTTCCAGGAAGGCTGTGTTGCCCAAAAACCCAGATTGGGAAATGTAGAAATGCTGCCGCCTTGTGGCCGTTTCCCGCAAAAGCGGCTTTAAACCCACAGCTAACGGTCACTTAACATTCACAAGGACTCAGGGCAGTAAAGGACACGTGACCTCAAAAATGTCCTGAGCTGGGAATGGCCAAAAAAATTAAAAACAGGCCAATGTTTCACGGAGATAGTATGAAGAGGTAAGTTTTATTCACTCTTTTTCAAAAAAAGAAAAATGGATAACAGCTCAACATCAGGAATTATTAGACTCATGCAAATCTAATCTACATAAAGGATTCAACTCACACAAGTCAACTACCATCGGCAAAAGTCAACAAACAATAAATGCCGAAGGGGTTTTAGAGAACTGTGTACCCTCTAACTGCTGGTGAGATGTAAAGTGGTAACAGCCAATAATGAGAACAGAAAGCAGCTGCATTTAAAAGTAAAAATTGAGCCACCATTCCATCCAGCAGGGCCACTGCTGAGCCTCTCACCTGAGAAGACCAGAGCCGAGAAGACACAGGCTGCAAGAGCTGCACTGCAGCCATTATCGCAATAGCCGAGGCACGGAAGCAACCAAAATGTCCATCAACAGATGAATGGATAAAGAAGTGGCCCATGTACACAAAGGCATACTAACGATGGAAAACAATGAAACATTGCTCTTTGCGTCACCATAGATGAGCCCAGAGATAATCACAGAACATGAGGTAAGTCGGAAAGTAAAAGACATATATCCTATAATATCACTTATAGGCGTTATCTAACAACTGAGAGAAATGAACATATTTCCACAGAGAAAGACAGTCACAGACTTAGAAAACAAACCACGCTTATCTAAAAGGAAAGGTGGGGGGAATGGATAAATTAAGATTAGGGTTACCATAGGTATACAAATACATATTAAATATATATATCAAAAAGACCGACCATATAGCAAGGGAGGTCTACGGAACACTCTGCAGTAATTTACATGGGAAGAGGATCTGTACATGAATTTATATATATATATATATATATATATACACACACACACACACACACATATATAGTACAAATGAACCAGACTGTGTACACCTAAGACAAAAAATATTCTAATCGTTACCCCAATTAGGAAAATTAAAACATCGAACAAGAAGTAATGTGACATAATCTTATGCGGGGTCTTCCTGGCACATTCCATTCTAATTTACAACCTGGGAACAGGACTTCCAGAAAGGCTCTGCTGCCCTAGTAATCTGATTTGGGAATGGAGAAATGCTGCCGCCTTGTGGCCATTTCCCACAACAGCAGCTTTAAACCCAGAGCTAATGGTCACTAAATATTCACACTCATTGCAGGCCTGTGAAGGACACCTGCCCTCAAAAAAAATCCTGGGGTCGAAAATCGACCGAAAAATTCAAAAGAGGGCAACGTTCCAAGAAGACCATTTCAAGAGGTTTATTGTACTCACAGTTTTTTTTCTGTTTTTGTTTAACAGATATGAAATAGGCATGCAAAAATGCTGAACATTAGGAATTATTAAAGACATGCAAATCCAAATTACAAAATCCTGTCAGCTTACACCAGTCAGAATGGCCATGGGTAAAATTTCTGCAAAATATAAATGCTGTAGGGGTTGTGGGGAAATGTGTACCCTCGGTTCAAAGTGGGACATGGTAAGAGCCAGTAATGAAAACACAAACAAGGTGCCTTGAAAAGGTAAATATTGAGCTACCATTCAATCAGGCATACCCACTGCAGGGCTTATGGCCTCAGAGGATGAGAATGAAAAAGACACAGGCTGGCAATCCTGCACTCCAGCTATATTTACCATAGCCAACATTTGGAAGCAACGAAAATGTCCATCAACAGGGGAATGCACAAAGAAGAAGTGGTCCATGTACACAATGGCACGTGGCTCCAATAAAAAATATAAATTCACATTAAAAAACAAACATAAGTAAGGAGACATCAGCATTTGCGGGATTATCCGGGCACATTCCACTCTAATTTATAACTGAGGAACACCACTGGCAGGAAGGTCTGTTTCCCTAGTTACCTGAGTGGGGAAAGCAGAAATGCTGCCGCCCTCTGGCTGTTACCTGCAACAGCAGCCTTAAAACCTGTGCTAAGGGTCACTTTATATGCACAAGTACTGGAGGGCTGTAAATGAACCTGCCCTCAAAATGTCTTGAGGGAGGTAATGGCCAAAATATTACAAAATGTGGCACATACTTCAGGAAAACAAGATGAAGAGGTAAGTTGCACTCACAGTTTGAAGAAAAAACGGACATGCCTGAAAGCTCAATTTCAAGGGATTATGAGACCCTGTAACCTAAGAAGACAGAATTGGAAAGACACAGGGAGGCAAATCTGCATTGCAACAGTATTACAATAGCCAAGACATGAAAGCAACCAAGAAGTCCATCAACAGATGAGTGGACAAAGAAGAACTGGTATATGTACACACGGAATATTAGCCAAGGAAGAAAATGACACAATTCCATTTGCAGCACCGTAGATGAGTCTAGAGGTAATCACACAACTTGTAGTAAGTCAGAAAGAGAAAGACACATGTCCTAGGATATCACTTATAGGTGTTACCTAAAAATGGATACCAGTGAAGATATTTCCACAGAGAAAGGCAATCACAGATTCATTCAACAAACTTATGGTTCACCAATGGAAAGGTGTGAGGATTGGATACATTAGGATATTGGGGTTAACAGACATATACAAACACAGGTGACGTATATAATCACCAAAGACCATGGGAAAAGGATCCCAGGAAGAATAGACACATGCATATGTGTAAAAGAACCACATCTTGCACACGTAGAACAAGCAAAACATTGTAATCGAACTTGCTGTGATAAAAAATAAAAATTAAGTTAAGAAAACGAACAAGAAGTAGTGAGACATAAACTGAAGGCGCTTTTTCCTGGCACATTCCATTCTAATTTACCACCTACAGCATTGAGGCTCTGTGGTCCTAGTACACAGATTTTATACAGGAGAACTGCTGCCACATTGTGGCCGTTTCACACAACAACAGCTTTAAACCCAGGGCTGATGGTCAGTTGATATTCAAAATAATTACAGGCCTGTAAATGGCACCTGCCCTGAAAACAAATCCTGGGGTCGTATATCGACCAAAAAATTCAAAAGACATCCACAATTCAAAACAACAATTTCAAGAGGCCATTTTACGCACATTTGTCTTCTCTTACTTTTTCTTTCTTTTTTTTTGTTAACAAAATGGGAATGGAAAAATGCTTAACATCAGGAATTAATGAAGTCATGCAAATCCAATCTACAAAAACGTTCACCTCACAGCCGTCAGAATGATCATCAGCAAAAACGTGTACAAAGAATAAATGCTGAAGGGGTTTTAGAGAACGGCGTACCCTCTTGCTGCTCCTGGGATGTAACCTGGTAACAGCCAGTATTGAGAACAGAATGGAGGTGCATTTCAAGGTAAAAATTGAGCTACCCTATGATCTGCTAGGCCCACCGATGGGCCTATCTCCTGAGTAGACTAGAATCAAAAAGACACAGGCTGGCAATCCTGCACTCCAGCAACGTGTACCATAGCCAAGATTTGGAAGAACCAAAATGTCCATCAACAGAGAAATGCACCAGAAAGAAGTGGTCCATGGACACAATGGAATATTAGCCAAGGAAAAGAATGAAACATTGCCGTTGGCACCACCATAGAAGGATCTAGAAATAATCAGCCAACTTGAGCTACGAAAAACCCAAAAGACAGATATCCTACGACATCAGTTATAGGTGTTACCTAAAAATTGATACCCATGAAATTATTTCCAAGAGAAGGACACGCATGGATTCAGAAAACAAAAATATGTTTAACCACACGGAAAGGTGTAAGGAACATATGACTTACGGTATGGGGGTTAACAGACATGTACTAATACTTATGAAATATATAATCACAAAATACCTATGGAATACCAAGAGAGGTCTACTCAACACTCTGTAATAACCTACACGGGAAAGGATCCAAAGATGAATAGATCGATGCATAGATATAATGAACCAGATTCTGTACACCTAGAACACACACAATATTTTATCAAATTTGCTCTGCTAATAAATAAAAATTAAATTTAAAAAGCAAACAAGAAGTGAGGAGATTTAAGCTCTTGGGGGTTTGCCCTGGCACATTTCACTCTAATTTGCAGCCTGCTAACACGATTTCCAGGAAGGCTGTGTTGCCCAAAAACCCAGATTGGGAAATGTAGAAATGCTGCCGCCTTGTGGCCGTTTCCCGCAAAAGCGGCTTTAAACCCACAGCTAACGGTCACTTAACATTCACAAGGACTCAGGGCAGTAAAGGACACGTGACCTCGAAAATGTCCTGAGCTGGGAATGGCCAAAAAAATTAAAAACAGGCCAATGTTTCACGGAGATAGTATGAAGAGGTAAGTTTTATTCACTCTTTTTCAAAAAAAGAAAAATGGATAACAGCTCAACATCAGGAATTATTAGACTCATGCAAATCTAATCTACATAAAGGATTCAACTCACACAAGTCAACTACCATCGGCAAAAGTCAACAAACAATAAATGCCGAAGGGGTTTTAGAGAACTGTGTACCCTCTAACTGCTGGTGAGATGTAAAGTGGTAACAGCCAATAATGAGAACAGAAAGCAGCTGCATTTAAAAGTAAAAATTGAGCCACCATTCCATCCAGCAGGGCCACTGCTGAGCCTCTCACCTGAGAAGACCAGAGCCGAGAAGACACAGGCTGCAAGAGCTGCACTGCAGCCATTTTCGCAATAGCCAAGGCACGGAAGCAACCAAAATGTCCATCAACAGATGAATGGATAAAGAAGTGGTCCATGTACACAAAGGCATACTAACGATGGAAAACAATGAAACATTGCTCTTTGCGTCACCATAGATGAGCCCAGAGATAATCACAGAACATGAGGTAAGTCGGAAAGTAAAAGACATATATCCTATAATATCACTTATAGGCGTTATCTAACAACTGAGAGAAATGAACATATTTCCACAGAGAAAGACAGTCACAGACTTAGAAAACAAACCACGCTTATCTAAAAGGAAAGGTGGGGGGAATGGATAAATTAAGATTAGGGTTACCATAGGTATACAAATACATATTAAATATATATATCAAAAAGACCGACCATATAGCAAGGGAGGTCTACGGAACACTCTGCAGTAATTTACATGGGAAGAGGATCTGTACATGAATTTATATATATATATACACACACACACACACACACACATATAGTACAAATGAACCAAACTGTGTACACCTAAGACAAAAAATATTCTAATCGTTACCCCAATTAGAAAAATTAAAACATCGAACAAGAAGTAATGTGACATAATCTTATGCGGGGTCTTCCTGGCACATTCCATTCTAATTTACAACCTGGGAACAGGACTTCCAGAAAGGCTCTGCTGCCCTAGTAATCTGATTTGGGAATGGAGAAATGCTGCCGCCTTGTGGCCATTTCCCACAACAGCAGCTTTAAACCCAGAGCTAATGGTCACTAAATATTCACACTCATTGCAGGCCTGTGAAGGACACCTGCCCTCAAAAAAAATCCTGGGGTCGAAAATCGACCGAAAAATTCAAAAGAGGGCAACGTTCCAAGAAGACCATTTCAAGAGGTTTATTGTACTCACAGTTTTTTTTCTGTTTTTGTTTAACAGATATGAAATAGGCATGCAAAAATGCTGAACATTAGGAATTATTAAAGACATGCAAATCCAAATTACAAAATCCTGTCAGCTTACACCAGTCAGAATGGCCATGGGTAAAATTTCTGCAAAATATAAATGCTGTAGGGGTTGTGGGGAAATGTGTACCCTCGGTTCAAAGTGGGACATGGTAAGAGCCAGTAATGAAAACACAAACAAGGTGCCTTGAAAAGGTAAATATTGAGCTACCATTCAATCAGGCATACCCACTGCAGGGCTTATGGCCTCAGAGGATGAGAATGAAAAAGACACAGGCTGGCAATCCTGCACTCCAGCTATATTTACCATAGCCAACATTTGGAAGCAACGAAAATGTCCATCAACAGGGGAATGCACAAAGAAGAAGTGGTCCATGTACACAATGGCACGTGGCTCCAATAAAAAATATAAATTCACATTAAAAAACAAACATAAGTAAGGAGACATCAGCATTTGCGGGATTATCCGGGCACATTCCACTCTAATTTATAACTGAGGAACACCACTGGCAGGAAGGTCTGTTTCCCTAGTTACCTGAGTGGGGAAAGCAGAAATGCTGCCGCCCTCTGGCTGTTACCTGCAACAGCAGCCTTAAAACCTGTGCTAAGGGTCACTTTATATGCACAAGTACTGGAGGGCTGTAAATGAACCTGCCCTCAAAATGTCTTGAGGGAGGTAATGGCCAAAATATTACAAAATGTGGCACATACTTCAGGAAAACAAGATGAAGAGGTAAGTTGCACTCACAGTTTGAAGAAAAAACGGACATGCCTGAAAGCTCAATTTCAAGGGATTATGAGACCCTGTAACCTAAGAAGACAGAATTGGAAAGACACAGGGAGGCAAATCTGCATTGCAACAGTATTACAATAGCCAAGACATGAAAGCAACCAAGAAGTCCATCAACAGATGAGTGGACAAAGAAGAACTGGTATATGTACACACGGAATATTAGCCAAGGAAGAAAATGACACAATTCCATTTGCAGCACCGTAGATGAGTCTAGAGGTAATCACACAACTTGTAGTAAGTCAGAAAGAGAAAGACACATGTCCTAGGATATCACTTATAGGTGTTACCTAAAAATGGATACCAGTGAAGATATTTCCACAGAGAAAGGCAATCACAGATTCATTCAACAAACTTATGGTTCACCAATGGAAAGGTGTGAGGATTGGATACATTAGGATATTGGGGTTAACAGACATATACAAACACAGGTGACGTATATAATCACCAAAGACCATGGGAAAAGGATCCCAGGAAGAATAGACACATGCATATGTGTAAAAGAACCACATCTTGCACACGTAGAACAAGCAAAACATTGTAATCGAACTTGCTGTGATAAAAAATAAAAATTAAGTTAAGAAAACGAACAAGAAGTAGTGAGACATAAACTGAAGGCGCTTTTTCCTGGCACATTCCATTCTAATTTACCACCTACAGCATTGAGGCTCTGTGGTCCTAGTACACAGATTTTATACAGGAGAACTGCTGCCACATTGTGGCCGTTTCACACAACAACAGCTTTAAACCCAGGGCTGATGGTCAGTTGATATTCAAAATAATTACAGGCCTGTAAATGACACCTGCCCTGAAAACAAATCCTGGGGTCGTATATCGACCAAAAAATTCAAAAGACATCCACAATTCAAAACAACAATTTCAAGAGGCCATTTTACGCACATTTGTCTTCTCTTACTTTTTCTTTCTTTTTTTTTGTTAACAAAATGGGAATGGAAAAATGCTTAACATCAGGAATTAATGAAGTCATGCAAATCCAATCTACAAAAACGTTCACCTCACAGCCGTCAGAATGATCATCAGCAAAAACGTGTACAAAGAATAAATGCTGAAGGGGTTTTAGAGAACGGCGTACCCTCTTGCTGCTCCTGGGATGTAACCTGGTAACAGCCAGTATTGAGAACAGAATGGAGGTGCATTTCAAGGTAAAAATTGAGCTACCCTATGATCTGCTAGGCCCACCGATGGGCCTATCTCCTGAGTAGACTAGAATCAAAAAGACACAGGCTGGCAATCCTGCACTCCAGCAACGTGTACCATAGCCAAGATTTGGAAGAACCAAAATGTCCATCAACAGAGAAATGCACCAGAAAGAAGTGGTCCATGTACACAATGGAATATTAGCCAAGGAAAAGAATGAAACATTGCCGTTGGCACCACCATAGAAGGATCTAGAAATAATCAGCCAACTTGAGCTACGAAAAACCCAAAAGACAGATATCCTACGACATCAGTTATAGGTGTTACCTAAAAATTGATACCCATGAAATTATTTCCAAGAGAAGGACACGCATGGATTCAGAAAACAAAAATATGTTTAACCACACGGAAAGGTGTAAGGAACATATGACTTACGGTATGGGGGTTAACAGACATGTACTAATACTTATGAAATATATAATCACAAAATACCTATGGAATACCAAGAGAGGTCTACTCAACACTCTGTAATAACCTACACGGGAAAGGATCCAAAGATGAATAGATCGATGCATAGATATAATGAACCAGATTCTGTACACCTAGAACACACACAATATTTTATCAAATTTGCTCTGCTAATAAATAAAAATTAAATTTAAAAAGCAAACAAGAAGTGAGGAGATTTAAGCTCTTGGGGGTTTGCCCTGGCACATTTCACTCTAATTTGCAGCCTGCTAACACGATTTCCAGGAAGGCTGTGTTGCCCAAAAACCCAGATTGGGAAATGTAGAAATGCTGCCGCCTTGTGGCCGTTTCCCGCAAAAGCGGCTTTAAACCCACAGCTAACGGTCACTTAACATTCACAAGGACTCAGGGCAGTAAAGGACACGTGACCTCAAAAATGTCCTGAGCTGGGAATGGCCAAAAAAATTAAAAACAGGCCAATGTTTCACGGAGATAGTATGAAGAGGTAAGTTTTATTCACTCTTTTTCAAAAAAAGAAAAATGGATAACAGCTCAACATCAGGAATTATTAGACTCATGCAAATCTAATCTACATAAAGGATTCAACTCACACAAGTCAACTACCATCGGCAAAAGTCAACAAACAATAAATGCCGAAGGGGTTTTAGAGAACTGTGTACCCTCTAACTGCTGGTGAGATGTAAAGTGGTAACAGCCAATAATGAGAACAGAAAGCAGCTGCATTTAAAAGTAAAAATTGAGCCACCATTCCATCCAGCAGGGCCACTGCTGAGCCTCTCACCTGAGAAGACCAGAGCCGAGAAGACACAGGCTGCAAGAGCTGCACTGCAGCCATTATCGCAATAGCCGAGGCACGGAAGCAACCAAAATGTCCATCAACAGATGAATGGATAAAGAAGTGGCCCATGTACACAAAGGCATACTAACGATGGAAAACAATGAAACATTGCTCTTTGCGTCACCATAGATGAGCCCAGAGATAATCACAGAACATGAGGTAAGTCGGAAAGTAAAAGACATATATCCTATAATATCACTTATAGGCGTTATCTAACAACTGAGAGAAATGAACATATTTCCACAGAGAAAGACAGTCACAGACTTAGAAAACAAACCACGCTTATCTAAAAGGAAAGGTGGGGGGAATGGATAAATTAAGATTAGGGTTACCATAGGTATACAAATACATATTAAATATATATATCAAAAAGACCGACCATATAGCAAGGGAGGTCTACGGAACACTCTGCAGTAATTTACATGGGAAGAGGATCTGTACATGAATTTATATATATATATATATATATATATACACACACACACACACACACATATATAGTACAAATGAACCAGACTGTGTACACCTAAGACAAAAAATATTCTAATCGTTACCCCAATTAGGAAAATTAAAACATCGAACAAGAAGTAATGTGACATAATCTTATGCGGGGTCTTCCTGGCACATTCCATTCTAATTTACAACCTGGGAACAGGACTTCCAGAAAGGCTCTGCTGCCCTAGTAATCTGATTTGGGAATGGAGAAATGCTGCCGCCTTGTGGCCATTTCCCACAACAGCAGCTTTAAACCCAGAGCTAATGGTCACTAAATATTCACACTCATTGCAGGCCTGTGAAGGACACCTGCCCTCAAAAAAAATCCTGGGGTCGAAAATCGACCGAAAAATTCAAAAGAGGGCAACGTTCCAAGAAGACCATTTCAAGAGGTTTATTGTACTCACAGTTTTTTTTCTGTTTTTGTTTAACAGATATGAAATAGGCATGCAAAAATGCTGAACATTAGGAATTATTAAAGACATGCAAATCCAAATTACAAAATCCTGTCAGCTTACACCAGTCAGAATGGCCATGGGTAAAATTTCTGCAAAATATAAATGCTGTAGGGGTTGTGGGGAAATGTGTACCCTCGGTTCAAAGTGGGACATGGTAAGAGCCAGTAATGAAAACACAAACAAGGTGCCTTGAAAAGGTAAATATTGAGCTACCATTCAATCAGGCATACCCACTGCAGGGCTTATGGCCTCAGAGGATGAGAATGAAAAAGACACAGGCTGGCAATCCTGCACTCCAGCTATATTTACCATAGCCAACATTTGGAAGCAACGAAAATGTCCATCAACAGGGGAATGCACAAAGAAGAAGTGGTCCATGTACACAATGGCACGTGGCTCCAATAAAAAATATAAATTCACATTAAAAAACAAACATAAGTAAGGAGACATCAGCATTTGCGGGATTATCCGGGCACATTCCACTCTAATTTATAACTGAGGAACACCACTGGCAGGAAGGTCTGTTTCCCTAGTTACCTGAGTGGGGAAAGCAGAAATGCTGCCGCCCTCTGGCTGTTACCTGCAACAGCAGCCTTAAAACCTGTGCTAAGGGTCACTTTATATGCACAAGTACTGGAGGGCTGTAAATGAACCTGCCCTCAAAATGTCTTGAGGGAGGTAATGGCCAAAATATTACAAAATGTGGCACATACTTCAGGAAAACAAGATGAAGAGGTAAGTTGCACTCACAGTTTGAAGAAAAAACGGACATGCCTGAAAGCTCAATTTCAAGGGATTATGAGACCCTGTAACCTAAGAAGACAGAATTGGAAAGACACAGGGAGGCAAATCTGCATTGCAACAGTATTACAATAGCCAAGACATGAAAGCAACCAAGAAGTCCATCAACAGATGAGTGGACAAAGAAGAACTGGTATATGTACACACGGAATATTAGCCAAGGAAGAAAATGACACAATTCCATTTGCAGCACCGTAGATGAGTCTAGAGGTAATCACACAACTTGTAGTAAGTCAGAAAGAGAAAGACACATGTCCTAGGATATCACTTATAGGTGTTACCTAAAAATGGATACCAGTGAAGATATTTCCACAGAGAAAGGCAATCACAGATTCATTCAACAAACTTATGGTTCACCAATGGAAAGGTGTGAGGATTGGATACATTAGGATATTGGGGTTAACAGACATATACAAACACAGGTGACGTATATAATCACCAAAGACCATGGGAAAAGGATCCCAGGAAGAATAGACACATGCATATGTGTAAAAGAACCACATCTTGCACACGTAGAACAAGCAAAACATTGTAATCGAACTTGCTGTGATAAAAAATAAAAATTAAGTTAAGAAAACGAACAAGAAGTAGTGAGACATAAACTGAAGGCGCTTTTTCCTGGCACATTCCATTCTAATTTACCACCTACAGCATTGAGGCTCTGTGGTCCTAGTACACAGATTTTATACAGGAGAACTGCTGCCACATTGTGGCCGTTTCACACAACAACAGCTTTAAACCCAGGGCTGATGGTCAGTTGATATTCAAAATAATTACAGGCCTGTAAATGGCACCTGCCCTGAAAACAAATCCTGGGGTCGTATATCGACCAAAAAATTCAAAAGACATCCACAATTCAAAACAACAATTTCAAGAGGCCATTTTACGCACATTTGTCTTCTCTTACTTTTTCTTTCTTTTTTTTTGTTAACAAAATGGGAATGGAAAAATGCTTAACATCAGGAATTAATGAAGTCATGCAAATCCAATCTACAAAAACGTTCACCTCACAGCCGTCAGAATGATCATCAGCAAAAACGTGTACAAAGAATAAATGCTGAAGGGGTTTTAGAGAACGGCGTACCCTCTTGCTGCTCCTGGGATGTAACCTGGTAACAGCCAGTATTGAGAACAGAATGGAGGTGCATTTCAAGGTAAAAATTGAGCTACCCTATGATCTGCTAGGCCCACCGATGGGCCTATCTCCTGAGTAGACTAGAATCAAAAAGACACAGGCTGGCAATCCTGCACTCCAGCAACGTGTACCATAGCCAAGATTTGGAAGAACCAAAATGTCCATCAACAGAGAAATGCACCAGAAAGAAGTGGTCCATGGACACAATGGAATATTAGCCAAGGAAAAGAATGAAACATTGCCGTTGGCACCACCATAGAAGGATCTAGAAATAATCAGCCAACTTGAGCTACGAAAAACCCAAAAGACAGATATCCTACGACATCAGTTATAGGTGTTACCTAAAAATTGATACCCATGAAATTATTTCCAAGAGAAGGACACGCATGGATTCAGAAAACAAAAATATGTTTAACCACACGGAAAGGTGTAAGGAACATATGACTTACGGTATGGGGGTTAACAGACATGTACTAATACTTATGAAATATATAATCACAAAATACCTATGGAATACCAAGAGAGGTCTACTCAACACTCTGTAATAACCTACACGGGAAAGGATCCAAAGATGAATAGATCGATGCATAGATATAATGAACCAGATTCTGTACACCTAGAACACACACAATATTTTATCAAATTTGCTCTGCTAATAAATAAAAATTAAATTTAAAAAGCAAACAAGAAGTGAGGAGATTTAAGCTCTTGGGGGTTTGCCCTGGCACATTTCACTCTAATTTGCAGCCTGCTAACACGATTTCCAGGAAGGCTGTGTTGCCCAAAAACCCAGATTGGGAAATGTAGAAATGCTGCCGCCTTGTGGCCGTTTCCCGCAAAAGCGGCTTTAAACCCACAGCTAACGGTCACTTAACATTCACAAGGACTCAGGGCAGTAAAGGACACGTGACCTCGAAAATGTCCTGAGCTGGGAATGGCCAAAAAAATTAAAAACAGGCCAATGTTTCACGGAGATAGTATGAAGAGGTAAGTTTTATTCACTCTTTTTCAAAAAAAGAAAAATGGATAACAGCTCAACATCAGGAATTATTAGACTCATGCAAATCTAATCTACATAAAGGATTCAACTCACACAAGTCAACTACCATCGGCAAAAGTCAACAAACAATAAATGCCGAAGGGGTTTTAGAGAACTGTGTACCCTCTAACTGCTGGTGAGATGTAAAGTGGTAACAGCCAATAATGAGAACAGAAAGCAGCTGCATTTAAAAGTAAAAATTGAGCCACCATTCCATCCAGCAGGGCCACTGCTGAGCCTCTCACCTGAGAAGACCAGAGCCGAGAAGACACAGGCTGCAAGAGCTGCACTGCAGCCATTTTCGCAATAGCCAAGGCACGGAAGCAACCAAAATGTCCATCAACAGATGAATGGATAAAGAAGTGGTCCATGTACACAAAGGCATACTAACGATGGAAAACAATGAAACATTGCTCTTTGCGTCACCATAGATGAGCCCAGAGATAATCACAGAACATGAGGTAAGTCGGAAAGTAAAAGACATATATCCTATAATATCACTTATAGGCGTTATCTAACAACTGAGAGAAATGAACATATTTCCACAGAGAAAGACAGTCACAGACTTAGAAAACAAACCACGCTTATCTAAAAGGAAAGGTGGGGGGAATGGATAAATTAAGATTAGGGTTACCATAGGTATACAAATACATATTAAATATATATATCAAAAAGACCGACCATATAGCAAGGGAGGTCTACGGAACACTCTGCAGTAATTTACATGGGAAGAGGATCTGTACATGAATTTATATATATATATACACACACACACACACACACACATATAGTACAAATGAACCAAACTGTGTACACCTAAGACAAAAAATATTCTAATCGTTACCCCAATTAGAAAAATTAAAACATCGAACAAGAAGTAATGTGACATAATCTTATGCGGGGTCTTCCTGGCACATTCCATTCTAATTTACAACCTGGGAACAGGACTTCCAGAAAGGCTCTGCTGCCCTAGTAATCTGATTTGGGAATGGAGAAATGCTGCCGCCTTGTGGCCATTTCCCACAACAGCAGCTTTAAACCCAGAGCTAATGGTCACTAAATATTCACACTCATTGCAGGCCTGTGAAGGACACCTGCCCTCAAAAAAAATCCTGGGGTCGAAAATCGACCGAAAAATTCAAAAGAGGGCAACGTTCCAAGAAGACCATTTCAAGAGGTTTATTGTACTCACAGTTTTTTTTCTGTTTTTGTTTAACAGATATGAAATAGGCATGCAAAAATGCTGAACATTAGGAATTATTAAAGACATGCAAATCCAAATTACAAAATCCTGTCAGCTTACACCAGTCAGAATGGCCATGGGTAAAATTTCTGCAAAATATAAATGCTGTAGGGGTTGTGGGGAAATGTGTACCCTCGGTTCAAAGTGGGACATGGTAAGAGCCAGTAATGAAAACACAAACAAGGTGCCTTGAAAAGGTAAATATTGAGCTACCATTCAATCAGGCATACCCACTGCAGGGCTTATGGCCTCAGAGGATGAGAATGAAAAAGACACAGGCTGGCAATCCTGCACTCCAGCTATATTTACCATAGCCAACATTTGGAAGCAACGAAAATGTCCATCAACAGGGGAATGCACAAAGAAGAAGTGGTCCATGTACACAATGGCACGTGGCTCCAATAAAAAATATAAATTCACATTAAAAAACAAACATAAGTAAGGAGACATCAGCATTTGCGGGATTATCCGGGCACATTCCACTCTAATTTATAACTGAGGAACACCACTGGCAGGAAGGTCTGTTTCCCTAGTTACCTGAGTGGGGAAAGCAGAAATGCTGCCGCCCTCTGGCTGTTACCTGCAACAGCAGCCTTAAAACCTGTGCTAAGGGTCACTTTATATGCACAAGTACTGGAGGGCTGTAAATGAACCTGCCCTCAAAATGTCTTGAGGGAGGTAATGGCCAAAATATTACAAAATGTGGCACATACTTCAGGAAAACAAGATGAAGAGGTAAGTTGCACTCACAGTTTGAAGAAAAAACGGACATGCCTGAAAGCTCAATTTCAAGGGATTATGAGACCCTGTAACCTAAGAAGACAGAATTGGAAAGACACAGGGAGGCAAATCTGCATTGCAACAGTATTACAATAGCCAAGACATGAAAGCAACCAAGAAGTCCATCAACAGATGAGTGGACAAAGAAGAACTGGTATATGTACACACGGAATATTAGCCAAGGAAGAAAATGACACAATTCCATTTGCAGCACCGTAGATGAGTCTAGAGGTAATCACACAACTTGTAGTAAGTCAGAAAGAGAAAGACACATGTCCTAGGATATCACTTATAGGTGTTACCTAAAAATGGATACCAGTGAAGATATTTCCACAGAGAAAGGCAATCACAGATTCATTCAACAAACTTATGGTTCACCAATGGAAAGGTGTGAGGATTGGATACATTAGGATATTGGGGTTAACAGACATATACAAACACAGGTGACGTATATAATCACCAAAGACCATGGGAAAAGGATCCCAGGAAGAATAGACACATGCATATGTGTAAAAGAACCACATCTTGCACACGTAGAACAAGCAAAACATTGTAATCGAACTTGCTGTGATAAAAAATAAAAATTAAGTTAAGAAAACGAACAAGAAGTAGTGAGACATAAACTGAAGGCGCTTTTTCCTGGCACATTCCATTCTAATTTACCACCTACAGCATTGAGGCTCTGTGGTCCTAGTACACAGATTTTATACAGGAGAACTGCTGCCACATTGTGGCCGTTTCACACAACAACAGCTTTAAACCCAGGGCTGATGGTCAGTTGATATTCAAAATAATTACAGGCCTGTAAATGGCACCTGCCCTGAAAACAAATCCTGGGGTCGTATATCGACCAAAAAATTCAAAAGACATCCACAATTCAAAACAACAATTTCAAGAGGCCATTTTACGCACATTTGTCTTCTCTTACTTTTTCTTTCTTTTTTTTTGTTAACAAAATGGGAATGGAAAAATGCTTAACATCAGGAATTAATGAAGTCATGCAAATCCAATCTACAAAAACGTTCACCTCACAGCCGTCAGAATGATCATCAGCAAAAACGTGTACAAAGAATAAATGCTGAAGGGGTTTTAGAGAACGGCGTACCCTCTTGCTGCTCCTGGGATGTAACCTGGTAACAGCCAGTATTGAGAACAGAATGGAGGTGCATTTCAAGGTAAAAACTGAGCTACCCTATGATCTGCTAGGCCCACCGATGGGCCTATCTCCTGAGTAGACTAGAATCAAAAAGACACAGGCTGGCAATCCTGCACTCCAGCAACGTGTACCATAGCCAAGATTTGGAAGAACCAAAATGTCCATCAACAGAGAAATGCACCAGAAAGAAGTGGTCCATGGACACAATGGAATATTAGCCAAGGAAAAGAATGAAACATTGCCGTTGGCACCACCATAGAAGGATCTAGAAATAATCAGCCAACTTGAGCTACGAAAAACCCAAAAGACAGATATCCTACGACATCAGTTATAGGTGTTACCTAAAAATTGATACCCATGAAATTATTTCCAAGAGAAGGACACGCATGGATTCAGAAAACAAAAATATGTTTAACCACACGGAAAGGTGTAAGGAACATATGACTTACGGTATGGGGGTTAACAGACATGTACTAATACTTATGAAATATATAATCACAAAATACCTATGGAATACCAAGAGAGGTCTACTCAACACTCTGTAATAACCTACACGGGAAAGGATCCAAAGATGAATAGATCGATGCATAGATATAATGAACCAGATTCTGTACACCTAGAACACACACAATATTTTATCAAATTTGCTCTGCTAATAAATAAAAATTAAATTTAAAAAGCAAACAAGAAGTGAGGAGATTTAAGCTCTTGGGGGTTTGCCCTGGCACATTTCACTCTAATTTGCAGCCTGCTAACACGATTTCCAGGAAGGCTGTGTTGCCCAAAAACCCAGATTGGGAAATGTAGAAATGCTGCCGCCTTGTGGCCGTTTCCCGCAAAAGCGGCTTTAAACCCACAGCTAACGGTCACTTAACATTCACAAGGACTCAGGGCAGTAAAGGACACGTGACCTCGAAAATGTCCTGAGCTGGGAATGGCCAAAAAAATTAAAAACAGGCCAATGTTTCACGGAGATAGTATGAAGAGGTAAGTTTTATTCACTCTTTTTCAAAAAAAGAAAAATGGATAACAGCTCAACATCAGGAATTATTAGACTCATGCAAATCTAATCTACATAAAGGATTCAACTCACACAAGTCAACTACCATCGGCAAAAGTCAACAAACAATAAATGCCGAAGGGGTTTTAGAGAACTGTGTACCCTCTAACTGCTGGTGAGATGTAAAGTGGTAACAGCCAATAATGAGAACAGAAAGCAGCTGCATTTAAAAGTAAAAATTGAGCCACCATTCCATCCAGCAGGGCCACTGCTGAGCCTCTCACCTGAGAAGACCAGAGCCGAGAAGACACAGGCTGCAAGAGCTGCACTGCAGCCATTTTCGCAATAGCCAAGGCACGGAAGCAACCAAAATGTCCATCAACAGATGAATGGATAAAGAAGTGGTCCATGTACACAAAGGCATACTAACGATGGAAAACAATGAAACATTGCTCTTTGCGTCACCATAGATGAGCCCAGAGATAATCACAGAACATGAGGTAAGTCGGAAAGTAAAAGACATATATCCTATAATATCACTTATAGGCGTTATCTAACAACTGAGAGAAATGAACATATTTCCACAGAGAAAGACAGTCACAGACTTAGAAAACAAACCACGCTTATCTAAAAGGAAAGGTGGGGGGAATGGATAAATTAAGATTAGGGTTACCATAGGTATACAAATACATATTAAATATATATATCAAAAAGACCGACCATATAGCAAGGGAGGTCTACGGAACACTCTGCAGTAATTTACATGGGAAGAGGATCTGTACATGAATTTATATATATATATACACACACACACACACACACACATATAGTACAAATGAACCAAACTGTGTACACCTAAGACAAAAAATATTCTAATCGTTACCCCAATTAGAAAAATTAAAACATCGAACAAGAAGTAATGTGACATAATCTTATGCGGGGTCTTCCTGGCACATTCCATTCTAATTTACAACCTGGGAACAGGACTTCCAGAAAGGCTCTGCTGCCCTAGTAATCTGATTTGGGAATGGAGAAATGCTGCCGCCTTGTGGCCATTTCCCACAACAGCAGCTTTAAACCCAGAGCTAATGGTCACTAAATATTCACACTCATTGCAGGCCTGTGAAGGACACCTGCCCTCAAAAAAAATCCTGGGGTCGAAAATCGACCGAAAAATTCAAAAGAGGGCAACGTTCCAAGAAGACCATTTCAAGAGGTTTATTGTACTCACAGTTTTTTTTCTGTTTTTGTTTAACAGATATGAAATAGGCATGCAAAAATGCTGAACATTAGGAATTATTAAAGACATGCAAATCCAAATTACAAAATCCTGTCAGCTTACACCAGTCAGAATGGCCATGGGTAAAATTTCTGCAAAATATAAATGCTGTAGGGGTTGTGGGGAAATGTGTACCCTCGGTTCAAAGTGGGACATGGTAAGAGCCAGTAATGAAAACACAAACAAGGTGCCTTGAAAAGGTAAATATTGAGCTACCATTCAATCAGGCATACCCACTGCAGGGCTTATGGCCTCAGAGGATGAGAATGAAAAAGACACAGGCTGGCAATCCTGCACTCCAGCTATATTTACCATAGCCAACATTTGGAAGCAACGAAAATGTCCATCAACAGGGGAATGCACAAAGAAGAAGTGGTCCATGTACACAATGGCACGTGGCTCCAATAAAAAATATAAATTCACATTAAAAAACAAACATAAGTAAGGAGACATCAGCATTTGCGGGATTATCCGGGCACATTCCACTCTAATTTATAACTGAGGAACACCACTGGCAGGAAGGTCTGTTTCCCTAGTTACCTGAGTGGGGAAAGCAGAAATGCTGCCGCCCTCTGGCTGTTACCTGCAACAGCAGCCTTAAAACCTGTGCTAAGGGTCACTTTATATGCACAAGTACTGGAGGGCTGTAAATGAACCTGCCCTCAAAATGTCTTGAGGGAGGTAATGGCCAAAATATTACAAAATGTGGCACATACTTCAGGAAAACAAGATGAAGAGGTAAGTTGCACTCACAGTTTGAAGAAAAAACGGACATGCCTGAAAGCTCAATTTCAAGGGATTATGAGACCCTGTAACCTAAGAAGACAGAATTGGAAAGACACAGGGAGGCAAATCTGCATTGCAACAGTATTACAATAGCCAAGACATGAAAGCAACCAAGAAGTCCATCAACAGATGAGTGGACAAAGAAGAACTGGTATATGTACACACGGAATATTAGCCAAGGAAGAAAATGACACAATTCCATTTGCAGCACCGTAGATGAGTCTAGAGGTAATCACACAACTTGTAGTAAGTCAGAAAGAGAAAGACACATGTCCTAGGATATCACTTATAGGTGTTACCTAAAAATGGATACCAGTGAAGATATTTCCACAGAGAAAGGCAATCACAGATTCATTCAACAAACTTATGGTTCACCAATGGAAAGGTGTGAGGATTGGATACATTAGGATATTGGGGTTAACAGACATATACAAACACAGGTGACGTATATAATCACCAAAGACCATGGGAAAAGGATCCCAGGAAGAATAGACACATGCATATGTGTAAAAGAACCACATCTTGCACACGTAGAACAAGCAAAACATTGTAATCGAACTTGCTGTGATAAAAAATAAAAATTAAGTTAAGAAAACGAACAAGAAGTAGTGAGACATAAACTGAAGGCGCTTTTTCCTGGCACATTCCATTCTAATTTACCACCTACAGCATTGAGGCTCTGTGGTCCTAGTACACAGATTTTATACAGGAGAACTGCTGCCACATTGTGGCCGTTTCACACAACAACAGCTTTAAACCCAGGGCTGATGGTCAGTTGATATTCAAAATAATTACAGGCCTGTAAATGGCACCTGCCCTGAAAACAAATCCTGGGGTCGTATATCGACCAAAAAATTCAAAAGACATCCACAATTCAAAACAACAATTTCAAGAGGCCATTTTACGCACATTTGTCTTCTCTTACTTTTTCTTTCTTTTTTTTTGTTAACAAAATGGGAATGGAAAAATGCTTAACATCAGGAATTAATGAAGTCATGCAAATCCAATCTACAAAAACGTTCACCTCACAGCCGTCAGAATGATCATCAGCAAAAACGTGTACAAAGAATAAATGCTGAAGGGGTTTTAGAGAACGGCGTACCCTCTTGCTGCTCCTGGGATGTAACCTGGTAACAGCCAGTATTGAGAACAGAATGGAGGTGCATTTCAAGGTAAAAACTGAGCTACCCTATGATCTGCTAGGCCCACCGATGGGCCTATCTCCTGAGTAGACTAGAATCAAAAAGACACAGGCTGGCAATCCTGCACTCCAGCAACGTGTACCATAGCCAAGATTTGGAAGAACCAAAATGTCCATCAACAGAGAAATGCACCAGAAAGAAGTGGTCCATGTACACAATGGAATATTAGCCAAGGAAAAGAATGAAACATTGCCGTTGGCACCACCATAGAAGGATCTAGAAATAATCAGCCAACTTGAGCTACGAAAAACCCAAAAGACAGATATCCTACGACATCAGTTATAGGTGTTACCTAAAAATTGATACCCATGAAATTATTTCCAAGAGAAGGACACGCATGGATTCAGAAAACAAAAATATGTTTAACCACACGGAAAGGTGTAAGGAACATATGACTTACGGTATGGGGGTTAACAGACATGTACTAATACTTATGAAATATATAATCACAAAATACCTATGGAATACCAAGAGAGGTCTACTCAACACTCTGTAATAACCTACACGGGAAAGGATCCAAAGATGAATAGATCGATGCATAGATATAATGAACCAGATTCTGTACACCTAGAACACACACAATATTTTATCAAATTTGCTCTGCTAATAAATAAAAATTAAATTTAAAAAGCAAACAAGAAGTGAGGAGATTTAAGCTCTTGGGGGTTTGCCCTGGCACATTTCACTCTAATTTGCAGCCTGCTAACACGATTTCCAGGAAGGCTGTGTTGCCCAAAAACCCAGATTGGGAAATGTAGAAATGCTGCCGCCTTGTGGCCGTTTCCCGCAAAAGCGGCTTTAAACCCACAGCTAACGGTCACTTAACATTCACAAGGACTCAGGGCAGTAAAGGACACGTGACCTCGAAAATGTCCTGAGCTGGGAATGGCCAAAAAAATTAAAAACAGGCCAATGTTTCACGGAGATAGTATGAAGAGGTAAGTTTTATTCACTCTTTTTCAAAAAAAGAAAAATGGATAACAGCTCAACATCAGGAATTATTAGACTCATGCAAATCTAATCTACATAAAGGATTCAACTCACACAAGTCAACTACCATCGGCAAAAGTCAACAAACAATAAATGCCGAAGGGGTTTTAGAGAACTGTGTACCCTCTAACTGCTGGTGAGATGTAAAGTGGTAACAGCCAATAATGAGAACAGAAAGCAGCTGCATTTAAAAGTAAAAATTGAGCCACCATTCCATCCAGCAGGGCCACTGCTGAGCCTCTCACCTGAGAAGACCAGAGCCGAGAAGACACAGGCTGCAAGAGCTGCACTGCAGCCATTTTCGCAATAGCCAAGGCACGGAAGCAACCAAAATGTCCATCAACAGATGAATGGATAAAGAAGTGGTCCATGTACACAAAGGCATACTAACGATGGAAAACAATGAAACATTGCTCTTTGCGTCACCATAGATGAGCCCAGAGATAATCACAGAACATGAGGTAAGTCGGAAAGTAAAAGACATATATCCTATAATATCACTTATAGGCGTTATCTAACAACTGAGAGAAATGAACATATTTCCACAGAGAAAGACAGTCACAGACTTAGAAAACAAACCACGCTTATCTAAAAGGAAAGGTGGGGGGAATGGATAAATTAAGATTAGGGTTACCATAGGTATACAAATACATATTAAATATATATATCAAAAAGACCGACCATATAGCAAGGGAGGTCTACGGAACACTCTGCAGTAATTTACATGGGAAGAGGATCTGTACATGAATTTATATATATATATACACACACACACACACACACACATATAGTACAAATGAACCAAACTGTGTACACCTAAGACAAAAAATATTCTAATCGTTACCCCAATTAGAAAAATTAAAACATCGAACAAGAAGTAATGTGACATAATCTTATGCGGGGTCTTCCTGGCACATTCCATTCTAATTTACAACCTGGGAACAGGACTTCCAGAAAGGCTCTGCTGCCCTAGTAATCTGATTTGGGAATGGAGAAATGCTGCCGCCTTGTGGCCATTTCCCACAACAGCAGCTTTAAACCCAGAGCTAATGGTCACTAAATATTCACACTCATTGCAGGCCTGTGAAGGACACCTGCCCTCAAAAAAAATCCTGGGGTCGAAAATCGACCGAAAAATTCAAAAGAGGGCAACGTTCCAAGAAGACCATTTCAAGAGGTTTATTGTACTCACAGTTTTTTTTCTGTTTTTGTTTAACAGATATGAAATAGGCATGCAAAAATGCTGAACATTAGGAATTATTAAAGACATGCAAATCCAAATTACAAAATCCTGTCAGCTTACACCAGTCAGAATGGCCATGGGTAAAATTTCTGCAAAATATAAATGCTGTAGGGGTTGTGGGGAAATGTGTACCCTCGGTTCAAAGTGGGACATGGTAAGAGCCAGTAATGAAAACACAAACAAGGTGCCTTGAAAAGGTAAATATTGAGCTACCATTCAATCAGGCATACCCACTGCAGGGCTTATGGCCTCAGAGGATGAGAATGAAAAAGACACAGGCTGGCAATCCTGCACTCCAGCTATATTTACCATAGCCAACATTTGGAAGCAACGAAAATGTCCATCAACAGGGGAATGCACAAAGAAGAAGTGGTCCATGTACACAATGGCACGTGGCTCCAATAAAAAATATAAATTCACATTAAAAAACAAACATAAGTAAGGAGACATCAGCATTTGCGGGATTATCCGGGCACATTCCACTCTAATTTATAACTGAGGAACACCACTGGCAGGAAGGTCTGTTTCCCTAGTTACCTGAGTGGGGAAAGCAGAAATGCTGCCGCCCTCTGGCTGTTACCTGCAACAGCAGCCTTAAAACCTGTGCTAAGGGTCACTTTATATGCACAAGTACTGGAGGGCTGTAAATGAACCTGCCCTCAAAATGTCTTGAGGGAGGTAATGGCCAAAATATTACAAAATGTGGCACATACTTCAGGAAAACAAGATGAAGAGGTAAGTTGCACTCACAGTTTGAAGAAAAAACGGACATGCCTGAAAGCTCAATTTCAAGGGATTATGAGACCCTGTAACCTAAGAAGACAGAATTGGAAAGACACAGGGAGGCAAATCTGCATTGCAACAGTATTACAATAGCCAAGACATGAAAGCAACCAAGAAGTCCATCAACAGATGAGTGGACAAAGAAGAACTGGTATATGTACACACGGAATATTAGCCAAGGAAGAAAATGACACAATTCCATTTGCAGCACCGTAGATGAGTCTAGAGGTAATCACACAACTTGTAGTAAGTCAGAAAGAGAAAGACACATGTCCTAGGATATCACTTATAGGTGTTACCTAAAAATGGATACCAGTGAAGATATTTCCACAGAGAAAGGCAATCACAGATTCATTCAACAAACTTATGGTTCACCAATGGAAAGGTGTGAGGATTGGATACATTAGGATATTGGGGTTAACAGACATATACAAACACAGGTGACGTATATAATCACCAAAGACCATGGGAAAAGGATCCCAGGAAGAATAGACACATGCATATGTGTAAAAGAACCACATCTTGCACACGTAGAACAAGCAAAACATTGTAATCGAACTTGCTGTGATCAAAAATAAAAGTTAAGTTAAGAAAACGAACAAGAAGTAGTGAGACATAAACTGAAGGCGCTTTTTCCTGGCACATTCCATTCTAATTTACCACCTACAGCATTGAGGCTCTGTGGTCCTAGTACACAGATTTTATACAGGAGAACTGCTGCCACATTGTGGCCGTTTCACACAACAACAGCTTTAAACCCAGGGCTGATGGTCAGTTGATATTCAAAATAATTACAGGCCTGTAAATGGCACCTGCCCTGAAAACAAATCCTGGGGTCGTATATCGACCAAAAAATTCAAAAGACATCCACAATTCAAAACAACAATTTCAAGAGGCCATTTTACGCACATTTGTCTTCTCTTACTTTTTCTTTCTTTTTTTTTGTTAACAAAATGGGAATGGAAAAATGCTTAACATCAGGAATTAATGAAGTCATGCAAATCCAATCTACAAAAACGTTCACCTCACAGCCGTCAGAATGATCATCAGCAAAAACGTGTACAAAGAATAAATGCTGAAGGGGTTTTAGAGAACGGCGTACCCTCTTGCTGCTCCTGGGATGTAACCTGGTAACAGCCAGTATTGAGAACAGAATGGAGGTGCATTTCAAGGTAAAAATTGAGCTACCCTATGATCTGCTAGGCCCACCGATGGGCCTATCTCCTGAGTAGACTAGAATCAAAAAGACACAGGCTGGCAATCCTGCACTCCAGCAACGTGTACCATAGCCAAGATTTGGAAGAACCAAAATGTCCATCAACAGAGAAATGCACCAGAAAGAAGTGGTCCATGTACACAATGGAATATTAGCCAAGGAAAAGAATGAAACATTGCCGTTGGCACCACCATAGAAGGATCTAGAAATAATCAGCCAACTTGAGCTACGAAAAACCCAAAAGACAGATATCCTACGACATCAGTTATAGGTGTTACCTAAAAATTGATACCCATGAAATTATTTCCAAGAGAAGGACACGCATGGATTCAGAAAACAAAAATATGTTTAACCACACGGAAAGGTGTAAGGAACATATGAATTAGGGTATGGGGGTTAACAGACATGTACTAATACTTATGAAATATATAATCACAAAATACCTATGGAATACCAAGAGAGGTCTACTCAACACTCTGTAATAACCTACACGGGAAAGGATCCAAAGATGAATAGATCGAGGCATAGATACAATGAACCAGATTCTGTACACCTAGAACACACACAATATTTTTTATCAAATTTGCTCTGATAATAAATAAACATTAAATTTAAAAAGCAAACAAGAAGTGAGGAGATTTAAGCTCTTGGGGGTTTGCCCTGGCACATTTCACTCTAATTTGCAGCCTGCTAACACGATTTCCAGGAAGGCTGTGTTGCCCAAAAACCCAGATTGGGAAATGTAGAAATGCTGCCGCCTTGTGGCCGTTTCCCGCAAAAGCGGCTTTAAACCCACAGCTAACGGTCACTTAACATTCACAAGGACTCAGGGCAGTAAAGGACACGTGACCTCAAAAATGTCCTGAGCTGGGAATGGCCAAAAAAATTAAAAACAGGCCAATGTTTCACGGAGATAGTATGAAGAGGTAAGTTTTATTCACTCTTTTTCAAAAAAAGAAAAATGGATAACAGCTCAACATCAGGAATTATTAGACTCATGCAAATCTAATCTACATAAAGGATTCAACTCACACAAGTCAACTACCATCGGCAAAAGTCAACAAACAATAAATGCCGAAGGGGTTTTAGAGAACTGTGTACCCTCTAACTGCTGGTGAGATGTAAAGTGGTAACAGCCAATAATGAGAACAGAAAGCAGCTGCATTTAAAAGTAAAAATTGAGCCACCATTCCATCCAGCAGGGCCACTGCTGAGCCTCTCACCTGAGAAGACCAGAGCCGAGAAGACACAGGCTGCAAGAGCTGCACTGCAGCCATTATCGCAATAGCCGAGGCACGGAAGCAACCAAAATGTCCATCAACAGATGAATGGATAAAGAAGTGGCCCATGTACACAAAGGCATACTAACGATGGAAAACAATGAAACATTGCTCTTTGCGTCACCATAGATGAGCCCAGAGATAATCACAGAACATGAGGTAAGTCGGAAAGTAAAAGACATATATCCTATAATATCACTTATAGGCGTTATCTAACAACTGAGAGAAATGAACATATTTCCACAGAGAAAGACAGTCACAGACTTAGAAAACAAACCACGCTTATCTAAAAGGAAAGGTGGGGGGAATGGATAAATTAAGATTAGGGTTACCATAGGTATACAAATACATATTAAATATATATATCAAAAAGACCGACCATATAGCAAGGGAGGTCTACGGAACACTCTGCAGTAATTTACATGGGAAGAGGATCTGTACATGAATTATATATATATATATATATATATATATACACACACACACACACACACATATATAGTACAAATGAACCAGACTGTGTACACCTAAGACAAAAAATATTCTAATCGTTACCCCAATTAGGAAAATTAAAACATCGAACAAGAAGTAATGTGACATAATCTTATGCGGGGTCTTCCTGGCACATTCCATTCTAATTTACAACCTGGGAACAGGACTTCCAGAAAGGCTCTGCTGCCCTAGTAATCTGATTTGGGAATGGAGAAATGCTGCCGCCTTGTGGCCATTTCCCACAACAGCAGCTTTAAACCCAGAGCTAATGGTCACTAAATATTCACACTCATTGCAGGCCTGTGAAGGACACCTGCCCTCAAAAAAAATCCTGGGGTCGAAAATCGACCGAAAAATTCAAAAGAGGGCAATGTTCCAAGAAGACCATTTCAAGAGGTTTATTGTACTCACAATTTTTTTTTTCTGTTTTTGTTTAACAGATATAAAATAGGCATGGAAAAACGCTGAACATTAGGAATTATTAAAGACATGCAAATCCAAATTACAAAATCCTGTCAGCTTACACCAGTCAGAATGGCCATGAGTAAAATTTCTGCAAAAAATAAATGCTGTAGGGGTTGTGGAGAAATGTGTACCCTCGGTTCAAAGTGGGACATGGTAAGAGCCAGTAATGAAAACACAAACAAGGTGCCTTGAAAAGGTAAATATTGAGCTACCATTCAATCAGGCATACCCACTGCAGGGCCTATCGCCTCAGAGGATGAGAATGAAGAAGACACAGGCTGGCAATCCTGCACTCAAGCTATATTTACCATAGCCAACATTTGGAAGCAACGAAAATGTCCATCAACAGGGGAATGCACAAAGAAGAAGTGGTCCATGTACACAATGGCACATGGCTCCAATAAAAAATATAAATTCTCATTAAAAAACAAACATAAGTAAGGAGACATCAGCATTTGCGGGATTATCCGGGCACATTCCACTCTAATTTATAACTGAGGAACACCACTGGCAGGAAGGTCTGTTTCCCTAGTTACCTGAGTGGGGAAAGCAGAAATGCTGCCGCCCTCTGGCTGTTACCTGCAACAGCAGCCTTAAAACCTGTGCTAAGGGTCACTTTATATGCACAAGTACTGGAGGGCTGTAAATGAACCTGCCCTCAAAATGTCTTGAGGGAGGTAATGGCCAAAATATTACAAAATGTGGCACATACTTCAGGAAAACAAGATGAAGAGGTAAGTTGCACTCACAGTTTGAAGAAAAAACGGACAGGCCTGAAAACTCAATTTCAAGGGATTATGAGACCCATGCAAATCCAACCACAAAGAGGTATCAGCTCAAACCAGTCAGAATAAATATCAGAAGAAAGCTACAAACAATAAATTCTGAAGGGGTTGTGGAGAAGTGCATACCCTGAACTTTAATTGGGACGTCACCTGGTAAGAGCCACGAATGAGAACAGAACGGACGTGCCTTTACGAGGCCAACATTGAGCTACCATATGATCCAGCAGGCCCACTCCTGGGCCTATAACCTAAGAAGACAGAATTGGAAAGACACAGGGAGGCAAATCTGCATTGCAACAGTATTACAATAGCCAAGACATGAAAGCAACCAAGAAGTCCATCAACAGATGAGTGAACAAGGAAGAACCGGTATATGTACACACGGAATATTAGCTAAGGAAGAAAAGGACACAATTCCATTTGCAGCACCATAGATGAGTCTAGAGGTAATCACACAACTTGTAGTAAGTCAGAAAGAGAAAGACACATGTTCTAGGATATCACTTATAGGTGTTACCTAAAAATTGATACCAATGAAGATATTTCCACAGAGAAAGGCAATCACAGATTCACTAAACAAACATATGGCTCAACAAATAGACAGGTGTGAGGATTGGATACATTAGGATATTGGGGTTAACAGAGATATACAAACACATGTGAAATATATAATCACCAAAAACCTACGGCATACCAAGAGAAGGCTACTCAACATTGTGTCATAACCTACATGGGAAAAGGATCTGAAGAATATATATGTGTGTGTGTGTGTGTGTGTGTGTGTGTGTGTGCGTGTGTGTGTGTGTGTGTGTAAAAGAGCCACATCTTGCACACCTAGAACAAGCAAAACATTGTAATCAAACTTGTTGTGATAAAAAATAAAAATTAAATTAACAAAACGAACAAGAAGTAATGAGACATAATCTTAAGGGGCTTTTCTTGGCACATTTGGTTCTAATTTACAACCTACAACACAACTTCCATTATGGCTCTGTTGCCCTAGTAACCAGATTTGGTAAGGAGAAGTGCTGCCGCCTCCTGGCCATTTCACACAACAGTGCTAATGGTCACTGAATATTCAAAATAATTGCAGGCCTGTAAATGACACCTGCCATCACAAAAAATCCTGGGGTCGTAAATCGACCAGAAAATTCAAAAGACGTCAACATTTCAAGAAAACAATTTCAAGGGGCATATTTTATGCATATTTTGTCTTTTTTTTTCTTTAAAATGAAATGGAATTGAAAAATGCTCAACATCAGCAATTAATAAAGCCATGCAAATCCAATTAGAGAAATGTTCACCTCACAGCCGTCAGAATGTTCTTCAGCAAAAAGTCTACAAAGAGTAAATACTGAAGGGGTTTCAGAGAACTGTGTACCCTCTAGCTGCTGGGGGGTTGTAAACTGGTAACAGCCAGTAGTGAGAACATAATGGAGGTGCATTTAAGGGTAACAATTGAGCTACCATGTGATCTGGTAGGTCCTTGGATGTGCCTATCACCTGAGCAGAGCAGAATGGAAAAGACACAGGCTGCCAAACCTGAACTGTAGGAACATTTAACACAGCAAAGACTTGGAAGAAACCAAAATGTCCATCAACAGAAAAATGCACAAAGAGGAAGTGGTCCATGTAAACAATGGAATGTTAGCCATGGAAAACAATGAAACAGGGCCGTTGGCACCACCATATAAGGACCTAGAGATAATCACCCAACTTGAAGTAAGAAAGAAACTGAAAAACAGATATCCTATGACAACACTTCTAGGTGTTACCTAAAAATTGATACTCATGGACATATTTCCAAGAGAAGAAAAAGCATGGATTAAGAAAAAAATATTATGTTTAACCAAATGGAAAGGTGTAAGGAATGCATGAGTTAGGATATGGGGGTTAACAGACATGTATTAATACATACAAAATATATAATCACAAAATACCTATGGAATACCAAGAGAGGTCTACTCAACACTCTGTAATAACCTACACGGGAAAGGATCCAAAGATGAATAGACAGATACGTTGATATGATGAACCAGATTCTGTACACCTAGGAGAAACAACATTTTTATTCAATTTTCTCTGATACCTAATAAAAATTAAATTTATAAAGCAAACAAGTAAGGAGATATAAGCTCTTGGGGGTTTGCGCTGGCACATTCCACTCTAATTTGAAGCCTACTAACACGATTTCCAGGAAAGCTCTGTTGCCCCAAAACCCAGAATTGGAAATGTAGAAATGCTGCCGCCTTGTGGCCGTTTCCCGCAAGAGCTGCTTTAAACGCACAGCTAATGGTCACTTAGCATTCACAAGGACTCAGGGCTGTAAAGGACACGCCCTCAAATACTGTGCTGAGGGAGGGAATGGCGAAAAAATTCAAAACAGGCAAATGTTTCAAGAAGACAGTATGAAGACAAGTTTTACTCACTGTCTTTTAGAAAAAGGAAAATGGATAAAAGCTCAACCTCAGGAATTATTAGAATCATGCAAATCTAATCTACAAAAAGGTTTCAACTCACACCAGTCAAATGACCATCAGCAAAAAGTCTACAAACAATAAATATTGAAGGGGTTTTAGGGAACTGTGTACCCTCTCACTGCTGATGAGATGTAAAGTGGTAACAGCCAATAATGAGAACAGAAAGGAGCTGCGTTTAAAAGTAAAAATTGAGGTACCATTCAATCCAGCAATCACACCACTGGGCCTCTCACCTGAGAAGACCAGAATCGAGAAGACCCGGGCTGCAAAAGCTGCACTGCAGCCTTATTCACAATAGCCAAAACAGTAAAGTAACCAAAATGTCCATCAACAGATGAATGGTTAAAGAAAAAATGGTCCATATACACAATGGAATATTAGCCATGGAAAACAATGAAAGACTGCTATTTGAGGCACCATAGAGGAGCTTGGAGATAAACACAGAACATGAGGTAAGTCAGAAAGCAAAAGACCTATATCCTATGATATCACTTATAGGCGTTATCTAATAACTAACACAAATGAACATACTTCCACAGAGAAAGATACTCACAGACTTAGAAATTAAGTATGCTTATCGAAAAGCAAAGGGCAGAACAGATAAATTAATATTAGTGTTACCGTATGTATACAAATACATATTATAAACATATATCAAAAAGACCGACCATATAGCAAGGGAGGTCTACGGAACACTCTGTAATATTTTACATGGGAAGAGGATCTGAACATGAATAGACATACATATTGTACAAATGAACCAGATTGTGTACACCTGGACAAACAATATTGTAATCATTACCCCAATTTAAAAAAAATTTAAAACCAAGAAGAAGTAATGAGACATAAACTTATGGGCGTTTCTCTTGGCACATTCCATTCTAACTTACAACTTAGGAACACAACTTCCAGAAAGGCTCTGTTGCCCTAGTACCCAGATTTGGGAATGGAGAAATGCTGCCTCCTTGTGGCCCTTTCCCACAGCAGCAGCTTTAAACCCAGTGCTAAAGGTCACTAAATATTCACCAAACTTGCAGTTCTGTAATGATAACTGCCCTCCAAAAAATCCTGGGGTCGAATATCGACCAAAAATTCAAAAGAGGTCAACATTCCAAGAAGACAATTTGAAGAGATATATTGTACTCACAGTTTTTCTTTTTAACATAAAAGAAAAAGGCGTGGAAAAATGATGAATTTTAGGAATTTTTAAAGACATGCAAACCGAAATTACAAAAACCTATCAGGTCACAGCAGTCAGAATGGCCATTAGCAAAAATGCTGCAAACAATAAATGCTGAAGGGATTGTGGAGAAATGCATACCCTCGGTTCTAAGGGGGATGTGGTAAGAGCCACTAATGAAAACACAATAGAGGTGCTTTGAAAAGGTAAACATTGAGCTACTAGTCAATCAGTCACACTCACTGCTGGGCCTATCACCTGAGAAAATGAGAATCAAAAAATCACAGGCTGGCAATCTTGCACTCCAGCAATATATAATATAGCCAACACTTGGAAGCAGCGAAAATGTCCATCAACAGAGGAATGCACAAAGAAGAAGTGGTCCATGTACACAATGGCATATGACTCCAATAAAAAATATAAATTCAGGGCTTCCCTGGTGGCGCAGTGGTTGAGAGTCCGCCTGCCGATGCAGGGGACATGGGTTCCTGCCCCGGTCCAGGAAGATCCCACATGCCGCGGAGCGGCCAGGCCTGTGAGCCATGGCTGCTGAGCCTGCACGTCCGGAGCCTGTGCTCCGCAAAGGGAGAGGCCACAACAGTGAGAGGCCCAAGTATCGAAAAAAAAAAAAAAAAAAATATATATATATATATACACACACACACACATATATATATAGTATATATATATGTATATATATACATATATATATACATGTATATATATAAATTCAAATTAAAAAACAAACATAAGTAAGGAGACATCAGCTTTGGGGAGTTTATCCGGGCACATTCCACTCTAATTTATAATCGAGGAAGACCACTGGCCGGAAGGTCTGTTTCCCTAGTACCAGCATGGTGAACGAAGAAAGGCTGCTGCACTCTGGCCGTTACCTGCAAAAGCAACTTTAAAGCCTGTGCTAATGGCCACCTCATGTGAACACGTACTGCAGGGCTGTAAATGAAATCTGCCCTCAAAATGTCTTGAGAGAGGTAATGGCCAATACATTTCAAAATGTGACACATACTTTAAGAAAACACTTAGAAGAACTAAGCTGTAATCACAGTTTGAAAAATAAAAAGGACATGCCTTAAACCTCAATTTCAACGGATTATGAGTCACATGCAAATTCAACCACAAAGAAGTATCAGCTCACACCATTCAGAATATCCATCAGCAAGAAAACTACAAACAATAAACGCTGAAGGTGATGTGGAGAAATGCATACCCTCAACTTTAAGTGGGATGTAACCTGGAAATAGCCAGTAGTGAGAACAGATGCTTGGTGCCTTTAAAAGGTAAACCCTGACATACCATGTGATACAGGAGGCCCACTCCTGGGCCGATAACATAAGAAGACAGAATTGGAAAGACATAGGCAGGCAAATGTGCATTGCAGCAATATTACAATAGCCAAGACATGGAGGCAACCAAAAAGTTCATCAAGTGGTGAGTGGACAAAGAAGAACTGGTACATGTACAGATGGAGTATTACCTAGGGAAAAAAATGAAACAATGCCGTTTGCAGCACCATAGATGATTCTAGAGGTCATCAGGCAAATTGTACTAAGTCAGACAGCAAAAGGCACATATCCTATAATATCACTTATAGGTGTTAGCTAAAAGTGATACCAATGAAGATATTTCCACAGAGAAAGGCAATCACAGATTCATTAAACAAACTTATGGTTCACCAAATGGAAAGGTGTGAGGATTAGATACATTAGGGTATTGGGGTTAACATAGACATAGAAACACGTGTTAAATATATAATCACCAAAGACCTACGGAATACCAAGAGAAGACTACTCAACATTGTGTCATAACCTACATGAGAAAACGATCTGAAGAAGTATAGATACATGAATATGTGTAAAAGAACCAAGTCTTGCACACCTAGAACAAACAAAACATTTTAATCATATTTGCTCTGATAAAAAATAAAAATTAATTTAAAAAAAGAACAAGAAGTAATGAGACATAAACTTAAGGGGCTTTTTGCTGGCACATTGCATTCTACTTTACAACCAGAACACAACTTCCATTAAAGCTCTGTCATCACTAATAAAGTAGCTTTATAAGCAATGCTGAAGGTAGCTTAGAAGAAGTCTCACTAATTATTGATAGTAACAAGAAAACAAACAAAAGTAAAAATCACACTGCAAAAAGTATACATAGAGTAAGGGTAGTAGATCAAACACTTATTCAACTTCTGTAAAGAATAAAAGACAACAGTAGTATGTTTTTTTAAAAAGAGCGAGCCCAAATAAATCAGAAATGAAAGAGATGATGTTACAACAGCCACCACAGAAATACAAAGTATCCTAAGATACACACACAGTAACTCAGGGCTCAGACTGGACAGAGCTCACTCTCCATTCCCCTGTACATGACTTACAGGAGCCTCAGGAACTGAGGATGGGGTCCCTGAGGAGAGGCACAAGAAAGAAGATGTTAGGCATTAACATGACTGCATTCATCTTAAACGTGCCTGAACTATATTCACAGGAGATGATTTTGCCCTGTATGTACATCGGCACTTCTAGTCGGAACTGCAGATCTTTGGCTTCACCACCTCTACTGACAGCATTAGCTTCACCTGCTGTGGACCGTCTCTTATAGGATTTCTAGAACCACAAAGCATCGAAGCTTCACAGGACCCAGAGTCTGTGTGACTCCACTCCGACTCTCAGAGTCTCAACTGCACTCAGAGACTCAGAGTCTCAACAGAGACTCCACTCTTGGAGGGCACACACAAAGTAGTGTGCACATCAGGACCCAGGGGAAGGAGCAGTCACCCCATAGGCGAATGACCAGACCTACCTGCTAATTTTAGAGGGTCTCCTGCAGAGGTGGGGAGTGGCTGTAGTTTACCATGGGGACAACGACACTGGAAGCGGAAGTTCTGGGAAATACTCCTTGGCGTGAGCCCTCCCAGAGTCCGCCATTAGCCCCACCAAGAGCAAGGTAGGCTCCAGCGCTGGGTCGCCTCAGGCCAAACAAACAACAGGGAGGGAACCCAGTCCCATGCATCAGCAGACAAGCGGATTAAACTTTTTATTACATTTTATTTAATCCACAGACAAGCAGATTAAAGCTCTGCCCAGCAGAGCAACACCCAGCTCTACCCACCACCAGTCCCTCCCATAAGGAAGCTTGCACAAGCCTCTAAGATAGACTCATCCACCAGAGAGCAGACAGCAGAAGCAAGAACTACATTTCTGCAGCCTGTGGAAGGAAAACAACATTAACAGAAAGATAGAGAAAATGAAAAGGCAGAGGACTTTATACCAGATCAAGGAACGAGATAAATCCCCAGAAAAACAATGAAATGATGTGGGGATATGTAACCTTCCAGAAAAAGAATTCGGAATAATGATAGTGAAGATGATCCAAGACTTTGGAAAAAGAATGTAGGCAAAGATCGAGAAGATGCAAGAATTTTTTCATGTGCCAAGAAGCACATGAAAAGCTGCTCAACATCACTAATTATTAGAGAAATGCAAATCAAAACTACCATGGGGTATCACCTCACACCTGTTAGAATGGGCATCATCAGAAAATCTACAAACAACAAATGCTGGAGAGGGTGTGGAGAAAAGGAACCCTCTTCCACTATTGGTGGGAATGTAAATTGATACAGTCACTATGGAGAACAGTATGGAGGTTCCTTAAAAAACTAAAAATAGAACTACCATATGACCCAGCAATCCCACTACTGGGCATATACCCAGAGAAAACCATAAATCAAAAAGATACATTCACCACAATGTTCATTGCAGCACTATTTACAATAGCCAGGTAATGGAAGCAACCTGAATGCCCACAAAGGAATGGATAAAGATGTAGTACATATATAAAATGGAATATTACTCAGCCATAAAAAGGAATGAAATTGGGTCATTTGTAGAGATGTCGATGGATCTAGAGACTGTCATACAGAGTGAAGTAAGTCAGAAAGAGAAAAACAAATATTGTATATTAATGCATATATGTGGCACCTAGAAAAATGGTACAGATGAACCAGTTTGCAGGGCAGAAATAGAGACACAGATGTAGAGAACAAACGTATGGACACCAAGGGGGGAAAGCCGTGGGGGTGTGGTGGTGGGATGAGTTGGGAGATTGGGATTGACATGTATACACTTATATGTATAAAATAGATAATAAGAACCTGCTGTATAAAAAAAATACAATTAAATTAAAAAATTAAAAAAATAAAATAAAACAGAAAAAGTTCTTCCCTTCACATAGATTTATATGAATGAATTATTTCCATGCTTATATCTATAAATACAAAAAAGAGGAAAAAAATCTACCTTGAACCAAAAATGAAAAAAAGAAAAAAAAAACAGAACCCACCAGTTACAAGGAAAACCCTATCAGGGCACTTGCTCCAGTGGTAAACAATTCTGAAGTTGGTCAGAGGTGGGGAAATCTCCCATGCAGCCAGCAGCCCCCCCCCCACCGCAATAAGCGTCCTCATTGCAAAGCTGGGGGACCGTGCTGAGGCGTCTCTGAGTAAACGTGAGCTGAGACCCAAGTAGATGCTGCTGAACTGTTCCCACCCTTCCCAGGTAAAACACCTGAATGTGTACAAGGACTTGAAAGCCTAGAGGAAGGGCCGTGGAGCCACACCAGCGACAGCACGCCGGCCAACTTGGTGCCTGCAGGCCAGCCAGGATGGTCCTGGCCCCGGGCGCTCTTCTGGAAGCTTTCCATTTCCCTGAGGTACCCCTCCCGTCCCGGCCCCCACTGCTTTTTTCCTTCCTCACCTCTGCCCGGGGAGAAATTCCAGCAGCAGGTATGGGTGACACATCCTCTTCTTTAGGAGGTGGCAGCCTGGCAACTCCTGCAGAAAGTCCAGCAGAGCCCCACTCACACCGGGCCACCCAAAAAGCCATGGCCCCTCACCCCCTCCCACCAGCACAGCCCCGAGACTGCTGACAGAGCAGGGAATATGGCGTCAGGCACAGCTGCAGGGGCTCTTGCTGCCTGGAGCGGTGTTTATATTGACCTCAACCCAGGCACACCTGGGGAGGGCTGGCCGGCAGGGTCAGGCTGCCCAGGTCAGCCAATCCTCACCCTTCAGGGGCTCACAGTTGCAGAAAATGGACCTTGCTAAACTGGCCAGTTCCAAGGAACAGGTATGGGCTCCTGAGAGTCAGGATAGACAAGGGACTGCAGCTCCGGCTTGTTTTCTAATCATTTTATCTGACCCATGAGTGGAAGACAACTTCAAGAAGACCCTCTCCTAATGAGAGGAACCCAGGAGTCAGGGAGAGGAGGGGTGGTGGGTGGAGACAGAGGCCTGGTTCCCCGACTGCAGTGGAAGTCTCTGGAAGACCAGGCAGAGGGAGGCTGCACAGAGTGATGCCCAGGGTCACAGACCTGTCAGAGCTGCTGTTTGTTAGTTCAAGTCCTGCTCTGCGGTGCTCTTTGTCATCTCTGAGCGACAGGTGAGCTGGGGGTGCTCTGCAATGAGGGCTATGTGCACGGTTCCTGTGTGCCCAGCCCTGTCGGGGTACCTGCCCAGGGGAGCTCTGTATCCTGGGAGGGGTCTGACCACGAGAGCCCCATGGGCTGCTGGGTAGCTGCACAGGTGAGCTCCATATGCTGGGAGGGGCCTGAACGCGAGAGCCCCGTGGGCTGCTGGGGATCTGCCCAGGTGAGCCCCATATCCTGGGAGGGGCCTAACCACTAGAACCCCGTGGGCTGCTGAGGACCTGCCCAGGTGAACTCAATATCCTGGGAGGGGCTTCACCATGAGAGCCCCATGGGCTGCGGGGGACCTGCCCAGGTGAGCTCCATATGCTGGGATTGGCCTGACCACGAGAGCCCCGTGGGCTGCTGGGGATGTGGTAAAGGATGTCAGGACAGTCAGTGAAGCCACCGAGGATATACATCCAGTAGTTCCTAATTCCTACACCCTGCTGGTCATTCTACCATCCACCAGGACATGGTATTCTGTATTGGACTTAGATGATGCCTACTTCTGTATTCCATTAGTCCCAGAGTCACAAGAAATTTTGGCTTGTGAGTGGCAGGACTCAACATACAACAAAAACAATACTGCTGGCTGTCCTGCCCCAAGGGTTCAAAAATTCCCACACCATCTTTGGGGAAACATTAGCTAAAGACCTAAAAGTTCTACCTCTGGAAAAGGGAACCCTCCTTCAATATGCAGATGACATTCTGATCACCAGCCCTACTAAGGAGGCCTCTGAACTACCCAGCCAATAAAGGATAGAAGGTGTCCAAGAAAAAGGCTCAAATATCACAGACTAAGGTGACCTGCCTGGACTTCATTCTCACAGAAGGTCGGAGACGCCCATCCCAGGAAAGGGAAGAAGCCATTTGCAGCCTTACCCCTTCAAAAACTAGAAGACAGCTTAGGGGTTCCTGGGGAGGCCGGGGTTTGCTGCACCTGGATCCCTAACTACAGTCTAATAGCTGGGCCTCTATATGAAACACTGAAAGGAAAAGATAATGATCCTTTCGAAAAGAATCCAGAAGCGGCCTTTCAAGAATGGAAAGAGCAGTTAATTCAGATCCTTGCCCTGGAACTCCCTAATTTAGCTAAACCCTTTGACCTTTACATTCCCGGTCGAAGGTGAATCACCCTTGGAGTATTAGTGTAAAAACTGGGACCACTTGAACTGGAACAACTCAAGTATGCTGTCCAGGTAGGAGAAGCTACGGTCATCAAGGGCTTGGCCCACTGCCCCATCTGGCCAGGATACTGGGGGTATCTAAAAACCTGGAAATCAGCAGCCCACAAGGCCAGCTCCCTCCTAAGGGAAAAGGACCCCACATGGTGATCTTAACCACCCACCATGCCCTGAAGTTGCAGGGGTCACTCCGTGGGCACACTGAGTGTGTGCCCACGGAGTGAGGAGGCCCTCCAACTCCAACCTCCAGAGAGACAACCGGGGGCAACGGGCCCCCATGACGACTCGTGTGACCATCACTTGACATGGAGTTTCTCTCAGAAAACAAGAGTGTGCCCCAAAAGAGCAGACTACTGCTTGCAGGACTTACTGCACCCAGAGGGGAGCTAATAAGCTTGGCAGGGGAACCGTATATCACACTGTCACCATAGAAAAGCCTACAGACACCGCGGTAGGGGCAGCCAATAAGACCGGCTGGACTCCTGGCTACTTCAAAAGGCCGTTGACTCAGTGGCCATCATGGTCCTGGATCACCACCGGCCCTGGACTGTCTGGGAGTTGAGCGGGCAGGGCTCTGACACCTGGTGCTGTTTGTACGTTAATTCAGGGGCCTAATTGAAGAAAGCGCAGACTACTGGTCAGAGCATCTAGGCTGGCAGAAACCGTCAGCCTAAGGTGGCCGAACAAATGTGGGGCGGGGTAAAACCGGTCCCCCCAGCGTCTTTGCGCATCTGTTTCCTGGACCCTTAAAGGTCATTAGAATGTATAACACTTCCAATGCTGGTGCTCAGGCGGACGAGCAGTGAGGCAGGAGGCCTGGGGACAATCAACCTCGCCTGGAGGCTGCTGGGGAGAAGTTCTGCCCCTCCCACCCGGGTATGAGGACTCCCAACTCAGCACGAAGCAGTTACAGAAGAGGGGTCTGCACCCTCGGCGCCCCAAGAATGAGGAACGGGACAAAAGGCAGAGGAGGGGTTTGTCACCGGCAAAGCCCATTAAAAATTTCTGGGAGATAAAAGTAGAATCTGGGCAATAAAATAAAGTCTAACCTTTCTTTCCTTTGTCCTTTGTCTAACCCTGCTCCCAGGGTTCCGCATGCAGAGGTCCCACACCCGGCACTTCAGACCCGATTTCCTAGTGCAGAATGGCTGGGTCGACACCTCAGCTCCAGGGCCCCGTGCAGAGTCCGTGACATAGAGCCTGAGCTGCAGCCAACCCGGCCCTCGAGAGCTCCGCCCCTTCCCTCCCGCTGACGCTGCCGGGATCCCTACACAACAGCCCCGCCCACAGCCCGCAGGGGAGCGCACGCTCTCACCTCTCCATTCTCTGATCAAAATATAAAGTTTCCTTTGCTTCTGAACCAAACTCAGTCTCTATCTGTTGGCTCCAATGACACTGGGCAGGGAGAACTTTGTTGGGGCCCACTCTGGAGGATCAGTAACAGAATTTGAGAACATTGTAACTTCAATGAACAGATGTGTGAGCCAAACTGTAATTAACATTGAGCAGTGTATAAGGCTCGGGTAAAATGTTTCCAACACTTCCATTTGATATTTCCATCACTTTTTTTATAAGAAAGCTCAGTGAAGAGGTTTGTCTTATTTGTCAGGTCAACATTAGAGAAATGAAGTGATTTCTTTCCAAGGATGTACATCTGATAATCTTGGCTGAAGCTTCAATCTTGTTTTGAATGCTTTTCCATTGAAAATGACGCCTCTCTTTCAGCTCCCCCATTTCTGAGATGTATAAAATCTTATAATTTATTATTACCAAAGGGGAAAGGTGGGAGGAGGGATAAATTAACATTTGGGGTTAACACATATACACTGCTATGTATAAAATAAATCATCAACAAGGAACTACTGTATAGCACAGGGAACTACACTCAATATTTTGCAATAACCTATAAGGGGAAATAATCTGAAAAAGAATAAATATTTTTATCGACATCATCTATCAACTACAGATAAAATGTAACCTAATGGAAGCCAATGGTGAGCGCTTCTGACCCTGAAAACTTCAATCATCTAAAGTTCGGACTCTGCCGACTTCCCAAGGCCCTTAATGAACATACGTGTAGCCGTACCTTAAAAATTCCCCAGTTTGGGGTTCGGGGAGACACTGATTTGGAAAAAATCCTGGTGTTCTCCTTACATGCACGGGACCCTTCCTACTGCTAAAACATGCCTGTCACACCCAGAGGATGGTACACCGTTTGATTGGGAAGAGTTTGGAAAAGGCATCTCATCTCCGCATCTCCCGGTGCTCGGGTTCACCCCTCCAGCGTCTTTCCTAACAACCTCCCCACTTGGGGACGTCAGCACCGTCAACATCCTGTTGCACACAGTTTGGAATCTGTCCAGAGGATGAAGCGGAAGGATGAGAAACAATGAGAGACAAGTCCTAAGTGTTCGGACAGGCACATGTCACTCTAATTTCCAATCAGGAAGACGAATTGACCAAAGGCTAGAATTGCCCACAGAAACAGAATAGGGCTTGAGGAAATCCCGCTGTTTTGTGGCCAGTTCCCAAAAACACAAGTTGAAAAATGGAACTCAGGGGCACTAAAATTCACGAAATTGCAGAGTTGAAAATATCTATCGTCGAAAAATGTCTTGAGTGAAGTCACCGAAAAGGACTTGTAAGCAAGGGAGAATGGCAGGAAAGGGATTTGAAGAGGTAGAAAGGACTCGCCATAAAAGCACAAGAAGAGGGGCTGAACATCGCCAACGATGCAGTTGGCCAAAAAGGGCATATGCGTTTTTTCTGAATATATTCAAGAAAAGGGCATACGCCCTTTTTAGCCAACCAAACAGGTGGGCACTGGAAATCAATACTACAAAAGGCATCACTTCGCATCAGTCAGAAGAGCCATCCTCATAAAGTGTAAACACCAGAAATGCAGGACAGGGCAAGGAAAAAAGGGAGCCCTGTGAGGCTGATAGTGGAAAAGTAAATTGCCAACGGCCACTCTGGAGAAGTGTATTGTGTTTACTAAACATCTAAAAAATGAGCTACAGAGGATAGGGCACTTGCACTCATGGGCGTATATCTTGGGAAAAACAAAACTCGACAGGACACAGGCACCCCAACATTTACCACACCTCTGTTTAAAAGAGCCTCGACTTGGATATAACCTAAATGTCCCTGGAAGGAAAAAATGGATAAGAGAGATGTGGTACTTATGTAGAGTGGAATATTACTCAGCCCGGCAATCAATGAAATAAGGCCAGTTGCAACAACTCCGGAAGAGTTACGTAGCTACAGATGAAATAAATTACAAAACAGAAACATAGTCAAATATGTAGAAAACACACATAAGGCTGCTAAACGGGAAAGGTGGGGAGGGGTGAGGCATTATCCAGGAGGTTGAAATTAGCAAAGACACCGTTCCAAATACCAAACTGATAATCGACAAGGCCTACACGGTACCTCAAAGAACTGCACTCAGCACACTCAAGTCACCGGAAAAGAATATATACAACTGGTAAGAATCTGAAAAAAAATTATTGATGTCTCTCTGTACGTGAATCAAGTAGATGTACAGCAGCAAGAAACAGAGCATTGAAAATCAACTGTAACCCATGTAAAAATAAATTTTAAAAAATAAAAGACAGTGAGACAGAGAAAAATTCTTACAACTCTCGCTCAGGAGCTGTGATGCAACATGGATTGAACACATCTAGACCCACAGCAGGATGAGACATAAGGCTGGAAACTATTCGTGCTAAGAGAATTAGTGAGGTTGGGTGAAGAAATGCAATACTGCCTGGTACCCATTCCATGGGTACCAAATCTGCAGGTTCAAGGGAATCTTCCTACAGCTAAAACATGCATGGGAAACCAAGAGGACTGTACACCATGTGATCGGGTAAGGTGTCTAAAATGCACATTATTTTTCATCTCCTGGAGAGCGGGTTCGCCACTCCAGCTGCTTTACTAAAAATCTCCCAACTTGGAGAATCAGCAGCTTTAAGCTCCTGTTTCGCACAGTTTGCAATTTGTCCGGAGAATGAACGGGAAGAGGGGGAACCAATGAGAGACTAGCTGTAGGTGTTTCGACAGGCATATGTCACTCTATTTCGCATCAGAAAGAAGAATTAACCAACGGCTCAGCCTGACGCCCCGGAACCAGAATAGAGCCTGAAGCAATCCTACGGTTTTGCGGCCGGCTCACAAAAAAGCGAGTTAGAAAACGGAGCTCAGGGGCACTGCAATTCACAAAACGGCAGAGTTATAAATGACAACTATCGTCCAAAAATATATTGAGGTAAGGTAACGAAGAGGATTTGAAAGCAAGGCAGAATTGCAGGAAACAGATTCAGGAGGCAGATTGGACTCGTCTTTAAAGCACAGGAAAAGCGACAGAACTTCGACAATGATGCAGTTGGCCAAAAAGGGCGTATGCGTTTTTTCCTGAATACATTCAGGAAAAAACGCATATGACCATTTTGACCAACCAAGCAAGTGGGCAATGCAAATCCGCACTACAAAGAAGTCTCACCTCCCACCAGTCAAAAGGGCCATCTGAAAAAAGTGTAAAAACCAGAAAGGCAGGACAGGTAATGGAGAACAGGGGGCCTTGTTACGCCGATGGGCGGGGTGTAAATTGCTGAGAGCCACTCTGAAGAAGTGTATGGTGTTTCCTAAAACATCTAAAAAACAGAGCTACAGAGCATAGGCCACTTCCACTCATGGGTGTATATCTTGGGAAAACTAAAAATCAACAAGGCACAGCCACCCCAAAGTTTAGGGCTGCTCTGTTTACAAGAAACTCGACTTTGGTATACCTTAAATATCCCAGGAAAGTGAATAATGGATAAAGAAGTTATGGAACTTATGTACAATGGAATATCACTCAGCTATGAAATGAAAGTCATAAGGCTAGTACCAGCATAATGAGTGGATTTAGGTATGATGATTCTAAGTGAAATAAGTCACACAGTAAAAGAAACTTATCATAAGATATCACGTATAGAGGGAATGTAAACATGGCTACACATGAACTAAATTACAAAACAGAACAGAGTCACACATTTAGAAAACAGACAAACGCCTGCTTAAGGGGAAAGGTGAGGTGGGGTGATGCATAAAACAAGAGTTTGAAATTAGCACAGATACCGTTCTATAAACCAAATATGTAATAGACAAGACCTACTGCTTGCTCAATGAACTGGACTCAACACCCCCTATTCACCGCAGAGGAATATATCTGACTATTAAGACTCTTAAAACCTATGTATTGATATGTCTCCGTAAGTGCATCAAGTGTGTGTAACGTGGCATAAACACAGCAGTTAAAATCAGCTAAACCCCATTATAAAAATAAATTTCAAACACAAAACACAAAGACAGTGAAAGAGAGGGAAATTCTTACAAAATTCGTTCAGGGGCTGTGATGCAAACAGGAATGACCACATCTACACCCACAGCTCGATGAGACATAAAGCTGGACACTCTTGGGGCTGAGAGGATTGGTGAGGTTGGGTGAAATAAGGTAGACCCTTTAAAGCATTACTATGTGCTACCCATTCCATGGGTCCCACTCTCTAGGTTTAAGGGAATCATCCTATAGCTAAAACATGCATGGGAAACCCAGAGGATGGTACACCGTATGATCGGGAAAGGTTTCTAAAACGCACCTCATTTATCCTCTCCTGGTGCTAGGGTTCGCCATTCCAGCCGCTTAACTCACAATCTCCTCCCTTGGAGAATCAGCACATTTCACCTCCTGTTTCGCACAGTATGCAATTTGTCCGGAGGATGAATGGGATGTGGGGGAACCAATGAGAGACTAGTTGTACGTGTTTAGATAGGCACATATCACTCTAATTTCCAATCAGGAAATAATGGATAATGAATAATGAATATAATAATGAATAATGGAGCTCAGGGGCACTGCAATTCACAAACCTACAGAGTTTTAAAGGACAATTATCATCCAAAAATATATTGAGGTAAGGTAACGAAGAGGATTTGAAAGCAAGGCAGAATTGCAGGAAACAGATTTCAAGATGTAGATTGGAGTCGCCTTTAAAGCACATGAAAAGCGGCAGAACTTCAACAATGATGCAGTTGGCCAAAAAGGGTCGTATGCGTTATTTCCTGAATATATTCAGGAAAAAACGCATACGACCCTTTTCGGCCAACCAAGCAAGCAGGCAAGGCAGATCCGCACTACAAAGAAGTCTCACTTCCCACCGGTCAAAAGGGCCATTCGATAAAAGTATAAAAACCAGTAAGGCAGGACAGGCCATGGAGAAGAGGGAGACTTGTTACGCTGATGGGCGGGATGTAAATTTACAACAGCCACTCTGGAGAAGCGTATGGTGTTTCCTAAAATATCTAAAAAACAGAGCTACATAGCATAGGACACTTCTACTCATGCACATATATCATGGGAAAACTAAAAATCAAAAAGACACAGGCACCCCAAAGTCTAGGGCTGCTCTGTTTACAAGAAACTCGACTTTGGTACACCTTAAATATCCCAGGAAAGAGAAAAATGGATAAAGAAGTTGTGGTACTTATGTACAATGGAATATCACTCAGCTATGAAATCAATGTCATAAGGCCAATAGCAGCATAATGAGTCGTTTTAGGTACAATGATTCTAAGTGAAATAAGTCACACAGAAAAAGAAACTTATCATAAGATATCACGTATAGAGGGAATGTAAACACGGATACACATGAAATGAATTACAAAACAGAACAGAGTCACACATTTAGAAAACACACTTATGACTGCTTAAGGGGAAAGGTGAGGTTGGGTGATACATAAAACCAGAGTTTGAAATTAGCACAGATACCATTCTATAAACCAAATATGTAATAGACAAGACCTACTGCTTGCTCAATGAACTGGACTCAACACCCCCTATTCACCGCAGAGGAATATATCTGACTAGTAAGAATCTTAAACCCTCACTATTGATACGTCTCTGTAAGTGAATCAAGTGTGTGTAGAGTGGCATAAACACAGCAGTGAAAATCACCTAAACCCCATTATAAAAATAAGTTTCAAACACAAAATCAGGGAAGCAGAGAGAAATTCTTGCAAAATTTGTTCAGGGGCTGTGATGCAACCTGGATTGACCACATCTACACCCACAGCTGGATGAGACATAAGGCAGGACACTTGGGGCTCAGAAGACGGTTGAGTTTGGCTGAGCAAATGCAGACCCTCTAAAGCAATACTGCATACTATCCATTCCATGGGTCCCAACTCTCCAGGTTTAAGGGAATCTTCCTATATCTAAAACAAGCATGGGAAACCCATAGGATGGTACACCGTGTGATCGGAAAAGGTTTCTAAAACGCACCTCACTTTTCCTCTCCTGGTGCTCCGGGTCGCCATTCCAGCCACTTTAGTAACAATCTCCCCACTTGGAGAGTCAGTGCCTTTAACCTCCAGTTTCGCAGTTTGCAGTTTCTGCGGAGGATGAACTGGAAGAGGGGGAACCAATGAGAGACTAGCTGTAGGTGTTTGGACAGGCACATGTCACTCTAATTTCCCATCAGGAAGAAGAATTAACCAAAGGCTCAGCCTGCCGCAAAGAAACCAGAATAGAGCCTGAAGCAACCCTACTGTTTTGCAGTCAGGTCACAAAAAAGCAAGTTCAAAAATGGAGCTAAGGGGCACTGTAATCCACAAACCTGCAGAGTTATAAAGGACAACTGTCGTCCAAAAATATATTGAGGTAAGGCAACCAAGAGGTTTTGAAAGCAAGGCAGAATTGCAGGCAACAGATTTCAAGAGGTAGATTGGAGTCGCCTTTAAAACACATGAATAGTGGCAGAACTTCGACAATGATTACATTGGCCAAAAAGGGCGGATGCGTTTTTTCCTGAATATATTCAGGAAAAAACGCATCCGCCCTTTTTGGCCATCCAAGCAAGTGGGCCAGGCAGATCCTTACTACTAAGAAGTCTCACTTCCCACCGGTCAAAAGGGCCATCCGAAAAAAGTGTAAAAACCAGAAAGGAATGACAGGCCATGGAAAACAGGGAGCCTTGTTACGCTGATAGGCGGGATGTAAATTGCCAACAGCCACTCTGGAGAAGTGAATGGTGTTTCCTAAAACATCTCAAAAACAGAGCTACAGGGCATAGGGCACTTCCCCTATGGGCGTATATCTTGCAAAAAATAAAAATCAAAAAGACACAGGCATCCCACAATTTAGGGCTGCTTTGTTTACAAGAACCTCAAGTTCAGTACACCTTAAATATTCCAGGAAAGAGAAAAACGGATAAAGAAGTTGCGGTAAATATGTACAACGGATTTTCACTCAGCCATGAAATCAATGTCAAAAGTCTAGTAGCAGCATAATGAGTGGATTTAGGTACGATGATGCTAAGTGAAATAAGTCACACAAAAAAAGAAACTTATATCATTTATAGAGGGAATGTACACATGGCTACAATGAACTGAATTACAAAGCAGAACAAGAGTCTCACATTTAGAAAAAAAAACTTATGCCTGCTTAAGGGGAAAGGTGAGGTGGGGTGATGCACAAAACCAGAGTTTGAAATTAGCACAGATACCATTCCATAAACCACATATGTAACAGACAAGACCTACTCCTTGCTCAATGAACTAGACTCAACACTCCCTATTCACCGCAGAGGAATATATCTGACTAGTAAGAAACTTAAAACCTATGTATTGATATGTCCCCGTAAGGGAATCAAGTGTGTGTAGAGCAGCATAAACACAGCAGTGAAAATCACCTAAACCTCATTATAAAAATAAATTTCAAAAACAAAACACAAAGACAGTGAAAGAGAGAGAAATTATTAGAAAATTCGTTCAGGGGTTGTGATGTCACCTATATATTGACCACATCGACACCCACACCTGGATGAGACATAAGGCTGGACAGTCTTGGGGCTGAGAGAATTGGTGAGGTTGGGTGAGCAAATGCAGGCCCTTTAAAGTAATACTGCGTGCTACGCATTCCATGGGTCCCAACTCTCCACGTTCAAGGGAATCTTCCTACAGCTAAAACATGCATGGGAAACCCAGAGGATGGTACACGGTGTGATCGGGAAAGGTTTCTAAAACGCACCTCATTTTACCTCTCCTGGTGCTCGGGTTCGCCATTCCAGCTGCTTTACTAACAATCTCCCCACTTAGAGCATCAGTGCCTTTAACCTCTTGTTTTGCAGTTTGCAATTTGTGCCGAGGATGAACTGGAAGAAGGGGAACCAATGAGAGACTGGCTGTAGGTGTTTGGATAGGCACAGGTCACTCTAAATTCCCATCAGGAAGAACAATTAACCAAAGGCTCAGCCTGCCGCCCTGGAGCCAGAACACGGCCTGAAGCAATCCTGCGGTTTTGCGGCCAGCTCACAAAAAAGCAAGTTGAAAAATGGAGCACAGGGGCACTGCAATTCACAAACCTGCAGTTATAAAGGAGAACTCTCGTCCAAAAATATATTGAGGTAAGGCAACAAGAGGTTTTGAAAGCAAGGCAGAATTGCAGGAAACAGATTTCAAGAGGTAAATTGGAGTCGCGGCAGAATTTCGACAATGATGCCGTTGGCCAAAAAGGGCGTAAGCGTTTTTTCCTGAATATATTCAGGAAAAAACGCTTACGCTCTTTTTGGACAACCAAGCAAATGGGTCATGCAAATCATCACTACAAAGAAGTCTCACTTCCCACAGGTCAAAAGGGCCATCGGAAAGAAGTGTAAACATCAAAAAGGCTGGACAGGCCGTGGAGAACAGGGAGACCTGTTACGCTGATGGGCGGGATGTAAATTGCCAGCAGCGACTCTGGAGTGGTGTATAGTGTTTCCTAAAATATCTGAAAAACAGAGGGCTTTCCTGGTGGTGCAGGGGTTGAGAGTCCACCTGCCAATGCAGGGACATGGGTTCGTGCCCCGGTGCGGGAAGACCCCACATGCCGCGGAGCGGCTGGGCCCGTGAGCCATGGCCACTGAGCCTGCGCGTCCGGAGCCTGTGCTCCGCAACGGGATAGGCCGCAACAGTGAGAGGCCCGCGTACCGGAAAACAAACAAACAAACAAACAAACCAAAATATCTAAAAAACAGAGCTACAGAGCATAGGGCACTTCCACTCATGGGCATATGTCTTGGGAAAAATCAAAAAGACACAGCCACCCCAATATTTAGGGCTGCTCTGTTTACAAGAACCTTGACTTCGGTACACCTTAAATATCCCAGGAAAGAGAATAATGGATAAAGAAATTTTGGCACTTATATACAATGGAATATCACTAAGCCATGAAATCAATGTCATAGGGCCAGTAGCAGCATAATGAGTGGATTTAGGTACGATGATTCTAAGTGAAATAAGTCACACACAAAAAGAAACTTATCATAAGATATCATTTATAGAGGGAATGTACACATGGCTACACATGAACTAAATTACAAAGCATACAGAGTCACACATTTAGAAAACACACTTATGCCTGCTTAAGGGGAAAGGTGAGGTGGGGTGATACATAAAACCAGAGTTTGAAATTAGCACAGATACCGTTCCATAAACCAAATATGTAATAGACAAAACCTACTCCTTGCTCAATGAACTGGACTCAACACAGCGTTTTAGAGGTGCGTTTAGAGGTAGGCTCAACCAATGAGAGACTAGCTGTAGCTGTTTCGACAGGCACATGTCAGTCTAATTTCCCATCAGGAAGAAGAATGAACCAAAGGCTCAGCCTGCCCCCCTGAACCAGAATAGGGCCTGAAGCAATCCTACGGTTTTGCAGCCAGCTTCCAAAAAGGCGATTTGAAAAATGGAGCTCAGGGGCACTGCAATTTTCAAACCTGCAGGGTTATAAATGATAGCTACAATCCAAAAATATATTGAGGTAAGGCAACGGAGAGAATTTGAAAGCAAAGCAGAATTACAGGAAACAGTTTTCAAAAGGTAGATTGGACTCGCCTTTAAATCACATGATAAGCGGCAGAACTTCGACAATGATGCAGTTGGCCAAAAAGGGCATATCCGTTTTTTCCTGAATATATTCAGGAAAAAAGGCATACGTTCTTTTTGGCCTACCAAACAAGTGGGCACTGCAAATCAGCACTAAAAAGAAGTCTCACTTCGCATTTGTCTAAAGGCCCATCCTGAAAATGTGTAAAAAACAGAAATGCAGGACAGGCTGTGGAGAAAAGGGAGCCTTGTTAGGTTTATGGGCGGGATGTAAATTGCCAATGGCCAACCTGGAGAAGTGTATGGTGTTTCCTAAAACATCTAAAAAAACAGAGCTACAGAGCATAGGGCACTTGCACTCACGGGCGTATATCTTGGGAAAACCAAAAATCGACAGGACACAGGCACCCCTACGTTTAGTGCTGCTCTGTTTAGAAATGCCTCGACTTGGGTACAACTTACATGTCCTTGGAAGTAAAAAAAGGAAAAAGAAATGTGGTGCTTATGTACAATGGAATATGACTGAGCAGTTAAATCAGTGAAATAAGGCCAGTTGCAGCAACTCGTGGAGACTGAGGTACAATCATTCTAAGTGACATAAGTCAGACATAAAGAGACTTATCATAAGGCATCACTTATGGATGGTATCTAAAAATGGCTACACATGAACTCAATTACAACACAGAAACAGAGTCACACATTTAGAAAACACACTTCTGGCTGCTAAAGGAGAAAGGTGGGGTGGGGTGATGCATAAACCAGGAGGTTGGAATTAGCATAGATACGGTTCCATAAACAAAATAGGTAATCGACAGGAACTACTGTATAGCTCAAAGAGCTGGACTCAGCATACTGTTGTCACCGGAAAAGGATATATGAGACTGGTAAGAATCTGTAAAAAATTTATTGGTGTCTCTCTTTAAGTGAATCAAGTGGATAGATGTATAGCAGGAAGAAACACAGTATTGAAAATCAGCTATACCCCATTATAAAATTAAATAACAAGAACAAAAAAAAAAGACAGTGAGAGAGAGAGAAATTCTTACAAAATTTGTTCAAGCGCTGTGATGCAACCTGGACTGAACACATCTAGCCACACAGCTGGATGGGACCAAAGGCTCTACACTCGTGGGTCTGAGAGGCTTGGTGAGGATGGGACAGCAAATGCAGCACTTTTAGAGTAATACTGCCTGGTCCCCATGGGTTCCATATCTCCAGGTGCAGGGGACCCTTCCTACAGCTTAAACATGAATGGGACAACTAGAGGATGGTACACCGTCTGTTCGGAAAGAGTTTGGGAAAGTCACCTCATCTCCACTTCTCCTGGTATTCAGGTTCCCCAGCTCCTTTCCTTGGAGTCTCCCCACTTTGGGAAGGCAGCACACTCAACAGCCAGTTTTGCATAGCTTGGAACTTTCCGTGTGAAGAAGGGGAATGGGGGGATGGAATGAGACACAAGCCCTAGATGTTTGGACAGGCATATGCCACTCTAGTTTCCTAATCTGGAAGAAGAATCTCCCTATCCTTCAGGTGCCCCAGTAACCGGAATGGGTCGGTAGAAATTCTGCCCCTTTGTGGCTGCTTCCCTAAACAACAAGTTGAACTGGTGCACAGGGGCACTGCAATTCACAAACATGCAGGGCTGTAATTGACACCTCTAATGGAGTCATTTCTTGAGCCAAGTATTCATAAAGGCCTTGTAAGCAAGGCAGAATTGCAGGAAAGGGATTTCAAGAGGTAGTTTGCACTCACCATTAAAGCACATGCAAAGCTGCTGAACATCGTCAATGATGCAGTTGGCCAAAAAGGCCATATGCGTTATTCCTTAATATATTCAGGAAAAACCCTTACTCCATTTTTGGCCAACAAAACAGGCGGGCAATGTAAATTATACTACAAAGAGGTATCACTTCGCACCAGTCAGAATGGCCAAGCTCACAAAGTGTAAAACCTGAAATGCAGGACAGGGTGTGGAGAAAAGGGAACCCTGACAAGCTGATGGTGGGAATGTAAATTGCTAACAGCCACCGGGGAGAAGTGGGTGGTGATTCCTTAAAAATCTAAAAAACAGAGCTTCAGAGCATATGGCGCTCCCACTCCTGGGCCTGTATCTTGGAAAAAACATAAATTGACAGGACCCAGGCACTCCAAAATTTATGCAGCCCTGTTTACAAGAGCCTCTACTTGGAAGCTACCTAAACGTCCTTGGAAGGAAGACTGGCTAAAGAAATTATGGTAGATATGTACAATGGAATATTACTCAGCCATGAAATGAATGAAACAAGGCCATTTGCAGCCACTCGGAAGGACCTAGATACATTCATACTAAGTGTCATAAATCAGACAATGATAAATATCATATGATATTACTTATCGGTGGAATCTAACAATTGATACAGAGGTACTATCTTACAACACAGAAACAGAGTCCCAGACTTAGAACACAAACTTATGGTTACCAAACAGGAAAGCTCTGTTGGAGGCATAAATCATGAGGTTGGAGTTAGTATATACATATTTACAGAGAGAAAACTTGTAATCAACATGGACCTGCTGTAGAGCACTTGGAACTCTTCTCAACACCCTTTAGTAACCACAATGGGAAAATAATTCCAAAAGGAATATATAGTCATCTCTGTATAAATGAATCATGTTGGTGTATATCAAAAATGAAGACAAGATGATAAAGCAACTATACTCCATTATAAATTTAAAATTAAATTATAGAAAAGAAAAATGATCACTAAATTCATTTAGTCGTGGTGAACGTGCTAGTGTCACATCCCTGGACACAGACACAATTTGGTCCCGAGGCTGGACTGTTGTGGGCCTGAGGACCTCGGGAGGAGGATATGCCAGCTACTTCGACCCCTTGAACATGTAGTACCTGGTCCCCCTGCACGGGATCACAACCTCCAGATCTAAGTGTGCCCTCATACTACTAAACCAACCCTCTGACACCCAAAGGATGGTGGACTCTCTGGGCTGGATGACATTTGGAAAATCACCTGGTCTCAACATATCCTGGTGTTTGGGTTCCAACCTCCCGACTCCTTCGTTAGGGTCATCCCACTCTACAAGACAGCACCCTCAACAGGTGATTTTGCAGGGGTTTATACTTGTTCGGGGGATGAAGGGTAAGGGGGAAGAAGGAATGGGACAGAAGCCCTTACATGTTTGGTCAGGCACATTCCATTCTAATTTACAACCCAGGAACAAGACTTTCCCTACATCTAAGGTTGTGTCAGTAACCAGAGAGGGACGGTAGACATCCTGCCGCCTTCTGTTTCCCATAACAACAATTCTAAAACTGGACCTTATAGGCACTTCATATTCACAATGCCTGGGGAGCTGTAAATGACAACAGCCCTCAAAAAATGTCTTGGGGTAGGTAATCGAAATAGACTTCAAAACCAGGCAAGCTTTCAATAACCCTTTTTCAAGGGGTAAATTTTACTCACACTTCAGAAAAAATAAAGCACATATGAAGATGCTCACCATTGCTTTATATTAGACAAATGCAAATCAGATGTACAAAGAAGTATCACCAGGAACCAGTCAGAATAGCCATCCTCACAATGTCTACGAACAAGAAATACTTCAGAGGGTGTGGAAAAAAGAGAAACCTAGTACTTATTATTATTATTTTTTAATCTGTGTTGGGTCTTTGTTGCTGCATGCAGCTTTTCTATAGTTGCAGCAAGTGGGGGCTACTCATGGTTGTGGTACACAGCCTTCTGTTTGTGGTGGTTTCTCTTGTTGTGAAGCACAGGCTCTAGGCACACAGGCTTTAGTAGTTGTGGCATGTGAGCTCAGTAGTTGTGGCTCATGGGATCTAGAGCGCAGACTCAGTAGTTGTGGCACACGGGCTTAGTTGCTCTGTGGCCTGTGGGATCTTCCTGGGCCAGGGCTCGAACCTGTGTCCCCTGCACTGGCAGGCTGATTCTTAACCACTGCGCCACCAATACTACATTACTGGTGGCAATGCCAATTGGTAACAGCCACTATGGGGCACAGAATGGAGGTTACCAGAGTAAGGGGAGGTGGGAGGGATAAACTGGAAATTGGGATTGACATATACACACCACTATATATAAAAGAGATAACAAATAAGGGCCTACTGCATAGCACAGGGAACTCTACTCAATACTCTGTAATGACCTGTATGGGAAAGGAATCCAAAAAGGATTGGATATATGTATAACTGCTTCACTCTGCTGTGCAGCAGAAAGTAACACAACATTGTAAATCAACTATACTCCAAAAAAAATTGAAATGAAATGAAATAAAATAAAATAAAATAGAGCTACCAGATGATCCAGCAAGTTCACTCCTGTGCGCATATCTTGAGGAAAGCATAAATCGAAAAGACACATCTTCCCCAATGTTCACTGCAACACTCTTTACAATAGCAAAGACATGGAAGCAACCAAAATGTCCATCAACATATGAATATAGGTAACGAATACGTGGTACATATATATAATGGAATACAACTCAGCCATAAAATAGAAGAAAATAATGCCAATTGCAGTAACATGGATGGACCTAGAGATGATTGTACTAAGTGAAGTAAGTCGGACACAGTAAGACAAATATTGTATGATATCACTTCTAGGTGGAACCTAAAAATTGATACAAATGAACTAACTTACAAAACAGAGGTAGACTTGGAAAACAAAACTTATGGTTACCAAAGGGGAAAGGTGGGGGTAGGGATAAATCAGGAACTTGGGGTAAACATATGAATACTACTCTATATAACATAGACAAGCAACAAGGACCTACTGTACAGCACAGGGAACTCTACTCAATATTCTGGGAATACCTTTATCAGAAAAGAATCTGAAAAAGAATGAATATATGCATATGTGTAACTGAATCACTTGCTGTGCAGCTGAAATGAACACAACATTGTAAATCAACTATACCCGAAGAAAATTAAAATTACAAAATAAAGAAAATCACCTATATTTCAAAAGAAAATAAGAATTCCCATATTTTTTATGGCTTGATAGCTTACTTTTTTAGTGCTCAATATTATCCCATTCCCAGAATATATTAATACTATATCATTTCATTCACCTATTGGAGGACACCTTAGTTTCATTCACATTTTGGCAATATTGAATTAGGTGCTATAAATATCCATATGCAGGTTTTCGTCTGGAAGTATGTTTTAAACTACTTTCAGTAAATATCCATGAGAACACTTGCCGGATTGTACAGTAAGGGAATGTTCAATATTATAGCAAGTGCCAATCAGACTACCAAAGTAGCTGTATTATTTTTCCTTTCCACCAATAACAAATGACATTTCCTATTGTTCCACATCTCCTACAGAATTTGTTCTTGTCATTGTTCACATTTTAGCCATTCTAATGGCTAAAATCGTATGTAATTGTATTGTTAATTTGCTTTTTCATGGCAGCATGTAATCTGGATTATTCTTCTGTATACTTATATGCATAGTGTCTATTTTCTTTGGTGAGGTGTCCATAAAGTATATTGGTCCACATTTTATTTAGGCTGCTTTCATTTTTTTCTACCCAGTCTGTATTTGTTTTATTTATTTTCGTGCCTCATTGAATTAGCAAGGACTTGGAGTAAAATATGGAAAAGGAGTCATGAAAGGGGACATCCTTGCTTTTACCTGAACTTAGTGGAAAAGCTTCATGTTTTTGACTATTAATCATGATTTAAGATAAAAGTTTCCTGTAGATCTTTGTTATCAACTTGAGAAAGCTCCAGTCTATTTCTTTAACTGAGAGTTTTTATGAAGAATGGGTGTTAGATTTTTTCAAAGGTCTTCTGAATCTATTGATATCCTAATGATTGTCTTTAGGGTGTTGATATGATGGATATAATTATTTGATTTTAGAATGTTGAACCAGCCTTGCATACCTGGGATTATTCCCTCTCATTCATGATATAAAATTCTCTCAAAATATTGTTGGATTCGATTTGTTAATATTTTGTTGAGGATTTTTGCATTGATGTTCCTGAGAGATATTGGTCAGTTTTCTTTACTACTCATATGTTCCTCTGAAGTTTGGATGTTGTGGATTTAGTGTCAGACATTCATTTGGGGAGATTCTCAGTCATTTTTTTAAAAAATATTTTCTGTTCTTTGTTATCTTTATTCTCCTCCTGCTATACCCATTATGTATAGGTCACAGCATTTTCATTGTTCCACAATTATTGATTACTCTGTTCTGTTGATTTCTTTCCTGCCCATTTTCTCTTTTCTTTTGAGATTTAAAGGTTTCTCTTGATATGTCTTCAAGCTCACAGATATTTCTCCTCAGCCAACTCTTTGACTGCTAAAACAAAATACAAGAGACTTAGTATTTTATAAACAACGGAATATTTTTGTTTTCTCATAATTGCTGAGGCTGAAAAGTTCAAGAACAAGTTACCAGGGGCTCCCTGGTAGTGCAGTGGTTAAGAATCTGCCTACCAATAAAGGGGACACGGATTTAGCCCTGGTCCGGGAAGATCCCACATGCCATGGAACAACTAAGCCCGTGCACCACAAATACTGAGCCTGTACTCTAGAGCCCACAGGCCACAACTACTGAGCCCGTGTGCCACAACTACTGAAACCCGCACGCCTAGAGCCCATGCTCCGCAACAAGAGAAGCCACCCAATGAGAAGCCTGCACACTGCAACAAAGACCCAACGCAGCCAAAAAATTAATTAATTAAAAAAAAGTTGCCAGCTGACTTAGTGTCTGGTGAGGGAACAATATCTGGTTCATAATGTGGGTCTTCTTGCTTGGCAATGAAATCATGTGATGGGCATCAGATCTTCTGTGTGCTACATTTATTAGGTCACTAATCCCATGTTTGAGGTCTCTGGCCTCATGACCTAATCACCTCCCAAAAGCCCCACCTCCTAATACCATCAACATGGGAGCTGGGTTTCAAAGTTTTTAAATTAGAGGTACAAAATATTTACACCATAACAGGGACCACAGAGTTAACTGATTTTTCCTTTCATGTTAAAGGGTTGCACAGTTACATTTATTATATAATCCCAAAACCCTTGTTGTTGTTTTTAAGATTCTTTTCCCATATATGCCAGTACACACCATTGAGTAGAGTTCCCTGTGCTATAAAGCAGGTCCTTATCAATACTTATCTATTTTATATATACTAGTGTGTATAGGTCAGTCCCAATCTCCCAATTTATCCCTTCCCTAAGTTTGTCTTCTATTTCCATGACTCTATTTCTGTTGTGTAAATTAGTTCATTTGTACCTTTTTTTTTCTTTTTTAGATTCCTCATATAAGCAATATCATATGATATCTGTCTTTCTGTGTCTGACTTGCTTCACTCAGTATAACAAACTCTAGGTCCAGCCATGTTGCTACAAAACCCTTAATTGTTAATGATAACTCTCAATTTTTTCCAGCATCATCAGAAATTCTTTCTGGCAGACATGTGATAACACTATTTAAACAGGGATATTGAGACCAAGGCTCCTGACCTGCAAACAAACAAAACATCATTCATATAGTGAAAACTTTGCACATCAAAGGATGAAAGAACTTGGTCTAAATCCCTTTGCACCCACTGCTGACAGAGAGCAGAGGAGTTTGACTCACTAATCTTCCTTATGTGCACTTCTTCCTAATGGGGTATTCCATCTAAAACTTATAAGAAGCGGCAATGCATCATGGAACACACCAATCTCTACTACAGATTCTGAAGCAGCAAAAGAAAAAAAAACAACAAAAATATGATGAATCCATCCAAAGGGTTCTGTCCACATTGTTACAATAGCTTCCCTCGCACTGTGAACCCTTTTCAAACCCTATCACTTGAACCTTTTATTTTTTTCAACAAAAATAATGTTAATCTGCAGTCACACACTCCAGTAATATTACACTATTCCTTGTGCAAGTATGTAGGGATTTGAGGAGCTATGGGAGGCTATCATGAGAGGTTGCCTAGAGTAATTAGGACATTTCATTTAATGTTGGCTCTTCTCCCTAAGATGTCTGCTGTCCTCTTCTTTTTGTAGCTACTAGCATTGGGAAAGTGACCAAGATAAGGCCCTTCTCTTTTACTGCCCATGAATGTAGCTGTGATTAACCCCACGGACCTTGGTGCTTCCAGAATCCCCTGAACCTACTGACCCTCCATGCATGGCATGACATAGATAAGGATGGTGACGTGTATACTCGTATAGAGCATGCTATAAAATTTTCGAGTCTTCTCTTCCTCATAATTCCAAATAATAGATTTCTTTGGATTTCTGCTTAATGCTGCTGGAGTTGGTACATAAGTTGAGGGAGGTTTCAGGGCACACCAAAAGAGAGGGTAACTGCACAGAAAGTACAAGCAGGTACATTTCTGTGTAGTTTCAAGCAGCTTATTTGCTATGTCAACCATGGTGACATGTTGACCCTTCCTCTTTCTACCAGTAGTACAACAAACATAAAGGATATTTAGGCTGCTTGTTTTATCCCCACCTCCCTCAACTGATCTGCATTCACATATAGGACAATGAAGGGCCCTTTCTACCATCTTAACCAATACTTGAGAACTAGAAAATGTGCAGATTTTTCCGGAGATTATTTTCATATTACCCAATCAGGCCTATGAAGGAATCTTACCTATTGTGTTTAATGAAGTCATATCTCTGACGGCATCCCATCATCAACAAAACTGGAAGAAATTTGAAGGGTCTTAGATTTTACCATATTTGCAATTCCAGTATTTTAGCCTGACACGTTTTTGGATTTTAGAAAAAATATTTTAAATAAGACAAAAAATCATTTTTATGACACAAAAAGACAGCAATAGTTTTATATTTTTATCTGTTCCACTTGCACACAAAAGTCTCATGGGGTTATGTAAAGTAGTCCTGTTGGGTGGTGCTGTGCATGGTGCAAGTATGGATTAAAGCTTAGGAATCTTAAGCTTCGGTCTCCTGAAACTTTTAAATTAGAATGCAAGCAATCCTGTCCAACATTTGAACAGAGCAAGACACTGTCTTTATTTTACTTGTCAGGTAATTAATCTATCTTTTGCCCCAAGGGGAGAAACAACTGGCATCTTCCATCAATGTGTTGTACAAAAATATTTGAACACAGACTGCAAGCAGAGGCTGATACAAGATGTGAAAAAAAAATGAGAGACCCTTGTGGCATTTTCTCCTAACTTATTGCAATCTCCCATTTAAAATGTGGGAATAATCAATCTTCTGAGGAAAAAGGCCCAAGGAAGGTTTTTGCTTCTGTGGAATAATGGGATTGCTAAAGATTTCAGGAGGCAAGACGAATTAGTGAGAATGACCGTGAGAAATCAAAGAAAAGTCAGATCCATGGATGAAATGATGTTTACCTCTGTGAATCAATGAGAAGTAGGAGCAAATGAAAAGAAAGCTGAATACGACATTTTCTGAATAAATGTAACCTTTCAGCTGTCATAGAAAAATTAATACTCACTATGATACAACATATTTAGTTTAGAAAGTTAATTTAAATTTAAAGCTTAATAATTAGATTTATTGAAGAAATGAAAACATATTTGTGGTTTAGAATAAATAATGTGTTCTGCTACAGATAAGAAGACTACATAAATAAATAGAAAAAAGACTAAATAAATAGGAAAATAACAAATTAGATGTTATTAACATTAAAAACTGACACTCATCTAAAGAAAGAGAGGGAGAGACAGAGAGAAGAACTCATAGCAAGCATATATTAAAAACTCCTAAATAAGAAGTCTTCGGATGTTAAAAAAAAAGAAGTCTTCAATAAGAAGATAATGTAATAGCAAAAATGGGGAAAATATACCAAAAGATATTTCAAAAAAGAGAGTACAGAATGTTAAGTAAACATATCAAAAGATGCTTGGCTTCCTAGTAGTCAATTAAATGCAAAAAAGTGATACCTGGAATTATCACTCACCAACCAGAAAGTTCAAATGAAAATGACAGGTATTATCAAGTTTGACAAGAATGTGTATAACCCTTGAATCTCATTCACTGTTGCTGAGGATGAAAAATCATACAAATTTTTTGAAAATATTTAGAAATATCTAAAAAGATAAACACATGAAAGCTATGACTCAAAAATTTTACTGCTACATGTATACTGAACAATAATTTATACACACACCACCAAAGCTCAAGTTCTAGAATTTATATACCAGTGCTATTCTCAATAGACACAAACTGAAAATCACTCATATTGTAATACACATTGGAATAAATTAAGTAATAGTTAAATATTTACACTATGGAATCCTATGCAACAGTGGCAATGCATGATCACAACAACAGGCAACCATATAGGCATATTCACAAGCAACATAAAATAAAAAAGCCCAATCCATAAGTGATTTTACTGTGCCATAACATTTATATAAACTACAAAATACAGGTAACATGATCTTTTTGTTAGATACAAGAACAATATTAAACCTTAAGGGGAGTCGCTAGAATGGGACCAGGGGGCCTCTGAGTATCTGGCAATTTTCTGTGTCTTTATCTAGAAGCTATGTATAGAGTGTATTCAGATTCTGAATTTTCTGAAATTTGTCATTTCCTTACAAACTATGCATGTTTTTAGTTGTTTTGTATACATAATAAAAAGTAAAAACGATAGACTAGGGAAAGTAATTATATTAGCACTTTAATATCCATGCTTTTCAAGGTGGAAGTGAAAGGTATTAAATACTTGACATTGTGATTACTTCTTAAAAGTAAGGTGAAAATTTGAGATTAATAAATAAGACATACTTCTTCATATATAATCCTCAAACAGGAAGGGTAGAAAGGAATATTATTTTTTTTATTTAATACAGAATCGTTAAGACAGAAAATAATGAAAACAGACTAGGCTTAAAAAAGAGCACACTGGACTTCCCTGGTGGCACAGTGGGTAAGAATTTGCCTGCCAATGCAGGGGACAGGGGTTCAATCCCTGGTCTGGGAAGATCCCACATGCCGCAGAGCAACTAAGCCCGTGTGCCACAACTACTGAGCCTGCGCTCTAGAGCCTGCAAGCAATAACTATTGAGCCTGCATGACACAACTACTGAAGCCCATGCACCTAGAGCCCATACTCCACAACAAGAGAAACGACCTCAAGGAGAAGCCCGTGCACCACAACGATGAGTAATCCCTGCTTGACACAACTAGAGAAACCTTGTGCAGCAACGAAGACACAACGCAACCAAAAATAAATAAAATTAAATCTTTTGACTTCTGAGATGACTCACTCACGTGGCTGTAGGTAAGAGGCCTCAGTTCCTTACCACATGGATCTCTCCTTAGAGCTGCTTGAGTGTCCTCATGACATGGCAGCTGGCTTACCCCAGGCTGAGTGATCTAGCAGAAACCAAACCAGAAGCTGCAATGCCTTTTGTAACTTTGGAAGCTGCACTTTGTCATTTCTGCAATTTCTTATTAGTTAAACAGTCAGCCCTTTTCAAGTGCGAGGAGCCACACAGGTACATGAAGACTGGGAGCTAATTAGGGGATAATTAGGGCCATCTTGGAGGCTGGCTACCAAAGTGGCTGACTAGCCGAAGACTGAATTTTGTTTTCTTCACTTCTGGAGAGAAAATGGTCAGTGAATCTCATTGGTGGTCTTTGAGATGTACCAAAGTTACCTCTTGCTCTCACCCCCAGCCGTGTGGCTGACAGGGTCTTGGTGCTCTGGCCGGGTGTCAGGCCTGTGCCTCTGAGTTGGGAGAGCCGAGTTCAGGACATTGGTCTACCAGAGACCTCCGGCACCTTGTAATATCAAATGGCGAAAGCCTCCCAGAGATATCTGTCTCAATGCAAAGACCCAGCTCCACTCAGAGACCAGCAAGATCCAGTGCGGGACATCCCCTGCCAAACAACTAGCAAGACAGGAATGCAGGCCCACCCATTAGCAGAGAGGCTGCCTAAAATCATAATAAGGCCACAGACACCCCAAAACACACCACCGGATGCGGACCTGTCCACCAAAAAGACAAGATCCAGACACACCCACCAGAACACAGGCACCAGTCCCCTCCACCAGGAAGCCTACACAACCCACTGAACCAACTTTAGCCACTGGGGGCAGACACCAAAAACAACGGGAACTACGAATCTGCAGCCTGTGAAAAGGAGACCCCAAACACAGTCCCCAAAGCCAAATGAGAAGACAGAGAAACACACAGCAGATGAAGGAACAAGGTAAAATCCCACCAGAGCAAACAAATGTAGAGGAAATAGGCAGTCTACCAGAAAAAGAATTCAGAGTAATGATAGTAAAGATGATCCCAAATCTTGGAACTGGAATGGAGAATATAAAAGAAACATTTAACAAGAACCTAGAAGAACTAAATAGCAAACAAACAATGATGAACAACACAATAAATGGAATTAAAAATTCTCTAGAAGGAAACAATAGCAGAATATTTGAGGCAGAAGAATGGATATATGACCTGGAAGACAAAGTAGTGGAACTAACTACTGCAGAGCAGAATAAAGAAAAAAGAATGAAAATAATTGAGGACAATCTGAGACACCTCTGGGACAACATTAAACACACCAACATTCGCATATAGGGGTCCCAGAAGTAGAAGACAAAAAGAAAGAGACTGAGAAAATATTTGAAGAGATAATAGTTGAAAACTTCCCTAATATGGGAAAAGAAATCATTAATCAAGTCCAGGAAGTGCAGAGAGTCCCATACAAGATACACCCCAGGAGAAACATGCCAAAACATATATTAATCAAACTATCAAAAATTAAATACAAAGAAAAAATATTAAAAGCAGCAAGGAAAAAACAACAAATAACATACAAGGGAATCCCCATAAGGTTAACAGCTGATCTTTCAGCAGAAACTCTGCAAGCCAGAAGGGAGTGGCAGGACATATTTAAAGTGATGAAAGGGGAAAAGCTACAACCAAGATTACTCGACACAGCAAGGATCTCATTCAGATTTGACAGAGAAATTAAAACCGTTACAAACAAGCAAAAGCTAAGAGAATTCAGCACCACCAAACCAGCTTTACAACACATGCTAAAGGAACTTCTCTAGGCAGGAAACACAAGAGAAGGAAAAGACCTACAATAACAAACCCAAAACAATTAAGAAAATGGTAATAAGAACATACATATCAATAATTACCTTAAATGTAAATGGATTAAATGCTCCAACCAAAAGACATAGACTGGCTGAATAGATCCCAAAACATGAGCAGTAAATATGCGGTCTACAAGAGACCCACTTCAGACCTAGGGACACATACAGACTGAAAGTTAGGGGATGGAAAAAGATATTCCATGCAAAGGGAAATCAAAAGAAAGCTAGAGTAGCAATTCTCATATCAGACAAAAAAAACTTTAAAATAAAGACTATTACAGGAGACAAAGAAGGACACTACATAATGATCAAGGGATCAATCCAAGAAGAAGATATAACAATTATACCTATTTATGCACCCAACATAGGAGCACCTCAATACATAAGGCAAATGCTAACAGCCATAAAAGGGGAAATCGACAGTAACACAATCATAGTAGGACTTTAGCACCCCTCTTTCACCAATGAACAGATCATCCAAAATGAAAATAAATAAGGAAACACAAGCTTAAATGACACATTAAACAAGATGGACTTAATTTATATTTATAGGACATTCCATCCAAAAACAACAGAATACACTTTTTCTCAAGTGCTCGAGGAAACATTCTCCAGGATAGATCATATCTTGGGTCACAAATCAAGCCTTGGTAAATTTAAGAAAATTCAAATCATATCAAGTATCTTTTCCAACCACAATGCTATCAGACTAGATATCAATTACAGGAAAATATCTGTACAAAAATACAAACACATGGACGCTAAACAATACACTACTTAATAACCAAGACATCACTGAAGAAATCAAAGAGGAAACAAAAAAGTACCTAGAAACAAATGACAATGAAAACATGAAGACCCAAAACCTATGGGATGCAGCAAAAGCAGTTGTAAGAGGGAGGTTTATAGCAATAAAATCCTACCTCAAGAAACAAGAAACATCTCAAATAAACAAGCTAACTTTACACCTAAAGCAATTAGAGAAAGAAAGAAAAAAAACCCAAAAGTCAGCAGAGGAAAGAAATCATAAAAATAAGATCAGAAATAAATGAAAAAGAAATGAAGAAAACAACAGCAAAGATCAAAAAAACTAAAAGCTGGTTCTCTGAGAGATAAACAAAATTGATAAACCATTAGCCAGACTCATCAAGAAAAAAAGGGAGAAGACTCACATCAATAGAATTACAAATGAAAAAGGAGAAGTAACAACTGACACTGCAGAAATACAAAGGATCATGAGAGATTACTACAAGCAACTCTATGCCAATAAAATGGACAACCTGGAAGAAATGGACAAATTCTTCGAAAAGCACAACCTTCCAAGACTGAACCAGGAAGAAACAGAAACTATAAACAAACCAATCCCAAGCACTGAAATTTAGACTGTGATTAAAAATCTTCCAACAAACAAAAGCCCAGGGCCAGATGGCTTCACAGGCAAATTCTATCAAACATTTAGAGAAGAGTTAACACCTATCCTTCTCAAACTCTTCCAAAATATAGCAGAGGGAGGAACTCTCCCAAACTTATTCTATGAGACCACCATCTCCCTGATACCAAAACCAGACAAAGATGCCACAAAGAAAGAAAACTACAGGCCAATATCACTGATGAACATAGATGCAAAAATCCACAGCAAAATACTAACAAACAGAATCCAACAGTGCATTAAAAGGATCATACACCAAGATCAAGTGGGGTTTATCCCAGGGATGCAAGGATTCTTCAATACATGCAAATCAATGTGATACACCATATTAAAAAACTGAATGATAAAAACCACATGGTCATCTCAATAGATGCAGAAAATACTTTTGACAATATTAAACACCGATTTATGATTAAAAAAAACCTTCAGAAAGTAGGCATAGAGGGAACTTCCCTCAACATAATAAAGGCAATATATGACAAACGCACAGCCAACATCATTCTCAATGGTGAAAAAGTGAAACCATTTCCACCAAGATCAGGAACAAGACAAGGTTGCCCACTCTCACCACTATTATTCAACACACTTTTGGAATTTTTAGCTACAGCAACCAGAGAAGAAAAAGAAATAAAAGGAATCCAAATCGGAAAAGAAGTTAAACTCTCACTGTTTGCAGATGACATGATTCTATACATAGAGAATCCTAAAGATGCTACCAAAAGTCTACTAGATTTAATCAATGAATCTGGTAAAGTTGCAGCATACAAAATTAATGTACAGATATCTCTTTCATTCATGTACACTAAAGATGAAAAATCTGAAAGAGAAATTAAGGAAACACTCCCATTTACCACTGCAACAAAAAGAATAAAATACCTAGGAATAAACCACCTAAGGAGACAAAAGACGTTTACTCAACAAACTATAAGACACTGATGAAAGAGATCAAAGATGACACAAACAGATAGAGAGATATACCATGTTCTTGGCTTGGAAGAATCAACATTGTGAAAATGACTAGACTACCCAAAGCAATCTACAGATTCAATGCAATCCCTATCAAACTACCAATGGCATTTTTTTCAGAGAACTGGAACAAAAAATTTCACAATTTGTATGGAAACACAAAAGACCTCGAATAGCCAAAGCAATCTTGAGAACGAAAAATGGAGCTGGAGGAGTCAGGCTCCCTGACTTCAGACTATACTACAAAGCTACAGTAATCAAGACAGTATGGTACTGACACAAAAACAGAAAGATAGATCAATGGAACAGGATAGAAAGCCCAGAGATACACCCACCCACATATGGTCACCTTATCTTTGATAAAGGAGGCAGGAATATACAGTGGAGAAAGGACAGCCTCTTCAATAAGTGGTGCTGGGAAAACTGGACAGGTACATGTAAAAGTATGAGATTAGATCACTCCCTAACACCATACACAAAAATAAACTCAAAATGGATTACAGACCAAAATATAAGGCCAGACACTATAAAACTCTTAGAGGAAAACATAGGCAGAACACTCTATGACATCAATCACAGCAACATCCTTTTTGACCCACCTCCTAGAGAAGTGGAAATAAAAACAAAAATAAACAAATGAGACCTAATGAGACTTAAAAGCTTTTGCACAGCAAAGGAAAACGTAAACAAGACGAAAAGACAACCCTCAGAATGGGAGAAAATATTTGCCAACGAAGCAACTGACAAAGGATTAATCTCCAAACTTCACAAGCAGCCCACGCAGATCAATATCAAAAAAACAAACAACCCAAACCATAAATGGGCAGAAGACCTAAATAGACATTTATCCAAAGAAGATATACAGATTGCCAACAAACACATGAAAGGATGCTCAACATCACTGATCATTAGAGAAATGCAAATCAAAATTACAATGAGGCACCATCAAACACAGGTAAGAATGGACATCATCAAAAAAATCTACAAACAATAAATGCTGCAGAGGTGTGGAGAAAATGGAACCCTCTTGCACCATTGGTGGGAGTGTAAATTGATACAGCCACTATTGAGAAGAGTATGGAGGTTCCTTAAAAACCTAAAAATAGAACTACCACTACCATATGACACAGCAATCCCATTACTGGGCATATACCTGGAGAAAACCATAATTCAAAAAGAGTCATGTTCCACATTGTTCATTGCAGCTCTATTTGCAATAGCTAGGACATGAAAGCAATCTAAGTGTCCATCAACTGATGAATGGATAAAGAAGATGTTGCACATCTTCAATATAAAATGGATTATTACTCAGCCATAAAAAGAAATGAAATTGAGTTATTTGTAGTGAGGTGGATGGACCTAGAGTCTGTCATACAGAGTGAAGTAAGTCAGAAAGAGAAAAACAAATACTGTATGCTAACACATATATATGGAATCTAAAAAAAAGAGAAAAAATGGTTCAGAAGAACCTAGGGGCAGGACAGGAATAAAGACACAGACATAGAGAATGGACTTGAGGACATGGGGAGGGGGAAGGGTAAGCTGGGACGAAGTGAGAGAGTGGCATGGACTTATATATACTGCCAAATGTAAAATAGATAGCTAGTAAGAAACAGCTGCATAACACAGGGAGATCAGCTCAGTGCTTTGTGACCACTTAGAGGGGTGGAATAGGGAGGATGGGAGGGAGACGCAAGAGGGAAGAGATATGGGGATACATGTATATGTATAGCTTGTTCACTTTGTTATAAAGCAGAAACTAACACACCATTGTAAACCAATTATAGTCCAATAAGGTGATATAAATAAATAAATAAATAAACATTTTATGCCCCCCCTGAAATTAAATCTTTTAAAAAAATAAATAAATAAAAAAGAGCACTCAATAACATTGTAACCCTAAACCTAAGTATTTTCAGTACTATAGTAAATGTAACTGGATAAATATCTCCTATTAAAGTGTAATTCTTAATATATGTGCAACTAAAGTTTTTTCACAATATACAGGTAAAATAAAAGAATTACATTAGAAAGGAGAAAACATTCCATGTATTTTAAAACAATAAGCATATAATATCATGTTTATAATAAGCATATAATAAGCATCTTAGATAAAGTAGTGTTTAAGTTCAGAACAATTTGTCATTATTATAATTAGTATTATTATCCCAATTTCTTAAAAATATTTCAATACTTTTTCTATTTGAAAAAATATTTTAATATTTTTTTCTTCACTCTTTTGTGGTCTAATACATGGTAAGTATTTAGGTGCTAACATAACCTAAAAATATATGTTGTATTTTTACTGCCAAACAAAACTGAATCAAGAAGCAATAGATAACTTGAACATACTGATCACTAAAAGCAAAATGGAATCTGTAATTTAAAAAAACTCCCTACCAACAAAAGTCCAGGATCAGATGGTTTCACAGGCAAATTCTACCAAATATACAAAGCAAAACTTATACTGATTCTTCTCAAACTCTTTGAAAAGATTGAAGAGTAAGGAATACTTCCAAAGACATTCTATGAAGCCACCATCACCCTGATATCAAAAACAGATGGGGGGGGACTTCCCTGGTGGCACAGTGGTTAAGAATCTGTCTGCCAATGCAGGGGACATAGGTTCGAGCCCTGGTCTGGGAAGATCCCACATGCCGCAGAGCAACTAAACCTGTGTGCCACAACTACTGAGCATGCGCTCTACAGCCCAGGAGCCACAATTACTGAGCCTGATAGCCACAACTGCTGACGCCTGCACATCTAGAGCCCATGCTTTGCAACAAAAGAAGCCACTGCAATGAACAGCCTGCACACCACAATGAAGAGTAGCCCCCACTCGCCACAACTAGAGAGAGCCAGTGCAATGGACACCCAATGCATCCAAAAATAAAGAAAGAAAGAAATTTACTAAAACAAACAAACAAAAAACAGATGGGGACTTTTCTGGTGGTCCAGCAGTTAAGATTTCGCCTTCCAGTGCAGCGGGGGGCGGGTTCAATCCCTGATGGTGGAGCTAAGATCCCACATGCCTCACAAACAAGAAACCAAAACATAAAACAGAAGCAATATTGGAACAAATTCAATAAAGACTTAAAAAAAAAACACAGAGAAAGACACTACCAGAAAAGAAAATTGCAGGCCAATATCTTTGATAAATATAGATGCAAAAATTCTCAACTGAATATTAGTAAACCGAATCCGACAACACATAAGAGGATCATACACCATGACCAAATTTGATTCACCCCAGTGTCACAAAGTTGTTTCAACATATGCAAATCAATCAACATGATACACCCCATCAACAAAGGAAAAACACAAAACAAATGATCATCTCAATAGATGCCAAAAAAGCATTTGAAAAAGTTCAACATCCATTCATGATAAAAACACTTACCAGGGCTCCCCTGGTGGCGCAGTGGTTGAGAGTCCACCTGCTGATGCAGGGGACACGGGTTCGTGCCCCGGTCCGGGAAGATCCCACATGCTGTGGAGCGGCTGGGCCCGTGATCCATGGCCACTGAGCCTGCATGTCTGGAGCCTGTGCTCTGCAACAGGAGAGGTCACAACAGTGAGAGGCCCGCGTACCGCAAAAAATAAAATAAAATAAAATAAAAAACACTTACCAAAGTGGGTATAGAGGAATATAATACTCAATGTTCATAGGCTGAAAGCCTTCCCCCTAAAATCTGGAACAAGACAAGGATGCCCACTGTCACCTCTTCTCTTCAACATAGTATTGGAAGTCCTAGCCACAACAATCAGACAAGAAAAGGAAATAAAATCTAAACACATTGGAAGGGAAGAGGTAAAGTTGTCATTATATGCAGATGACATGATAATATATATAAAGGAAACCCTAAAAGTTCCACACAAAAACTACTAGAACTGATAAACAAATTCAGCAAAGTAGCAGGATACAAGATTAACATACATAAATTGGTTGCATTTCTTGGTTTTTCTTTTTTTAAAAATTTATTTTGGCTGCATTGGGTCTTCATTGCTGTGTACAGGCTTTCTCTAGTTGTGGCCATTGGGGGCTAGTCTTCATTGTGGTGCACAGACTTCTCATTGCAGTGGCTTCTCTTGTTGCGGAGCACGGGCTCTAGGCGCGCGGGCTTAAGTAGTTGTGGCACATGGGCTCAGTAGTTGTGGCTCACGGGCTCTAGTGTGCAGGCTAAGCACTTGTGGCACACAGGTCTAGTTGCTCCACGGCATGTGAGATCTTCCTGCACCAGGGCTCAAACCCATGTCCCCTGTATTGGCAGGTGGATTCTCAACATGGAGCCACCAGGGAAGTCCCTGGTTGCATTTCTTTACACTAACAATGAAATATCAGAAAGGAAATGTAAACAAGCAATTCTTTTTTTTTTTTAATTTTATTTTTTTGTGGTATGCGGGCCTCTCACTGCTGTGGCCTCTCCCGTTGCGGAGCACAGGCTCCGGACGCGCAGGCCCAGCGGCCATGGCCCACGGGCCCAGCCGCTCCACGGCACACGGGATCCTCCCGGACCGGGGCACGAACCCGTGCCCCCTGCATCGGCAGGTGGACTCTCCACCACTGCGCCACCAGGGAAGCCCAAGCAATCCTTTTTAAATGGCATCAAAAAATAAAATACTTAGGAATAAACCTCACCAAGGAGGTGAAAGACTTATATGTTGAGAACTACAAAACATTAGTAAAGGAAACTGAAGACGATTCAGAGAAATAGAAAGACATCCCACGCTCTTGGATGGGAAGAATTAATACTGTTAAAATGGCTATACTACCCAAAGCAATCTACAGATTTAATGTGATCCCTATGAAATTGCCCATGACATTTTCCCCAGAACTAGAACAAATAATCCTAAAATGTATCTGGAACCATAAAAAGTCAGAACTGTCAACACAATCCTGAGGAAAAAGAACAAAGCAGTAGGCATAACCCTCCTAAACTTCAGATAATACTACAAAGTTACAGTAATCAAAGCCACATGGTATTGGCACAGAAAGAGATACATGGATCAATGGAATGGAATAGAGAGCCCAGAAATAAACCCACACACCTATGGTCAATTAACCTTCGACAAAGGAGGCAAGAATATACAATGGGGAAAAGATAGTCTCTTCAGCAAGTGATGTTTTGAAAGTTGGACAGCTGTATTCAAATCAGTGAAGTCAGAACATACCCTCACACCATACACAAAAATAAACTCAAAATGGCTTACATGCTTAAATATAAGATAAGACACCTTAAAACTCCTAGAAGAGAACATAAGCAAAACATTCTCTGACATAAATCATACCACAGTTTTCCTAGGTAGTTCTCCCTAGGCAGTACAAATACAGTAAGTCACCTACATACAAACCTTCAAGTTGCAAACTTTCAAAGATGCAAACGTCCATTCGCATGTCCAATCATGTACGTTAGTTCACGTGTCTGGTATACATTGTCACGTGTGTGCACCCTCAATAAGTGGTTGTGCTTTTGTGTACTTTACAGTACTGTATAGAGTACAGTAGTACAGTACCTTTGTTTCAAGCCCAAGATGTCTGGAAGCAAGCGTAAAAGCAGCGGTGATGGAGCTGGTACTGTTAAGAAGGGCCAAGCGATAATGATGGAAACAAAAGTGAAAGTAATTGAGAGAGTGGAGTGAGGTAAAAAGATGTTAGACATCGCTCATTCTTATAACATGAATCATTCAATCATTGGCACGAATCTAAAGAACAAGGACAAGATCACGGAACATGTGAAGTCTGCTGTGCCGACGATGTTGACAAAATATCGAAGAAGCATGGAAAAGTGATGGAGGAGATGGAGAAACTTCTCAGTGTGCGGATGCAGGATCAACATCAGCGCTGAGTCCTGCTCAGCTTAATGATGATTCAAGAGAAATCTAAAAGCCTTTATGAAGACCTGAAGAAGAAACATGGCAAAGAATCAGAGGGCACATCTTTTAATGCCAGCCATGGCTGGTTTCATCGGTTCAAGGCTAGAGCCAACCTTAACAACGTAGAAGTAAGTGGAGAGGCAGCAAGTGCAGATAGGGTAGCTGTCCGGGGACTTCCGTAAACACTTTGAGAAATTATTGATGATGGTGTGTATTTACCCAACCAGGTTTTTAATGTAGATGAGACACAACTGTACTGGAAGAAGATGCCAGACCGAAGTTACATCAGTAAGGAGAAAAAGTTGATTCCGGGCTGTAAAGCAGCAAAGGATAGGCTAACTGTTGTTTGGTGGCAATGCTTCTGGTGAATTGAAGCTGAAGCCTCTCTTAGTTTATCATTCAGAGAACCCAAGAGCCCTTAAAAACATAGCCAAGGGCTCTCTTCCTCTTGTGTGGAAGCGTAACTCGAAATCCTGGATTACACAGGCCATGTTCCACATGCCACCACTTTATCCCAGATGTAGAGAAATATTGCTTGGAGAAGGACGTTCCAGCAAAACGTTCTTTTGCTGCTCGACAATGCTCTGGGCCACCCCCCATCCATGGATGACTTGCATCCCAACGTCAAAGTAGTGCATCTGTCACCGAATACTATGTTGCTCATCCAACCTATGGACCAGGGAGTTAGAGCGACTTTCAAGAAACATTATTTATGTCACACTTTTTGTCAGGCAGTAAAGGTAAGTGACAAATCAGGAACAACTTAGGGACAACTTTGGAAGGACTATAACATCTACAAGACCACAAAAACATTGACTTTGCATGGTGTGAGGGTATGGTGGTCACCATGAATGGGGTTTGGAAGAACCTTTGCCCACAGTTTGTTCATGATTTTCGTGGATTTGAGAAGGTAGATCAGAAGTCCGAGGAGGTCTTCAGCAATGTAGTGACCCTCAGCGAGAAGCTGAAGCTAGATCTGCAAGAGGACGATTTCATTGAACTCCTTGCTATGCAACATGAGGAGCTTACTGATGGAATTGGAGGCCCAGAGAAAGGATGAAGAGGGACAGGAGGAAGAAGAAGTAACTGAAGAACTGAAGAGATTCACGACACAGAAAATGGCAAGGGAATCTTCTTTATTTGAGGAAGCACTGTTAGTTTTTGAGGCACAAGACCCAAACCTAGAATAGTACCCAAAGGTGGCAGCAGCCATTCAGAATGAAATCCAGTGCTACCTTGTCATCTATGATGAGAAAAAAAGAGCTACTACCCAGACATCAATGGATCATTTTTTCAAGAGGGTAGATAGAATTAAATCCAGCAAGGAACCAGAACCTGTGTCATCAATGTCAGGTATGAGTGAAATTGCAGCTTGCCCTCTGTCTCCTACTGCTGATAATCCTTCACCTCCACCATCTCCCACCTCCTCTCCCTCCTCTAATCAGTAACTCTTCTCGCCTGTTCCCTCGATGCCAGCCTGAGTATCCCAGCTGTTGTACTGTACTACTGTACTTTTCAAGTTACTGTACTGTACTTTTCAAGTTACTGTACTGTAAGATTAAAAATGTTTTCTTTATTTTTGTGTTTGTTTTTTATGTACTGTTTGTGTGAAGAGTATTATAAACCTATTACGGTACAATACCATATAGCCGACTGTGTAAGTTGGGTACCTAGGCTAGCTTTGTTGGACTTACAAACAAATTGGACTTACAAACGCACTCTTGGAACAGAACTTTTTCATATGTAGGGGACTTACTGTAAAAGCAAAAAAGAAACAGGAACTAATCAAACTTATAAACTGTTGCACAGCAAAGGAAACCATAATCAAAATGAAAATACAACCTATGGACTGGGAGAAAATATTAGCAAATGATGAGACTGACAAGGGCTTAATTTCCAAACTATACAAACAGCTCATAGAAATCAATAACAAAATAACAAATAACTCAATGGAAAAATGGGTAGAAGACCTAAATAAACATTTCTCCAAAGAAGACATACAGATAGCCAAGAGGCACATGAAAAGATGCTCATCATCACTAATTATTAGAGAAATGCAAATCCAAATTACAATGAGGTATCACTTCACACTGATCAGAATGGCCATCATTAAAAAAATCTACAATTAACAAATGTTGGATGGGGTATGGAGAAAAGGGAACTCTTCTACACTGTTGGTGGCCATGTAAGTTGGTGCAGCCACTATGGAAAACAGTATGGAGGTTCCTCAAAAAAACTATAAACAGAGTTGCCATATGATCTAGCAATCCCACTTGTGGACATATATCTAGACAAAACTATAATTCAAAAAGATACATAAAACCCTATGTTCATAGCAGCACTATTTATAATAGCCAAGACGTGGAAACAACCTAAATGTTCATTGAAAAATGAATGTATAAAGAAGGTGTGGTATATGTATACAATAGATATTACTCAGACATAAAAAAGAATGAAATAATGCCATTTGCAGCAACATGGATGGACCTAGAGATAATGATACTAAGTGAAGTAAGTCAGAAAGAGAAAGACAAATACCATATAATATCACTTATATGTGGAATCGAAAACAGGACACAAATGAACATGTCAGCAAAACAGAAACAAACACACAGATATAGAAAACAGAGTTGTGGTTGTCAAGGAGAGAGTGAAGGACAGATTGGAAGTTTTGGAATAGCAGAAGCAAACTATTCTACATAGGATGGACAAACCACAAAGACCCACTGTATAGCAGAGGAAACTATATTCAATATCCTGTGATAAACCATAATGGAAAAGAATATATATATATATATATATATATATATAACTGAATCACTTTGCTGCACAGCAGAAATTAATACAACATTGTATAAAGGCTGCAGAGGGTGTGGAAAGAAGGGAATCCTCCCGCACTGTTGGTAGGAATGTAAACTGATACAGCCACTATGGAGAACAGTATGGAGGTTCCTTAGAAGCTAAAAATAGAACTACCATATCACCCTGCAATCCCATTACTGGGCATATACCCGGAGAAAACCATAATTCAAAAAGATACATGTACCACAATGTTCACTGTAGCACTATTTACAATAGCCAGGACACAGAAGCAACCTAAATGTCCATCGACAGATGAATATATAAAGAAGATGTGGCCCATATATACAATGGAGTATTACTCAGCCATAAAAAGGAACAAAATTGAGTTATTTGTAGTGAGGTGGTTGGACCTAGAGTCTGTCATACAGAGTGAAGTAAGTCAGAAAGAGAAAAACAAATACCGTACGCACACACATATATATGGAATCTAGAAAAATGGTACTGACGAACCTAGTGACAGGGCAGCAATGAAGACACAGATGTAGAGAATGGACTTAAGGACACAGGGCGGAAGGGGAGACGGGGATGTAGTGAGAGAGTAGCACTGACATGTATACACTACCAAATGTAAAAGAGCTAGTGGTAAGCTGCGGCATAGCCCAGGGAGATCAGCTCGGTGCTTTATGTCCCCCAGAGGGGTAGGATAGGGAGTGTGGGAGGGAGGCTCAAGAGGGGGGGATATGGGGATATATGTATACATATAGGTGATTCCCTTTGTTGTAAAGCAAAAACGAATACAGTGTTATAAGGCAATTATACTCCTATAAACATGTATTTTAAAAACCCACGCCTCTCTCTCGCCCTGTCACAGCTCACCCTTCCCCCTCCCCATATCCTCAAGTCCGTTCTCCAGTAGGTCTGTGTCTTTATTCCTGTCTTACCCCTAGGTTCTTCATGACATTTTTTTTCTTAAATTCCATATATATGTGTTAGCATACGGTATTTGTCTTTCTCTTTCTGACTTACTTCACTCTGTATGACAGACTCTAGGTCTAACCACCTCATTACAAATAGCTCAATTTCGTTTCTTTTTATGGCTGAGGGAAGCAGCCGCATGGCACAGGGATATCGGCTCAGTGCTTTGTGACTGCCTGGATGGGTGGGATAGGGAGGGCGGGAGGGAGGGAGACGCAAGAGGGAAGAGATATGGGAACATATGTATATGTATAACTGATTCACTTTGTTATAAAGCAGAAACTAACACACCATTGTAAAGCAATTATACCCCAATAAAGATGTTAAAAAAAAAAACCCACAACATTGTAAATCAACTACACTTGAAAATATTTCTTAAGTGCAAAAGATTTTTTGAATGTAAGTTTTATTGTGTGTGTGTACCACAGGTTCAATATGTATGAATTATGTCAAATTGATTACATTGTTTTTCAAAATAAAGAATTTTTGATATTCTACATCAGCTTCATAAATATAAATGCATAAAAACTATATTATTTTTTTCTAAAGTTCAGAAATAGCCATTTTGCTCATTCGGTATACTATAAACCACTAACTGTTAAAAAGGGATTCGTGACCTCTTCCTTCCAAAGAAATATTTCTCCACTCACACAAGTTTAATAGAATGTTCCGCCATGAACTGACTTCCCACCTTAGAGACAGGAGATTTGCATCCTGAAATCTCTTTCTTGCAAAAATGTCCAATGGAGCATCCTAGCATTACAGAAAAGAAATGCTTTTTTCCAGATCTCAAATTCCATACAACTTTATCAAGACATCATGTATGCTTTCTTCACACACACGCAGACTGTATTTTATTTTTACAAGAGATAAATCAACTGACACCAAGCATTGTAAATGGATGACCACAACAAAAGCAACAATGATTGCAATTACCAAACACAAAACACACTCATACTATGTCATAATATTGACATTCAGTCCAGGAATCCTCCACTGTAACAGCTCCTTTACTTTGCAGTGAAAGACATCATGTATTTTTAAATGATCAGCACTCACCTGAGATCTGCAAAAATCAACAAAAACATAATTTTGTGCTCTCTTTCATTTATTCTGGTTCTAAGTGGCCATTTCTAAGCGAAAGTATTTAAGTATGTTAACGTCATCTTATAACATCATATTTCAAATGACTACTGTCTCTCCAAAGATGAAATATGAGGAACTCATAATTAGGCTCTCCAAAGTATTACTCTCTGAATCTGTATTACCCTTCTGCTGGACTCCACACTGTTCATTATTCTCTAAGAATATTCTTTTTCTTGTATGGCCATCACATGCTCTTTCATTTCATGAGGATTTTTTCCTACAGTTTTATGCCTTGTTTATTTCTGAGAATATGCACTATTTCAGATTGATATTTATAGGCACAAAGACTTCTCTATAATTCCCTGAGAGTTTCAAGAACTCCTTCTTCTTTTTTTTTAATACCTAGATTCTGAAGCTCTCCACAAAGCATTACTAAAATTGCATTTACATAAGTATCTACATATTAATCACACATTAATGCATTTACAATTGTATTATGCCTTATTGCTAATTTTGGAGCATAAATGTAGCTGTCTTATTTACCACCCTCTTGGAAATCACTTTAATATTTGCACTTAGGACTTGAAAGAGAATGGATAAATAAAAACCTGAAGAATATGCAAATACAATTTATATATTTCTCATAAATTTAGGTGATTATCTAACCTTTATCCAGAAAAAAGAAGAGCCCAGATACTCTGCAGGCATGATACTCGAGAATGTAGGGTCTTTCAGCAGGAAAACATGCAGTAATCCATGTGGCAGAGTTTACCTGTGACCAGCTGGGGTTAGTGACCTATGCATTCCTTACACGCAACATATCAGGAGTGGAAAAAGGGAATTCGTCAGTTGTGGCAATAAGTATAATGAAGATTTGTAGAAGGTCATGCTCATATATTCAACACAGGTACAATCAAAATTTTACTCAATTCTCGTAGATCTAAGTCTGTATCTGTTACCTTGTCTTTAACGAGGAAATGTCAGAACTGACTTAAAAAAAAAGTGCTTTGTTTGTTTGTTTGTCTTAATTACAGTCACGGTGAGTAAGACATAGCTCAGAACAGCTCATGTGACTTAGTGATTCTCTCATCAGGAAATACAGTTTCTACTTCCCTGTTTATTCTCCACATCCTGTAGTAAGTTAAGTTTCAATGAAAGATAAATCTACACAGCGAAAAAGAAAAGAAAACTTACATATGTTGATAAAATCATTCTGACAGGTTTTACCACATATGTCAGTGTTTCTGGCGATGGACACAAGCCAGAGCTCCCTACTCTGACATTTTCACTGATGTCATTCCCCTTGATCCTCAATTTGAAAGTGGAGAAAAATGTTTTCTATGTTTTCTTCTTTAAGAAATTAAATAAAGAATGCTTTCTAGACATGATCCTCTAATGATTTTCAGTCAGTGGTCATCAAGAGAGGAAAAGCACAGAATCTCATCCCCACAGAAGGGTGACATTCAGTCAGGTAAGAAAATTCTCCCCAAAATCAGAGCTTCATCTTTAACATGCAATCAGAGGCTTTCACAGGTCCTTCATCACTCTGCACCCAGCCCTACCATATGGGATTGGCTCTGAGAATCTCACATCAGATGACTGACAAACATGTCATAGTACACTGATCTGGTACCAGACCCTGCCTCTCTTAATGATCTCCCGCAGGGATATTGCAATATTCTAGGATATTTCCTGGAGCCCTCTACTCTATACAGGTACACTTCCAAGTAGAAACAGAAGCTTTGATTCTCACTGGGACCCCTGCTCTGTCCAACCAACCTCTCTAGAAATATGATGTTCTAATCTCTCCTGATTAGAACATTTCAAGGTCTCTCCCTGTGCTAATTTAGTAAAGGTAAAAGAGAAACAAGAAAGAGCAAACTATGCAGGGAGCAATATATAAGATTCTTTACTAAATGTATTTATCTGATATACCCAAATATTGAGAAATATAGATTCATTTCATAATGGTCAAGAAAAGAGGAGGAGGAACCTCCATGTCAACAGTATATATAAAATGCAATCAATATTGCATAAGCTCCAGCTTAAGCTTAGCTACGAGGTACTAACTCTTCTCATAAAGAAGCAATAGTTCTCCATCACTTGAAGCACACTGAGGACTCAGACATCTGGACACTGAGGGTGTAGTCTCCTTACTCGAATTCTGTACCTGCATCACAGAGCAATGGAATATTCCCAAAGAATTATTAAGGATGAGGTGGGGAGCCGAAATAAAAAAAGATGAATCCATAGTCTGCCCTACCATCTGTTCTGCTGGATATTACCCCCATCTTGGCCCAGTATGATCTTCCCACTTTTCTCTGGGCCTCCCTACTTTCCACCTCCATCCTCTCATTATATCTTACCTACACTTGGAAACAACTCTAGTTTTTCCACTGATCTTTATCAACAAGCAATCCAAAGAGCAACTGTGTATATAACTCCTTAGAAACCTCAGGTCTGACTCAGGAATACATGACCTTCGAAATCCGAAGTTTTCCTAATTCCCTTTATTATTTTTTTTTCTAATTTCCATGTAATTACACTCTCAGGACCTCCACTGTTCTCAGGTTCATCCTCCCAGCAAAATCTGTCAACCTAGACATAGACTTAAGTACCACCCTCTAATTATCTCCTAGGGAATCCAGTCTTTAAAAAAGCCTCAGCAAGCCTTATGGACTTTATTAAAGACTCTTTAAGATAACCCATGGGAGATAGCAGTACACCCACAGAGTAATTTTATTTTTCTTTTTTATAAAGTCTCTTCTGGCCATTGAAGACTCTCAGCTCTTCTTCTTCAACATCTGCAGTGTCTCACCCTTCTGATTACTCTCTGCTCTATCCCAGGGCCACTCCCTTTCCTGATATTACATTCTTTCCCAATTTTGTATGTTAGTAAAATCAAATAACATAAATATAACATGCTAATTATTATAAAGTGCACTGTTCAGTGATATTAAATACATTCATATTATTGGGCAATGAAAATCACCATTTATCTTTCTAATTCTTTTCTACATTTTAAAACTGTAACTCTATATCCTTTAAAGATAACTTTCCCTTTTGGTCCATAACCACATGAAAAGCATCACTACCCTGCCAATTTCTATGGTTTTGACTACACTAAGTATCCCATATAATTGAAATAAGTAGTTGTATAGTTATGACTCACTAAAAGCCACAAAAATGGCATTTTGGTAGCTAAATTTCCTCAAGATTCATCCATGTTGTAGCATATTCCTATATCTTTTCCTTCTTAACACTGAATAATATTGTATTATATGGGTATACCACACTTTGCTTATCCAGGAACTAGTGGATGAACACTTAGGTTGCTTTCATATTTTAGCTACTGTGATTATTACTGCTCTAAACACTGGAGTACAAATATTTCTTTAAGACCCTGATTTCAATTCCTTTGGATATACCTCATAGTAAAATTCCTGGATCATGCAGTAATTCTATTTTTCAATATCTGAAAAATTGCCATAATGTTTTTCAAAGCAGCTGCATCATTCTACATTCCCACTGACATAGCACAATGCTTCCAACTCCCTCACATCCTCACCAATACTTGTTTTCTGCTTGTGTATGTTCTTGTGTGTGTATGCATGCACACAAATATATAAACACGCATTTAGTGATATGGAACATCTATTCAAGTGCTTAGTCATTTGTACATATTTTTGAAGAACCATCGATTCAAGTCTTTTATCCATTTTTGAATCAGTGTGTTTGCTTTTTGTTGAGTTGTAGGAGTTCTCTGTATATTCTGAATAGAAATATCTTGTCAGATAGATGGCTTTCAAATATTTTCTCCCATCTTGTGGGCTGCCATTTTATTCTGTTTACATTTCTTTGATACACATTTTTTAAAATTATGTACTGCAAATTGTTTATTTTTTTGTTAGCTGTACCTTTGTTGTTCCTTCGTTGCATATTGAGGAAAACACTGCCAAATCCAATGTCATGAAGCTCTTGTCCTGTGTCTTCTTCTAAGACTTTTTATTTTATTAGGTCTTATATTTAGTTTCTTGATACGTTTTCATTAATTTGTGCATATGATGTTAGGTAAGGGTCCATCTTCCTTCTTTTGCATGTTGACAACAAGACTTCTCAGCACCATTTGTTGAAAATACCATCCTTTCTACTTTGAAAAGTCGTGGAAAGTTGTCAAAAATCATTTGGCCATATATCAGGGTTTATTTCTGGGTGTTCTATTCTATTCTATTGGTCTTGAATAAGGGAGAAAATACTATAACCTATCCAGGTTGATGAAGAACATAAAGAAAGACCAGGACTGAGAATTAGGAGGGCAATATAAAACAGCAGGGAGTAAAAGACAGTGTGAGAGAAGATCTTGTATTTGCAAGTTCATGGAAATATGATCATGTTAAACCACTAAACGCCTGACTTTGAACAATACAGTAAATGTGCTAGCAAGAAATATAACAGTTACCCATCTCTGGGAAATACAGTATGGGCATAAAGATAAACTACACACAAATATATTAAAAAGGGAAGGGTTTTCATGGTGTGAGAATATTGTGGGATTTGAAATACAATTTATTTCTGTTCTACCATTGTCTCTAAAATTTATCAAAGTGTATATACAAGCAATTCCAATTCTGGTAATGTGCTTGACAGGTTTATATATGAACTTCAGCAGACCAGTAAATATACATTCATAGTAGGACTGTTCCCTAATCCAAAAAACAAAACACAAAAACTGGAAAGACTAGAGTTCACTTTGTCAACACACATACAGATGCAGTGATGGTTAACGGTCCAAAAACAGAAGGTGAGCATGGGTGCAAGAGGTTAATCCCCAGGCTGGGGTGGGGTGCAGAGTTTGAGGGTAACACAGGTAGAAAAGGCTTTTGTCCTATCCTTGATTTGTGAGGTATGGAAATTCACAGGTCACTACCTTCATTTCAAAATGAATGTATGCACTATTCAATTTTTTAAAACAGAAGAAGTAAACATGAGTGATAATAAATTTCAAACTGTCGCTAATCAAATAAGATACTAAGAAAAATTAAATAATATGATTTAAGAATCAAGTGGAGAGATTGTCCAAGATGGTAGCATTCAAAGACCCAGCGCTTGATGCCTCTCATGGGCACACCAAAGTCACAACTGTTTACAGAACAGCAATTGATGAAAAAGGCCGGGACCTACCATAAAAGATGTTTTACAGCTAAAGACATAAGGAAGGCACCTCGGCAAGACAGGAAGGAAGGGCAAAATCTCAATAGAGTCAAGACCCATAGCACCAGGTGGGTGGCCCACAAATGGGAGAATAATTACAGTTTCTGAGGTGCTCCCAGGTAGCAAGGGGTATGAACCCAACATCAGGCTCCCAAGCCCAGGGATCCTGTGCTGGAAAGAAGAGTTCCTAGAAAGTTGGGCTTTGAAGACCAGTAGTGCTTATTTTCCAGAGAGCCAGAGGGTTGTGGGAAGTAGAGATTCCACCTTAAAAGATGCTCACAGGGCTTCCCTGGTGGCGCAGTGGTTGAGAGTCCACCTGCCAATGCAGGGGACGCGGGTTCGTGCCCCGGTCTGGGAAGATCCCACATGCCGCGAAGCGGCTGGGCCTGTGAGCCATGGCCGCTGAGCGTGCGCGTCTGGAGCCTGTGCTCCGCAACGGAAGAGGCCACAACGGTGAGAGGCCTGCGTATCGCAAAAAAAAAAAAAAAAAAAGATGCTCACAAAATCCCACATGACCCAAGAATCAGAACAGAAGCAGTCATTTGAAAGGATTCTGTGTCACACCTACCTCCTGATCTTGGAGAGTCTCCCAGAGAGGCAAGGAGGCAACTACAGCACAGCCTCAGGGACATAGACACTGGCAGCAGCCATTTGGGGGAGCTCCTTCTACCACGTGGCCACAGGTACCAGCAAGCATAATTTCAGAATCCTCCCTCTATCTTTTTAGCGTCAGGACCTAGTCCTACCCATTTCCACCAGGCTATAGACACAAGTACTAGGATGCTGCAGGCCAAGCAACTAACTGAGCAGGGGCATAGCCCCATCCACCAGCAAACAGGCTGCCTTCAGACCCTCTCAATGCACACCTGCCCCTGTTCATGGGCCCAGCCACCAAAAGCCCCGGGACCAGCCTCCACACCTCAGTGGACAGGCACCAGCCCCAGAGTCCCTGGCCCCTCTGACAAGTGAGCCTGCTCTGGCCTTGGAATCAGCCTAACCATCGGCAGGTGATTACTGCACAGGGACTGGATGGAGCTTGGACCTACCCAACAGCAAACCTGCTCTAGCAGTGGGATCAGCCTCATACACCAACAGGCACACACCAGCTCCAGGAATACCACAGCCCAGCTGCCTGTGTGACCAGAACACTCACTTGCAGGCCAGAAGCAGCCATAGACTCAGCTGGGTCCTGACCCTGCCCATCAGAATGCCAACACAAGATTAGGGATACCCCAGACCCTGCAGATAGCTGTGTCAGGAACAGTGATCCAACACCAACTCTGCGACTCCTGGGCTCTGCAGCCAGAACTCAGGACCTGTGTCTTCCTCCCAGTAGCCAGCATAGCCCCAGAACCAGTGACTGCGCAGTAGCCCTGATATCACCTGGACTGCAATTCTACCCATAAGTAAACCAGCACTAGGTTTGGTGTCCCCGAGAGTTGTGCAGCCAGCTGCCTTATGATTTAGCCTCACCAAGCAGCACAGACAGCCTCCATACTAGGCAGAGCCTGGCAAACAAGCACTCGGAGGGCAGCCAAGCCTACCAGACTACCCACAGTAGTCAGCCCACCACAACAGAAGAGCCCAAGCAGCCCACATAGGGGGTACACCTAGAACATATAGCTCTGGTGACCAGGGGACAGTGGGCTGCTGGGACACATAGGACCCCTCCTACAAAAGGCCACTTCTCCAAGGTCAGGAAATGTAACGAGCCTACTACATACATAGCAATAAAAACAGCAAGTTAAGAAAAATGAGGTGACACAGAAACACGATCCAAATGAAGGAACAAGATAAGAACTCAGAAGAAGATCTAAGTGAAGTGGAGATAGCCCATCTCCTCAACAAAGAGTTCAAGGTAATGACTATAAAGATGATCAAAGAACTCAGGAGAAGAACCGACGACCAGAGCAAGAAGTTAGAATGTTTGAAAAAAGAGTTAGACCATTAAAGAACAACAAAACAGAGATGAGGAATACAATAACTGAAATGAAAAATACACTAAAAGGAAACTATCGTAGACTAAATGATACAGAGGAATGAATCAGAAAACTTAAGGACAGAGTACTGACAATCACTGAAGATGAACGGTAAAACAATCGATTAAAATGAAATGAGGAAAGTTGAACAGACTTGTGAAACAACATCAAGTGTACTAATGTTTGCATTATACTGGTCCCAGAAGCAAAAAGGAAAGAGAAAGCAGTGTAGAACATACCTGAAGACATAAGAGCTGAAAACTTCCATAACCTGGGAAAGAAAACAGACATCCAAGTCCAGTAAACACAGTAAGGCCAAAACAGGATCAACCCAAAGAGGACCACACCAAGACTCATTGTAATTAAAATGGCAAACAAATAAAGATAAAAAGACACTATTAAAAGGAGCAAAGGAAAAGCAACAAGTTACAAACATGGGAACTTGCATAAAGTTATCAGCTGACTTTTCAGGATAACCTCTGCATGCCAGAAGGGAGTGACATGGTATATTTAAAGTCATGAAAGGGAAAAGCCTATAACCAAAAATACTCTACCCAGCAAGGCTCTCCTTCAGATTTGACGGTGAGATCTAAAGTTTTACAGAGAAGCAAAACTAAAAGAGCTCAGCATCGCCAAACCAGCTTTATGAGAAATCTTAAAGGGGCTTCTCTAAGTGAAAAAGAAAAGGCCACGACTGAAACATAAAAATTAGGAAAGGAAACTTACTAAAGGAAAAATCTCATTGGATAAGGCAAATATTCAACAAAGGCAGTAAATCAACCATGTACATAGCTAATGAGAAGGATGAAAGAAAACAGTAATAAAATCATCTATATTCACAATAAGAAGTTCAGGGACACACAAAACAAGTAGATGTAAAATATAAGGTCAAATTCAGTAACTGTGGGGGAGCAGAGTAATAATGCAGGGTTGTTAGTGTCCATGTGAAATTAAGAGCTCAGCAACTTAAATAATCACACACACACACACACACACACACACACACACACACACAAAACGGAAAGAAATCCAAACATAATATTAAAGATAGTCCTCACATCACAGATGAAGGGAATAAAAGGGGAAGAAAGGAACACTGAAGAAATTAAAGAGGGATTCTAAAAATACCCAAGACAAATGAAAATGAACACACAATGATCCAAAATCTATGGGACACAGCCAACGCAGTTCACAGGGGGAAGCTATAGTGATACAAGCTTATTCTAGGAAACAAGAAAAATATCAAATAAACAACCTAACGTTACACTTGAAGGAATTAGAAAAAGAAGAAAAAACAAAACTCAAAGCTGTCAGAAAGAAAAAAATTAAGAAAACAATACCATATGCAATCACACCGAAAAGAGTAAGATACCTAGGAACAAACACACCTAAGCAGGTAAAAGACTTGTACTCAGAAATCTATCAGCCATTGGTGAAAGAAGTTGAAGGCAACAGAAAAAGATGGGAAAATATAGCAGGTGCATGGACTGGAACAATTAATACAGTTAAAATAAACATACTACCAAAGACAATCTACAGATTTAATGCAATCCCTATCAGAATACCAAAGCATTTTCACAGAACTTGAAAAAGTAATTTTAAAATTTGTATAGAAACACAAAGACCCCAAATAGCCAAAGAACCTTGAGAAAGAACAGACCTGGAGGCATCACGCGCCTTGACTTCAGATTATACTGCAAAGCGACAGTAATCAAAGAGAATCGTACCGGAGCAAAAACAGACACAAAGATCACTGGAATAGAATATAGATCCCAGAAATAAGCCCACACACTTGTATTTAATTGATTTATGACAAAGCAGGCAATACGGAGAAAAAACTGTCTCTTCAATAAGTGGTACTGGGAAAACTGGTCAGCTACATGGAAAAGAATAAAATTAGAGTATTTTAGTACACCATATATAAAATAAATGCAAAACTGAATAAAGACCTAAATGTAGGACCATAAAACCCCTAGAGGAAAATACAGAACATTCTTCAACATAAATGATAGCAACAGTTTTAGGTTCAGTCTACTAAGGCAAATGAAACAAAAGCAAAAATAAACAAATGGGACCTCACTAAACTTAAAAGATCTTGCACAGCAAAGGAAACCAAAGACAAAATGAAAAGACAACCTGCTGAAGGAGAGACAATATTTGCACATGATAAGAGGTTAACACCAAAAAGGTGACCAAGCAAGGGTTCATATCTAAACTACAGAAACAGCACATACAACTCAATATCAGGACAACACCCAAAATCTTTTTTAAAAAATTGAGAGGACCTAAATAGACATTTTTCCAAGGAAAAAATATAGATAGACAGCCAGAACTCACAAAGATGCTAGACATAGCTAATGAGCAATAAAATGCAAGTCATAACTATGAGATATATCACATCAGTCTTGTCAGAATGGCTGTCATCAAAAAGATCACAAATAACAAACGTTAGTGAGGATGTGGAGAAAGGGAAACTCTTGTACATTCTTGATGTGAATGTGAAGTAGTGCAGCTATTGTGGAAAGCAGAATGGAGGTTTCACAAAAAACTAAAAATAGAACTACCATAATATCCAGCAATTTCACTCTTGGGTATATCAGAAGAAAACAAAAACACTATTTCAAAAAAATAAATGCACACCAATGTTCATAACAGTGTATTTGCCATAGCCATGATATAGAGTCAAACTAAGTGTTCATCAATAGGTTAGGGGATAAAAAAGATTTTTTATGATGACTTCAGCAAAAAATGAAATTTTGCCATTTGCAAGAACATGGATGGACTTGGAGGGTATTATGCTTAGTAAAATAAGCCACAGAGAAAACAAGCATGGTAGGTTATCACTTACATGTGGCATCTAAAAAATTGAATACAAAAAAAAAATAGACTCACAGATTAAAGAACAGGCTAGTGGTTACCAGCAGGGAGAGACAGGGTGGAAGAGCAAAATAGTGGTAGGAGATTCTGAGGTATAATGCACTATGTATAAAATCAATAATCTACAGTGATGTACTGTATAGCATGGGGAATAGAGCCACTCTTTTATAATAAGTATAAATGGAGAAGAACCTAAACATTTATGAATCACTATGTTGTACCTCTGAAACTAATATAATAATGTAAATTAACTATAGATCAATCAAATATAAAGTAAGAAACAAAAAAGGGGAGACACCGATTATTAGATAGAAATCAATTAACACAAGTTTTGGAAATCAAGGAATTAAAAAACAACATGTAAGACACAACACTGGCATTTAAAGTGTACAATTCATTTAAAAGAAATCATTTAAGTGGTGAAAAATGGTACCCATTCTCACAATTTTGTATATCTAGGATAAATTATTATCTACAAAAATATGTTACAAATATTCACTCAAAAAGAAAGACAAAATTTGGATTAACCCATTTTAGTATACAAATTTAATATCAAAGTCTCTATGTAAAATTGATTTGAATAAGTTCTGTTAGCCACTTCTAGTTTCTTTGTGATGTAAAATCTTTTAAAGCATAAAAATCAGCCTTTCTACATTATTCCATTACACATACATAGAAGTTAAGAAATGAGAAGACAGAACAATCAACCAGGAAGGTGAATTTACTGAGAAACAGTCATTCCTTCTCCCTCCTTTTCTTTTCCTCCTTTTCCAGGTCTCTTTCGGTTCCAATCAAGAGAAGTCTTGAGAGTTCTGAGAATATTTCTTTGAGGGCTTCAAATCACCATACCTACATCCTCTGCCACAACTACACACACAGTAACAAAAATAAACCTCTGCTATCTACTCATGTACGAGGGATACATGCAAAATAAACTCCTACATAGAGACCAACAGGTGAATTTGTCCTTCCATTATAGTAAATTCCACACATTATGAGGCAGAAGCGGTTATGTGAGCTTTTCCTTGAAGGCAAAAAACTTGCATTCATTTCAAGTACCTGGTGATCATAGGGTACAGCCAGGGAAGGTGCCATCCCCCTTGGTGGGGGGGGGGCGGTGGCGGTGAATGGGCTCCCGCAACAATGCACCTCCTGATGTACAGATTCAGGAGAAACAAAGGGCGGTCACACCACAATCAGCCTGTCAGACTGTCGGGCCACTGGGCAACCCGACCAGCCTGGAAGTGCCCCATCAGTTGCTGAAAGCAAACTCTGTGCCCCATGAGAAGCCAGGCAATTTGCGCGAGAGAGTCAGAGGAGACCGGTAATCAACTCCTCCTCTCTGCTCACCTCCTTGGGGTTACAGCAACCCCATCTCCAAACCCAAATCTGACCCTGGAGTGCCAAACTGGGAGTGGCAGGTGGTCTCTGCCGGTGCTTCAGCGCCCTCTGGAGGTTGTCTGCTCTAATGGCAACTCTCAGCCCTTCCTCCTCCTCCTTCCCTAGTCCTGGGGGCTGCCTTGGCCTCCTGCAGCTGCTGGCCTGATTTCATTCTTCTTTTTTCTCCAATTACAATGAGGCGTCTTACAGAGGTTTGGATTCTTGAAGAAGGAAGATCTTTTAGTCAATACACCTTAACAGTGAGAAGTTGGTTTCAAGAATGAACCCGAAATACTGTATTTTTCTCCTGATGATTCCAAGGAGAGACAGCTCAAGTTTTCTAAATCATAAGAAAAACCAAGGTAGATATGATATTCTGAGCCAGAGATGAAAAAGCAGTTTTTAGCACCCCCTCCTCATGTCATATGGCCGGGATTTAAATCAATCAACTGCCACTGGTTTTTAAAGCACATGACTCAACTTTAAATCAATCAGCTGCTTCCCTGTAACTCACATGACTTGGTTTTGAATAGTAAGGAATGCAGAGGCTTTAAAAATGATGCTCTGAACAATAAATGGAAAAACAACATTTTAGAAAATTTTTTTCTTTTCGAATGGACCATTCATTGCATACAGAATAAAGGATTCTCTTGTGGATTTCTTGAAATGTAAACACGTACAATGTCTCTGTTGGCTTGATTGACTTAGTTTTTTGGGGTTCTTTTTTGTTGTTGCTAACATCTTTATTGGAGTATAATTGCTTTAACATGTTGTGTTAGCTTCTGCTGTATAACAAAGTGAATCAGGTATTTGTATACATATATCCCCATATCCCCGCCCCTCCCTCCCACCCTCCCTATCCCATCCTTCTAGGTGGTCACAAAGCACTGAGCTGATCTCCCTGTGCTATATGCAGCTCCTTCCCACTAGCTATCTGTTTCACCTTTGGTAGCGTATATATGTCTATGCCACTCTCTCACTTCATCCCAGCTTACCCTTTCCCCTCCCTGTGTCCTCAAGTCTGTTCTCTACATCTGCGTCTTTATTCCTCTGCATCAACTCCTGCTAGGGATGGATACTTCCTTTTATGCTCAGGGAAATCCCCTAGTTTGAATATGATTTGAGTTTGATCCTGTGAAACCATCACAACTTCCCACCAGAGATAAATGAGGAGATTCTGGCTTTTATTAGTATGCACGGTGAACACGGGTGTCCTGGCTGTACTTGTCAACCCTCCTGTTTTATCCACCTATTTTTAATCCACCTTCCTCCCTGCGAGTACCTTTGACCGACCCTGAGCTCAGACTCCTGACCTATTACAGTGACTTTGTCAGTCTTTCTTTAAAAATGGACAGGTAATAAAATGAATTTAACCTAGAAGCAGCAGCTCAGTAAGGGAAATAAAATCACCAGAAGTTATCTAATCACAGCCACAGCCATCCAGGGCTCTGTCTTATCTGCTGGGTCATAAGAATGAGACCTTCCTAAACTTGAAGGGCATCCAATCAAATAAGTAAAGGTGTTGCTCACCTCTGGCTCTTGGAGGGATTGCTAGGCAGTCTATCCAGTGTATACTAACTGAAAAACACTGTTATGGTTTTGAAACACCTATGTTCCAGGAAAGATTTTTGGGGTGCATGGGGAAGGTTTCTTTTTGACATCAAGCAAAATATAAATCACCAAGCTCTTTGAGCACAGGGGTTCTTAAGAGGGCAGTAGAAGGAAGGAATGGGCAGAAAAGACGATCTCCTCTGAAGTGAAGGTCACTTTTCCAAAAGAGTAGGATTTAGTCTCAGTTTATGGAAAACACTTTTAAATAGCTGGGACAGGTCCAAACTGCAGTTTAGGGAACGAGGGCTTCAAAAGAACAGTGCTTTAAAAGTCCTGGCAAGGCAGCAAGAGGATGAAGAGTTGGTTTTGCATAGTTTTGAACACAGGAGTAAAGAAGCAGAAGCATCTCTGACTAAAAGGCCCTGAGATCCTATGGCAGCAATGGGTCAGTTGCAGGGGGCAGGGGGTGTGGGGGGCGATATTTCTCTCTCAATGTCTCCCAGGGCAGCCACCCTTCCCTACCCCACCCCCCTACTCCCTGCACCCTTCCACCCTCCACTGTTGGGTCCCCGGGGACAGCACTTCTTAAGCTGGAGCGCTCAGGCACCATCTCTGCAGTCTGGATTTTCCTGGAGCCTAGCAAGTTCTGGGACAGGAAGCCGGGTCTGCAAGGCCGCTGGGGTACAGTTGGACCTGGAGGCCTGGAGGGGAACTGGAGCCCTGAAGCCCACCCACATCCTTGAAGCCGAGGGAGGAACACATCCTCCTAACAGTACTTCTCAGGGTTCAGTGTGTTCCCCACCCGACGGTGATCCATACTCACTTGAGGCAGCAAGGACTGCCTCTAACTGGCCCCCTCGATTCCGCCTTAAGGGTCCTCGCACATGTGTGATAGCGCAAGCCCCGGATGTATTCAGTCAGCTGAGGCCAGTGCTGCCGGGGTCCCTCCAGTCCCATCCCCCAGCCCCTCCCTCTGGGACTGTATCTAATAGAAGAAAGAGCACAGAGGAATTGGCTGATCAAGGGACCTGGGAGCCTGGGTATGAATTTGAAGACCGAGAACCTAAAGTGCAATTACATATTATTGGAAACTCTTGTGTGGGGTGTGTGGGGTGTGTGGGGTGAGGTTAGGAGGCTGAGAGGCTGAGTCCCACCTGGTGAGTCCAGCCCCAGGATACCACACAGCCCCACCCCTTTCCCTGATATCAGACAAGGGGTGCCTCAACTACAGCCGGCATTCTGCACTTCCCCCTCCCTGATTCTCCTCCAGAAGAGCAGGTGGCCCCCCTCTGAGGGCAGGGGCAAGACAACGGACCAAGTCCCCCTGCACTAAGGCGCTACTGGAAGCTCTTCCTGAACAGCAGTGCTGGCTTGGAACGAACCCGTGCACCGCCAAAGTTGGTCTTGTCCTGCAGCTGAGGGATGCAGGCTTTAAGTCAGCTGCCTTGGCTTTCAATCAATCAGCCCCCCCGCCGCTTTAAGTCAGGTGACCCGACTTTAAATCACTGTGTGCCCCTCAAGCCTGCAACTTCAAAAGTTGGGAACTTCACTTTAATTCCAGCACCAAACATAGCTGAATGCACACTGTAGTCACCCCCAAGCCTGGCTTAGAGGCAGGATATAAAGTAAGGGGATGGGCGTGCACACATGGTGATGAGGGTGTACTTCATGTACCAGAACAGTCTAGGCACTCTGGGGTACAGCAAGCAGTGCACGATACAGCAGCTCCCTGGCAAAGCTGGTGATGCACAGGGAGAGCAGGCACACGCAGGAGTGCAGAGGTTCCAGGGCGTGAGCTGGGGCACAGCCAGCCGGGAGGGTGTGAAAGCGGAGGATCTGAGCCTTCTTGAGACAGGCAGACACAGAGGATGGATGAGAAACAAAGACCAGATGAAATATGGATTTGAAAAACACACGCTGCTCTTCTAATTCGGGTGGGGGCACCCCAGATTTGAGTCTTCTTACTCCCCAGTACCTAGTGCTTTGGCATTTGCCCAATTACTTATAAAATTTACTGATAATATCTAACCCATAGAATACTGCATTTGTAGTGGTATTGAATGTTAATGTTTCTATAGTGGAATAAACTTTTCTACAAGAAAAATGTACACTATCTGAAATAAATTAAAACCCCTCTTTATAAAGTACTATATCGGACTTCCCTGGCACAGTGGTTAAGAATCTGCCTGCCAACGCAGGGGACATGGGTTTGAGCCCTGGTCAGGGAAGATCCCACATGCCGCGGAGCAGCTAAGCCCATGCGCCACAACTACTGAGCCTGCAGGCCACAATTACTGAAGCCCGAGCGCCTAGAGCTGGTGCTCCACAACAAGCACAGTAAGAGAAGCCACCGCAATGAGAAGCCCGTGCACTGCGACAGAGTAAACCCCACTCGCCGCAACTAGAGAAAGCCCGCACGTAGCAACGAAGACCCAACGCAGCCAAAAATAAATAAATAATATATTTTTTTAAGTACTATATCCTTCTGTACAACTTCTCTGGGAAGAACAAAGAGATGGCGTGGGAGAGTGAGAAAGACCAATATTTAGTGCACATCTCTCATGCAGGTGCTCTGCTGGCTCAGATAGATTTATCCCCACTTTACAAAGGAGGAAATAATCTCAGAGAGGTTTAGTAATTTACCCAAAGCCAAACAGCCATTGAGTGGCAGAACCAAGATCTGAACCAAGTGTGTTACCTTCAAAGCCTAAGTCCTCATCACAACAAAACTCAATTAATATTTACATTTATCAAATTATATTGCAACCTGGGGAGTTCTTGGCACAATCCTGAATAAGAGTGAGAAAGAAAGAAATAGCATTGTTCCTACAGTCAACCAAAATTTTTGGAGCAGTTGCTAGATGCCTGGCCCTTTTTGGGGTTCAGCAGTGATGAAGACAGGAAGAATCCTGCTTTCATGAACCATGTAGTGGGGAGGAGAGACGGGTGCAACTTGGGTGAGGGATTTCAACTTGCTGGGCCTCTGTTTTCTCATCTGGAAAATGGGACAGGTGTTCCTCATTTTGTGGGATTGTCCAGCCCTCACATTCTGATTCCATAAGAAGCATTTGTTTTCCTGTTTCTTTAAAATTCATTCAGGCCATGAGCCGTGATGAATGTTGTTAGCTGCTCCCCAAATCACTCTATTCCCACCCTTTTCCTGTGATCAGGTCTTTCCCAAAACATGACTCACAATCAAATCAAGTCACAGAACCTAAGGGGCACCCAGGAGAAAAATTCCAACCCTTGCTTCCCAGGAGCTCTGCGGTCTACCTGCCAGGTAAACTTAACTCACCTGGCACAAGATGGCCATCCCTGGTTTCACATCAACATGATCTCAGGCACAAACCTCCTTGTTTTTCCATTTTGTCTTTAAGTTACTTGTCGAAACAACTGCACAAATATGACAAAGATATAAAATCAGGCATCTTCTGCCCCCAGTGCCTACTAATAAGTGATTTTCTGCCACTTTAATGATAAAGGTAGAACATTTCAACATTCTGCTGCCCTTATTATTTGTCATTTTTGTTGATATTTCTATTGAATACATCTTTCAATATTTTAACAATGGAACATTTATTTAGGTTGTTCCAGACCCAGCCTTGAGTGGTAAAGGTTTTGTTGTTATATTTCTATTATGTTTCCTTTAAAAATCATTATCCTATTTAACTGGATTAAGACAATTCTATAGGCATTTATCTTATGATATTGATGAAATTAATACATAGAGGGCAGTAGTACAAGTTGATTGGACTTGAGAACCTCTATTAGCACAGTTAAGTATAAATATTATCTATATGTAAACCAAAGTACATGCTGAGTGAAATTCTCCGACTCTTTTTCACTGTCTGCCCCTCAAGCCTGTGAGAAATGGAATATTTCTTGCTATCTCAGTAAACAAAGGATGTCACAGTCATCAGCACTTGCAGCCCTCCAACGTGAGCCGGCGGGCCCTGAGGATCTCAGGTTATGCAAATACAGAATGCAGGCCCCAGAGAGCTGAGGTGCATATCAAAGGAAGGATTTCAGTGAGCCCAGACTCTTGCATCTTCCCATACAAAGAAAAGCGCTACACTCCTCACCTTGGGAGAGCTGGTTTTCCTTAGTTAACAATCACCTTTTGATGTTCCCCATTACCTGCGCCAGTCCCCTGCCCTGTCCCCTCTCCCCGGTACTTCAGCTCAGGGAGGAAGGAGCGCAGAGGGACTCGGCTGAATAAGGGACCTGCGATCCGCGGGAGGAGTTTTCAGCCGCTTTCTCCGCAGTCGGGAGGAGGGGCGCTGACGCTGCAGCCGGACCCTGCGCCTCCCTTGCCCCGTTTCCCCTCAGGACGCTCAGGCCGACCCCCCCCCCACGCCCCCCAGGCCCCACGAGCCAGGCCGAGGGCAGGGGCGAGAGGAGGGACCGAAGTTCCCCGGGATCAGACGCTGGGGGCCGCTCTTTCTACACAGCAGCGGCGGGTGGCAGCGAACCCCTTCTCCTCAGAAGCTGGTCTTGCGCTGCCGCCCGGGAACCGGACCAGGCGGAGGTTCGGCGCCCACTTACCCGGCCCGCCGTCCCCACGTCTGTCGCGGCTTCGGCCGCCGATCCGGGACAGTTCCGTGACGGCGGAGGGAAGAGACTCCGAGCCGGGAGTTCCAGCTCTGCGGAAACGCGGGCTCCGTTCTGGGCGCAGGGGCTGGGACCGCTCTACCCCGAGGCCTTCCGGGAGGGAGGGGGGCGCCGGGGGAGGGAGTCGCCAGGAGCGCAGGGCCCCGTCGGGGGTCCTGGAGGGGCGGCCGGCCTGAGGGTCCCGCCCACTGTGGCCGCAGCCCAGGCCTTTTTCCTGGAATCCTACACAAAAAAAGTTAGAAAGATACACGGTCTATAATAAATATTCTCAGGTGATTGTTGCTGCTGTGCTTACTATCCTATTAAAGGTGTAAAATCCATAAAACACTTTATGTTCAAAATTAAATATGAATTTTTACCTTTCTAATTATGTCTCTGCTATTCACAATTGTCGTTAATGAATCAGAGACTGTGGCATCACTAGTTAAAAATGAGCTTGTTAAAAAAATAGAACTCGGGCCCACCGGAGCTACTGAATCACAATCTGCACTTTTACAATCTCCCCAGTGTACTTGTGTACCCATGAATAGTTGAAACGTACATTTCTACCTCGACATGTCTTTTCTGTCTGAGAAATACACACATTTTATCCAGTTTGATATAAATAAAACACTCAAAAATGCATATGCCTGTGTTGAAACCATCATTTTATCATTTCTTTTCCAGATAAGTATAGTCTCTATACTGGTTTTGTGGATCACATGCCATACTCTTTTCTTTTCTTTTCTTTTTTTTTAATAAATTTCTTTATTTATTTTTGGCTGTGTTGGGTCTTCCTTTCTGTGCGAGGGCTTTCTCTAGTTGCAGCGAGCAGGGGACACTCTTCTTCGTGGTGCGCGGGCCTCTCACTGTCGCGTTCTCTCTTGTTGCAGAGCACAGGCTCCAGACGCGCAGGCTCAGTAGTTGTGGCTCACGGGCCCAGTTGCCCCGTGGCATGTGGGGTCTTCCCAGACCAGGTCTCGAAACCGTGTCCCCTTCATTGGCAGGCAGATTCTCAACCACTGCGCCACCAGGAAATCCCCATACTCTTTTCTTGTAGTTAGAAATAAGGTAGAGAAAGTTACTTTGTAAAAAAAAAAAAATATATATATATATATATATATTACTGGATAATTGAAGACACTCTTCTAAATTAAAACCAGTTCTCTTAACTTGCTATTTTCTTCTTGGGTCACATTATGAACTCTTCCCGTGGCCACGTGGCATGTGTACTTTTAATTTCAGGGACTGCTGACATTACAGGATATAGCCATAGATTTCTCTCAAGAGGGGTGACAATGCCTGGACCAAGATCATTGGGAATTGTACAGGGATGTGATGTTAGAGAAGTATAGGAACCTGCTCTCCTTGGGTGAGGATACCTTCCTTCCAGAATTCCTTATCCAACCACAGGGTTTAGAGTCCTTCATTTATAGAATGTCTCCTGGAATCTTCTGCTTCCTACAATAGGGTTTCAGATTGCAACGTTTCAGGAAAGATTGGGAGTTTGTGGGTATAATTTATCTTATTCTTTTAAAATTGCAGCCTCCCTTTTAATATACTTTGTAACTGCTTGGGATGTGTCTATATGAACTGTGTACTATATGCTTCTGTTATAGTCCTTACAATATTTTATTGTCTTATTTTCTGTAACAATTTTCCATGGATTCTTTGGGCTTAAGGTATATTAAAAGGGAGACTGCGATTCTGGGACTTCCCTGGTGATGCAGTGGTTAAGAATTTGCCTGCCAATGCAACTAGAGAAAAGCCGCACGCAGCAACGAAGACCCAACACAGATTAAGAAATAAATAAATAAGTAGTAGGTTTCTCTTTTTTCCACACCCTCTGAAGCATTTCTTGTTCGTAGACATTGTGATGATGGCTATTCTGAGTGGTTCCAGGTGATACTTCTTTGTATATCTGATTTGCATTTGTCTAACATAAAGCAATGGTGAGCATCTCCATATGTTTTTTTTTTCTTTGAACAGTGTGAGTAAAATTTACCCCTTGAAAAAGGGTTATTGAAAGGTTGCCTGGTTTTGAAGTCTATTTCGATTATCTACCCCAGGACATTTTTTGAGAGCTGTTGTCATTTACAGCTCCCCAGGCATTGTGAATATGAAGTGCCTATAAGGTCCAGTTTTAGAGTTGTTGTCATGGGAAACAGAAGGTGGCAGGATTTCTACCGTCCCTCTCTGGTTACTGACACAACCTTAGATGTAGGGAAAGTCCTGTTCCTGGATTTTAAATTAGAGTGGAATGTGCCTGACCAAACATGTAAGGACTTCTGTCCCATTCCTTCTTCCCCCTTACCCTTCATCCCCCGAACAAGTATAAATCCCTACAAAATCACCTGTTGAGGGTGCTGTCGTGCAGAGAGGGAGGACCCTAATGAAGGAGTCGGGAGGTTGGAACCCAAACACCAGGATATGTTGAGACCAGGTGATTTTCCAAATGTCATCCAGCCCAGAGAGTCCACCATCCTTTGGGTGTCAGAGGGTTGGTTTAGTAGTATGAGGGCACACTTAGATCTGGAGATTGTGATCCCATGCAGGGGGACCAGGTACTACATGTTCAAGGGGTCGAAGTAGCTGGCAGGCCCACAACAGTCCAGCCTTGGGACCAAATTGTGTCTGTGTCCAGGGATGTGACACTAGCACGTTCACCATGACTAAATGAATTTAGTGATCATTTTTCTTTTCTGTAATTTAATTTTAAATTTATAATGGAGTATAGTTGATTTACCATGTTGTGTTCGTTTTTGATATACACCAACATGATTCATTTATAAAGAGATGACTATATATTCTTTTTAGAAGTATTTTCCCATTGTGGTTACTAAAGGGTGTTGAGAAGAGTTCCAAGTGCTCTACAGCAGGTCCATGTTGATTACAAGTTTTCCCTCTGTAAATATGTATATACTAACTCCAACCTCATGATTTATGTCTCCAACACAGCTTTCCAGTTTGGTAACCATAGGTTTGTGTTCTAAGTCTGGGACTCTGCTTCTGTGTTGTAAGATAGTACCTTTGTATCAATTTTTAGATTCCACTGATAAGTAATATCATATGATACTTATCATTGTCTGATTTATGACACTTAGTATGAATGTATCTATGTCCTTCCGAGTGGCTGCAAATGGCCTTGTTTCATTCATTTCATGGCTGAGTAATATTCCATTGTACATATCTACCATAATTTCTTTAGCCAGTCTTCCTTCCAAGGACGTTTAGGTAGCTTCCAAGTAGAGGCTCTTGTAAACAGGGCTGCATAAATTTTGGAGTGCCTGGGTCCTGTCAATTTACGTTTTTTTCAAAGATACAGGCCCAGGAGTGGAAGCGCCATATGCTCTGAATCTCTGTTTTCAGATTTTTAAGGAATCACCACCCACTTCTCCAGAGTAGCTGTTAGCAATTTACAACCCACCATCAGCTTGTCAGGGTTCCCTTTTCTCCACACCCTGTCCTGCATTTCAGGTTTTACACTTTGTGAGTTTGGCCATTCTGACTGGTGCGAAGTGATACCTCTTTGTAGTATAATTTACATTGCCCACCTGTTTTGTTGGGCAAATATGGAGTAAGGGTTTTTCCTGAATATATTAAGGAATAACGCATATGGCCTTTTTGGCCAACTGCATCATTGACGATGTTCAGCAGCTTTGCATGTGCTTTAATGGCGAGTGCAAACTACCTCTTGAAATCCCTTTCCTGCAATTCTGCCTTGCTTGCAAGGCCTTTACGAATACTTGGCTCAAGAAATGACTCCATTAGAGGTGTCAATTACAACCCTGCATGTTTGTGAATTGCAGTGCCCCTGAGCACCAGTTTTCAACTTGTTGTTTAGGGAAGCAGCCACAAAGGGGCAGGATTTCTACCGACCCATTCCGGTTCCTGGGGCACCTGAAGGATAGGGAAATTCTTCCAGATTAGGAAACTAGAGTGGCATATGCCTGTTCAAACATCCAGGGCTTGTGTCTCATTCCATCCCCCACTTCCCCTTCTTCAGCCTTAAAATTCCAAGCTGTGCAAAACCGGCTGTTGAGTGTGCTGCCTTCCCAGAGTGGGGAGACTCTAAGGAAAGGAGCTGGAGGGGGGAACCCAAATACCAGGAGAAGTGGAGATGAGGTGACTTTTCGAAACTCTTCCCAAACAGACGGTGTAGCATCCTCTGGATGTCCCATTCATGTTTAAGCTGTAGGAAGGGTCCCCTGCACCTGGAGATATGGAACCCATGGGGACCAGGCAGTATTACTCTAAAAGTGCTGCATTTGCTGTCCCATCCCCACCAAGCCTCTCAGATCCACGAGTGTAGAGCCTTAGGTCCCATCCAGCTGTGTGGCTAGATGTCGTCAGTCCAGGTTGCATCACAGCCCTTGAACAAATTTTGTAAGAATTTCTCTCTCTCACACTGTCTTTTTGTTGTTGTTGTTATTTAATTTTATAATGGGGTATAGCTGATTTTCAATACTGTGTTTCTTCCTGCTCTACATCTATTCACTTGATTCACTTAAAGAGAGACATCAATAAATTCTTTTACAGATTCTTACCAGTCTTATATATCCTTTTCCGGTGACAACAGTGTGCTGAGTCTGGCTCTTTGAGCTATACAGTAGGTCCTGTCAATTACCTATTTTGTTTATGGAACAGTATTTATGCTAATTTCAACCTCCTCGATTATGCATCACCCTACCCCACCTTTCTCCTTTAGCAGCCAGAAGTGTGTCTTCTAAAAGTGTGACTCTGTTTCTGTTTTGTAATTGAGTTCATGTGTAGCCATTTTTAGATACCATCTATAAGTGATACCTTATGATAAGTCTCTTTTTATGTCTGACTTATGTCACTTAGAATGATCGTACCTAAGTCTCCAGAGTTGCTGCAACTGATCTTATTTCATTGATTTAATGGCTGAGTAATATTCCATTGTACATAAGTACCACATCTTCTTTATCCATTTTTTCCTTCCAAGGACATGTAAGTTGTAGCAAAGTCGAGGAATTTCTAAACAGAGCAGCCCTAAACTTTGGGGTGCCTGTGTCCTGTCGATTTTTGTTTTTCCTAAGATATACACCCAGGACTGGAAGTGCCCTATGCTCTGTAGCTCTGTTTTTGTAGATGTTTTAGGAAACACCATACACTTCTCCAGAGTGGCCACTGGCAGTTTACATCCCGCCCATCAGGTAACAATGCTCCCTTTTCTCCATGGCCTGTCCTGCATTTCTGGTTTTTACACTTTTTCAGGATGGAACTTTTGACCGATTCGAAGTGAGACTTCTTTGTAGTGCTGATTTGATTGCCCACTTGTTTGGTTGGCCAAAAAGGGCGTATGTGTTTTTCCTGAATATATTCAGGAAAAAACGCATACGCCCTTTTTGGCCAACTGCATCATTGTCGAAGTTCTGCCGCTTTTCCTGTGCTTTAAAGGCGAGTCCCATCTACCTCTTGAAAACTGTTTCCTGAATTCTGCATTGCTTTGAAATCCTCTTCGTTGCCCTACCTCAGTATATTTTTGCACGATAGTTATCTTTTATAACCCTGCAGGTTTGTGAATTGCAGTGTCCCTGAGCTCCATTTTTCAACTCGCTTTTTTGGGAGCTGGCCGCAAAACCACAGGATTGCTTCAGGCCCTATTCTAGTTCTGAGGCGGCAGGCTGAGCCTTTGGTTAATTCTTCTTCCTGATGTGAAATTAGAGTGACATGTCCCTGTCCAAACACCTAGAGCTAGTCTCTCATTGGTTAAATAGCAAATTTTATTTAAAATTTAAATAGCAAATTTTCCTTAAAATAGCAATTTTACTTCATTATTTCTTAAGATTTCCTTGCTGTGGGGATCACCTCCTCGGAGCACTCCCCATCCACCCAAACTGCCACTGGGTGAAGAACTCATGCTTCACCCCAGGACTGGAGTGAGTGGCAGCATTTGGGGGAGGGGGTCCTTCCCCTGCCTCTCCCCCAGAGCTCTGCTTGCCTGACCCCTCTGGCCCTGTGACACAAGGATGCTGAGTTCTGAACATCCTGGCTGGGCGTAAGAGAGGAAGAAGGCTTGTGATGCGTTTCTGACCACCAGTTACTGTAAGGGGCTTCTGGTCTCAATGCACAGGAGCACAGAGGTACACGCACACACACTCAGCATGCACGCCAACACACACCTTTAAAAAGAGGCCCCAGGAGCTGGTAGGGCTCCTTTAAGAGCTAGGGTACCAGATACTGGGCATTGGGGTGGGGTGCACCTCCGCTTTCCTAAGGCTGGGCCATTGCCTAGGATTTGGCTGAGGTGATGGTGGGCAGGCTAGAGGGATGGGGCGTGGTGGGGGAGAGACTGAGGGAGGGGTGCCTTGAGAGGGTGCTTTGGGTGAGGAGGGAAACCTGCTTGGCTGCGTCTGAGCTATGGGCAAATTTGGGGCGATTAGGATCTGTGGATTTTTTGGGTTTTCTTACTTATCTTTACTTATCTTACTTATCTTTAAAAGGTTTAAAAACTAACATCATAGATGTCGTAGAAGGGACAAAGCTTCTCTCCGTGATTGACAACAGGGGCTGATGGGGACCAGAAGCTCCAGGAAGTTTTTTTTTAATTACGCACATTTATATAGATGCCATTATTCATGAGTCCCAGAGAAGCAGGAAGCAGCAGCAGGAAGCAATGGGCACACAGAAACACACGTGTGTGCACCACACTCAGTCACTGCAGTTTCTTTCACTATGGAAGCAGCAGTCTCCACCCCATTCAAACCACTCCATCAAAAATAAAATGAAAAGGAACTTTCCTTCAGAATAAGGCCACCCAGTAATTTGTGACCTCTTAACCGGAAAAAAAAACAAAAAAACAAGATAACATCAGCTATAAGGCTGGCAGTGACCAATTTTTTTGGCCCCGCAGAGGCAGGACATGCTGTTTTGAACACTGAGGCAGGAGGGCCACATCACTGCCCCTCACAAACACTGCAGACGGTTGTCTTCAAGTCGGTGCAGTTCTCTGCCAGCTCCTACTTGGATACACAGATAGTAGTTGGGGTGGAAGGCATTCATCCCTCTCTTCCTCTAAGATGCCCTCTAGGCAGTGGGTTTAAGTAAGCCTGCAAAAATTCTGGAGCCAATCTCAGGTGGGGCTGAGCACCAGGTGGGACCTCAGGACCCAGGGTATCTGCTTTAATACTCCTGCCCCTAGAAATTATTGACCTCCAGAGATATTATTTTAACTCTAAGGAGAGGTACACTGTATATCCCCTTCCACTGGGATAAAGGGGTTCAAATCCCTAGCTACCCACCCCACACCCCAAACACATACACACACACACACACCAACTAAAGCACAGTCACGGGCACAGGCATGCTTTGGCTGTGAGGCCCCTCCGGAGGCCCAGGGTGTGAACAGCTGCACAGAGGGCTGTGTGATGTGGAGTCAGCACCTTAGGAGGTGGGAGGGGGGCGGTGGGCAGAGAAGGAAGAAGCTCAGGGTCCCGGTGGAAGGAAGGGGAAGAGGTAGTAGGGAAACAGGTAGAAAAGAAAACAAAGCACAACCAGAAAGAGACAGAGAGCAGAAAATGTAAAAAAGAAGAGAATGGAAAACAAAAGAGGCAAAACAGAGTGTGGGCAACCACACAAAACAGGAAGAAGACAGAGGAAAAGGAGGGAAGGAAACAGAAAAGAGAGTGAGATGATTGGGGAAGGATGTGAGCAGGGAGAGAGGGGACAGGATGAGGACATCTGAGGATGTCATGAAACTTCTGATGGTAATGAAACTTCTGTTAAGAAGAGGAATGGGCACTCATGGGCAGAGCCTCACCCTACAAAATACAAGGCCATGCACATGCTGTCAGCCACGTAAGCTAGCAGGTTCAAGGTGGTCAAGGTGGCCACAGCCAGTCGTTGGTCCCAGGTGCACAGTGTTGGGCAGAGCTCATCACTGCAGCTCACATCCCTGGACCACTGTGGCTGCCTGTCAAAATTCTCGTCAAACTGGTAAAGCGGCCAGAGGACCAGGCAGTACTGTAAAGGAGGACAGAGAGCACAGTCTGCTCCATCAGGAAACTGGGGTAGGGGATGGGCAGGATTTTTTCATTGTCGCAGTCACACCCGTTCACAATGAAGTTCACGGCCCCCAGGATGAAGCAGATAGAGTACACGGCCACACGCCATATCAGGGCTGGCTGGTGCATGTACAAGTCAGTGTTACTGATGAAGCCAAAGATGACAAAGGCCACATAGTTCTCCAGCCTCCTGATCACACCTCCCAAAGTGGGCAGAAATCAGTACATATCGCCAGGCCGGACACAGACCCAGGCCACTTCGGTGGCATGAAGCATAGATGCCATGCCTGAGAATGCAGTGGCGGTGATGGCATGATTTTGGGCAGGGCCCTGAGGCAAGTACTGGATTTAGGTGATGCCGAAAATGATGGAGGCTGAGAGGCAGATGAAGGGAAAGTAAAAGGCAAAGGAATGGAGAAAACCATCCCAACGGCCGGGGGAAGCGGGACTGGAATACACATAATTAATTATAAGGATGATGAGGGTCATGGTGAAGCAGAAGCATCAGACAAACATGGACCAGTTACCTATGTCCCCCTTCAGAGTGTCTTCACTGGCCACCAGCAAGAAGGGCACACAGGTGGAGAGCAGCTGCCCCAGGCAGAGGAAGAAGCCCATGATGGTCATGGAGCCCAGACCTGAGGACAAGCACATGGTCACTCAGGTCACCGTCACCGTCACCAGTACAGCAGGGGTCTTCACTGAGAACCCACCAGAGAAAGATCCGGCTCCAGAAGCTGATTAAGTCAGACACCTGGAAACGGCTCAGGAGTGGCTGAGGCTCAGGATGTGTGGGGTTTGAACCACTGACTCAGACACTCGGGTAACAGCACAGCCACTCCAGAATGGTTCGCCCCACCTATCACCCTTGGCCTTGTCAGGAGACTTGTCTTATCCCAAACCTCATAGCTTGGTTGGGTCTGGCCTCAAACGATGAACATTTTAGGTCCTCTGTGCTGTGTGCCATTATCTACAGAGACACAGGGTAGGATGGTCCTTATCTATAACCCCAAAGCTTCAAGGCTCTGAAATGGAAAAAGAACTTTAAAAAAATTCATTTGGTAAGAAAATTTGACCTGAACAGACATGAGACAATTTATGGTCTGTACTTATTTCACTTAGTGTGAATGTTCAAAAGTTCAGTTGCAGAAATACTAACGTGTTTGATTAAAAGGAGCTTTCAGGCCCCAGTGAGGTGTTATGTCCTACAGAGTAGTTGCACCATGTTACATGATTGAAGCTGAAAAATTCTGAATTCTGGATCATATCTGACCTGAAATGTTTCAGAAAACGGATTGTGGATTATACTGCTGACCCCATTTTACAGATAAGAAAACTAACTCTTGGGGTATCAAGTGCCTTCCCTAAGGTTGCATGGCTAGAAAGTGGGAACTCCAGATAAAAATGCCAAAGCTGTGGGTTTGAATGTTTTCTCTAAGCCCAGCATTTAAGCAGCGCACATGGGTGGTAGCCCAGGACCAAAGCTCGGGGCTCTGGGACCCAGGACACACCTTCAGAGCCATGGGTTCCTTCCACAGCAACCTGAAGAGACACATGTCCTGGCCTTTCCTCCCTGCAGCCATCACTAGAAGGAGCTGCCATCTGAGGTGACCCAGCCCCACCCAGAGGAGGGCAGCTTCAGAGGTGAACAGGGATAAGCCATGGGGTGAAAGCAAGGCAGTGGGGACAAGATGATATGTGAAGTAGGAAGTGTTTTGAATCCCCTCCCCCCCCAAATTTTGCCTTAACATGTGACTCTTCCCTATTTGGGAAAGAAGACACCAACCCAGCATTACTACAAGAAGGAGCATCACGGGGGAACCAAACAACAAAATAATATGTTTGGCTGTTAAGTACCAAAGCTGCCATCCAGGTGTGAGTCTGGAAAGATCTAGGAGTAGTACTGCCTGAGCGAGGATTTTTCTGGCCTGCGAGACTGGTTAGCAGCTTTCAAGGCGGGAGGGAGGGATTGGAAATGAACAAGGATGTTGCGTCTGGATGCTGATGTGGAGGCTTTCAGGGCATCCTAGGGAGGGGATGGAGCATGGACAGATGATAGGCCCCCTTTTAAGGGCAGGAGCTGAAAGAGGAGGCACCTGCTGGCCCTCTGGCAGCTGACAGCCCTGAGGATGCACTTGGGACTGGGGCGGGGGCGGCAGAGTGGAGATGAGCTGGGGAGGATTCCGGGGTCCGAGTGGCCCCGAGGCAGCCCAGTAGGTGTCTTCTGACCCAGAAGGGATGCAGGCATGGAGCCAACCTTCCCCATGGAGGAGGGGCCGCCTGGAATGGAACTGAGAGAGGGAGGACGGAGGCCTAAAAGGGTTTCAGGGTTGGGACAGGGGACACGTGGCGAGCATGGCAGGGACCATGGAGACCAGGGAATCGGCCAGGTCACCTGCCCAAGACGGTCCCGCCAGCAGGGCTGCAGTCCTGCCTCACACAGGGCCTCCTGCAAGGGTCCCAGGGTGTGGGGGACTGAGAGCTCCTCCCCGGCCCACTCCCTCCTCAGGGACAGCTGCCCTGTTTCAAAGGGACTCTTTGCCAAGAGGCGCCCCCAGGGCTTAAGGGCCAGCACCCTGAGCCCGCAGCCAGCTTCCTGCCATCAGGGGCCTTGTCACCTTTGCTGATAATAAACCCTGGGAAAAGCTGAGGCTGGAAAGAGAAACACAGAGCAAACCCCGAGAACCTACCTGGACTCACAAGGCTCCTTCAGCCCCAGTTGCCAGTGGAGCCCTGGAGCCTGCTGGCCTTCCAGTGGACACTGCCAGGGGTGGGGTGTGGGCAAGAGGCACTGGATTTAAGGGAGGCTGGGGGTGTCACTCTGACTGTCCCCGAGTTTGTTCCCAACTTACTTCCCAAACTGACCCTACGATTTACACCTAAGGCTAAATGACAGATTTGGATGCATTTAACGCCACAGAGGGAGGGCTTGGAGAAGGAGAGGCATGGGGGTTCCAGCTGTGTGGCCCTGGGTAAGGCATGTGCCCTCTCTGGGCCTCAGTTCCCCCACGGGTGAAGCAACAGGTTTGCCTGAATTTCCCCCGAAGCCCCTCCTCCATTCTAATCTGTGAGCGTGGAAATGGTGCCCCAGTCAGAGCACATCCAAGATGTGGCTGAGCCCTGCCTGCCCAACAGCCTGGCATGCTGGACTCGAAAGACAGTGAGACGGGAAAGTCATGGCTGGGAGAAAGGAAGGAAGGAGGAGGGGAGATGGACACTCAGAGTTACAGGGAGGCGGTGGGGCATGGAGGAGACACTTCATAGCTGGATGATCCTGGGCAAGTTACTTAACAAAGTCTCAGTTTCCCCATCTGTGCAGTTGGCTTAATACCTACTTTGTGTCAATTAAGTGTCTGAAAGAATGTGAAGGGCTTATCAGAGGGCCTGGCACATGGCCCACTCAGTTCATGCCAGCTGCCTGTTCCCCTCAAACAGGACCCAGAAGGCCCTGACCCCACTCTGGACATTAGCACATGCAAGCTTGATTTGCTTCAGATCAGGGGTTGCAAGCCAGTTTGTACTAGAGGTGGTCCGGGGATGTGTTTGGTTTTCCTTCACAGTGTTTTCAGGAAGAGATGGTGTAAAATCGGTATTATTTCTTCTCTAAGTGTTTGGTAGCTGCAGGTTTTAATTTCACATGAAAATCCAGATTTTCAGCTCCTTTTGAAGCGTCAGGAGATCTGGTGTCACTGCGCTGCGCTCCTTAGAAGGGGGGGGGGTAGCTAGAGCTGAGCAGCTTCTATGCCCTTTATGTTATAATGTTTTTCATTCTTCATCTCTGTTTAGTATTTTCTATATTTTCTTATTCTCATGTATACGTGACATAAAGCAGGACCCTGATCATATCTCATGTGCCCAGTTTCCCCTCTTCAGCGTGGCCAGGCTTCCTGCCTGCTCACAGGCGTGTCCACACCCCCATCCAGGGAGCATCCATGTCCTCAACCTCAGATGCAACCTTCAACACATTTCACGTGCTCTGAAACCATATTTAGACATGTGCGTACATATATGCATACGTTTGTAGGGCGTATCTGTAGATTTCTTTTCCCCCAATTATAATCATGAAACCATGTCATGCACACTGCATTGTGCTTTTCTACCATCCCCCAACAGATGCAGCTGGTCCTCTCCACTGGGCCTTGGTCCTCTCCATCTCCTTTACTTATCTCCTTCCCTCCCAGCTCCTGTGGACTGACCACCCTTCTCTAATCAGGGAATAATACTCTGCGAGTCTCAGACACTGGGGGACCACAGGATTATGACAAGGGGTCCCTTGGATCAATGTGCCCATATGCTCTAGAGCAGGAGGTCGGCAAGCTTTTCTGGAAACTTTTAAAAAATATGACAAAGATTATATTTTTCATTTCTGGAAATTAATCTTTTTCTCCTAGGGCTACTGCAACAAATTATCAAAAGCCTGGTGGCTTAAAACAACAGAAATGTATTCTCTCACAGCTTTGGAGGCCAGACTTTTGAAATCAAGTTGTCAGCAGGGCTTTGCTGTCTCTGACACCCCAGGGGAAGGTTCTTCCTTTCCTCTTTTAGCTTCTGGAGGCCCCTTAGCTTGTGGCACTGTTACTGAACTCAGGCTCGGCTGCTCATCAATCAAGAAGTCAAATACTGAGAGACAAGTGTTGGGCTTTGTCTAGAACAAGGTGCCGTTCATCGCGGTCAACATAATCGTCACCAACGCCTGTGCAACAGCCCGTGTTTGGCAGTGAGTTGAAAAAACTACTAATGAACGTCTCCACCATTTTTTGTGGATCATCTCAGTATGGAGGATTGGCGTTTTTACAGTTTAGTAGGTCTAAGGTGGAAAACGGAGTATAAGACCAATAACAGCCAACTGGCTGTCCTTGTGCATTCAGACCTCCTGCAAGGAACTGTCTTAGTGGAAATCCACCCCCCTACCCCTCCGCCTCCCCCTGTAGGGGACACACTGTGGCCAAACTGATCTCCCTGTGGGGTCTTAAAGGGACAGACTTCTTCAGACCTCATTTTCTCCTCATGCTGTGAGGGCACTGAGGCTCTGCTCTGTGCACTAGAACTCTTCCTCCTTCCAGAGACCGGGGTTTGGCGGGGGGGGGGGACCCTGGGCAGCCCCTGCTTCAGGCATCAGGAGAAGAACCACAGCAGCTGGGGTGGATTCAATTCCCTAAGAAGCTGACCCCCTCTTCTTCCTCCCTTGCCTGAAAAGACCCATCTGTAAAGGGGGTGGACTTTTCACAGTGTAGTTTCCCTTTTTAAGGGCCGTTTTCCCTTTTTTTTTTTAGGGCATTAAATTAGTGCCCTTGTTGGAAGAACCCTTATTATGGAGTAACAGGAAGGCCTGCACATGGAATTTCCTCCCATTTACCAGATATTTGACAAAACAGTTCTAACTACAAAATAGTGGAGTAATTTAGAGACCCATTCAGGGGCCACCATTCTTCAGAATCGAAAACATACATGGGCCAGGCTGCATTAAAATTAAAAAAATTAAAAATAACATTTTATTTTTCTCGGTTATAAGGTCATAGCTACAGTTTTGCCAGGCTGCCAAGATACGTCCTAGTGGACTTCTAGAAGGGACGGATGTAGACCCCACTTCACTGGCTCCCCAGAACAGATTTCAAAACAAACAAACAAATTCTCCCTCGGGGAGATACTGGTGCAGAGTCATAAACAAGCCATTACCCACTCCCGCGGTGTCCAAACTGATCCCAAAGTCCCAAAGGGCAAAGAATATGCCCAAACGGGTGGGAAGGGGTTCCGGGGCGCACACCCCTGCACTCGCTCAAGAACTCGGCTGCTCCTTCAGAGGCCAGTTTCCTTCTCTCAACAGAAAGCAGAAGCAGGCTGTCGGCAAGGAGTGGGGAAAGACAGAGAAAGTTCCGGAAACGAACAAGTTCGGCAGCTGCTGACATGGCTGTAGATCCTGGCCAGAAGCAGCTGTCGCCCCGACATTCCCAGCTGAACTCCCCTCCTCACCCCAGGACAAGGTGGAGGGGCCGGAGCCTCGGGGACCTGAGGCCTGCCTGGCTGCAAGACATTTGTCACCCAGCTCAGGCTTGGCTGTCGCTGGAGAAGCCAACACTGAGAGGTAAGTGTTGGGTAGAAGAAAAGTAGCTTTATCTTAAGGAAGCCGGCAGCCAGGGGAGAAGGAGGTTTACTGCGCAAAAGAACCAACTCCTTACATGCAAGTTTTAGCCGGATTTATACAAGAAGGGAAGCAGGAAATGGCTGCAGGCTGCGTGCTGGGGGTGCCCTGCTCTTCTCTTTTGGAGACCTTTACATTAACCACGAGGTGCCTTGCTGGCTTTTAAACTTGAGTCTGGTCCTTACATTGTCCAGATCAGAGGGTCAGTGTTCTAGGGGTCAGTGGTCATATATTTCTGGAGAAAGAAGAACAAAGACAGAGCAAAGCAGGCAAAGCAAAATAGGAACCAGTCTATCAAACCCCAGAGCTGTGTTTAACTATTCACAAGGCTTTGGTTGTAAAACAAGCAAGGTTACAACACCAGTGATGGTAACCTGCCTGATCATCACCATTACTGCGTGCTCATCCTCAGACCTGGGCTCTGTGCCCATCGTGGGCTTCTTCCTCCACCTGCTGCAGCTGCTCTCCACTTGCGTGCCCTTCTTGCTGGTGGCCAGTGAGGACACTCTGAAGGGTGACGTAATTAACTGGTGCATGTTCATCGGTGCTTCTGCTTCACTGTGTACCACATCATCTTCATGGTGGGGTTTTGTGGGCTCCAGTCCTGCCTCCCTTGCTCCTGGGACGGCTTCTCTATTCCCACGCCGTTTACTTTGCCGTCGTCTGCCTCTCAGCCTCCATCATCTTCCGCATCACCTACATCCACTTCTTGTCTCCAGGCCCCACCAAGAACCACGCCATCACCACCACTACATTCGCCTGCATGGCTGCTGTGCTTTACGCCACTGAAGTGGCCTGGGTCTGGGTCTGGCCTGGCGATGTATCTAACTGTGTGCCCACGTTGCCAGGCATGCTCAGGAGGCTGGAGAACTATGTGGCCTGTGTCATTTTCATCTTTATCAGCAGCCCCTACCTGTACTGGCACTGGTGTGGTACGTGGCCAGGTACTCCATCTGCTTCATCCTGGGGGCCATGAACTTCATGGTGAAGGGGTCTGACTGCGACGAAGATAAAAAGCTGCCTGTCCGCTTTCCACGTTTCCTGTCGGGGCAGACTGTGCTCTCCATCTTCTTCTACATCACTGCCTGGTCCTCTGGCCTCTCTACAAGTTCAGTAAGAAGTTTGGTGTCCAGCCCCAGTGGTCCAGCAATGGGAGCTGCAGAGACAGACTCACCTCCTTAGTGTGCATCTGGGACCAACGACTGGCTGTGACCGTAATGACAGCCATCAACCTGCTGATTTATGCAGCCGATATGGCATACTTGGCCCAAGAGGCTTTTGTAGGGACTAAGGATCAACCCAGGGGCTCCAGATTCCTATTCTAACTGGAAGTTTCTACACGGAGTTCTGATGTCCTCTTCCTGTCCCCTCTCTCCCTGCTCACATCCTTCCCCAACCATCTCGCTCTCTTTCCTGTTTCCTTCCCTCCTTCTGCTCTGTCTCCTTCCTGTTTTGTGTGATTGCCCAGATCCTGTTTTGCCTCTTTCTCTTTTCACTCTCTTATTTTCTACATTTTCTGCTTTTTGGCCCTTTTCTGGTCATTTTTGTGTTCTTGTCTCCTGTGTCCTGACCGCCTCTTCCTCTTTTCCTTCTTCTGATCCACCGGGACCCTGAGCTTCTTCCTCCTCTGCCCACCGCCCCCGTCCCACCTCCTAAGGTGCTGACTCCACATCACACAGCCCTCTGTGCAGCTGTTCACACCCTGGGCCTCCGGAGGGGCCTCACAGCCAAAGCATGCCTGTGCCCCTGGCTGTGCCTTCGTTGGGGTGTGTGTGTGCGGGTTTGGGGTGTGGGGTGGGTAGCTAGGCACTGGGCCTCCGTTCTTCCAGTGGAGGGGGGTGTACAGTGCACCTCCCCTTTAAGTTAAAAAAAAAAACTCTGGATGTCAGTAATTTCCAGTGGGCGGGAGGATTAAAGCCTCTAGATTCTAAGGCCCCACCTGGTGCTCAGCCACACCTGAGACTGGCTCTAGAATTTTTCCAGGCTTACAAAAACCCACTGCCTAGAGGCCACCTTAAAGGTAGTTGGTATGCCTTCCAACCCAGCTACTCTCTGGGGAATCAAAAAAAAGGACCTGGCAAAAAATCACAGGGTCTTGGAGACAACCTTCTGCAGTGTTTGTGAGGGGCAGTGATGTGGCCCTCCTGCCTCGGTGTTCAAAACAGCATGTCCTGCCTCTGCGGGGAGACAAAAACGGCCACTGCCAGCCTTAACGGTGATATTAGCCTGGGTGTTTTATTTTTGTTTTCTTTTTTCAGAAAAATGGTGAAGATAACACTATTTACTTATGACCTGATTAACGTCACAGGCTCTATTATTTGTACTCGGCCTTTTTTACAAGATTATTGTTTCTTGCATTAACAAATGTGTGACTGAGTCTCCGATAAAAGTAATGATGACCAGGAGGGCAAATGATGGTCAGGAGGGCAAAAAGTACTGGGTGATCCTTTTTGTAACGGGGAAGCTTCTTTTCAAATTTTCTTGGGCAGGTGGCTTGGGGTGGGTGGGCCTTGCTGCCGCCACAGTCAAACTGCACTGCTTAAATGTGTTTCTCTGTGCCTCTTGCTTTCTGCTGCTGCTTCCTGCTTCTCTGGGACTCATGAATAATGTGACCTATAAAATGTATATAATTTTTTAAAAATTCCCCAGAACTTCTGTTTCCCATCAGCTCCTTCTTGCAGTAATAGAAAAAAAAAACTTGTCCCTTATCCCAAATCCATAATGTTCTTTTTTTTTTTTCCGTTTAAAGAAAAAGAAAGAAAAAACACAAACCCCACAAAATCATCAAATCCTAATTGCCTCAAATTTGCCTAGAGCTCAGAGGCAGCCCACCTGATTTCCCTCCTCACCCAAACCGCCCTTTCTGTGCCACCATTCCACCATCTCCTGCCCTCACCTCAGCCAGAGCCAATGGAGTGTCCCAGCCTTAGGAAAGGAGAGGTTGAGCCCCACCCGAATGTCCAATATCCTGTCCCCTAGCTCTTAAAGGGGCCCTGCCAGCTCCTGGATGCCTCTGTTTAAAGGTGTGTGTCTGTGTGCATGCTGTGTGTGTGTGGGCACACGTGCGTGTGTCTGTGTGTACTGAGACCAGCAGGCCTTTGCAGTAACTGGTGACCTGGAAGTCACACCAAGACTTCTTCCTCGATTAAGCGCATCCACAGAGGCTCAGAGCCCAGCATCCTTGTGTCACCAGGGCCAGGGGGGCCTGGGGGAGAGACAGGGGAAGGACCCTCACTGCTGCCACTCACTCCAGTCCTGGGGTGAAGCATGTGATCTTCACCCAGTGGCAGGTTAGGTGGAGGGGGAGAGCTCCCAGGAGGGGATAACTGTGGCAGAAAAACCTTAAGAAGCAATGAAATAAAATTCATATTTTAAGGCAAGACAAGAAAAATTTCAACATAAAAATTTTCTCTGCCCATTTGGGCTTCCTCCCTCCCTTCTGGTGTGCATTGTGCATCTGCATTGTGCCTTAACCAGACCTCCCCAAGGGCAGAAATACCTGCGCCACCATAAAGATGAATTTTTCTTTTTCTGGACCCAGCCATGTAACTCCTTAGAAGATAATACTACTTCCTTATGACCTGATTAATGTCACAGGCTATATTATTTGCACTCTGCCTTTTTTACAAGATTATTTTTTCTCGCATTAACAAATGTGTGACTGAGTCTCTGATAAAAATAGTGATGACCAGGTGAGTTGAAACAACTGACCTGATGTATAGTCTATAAGAGCCATGACTGTAATAGTGTGATTCTAGATATGGGAAGAAGCAACAGGAAGGAACCATTTCCTGGAGCTGACAGACTAGTAAGACACGTGGTCCAGAGGCACTTGGCTACTGTTACCAGGACTAGATGAGTAATAGCACATTGACTGGTCTATCAGTGAAATCCTCAGCTGACCTGGGAATCAGCATTCCTGGGACAAAATGGTCAGGAAATGCCTCGCAAACCTTGGTCGAAATTAAGATCAAAATGGAGGGGATTGTGTAATAAAGAATGTTGCCCACCAAATGTAAATTGATACAGCCACTATGGAGAACACTATGGAGGTCCCTTAAAAAACTAAAAATAGAATTACCATATGACCCACCAATCCCACTACTGGGCATATACCCAGAGAAAACCATAATTCAAAAAGACACATGCACCCCAATGTTCATTGCAGCACTATTTACAATAGCCAGGTCATGGAAGCAACCTAAATGCCCACAGACAGACGAATGGATAAAGAAGATGTGGTACATATATACAATGGAATATTATTCAGCCATAAAAAGGAACGAAATTGGGTCACTTGTAGTGACGTGGATGGACCTAGAGACTGTCATACAGAGTGAAGTAAGTCAGAAAGAGAAAAACAAATATCATATATTACCGAATATATGTGGAATCTAGAAAAATGGTACAGATGAACTGGTTTGCAAGGCAGAAATAGAGACACAGATGTAGAGAACAAATGTATGGACACTAAGGGGGGAAAGCAGTGGAAGGGTGGTGGTGGTGGAATGAATTGGGAAGTTGGGATTGACATATACACACTAATATGTATAAAATTGATAACTAATAAGAACCTGCTGTATAAAAAATAAATTAATTAAATTTTAAAAAAAAAGGAATGTTGCCCACCACCCAGCTCTAGAAGAATCAAGTCATTAGCCACTGCAGTCACTGCCCTACAAACCACCCTGAAAGGAATTCAGGACAAAGATCAGATTGAGACACTTTGTGATCTGGGAAAACTGGCAGAACTGGCCCTCAGATAGTTAGACATTTTCAGCAGAAATTTTTATGAACCTAGTTTCTTGCATCTTCTCATACTTAGAAAAACACTAAAACCGTTAACTAAGATATCTGCTCCTTGCAAACAACAGTAACCTTCTACCAAGCTGTGTGCTTAGTTGCATGTAACCCTTCCCCCAAGTCACATACATACTGGCCTCCCCCCTTACCTCTTCAGAACAGTTCTCAGAGCTTCCTGAGAGACTGTCTCCCCATTTACAATCCTCAGGTTAGCTAGAATAAAATTTTCCATTTCTTTCTTAGGTTGACTATTGACTAATTTTTAATCCACAAAAGCAAGTATGCATTGACTTCACCAAGTCTGGGTACAAGAATCTCATATTCTTATATTTTCCTGAATGAAATTGAACTCAACCCTGGGAGCTCATTTCCCAGGAGGTTAGCAATGCCTCTGTGGTTCAGTAAAAGAATTGCCAAGGAAAGGGCTCACTTGAGGTGCCCATTACTCAAGCCTCATGGTTCGTGAGGGTGGCTACTCCATCCTTCCCTTTTGGTGGAGGTTAAGGGTCATTTGTCACAGTTCCAAGACAAGGTCTAGTCCACTCACTTTGGCATTCAAAAGAAAGCTTAAAGGTCCTCTGCTTAGTCCAACCCTCTTGCCATAGAGGAGGTACGGCTGGACCCCAGGGACATGGCAGGACTTGTCCAGAGTCACCCTGTGTCTGGCAGAATCAAAGACAGGACCCAGGTTTCCTGGTTCCCAGGCCGGCTGCCTTCCCACTGCCCCACGCTGCTTGCTACAAGTGTGGCAGCAGCATCCTCCAGGCTGGGCTTCTGCCCCATCCACCCTAGTTCTGCCACAAACCTGCCACGTCACCCTGAGGAGGTCACTCACTGCTGCGTGAGTCAGTTTCCTCATCTACAAGATGTGGGGGGAGGGCCAGAGACCCCTGGTCCCCTCCTCACCCTGCCTCTTCCCTGAGCTCTTTCCTGCTGGGAGTACAAAGGGGCTGATTCCAAATAATGAAAGAGGAATTGGAAGGCCAGAGCGAGAGAGAGGCAGATCTGGAGTTCATTCACAGCTGGGTCCGCAGTCACATCTGCTCTGACTCCAGTCAGGTGGCGCCACTGCCCTGGTCTTGTCCCCCTGGGGATGAACCGTGAGTAGTCTGGAGAGCAGAGCCCAAGAGATCTGGTTTCTAGTTCAATTCTTCCCCAGGGTAACTCATGACCACATGAGTCTAGTCCCTGCTCTGAGCCTCAGTTTCCTACTCATAAGGTGAGCAGATTGGTCTAAAATTGTGGTCTGGAGTGCTAGGGTTCTGGTGAGGCAGTGGGGTAGCAAGTAGGGTGTTGGCCTCACCCAGCACCTTCTCTACCCCGAGCAGCCTGGCGTGAATCAAACTCCATCCAAGATCTCATTTCAAAATAAGATTGGACACAACCACTGCTCATCTTTATGATGCTGGTTCATAAACCAAGGTACAGACAGAAGAGGGAGTACTATACAGCTGGAAAAGATGAGGATGCTCTCCAAATATTGATAAGGAAATATCTCCAGGATATATTTACTCAAAACAGTAAGATACAAAACAATGCCTAGTATGCTATTTTTAAGTAATAAAAGGGGGAGAAATAAAAATAAATATACCTGTATATGCTTGATTTGCATCAGGAGCACGGGAAGGACTCCCATGAGTGCAGTGGAGGAGTTACCTGGTCCTGGGTGGGGAGGGGAGCTGAGGGGAGAATGGATGGAGCCCCAGGCAGAGGCCAGGTTTCTCAATGTGTGGCTTTTTAGGACATTTTAATTTTGAGCCACGTAAATATATTACCATTATAAGAAAATTAAATTTAAGTTTGAAAAATATACCACTAGGAGAAGAAGGGTTGGGGAAGGAGAGTTGGCCAGTTGGTCTCCACATTCCCTGCAACCTTGATGGACAGGCTGGGGGAGGAGCTAAGAGATGCCCGCACATGCCTATCTCCAAAGGCAGGGGGATGGGAGGTGACTTGGGCCCAGGGGTCTGGGGAGGGGTTCTGTGGCCACCAAGCCCATATGCTGAGTGGCCAGGGCCTCCCGCTGCCTTTTAGCATACACAGTTGTTGGAGAAGCCCCCCTGTGCCCAAGCTTCAAGCCCTTTCCTTGCACCCTGCCTGGCCTGGGCTTGCTGTCTCCAGGGGCAGCGGCCAGAGGCAGCCCTCATCAGCTGGCCAGCCATAACCTCCTCTATGCTGGGATGACTCCAGCTGACGCCAGCCGCAGACTGAGGCCTGAGGTGCTGAACAGAACCGGGGTGGAGAGGTTCCCATTCTCTGGCTCTGGAACAGCTTCTTGGAAAAATCACGGAGCTGGCTTTCCTCAATCCACCTCTGAGTGGAGGGAAGAGGGTCTGTTCTGTCCTGTGGCCTTGGGCTACTGGCTGCCCTCCTCAGGACCAGCTGCTGACTGCCAATCCATGTCGCCCTGTCTGTGCGGCTGGCTTCTGTCCAAAGGTGCCTGTAGAGATGCAGATGGTCACAGGAGAGTTGGCAAGGCTTCATCAGCCTGTCTAAGGACTCCACACTCTCTCTGGAGTTTTCTGGCTGGCTTGCCAACAGGAAGTGTTCTGGCTGAGATGGGAGCGCTGCTGCAGGACCTCTGGGTGGGGCACTGCAGCCAGACCAGGACACACAGGAGCCAGGAGATGACTCCTGGAACCAAGAGAAGAGGGAAAGGGCTCAGCATTTACTGAGGTTTTATTATGTGCTGAGATTTGTAGTGAGACAGACTTGTATTCAAATCCAGGCTCTGTCAGGTGTTGCTCTGTGACCATGAGCAAACTACACAATGTAGTCTCTGAGTCTCAGTTTCATCATCTATAAAATGTGAATGACAATAATAACATCCCTGAAGATGAAATGAAATTAGCTATTAAATCACATGGTAAGATAGCTGGTGCTGAAACAATATTAGCTGCTCTCTTCTTCTTGGGTATAAGGTACAAAGTTAATACCAAGCAGGGTTTAAGATCCTGAAGCCACATGCCTGGGTTCAAATCCCAGCTCGATCACTTACTACATGTGTGATCTTGGGCCAGCTAACCTCTCCGTGCCTGTGAAAATGGGGACAGTGAGTACATAGTTCACAGGGCTGCTGGGAAGAACAAATGAATCCAGAGCGGTGCTTGACCTGCAGTGAGCACGACACGTGTGACCTCTTATAATTGTTGTGTCAACGACAGCCCAGCTGCAGCCCAAGCCCTCATGGAGACTTTCTTAGCTGACAAAATGTGCAAGCTGTAATCTGAGGTCTCTTCTGGAGCCAGGATGGCTGGGCTGGTGAGGGTTTGTCCTAGTTGGTCTTTTCTGGGTCTACTTCTGACCAGGGGTGGTGAGATGGGGGGGGGGGGTGGCAGATGCTCAGATCAAGCCCATCCCCTCACCTCCACTCCAACCAGCATCTGTTTCCCGTAAATCCCTCCAGTGCTTTGCCTGGAAGGAGAATGATCTTCCTCAGGAAACAAAGTTCTCCAAAACCACCCATCTGGGCAACCAGGCTGCTCATGGCGTGGGAGTGTCCGTCTGGGCCTCCTTCCCTCCCTACGTTGTCCCTAACAAATCTTAGAACCAATGACACCCTTTTAGCACTACTGCCAAGGGAAGTCACTCCCCTTGTTCCAGCTGCAGGACGCCTGCCCCTCGGGCTCCCGACTGCCCACTGCAGCCAGCAACATGCCATCTCTCAGGTCACATGGTGACCACAGTGGTCCAAGTCCATGCTGATCTGGGGCCAGCTGCCCATCAGCCCAGACCACTGCCCCCAGGAACACATTGTTGCTAGCCTGGGATTATTCCTCGTTCGAATCCCTTAAAAGAAAGCCCGTGGTTCTTTCTGCTGCAGCAGACAGAAGGAGGTGCTTCCAGAATATTCTGTTCCTGGACCCTGGCAGAGGCTGGCAGGGCCCCACATCTTCCATCATCTCTCTCACTCTCTGCCTCCCTCCCACAGGGCCCTGGCACCCCAACTTTCTCTTCTCCCCTCCCATACACTCGTTTGAAGTTTTGCTCTTGGTGTCACCCAGAACGTGCTCAGATATAGACACATAAAGGCACAGTTTTCTGTATCTTCAGGCAAATGGGCAGCACAGCCAGTAGCCCATTAGTAGGAAGCCATTACTATCGTATTGAAACAAACCCTGATATGTTATGGGTACATTATTATGTCCGTGTTACAAAATAAAATGCAAAACTCTACATTCACTTTCAAGTGAAACATGAGGCTTCAAAGATAAACACTAGAATACAGATCCACCAAGCAGAGGTATCTTCTTCTTTGTTCACTGATATATTCCCAGTGCTGAGAAGAGGGCCCGGCACATTGAGGTGTTTGCTTAATGAACATTACACGAGCTTACAGTCTCAAGATCCAGGCTGGACTGCCTGACCTGGATACATTCCATCCCTTCTGCCTTTAGGGGAAATATTTGAGAGTCACTGGGTCATGTTATATACCATTTACTCCCCCTAACACTCCATGGCCTTATGTGATGGACACCTCCATTGAGCAGAACCATTGAGAACCTGAACTTCCCACTATATTTGAAGATGTCCCCACCGTGTGAGTCTTGGTGAGAGGCTGGGCCTAACCCTCAATAAGAAACTTAAAAGGCCAGGTAAATATTTGACCTGCCACACAAGCGGGACCTGGACACACACCTAAGGAGCAAGTGATAGACAGACACCAGGTCAGATCAGAATTCCTTCTGCTGGGGCCCGCAGTAGCATCCAGTGTGTGCTTCCAATGGCCACGGTGCCTGAATCAGCTGCCCTTGGCTGTGCCCTGGCTGCCCAACACCTTTCCTTCCTGTTCTGAGCCTGTTCTGAGCCTGGTCCCTCCCTAGTAATTTTTCAAGCTACTCAGCATCCTTCTCATACAGTTGTTCTCTGCATAAGTTACCAGAGATGTTTTCTGCAGCGTGAAATCAAGAACCTTCATGTCTGAGCATTGATGCTATTATCTCCATTTTCTGGATGAGGAATCTGAGGTCTAGAGTGGCATTGACTGAGCAGAGTACTACCATGTGCCAGGCTGTTCTCTGGTCTCAGTTCAGGGATGGGAGGCAGGTTAGGCATGTAAGGGGAAAGGCCCTGAGATGACAAAGAGGAATTGGAAGAGCTCTCAGTGGCTGGAGGGAGGGAAGTGATTAGGCTGTAGAGGTAGAAAGGGCTCAGAGCTGGCAGGGCTTTGGCGGTGATGTTTTGGAGTTTGTGTTTCATCCTAAGAGAAGCTGTCCAAGCTATCTTAGATTGAGTTCATTCCAAAGCAGACATTGCGGGAAAGGATGGAAATAGAGGAATCAGCTAGAAGCTTATGGCAGGAGTGCAAGTGAGGGGATGGATGGATCTGGACCAGGTGGCGGCTCTAGAGAGGAAGAAGAGTGGGTGGATTCACAAGTATGCTGTGAAGAGCATCTGTGAAAGTGGTGCTACTGACCGAGACGGAAAGATGAGGAAGGATCAGTGTGTGTTGTCGGAGGCAGGGCGATTCAAGAGATGGGATTGGACATGGTGAGTGTGAGGTGTCCTGAGAGATCAGGAGGCAGTTGGATATGACTCTGGATCTCAGTAGAGATCAGCTCTGGAAGCACAAATAAGGGAACTGTCATCATACTCACTTCATTCAGTATCTTCTTAAATGTCACATCAGTAGAGCAGCCTGCCCTGCCCACCCACATAAATAGCAGCCTTGCCCACCCTCCACACTCCAATAACTCTCTCTTCACCTGTTTCCCCTTTTTCATGGCATTTATCACGCAAAGACCTGATATAATATATATGGTTTGCATATTCTCCATCTCCTGTACTGGAGTACAGGAGGAGCTCCATGAGGGCAGAACTATTGGTTCTGTTCTGCTGTCTGTCCAGTGCCTAGAACAGTGCCTGGCACACACTCGGTGCACAATAATATTTGTCGACTGAGTGGAATCTTAAAGCCATCGGACTAGATGAGCACAAGAAGGCACACAAAGAAGAGGTGGTCTAGGCCCAAGTCCTGAGGACCTGAGACACTCAGATGATGGGAGAGGAGGAGAAGGAGGGGGAGAAAGATGGAGGAGAGGCTGAGCAGCAGGAGGAAAGTCACTCCAGAGAAGGGCTTCCTGACTCAGGTGAATTATGCTGAGAGGTCTAGTGATGAGAAGGTAAATAAATACACCTTGAGTTGCCAACATGGTGCTCACTGGTGACCTGGTGAGAACAGTTTCCATGGAGAGGTGGGAACAGAAGTCAGAGCCGGGGTTAGAGCATAGAAGCTCTTTTCTCCATTCGGGCTGGGCTGTGGGCGGAGGAGGGAGGGAAGGAGGGAAGGATACGGGGTTTGAGAGGGGCGGGCGCCCTTTCCAATCCCTTCCTGATTCCAGCTGCAAACAGGTCTGAGTCAGGGGTGACCCAGGTGAGCTCAGAGAGGTAGGGCCACTTTAGACTGTCCTTTCCAAACGCCCCCGATTCCCCTTGATGCCTTCAGGGTGAGGGGGCAGGAGATGATCACGTCCCTGTGTCGTAGTTCATTCTGCCAGAGCCCCGTGAACGTACAGGTCTTTCCAAAGCCAGCCTTGGGCTGGAGGACGCTGCTGGTTCCCTGGGCTCAACTGAGTCCTGGTGTCTATTTGACTCATTTGTTAAGCATCCACTGAGAATGGGGCTGGGGAATGGGGCAGAGAAGGGACGGAGAGGCCAGTTTTGGGGTGGGTGGAGGGGCAGAGGGGAAATTGGTCAGGCTCCACATAAGGGAAAACATTGAAGAAATTGGGGATGTTTAACCTGGAAAGTCGGAGACTCAGGGTTGAGACGGGAGACATGAAGATGATGTGAAGATGGGTGACAGGTCACCATGTAGAGGTGACACTGGATTTATCCTGGTTGGAAGCTTCAGTGGGGAAGCCCTGTGTGTATAGATCAGGGACCTCAGCCCTCTCTCTGAGCAGAGCTTAGGAGACAGTGAATCATCTGTCCTTGGACTTATCCAGGCCAAGGGTCCATGGCCCTCTGGTGAAAGGAGTCAGGTGGTAGGGGGGAGGTGGAGTAAGGCTCAGGCCTCAACCTGGTGGCCTGTGGTCCAGAGACAACCCTGATGATGTTCCCATGGGCCAGGGTTTCTGCACAGCCAAGGTCAGCTGGGCCGAGTGGCAACTGCCCAGTGCAGCCGGGCCTGCATTCCTAGTTCTGACAAATATCAGGCCTGGGTCACTCACTTGTTCCCGGATGGGCCCCTTAGGCATTTGGGTTGTGAGCCCTGACCACACTCATCAGGCTCTGCCTTTCTAGGTTCACCCGCAGGCCCACCTGGGGCAGGAGGGGAGGCGGCAGGACCTTCCCACAGGCTCAGGTGGGAGCACATGGCACGAGTGCCCGGCCATGACTGTGATGCCAGATGGCATCTGGACCCCACCCGGCTTGAGACCCTCCACTGCCCGCCCCTCCTCCCCGTCCACACTCTGCCACACTGCCAGGGTCTATCATGGTCTCAGGGATGGGTTGTTTCCACCCAGGGCAGCAGAGTCACACATGGGGCCTCCTGCCCTGGAGAAGAGACAGTCCCCAGGACAGGTGCTCTGTGAGCTGAGATGAGGGACAACATAAGGACGTGTGCCCTCCCCCTGGCCCAGGAGGACGGCCCAGGGCAGGTTGCCGGCAGCAGTGGGGGAGATGGAAGGTGACCGGTGGACTGGGGGGCAAAGGGGACTGGACACTAACCTGGGGAAGCACAGTGGGGCAGCTAAAGGGATTGGGAAGAAGAGATCGGAAGGCAAGGTGGTGCTGAGAAGCCCAGCTCTCCCTTCTCCCTCTTGACTGGGACGGACCCTGACCTACGCTTTTCAGATCTGAGTGCAGAAGACCAGGAGGGAGTAGTCTTCATGGGGAGGAGATTCCAGCTGATGCCTGACCAGACTGGGGCAGATTTCACCGTGGCCCCATTTGATTCCATGACGGCTACAGGAGTTGGGACTAATATCCCCATTTTACAGAGGAGGAGACTGAGATGAGACTTGCCCAGGGATGAGTAGAGCCACTAGGTAACAGCAGGGCTCCTGGGTGTGTCCCAGGTCTGCTCTTTGAGGAACTGCTCTGGGCCACCAGGAGCAGGTCTGCTGGGGAGGACAGAGCTTGGGCTCAGGAGCCAGGCTTGGTTTCCTAAAGGTAATATGGGAAATAAACCAGCCCCAGGCAGGGTCACTGGAGGACAGTGTAAGGTGATGTGTTTGAAGCACCTATCACAGAACTAGTCACAAACATCACCTTCCCTGCTTCCCTCCTTCACAACCTCGGTGAATAAACCCAGCATTTACAGGCATCAACCCCAGGTGGGTGGGGACCCAGGGAGGTCAGGAGTCTAGAGGGGCAGCAGGAGCAGTTCTTCCTTCTATTAGGATCAGTGGTGATGCTGCTGTTTATGGGTCCCCACCACCCCCAGCCCGGGGCTGGACACCCTGCCTATGGGATCTCAGTCCCCTTCTCAGCCCCTTTGATGGCCAGCGGCCCTGAGCTCAGAGGGAGACACTCAAGCCAGGTCTGCTGACTGAAACTGGAGTCTCTCTAGAGCATCAACCCATGTGCTTCCCACGTGATTGTGCTTCCCTCCTCTGAGAAGCTGGCTGGGCAGGAGGCAGGGAGCCCTGGAGAGGGGCCACAGCACACGCTGCCCTCTGGGGACTGACCCTCACCTCGGGGCCCACCCGGGAGGTAGGGGGGCCTCCCCATCTTTTCTCTCCCCTGGGGGCATCCAAACCCCAGAGCCAGAAGCAGGAAGTCTGGTTAGAGATTTCCTTTGGGAAAGCTTTTCCTCTGGGAATCCTTGTTCCTCTCCTTTCAAGGAAGCCTGAAACCCTGGAAGGAACCTTGGGCTGGGAGTCAGGGAGCCTGGGCTCACCTTCCAGGTCAGGCTGTACCACTGTACTAGCCCCCTCTGAGCCTCAGCTCAGTGGCTGAGCGAGGGCATCTAGAGGGTCCCTGGAGCAGCCGCCTAACCATGTTAAAGACCCAGCCCCTCACACCACCTGCCAGTGTCCGCCCCGCCGGTTCTGACTGCAAGGCAGCCTGGGGGCGAGCCAGCCCAAGGGCTCCACTTGGTGGCCACGCTCAGCCAAACATGCAGCCACACCCAGCAGCTTCCAGTGTTCATTAATTAATCTTAAGAGCAGAGGTCATGACCCTAAAACATGGGAGACAGGGCAAGAGAAAACCCAGAGAGATCAAGGTGCACCTCCCCAACCCTTCCCAGACCAGGCTTTCAGAGTCAGTGGTGCAAATGGAAGGTACCGCCATTGTAAATCTGTCTGAGTGTAAAGCACTGGAGTTTGGGGTCGGATGGGCCTGGACTTTAATCCCTGGGGTTCTTAACCTCACCTCGAGTCCCTCACCCATGCAGTGGGCTATTTAGGGCACATCCTGCAGGACTATAGCCCTCTCTCTGCATGAGCAGGCAGCCAAGGGAGATGGCAGGGTCAAGGCTGGATCCATGACAGGTGTCCACCTGGTGGTGCTCAGCCCTTAGGCCAGTGGCTCATCCATGGCTGCACATCACAATCACCTGCCGCTTGGGCAGTGCTTCTCAAAGCATGGTCCCCGGACCAGCAGCAGAACATCAACAGGGTACTTGTTGGGAATGCAGATTCCTGGGTTCCACCCCAGACCTTCTGAATCAGAAACTCTGGGATGGGGCTCAGCAGGCTCCAGGTGATGCTGGTGCTTGGTCCAGTGTGAGAACACAGTGCTTAGCTACTGGGGGGTGCTGAGAAAACTCCTCATGTGATTCAGATGTCTTAGGATTCAAAATCACCTGTGAAGGTCAAAATACTAACAGGTGCCTGCCTCACCCCCACTCCCCCACCCTAACTTCCACCCCTAGGGAGTCTGGTTCAGTGGAGCCAAAGCAGGACCCAGTCAGGGATTAAAATAACAACTCTGCAGCTGATTCTACTGCACAGTCACTGCTCTGGTTTGGATCCTTCTCTCCATACCCTACTCATGCCCTTCCTTTAGAGAGCCAGGCCCTGCAGCAGAGGGCAGCAGTTCTCCTAGAACGCCAGGTTGTGTACAGGATAATCACCAGTTATCGAATTTGGAGGCTGCTTGAGCTGTGACAGGCATGGTCCTGGACACTTTGTTACAGCATCTCACAAGAACCCTATGAATTGTTACAAGTTCCTGCTTTACAGATGGAGAAACTGAGGCACAGAGAGGTTAAGTAATTGGCCCTAGGTCACACAGCTACTAAATGGCAGAACCCAAATTTCAACCTAGTTCCCACAGACTCCAGAGTCTACCACCTTTGCTTCCTTATTTTACAAATGAGAGGTGGGATGACTTGCTGAAGGTCACCAGGGGTGGCACCCATCACTCCTCCTGTACCTTTGCCTGGAAGCTCACCAGTGCCCTGGAACCAATTTCAAGATGGGATGAATGGACCTCTGAGTGGGTGTCACCCCCAGGAAATAATGCCACGCTCCCAGGAATAAATGCAACTGGAAAAGGAGGTGGAGGCAGGGTATTTGCGGTTTTTTGTTTTAAGTTTTATTTATTTATTTTTGGCTGCATTGGGTCTTTGTTGCTGTGCACAGGCTTTCTCTAGTTGCGGTGAGGGGGGCTTCTCTTTGTTGAGGCGTGCGGGCCTCTCATTGCAGTGGCTCCTCTTGCTGCGGAGCATGGGCTCTAGGAGCAGGGGCTTCAGTAGTTTTGGCACGTGGGCTCAATAGTTGTGGCTCGTGGGCTCTAGAGCACAGGCTCAGTAGTTGTAGTGCATGGGTCCGCGGCATGTGAGATTTTCCCGGACCAGGGCTCGAACCCGTGTCCCCTGCATCAGCAGGTGGATGCTCAACCACCACGCCACCAGGGAAGCCCTGAGGCAGGGGTATTAATTAAGTCACAGGAACTTCTTCCTGGACCCACAGGATTCAAGACATTAAGGAAATTGACACTTGTCCCTATCCTGGCTCAAGTGTTCGTTGTCTTCTCAGTGCTAGGTGGTGTCCACCAACACCCGGCTCAGAGAGAAGAAAGAAAAAGACAAGAGGAGAAGCCGAGGGAGTAGAGAAAATATAGAGTCATTTTATTGCTAAAAATATTTTTCCAAAAACAAGGGCATTTTTGTTTTGAAGACACGAAGGTCTGTAGTCCTTGGGGAGGGGGCTGAATACCACCAGACGGGCAGTCCTCGTAGTTCTCGAATTCTCCTGGAGATTCGGTAGAGCTCCATTGTTGCCCTGGCGTCTTCCACCGAGTTGTGTCCCGACACGCTGTCCTGCAGACACAGGTACAGAGTGGGGACTTGGGGTGCGGCTGAATCCAGGCGCCCATGTGACCCGGGCCTTCCCTGCTCACACCCTGACTTCCGGGACTGAAGTGGGTCAGTGGGTGAGTCTCCCCAGGCCTCTGACACCCTGGACTCAGCAGGTGGCTGGAGCAGGCCTGGCTTCACCCATTAGCACTAGACCCAGGCATGGCCAGGCACAGAATCCAGCATCCTGAGGGCCAGGCTGTGCCCTCCAGGCGCTTACAATCCCCTGGGTGTGGGCCGGGCACTGCAGACTTGGCCTCAGACCCAGAGGGGCTGAAGCAGTTCTCACAGGGAGCCCCAGGGCAGCGAGGAATGTGGACACAGATGTTTCTAAGGGGCTCCTTGCTCAGCACGTGAACAGGGCTCTTCAGTGAATCCACGTGCTGACACTCTGTCCTCGGTCCCTGGTGCCACAAGCGCAACAGAGGGGCCCGACCTCAGGCCCATCCCCTGTCTCCTACACGTTCCTGCTCCCCAGCCAAGCCGCCCCCCACTCCTCAGGCTGGGGCTCGGTCTCTCCCCTCCCCGGCGCCCCCTCTCTTGCCTCCTCCACTAAGACGCCCCCGTCACACTCCACTCAGACCTGGTGTCCTGCCTGCCCCCTGTCTTCCGTCCCTGCTCCAGGACACCTGCCCTCCCCTCTGTGGACACGCCCCACAGATGTGCTGATGCTCAGGTCTCGGGCCACCCTCCGTTCAACCACGAGTTTCTCAAGGATGGGCTGGGCCTTGCTCACCCGGGTGCTCAGCCTCTGGTCCAGCCTGGCCCAGAGCAGGTGCTTCATAAACGTCCACTGTGCTGGAAGGGCCCACGTGTGGCCGCAGCTCCTAGTGTCCAGCCCGCCTCCCTGGGCCCTTCCACCTCGGTGAGCTCCCAGGCCCCAGCACACGCCTGCCGGCTCCTGGAGACTGCTTTGCCTGTGGGTTTGAGCTCAGGGTCCCTCTCTCACTTTTGGAACCCCCCTCGTTGGATATCTGCCGCTTTCCTATCTGGGGGGGCAATTCCAGAGGCTTCTGCCTGGGGCTCTGGGGGGGCCTGCTCTGTCTGTGGCTGCAAGTGCTGAGGAATTAGGGCCCCGGGAGCAGCATCAGTTCCTGCCTAAAGGGAGGTGTGTGTAAATAGTGCGGCTCCCTGGATACATCTGCGCTCTGTGCTCTACACCATTTCGCAGAGTTAGGCAGGGGGATTAAGCTTCAGTTACCCACAGGGAAACTGGCACGATTTTGAAAACACACAAAAACGCCTTGACTGGGTGCCTTCCCTTCCCTGCCGCTCATCCTCACTCTACCAGGGCTTCCTGGGTCAGCTCTCACATAAATGCCCTGCCCTCCTGGAGAAACCCCTACCCTCTCACACAGCCTCTCAGGACTAAGGGGAGGCTGAGCATCCTTGGGGCCAAATATTTGCTCCGCAGCTACTGGGAGACTTTACAGTCCTAGCGGGAAGGGCCAGGCCCCCAGAGCTGGCAATCCGGCCCCAGGCTGGGAAAGGGGTGGTCCTCACCTGGATGCGCCATCCAAGGAGGCGCTGGCTCAGCACGCGGAGGGAGACACGCCGGCAGTACAGCAGGCCGGCCTCACGCCAAAGAAGCTTGTCCGCGGCCGTGTCGTAGATGGCATAGTTCCTCATGTTCTCCTTCAGCGCCTTGAAGTCGTGCTTCAGGTCGTGACCCACCACCAGCTTGCCTTTCAGGAGCTGCAGGATCTGGCCAGGAAGACATGCACCCTACACGTCACGCAGGGCACTTCAGGTGGGTCTGGGGCAACTTGGTGCCATCACGGGGGGCTGGCCTGAGCTGTGTGACTATGAGCAAAGTCCTCCTGGACTTGCTGTGTGACTATGAGCAAATCACCATCCCTCTCTGGGCTTGGAACATATATACCATCGATAAAATGAGGAGACTGGACCAGGCCCCTTCACCCTCAACAGTTTAGTGATGCCGGAAGGCCCATCCCAACTCCTTCCGTGGTTTCTGTGTGATAGCAATGGCCACGAGCCAGGCATTCGTTGTGCATCACATACATTATGTCGTTTAATCCTTTTAACAGCCCTCCTGTGGCAGGCGGGTTGACCTCCCAGAGATGCCCACTCCCTAATCCCCAGGCCCTGTGAACATGTTACACGGCAAGGGAAAATTAAAGTTGCAGATGGACTTGAGGTTGCTAATCAAATGACCTTAAATTAAGGAGAGTTTCTGGATGATCCAGGTGGGCCCAGCATAATCCCAAGGTCCTTATATGTGGAGGTCAGAGAGATCTGACATGTGAACTGGACAGGCTGCCTCTGGCTGTGGAGGTGGAGGAAGGGGCTGAGAGTTCGGAACAGGGGCGGCCATAGAAGCAGGCAAGGGCAAGGAAACAGATCCCCCTCCAAAGGCTCCAGAAATGAACACGGCCCTACTGACACCTTGATCTCAGCCCAGTGAGACCCACATCGGACTCCTGAACCACAGAAGCGTAAGACAATAAATTTTCGTTCTTTTAAACCACCCGGTCTGCAGTTCTGTTACAGCAGCCATAGAAAACCCATACAGCTATGAGGGAGGATTGTGTTTAACTGAATTTTGCAGTTGAAAAAACTAAAGTGCTAAGAAGTGGAGTCATTTACTCAAGGTGACTCAAGGTGACTCTGATGAATTTAAAATATTTGCAGATTCCTTGACACTCCTCACAGAAAAGATGGAGTCTAATTCCCCTCACCTTGAATATGGGCCGGGCTGTGTGATCTCTCTGTGGGGCCAGTGTCCCGGGAGCCCTGAGTTACTCTGAAGCCACCATGCTGGGGAGACCACCCTGACGTAGGGAGATGTGCCCAAGGCCCCCAGCACCAGCCACAGCACAGGTGGGTGAGCGAACCATTCTGTGATTCTAATCCCGGGCCTGCCAGGTGCCTCAGCCAACCAGCTGTCCCCGTCTGCCGAGCCCTGCCCAGATTGCGGATGCCTGAGCGACATAAATATTGACACTGTTTGGAGCACTACGTTTTGGGGTGACGTGCTAAGCGTCATTAGATAACTGAGACAAGTCACACGGTTAGTTCGTGGCAGGGCCAGCCCTCAAAGCCAGCTTATCACCACCACATTATGCTGAAAAATCCGCCTGCTCCAGGCCTCCGCCAGCCCAGCTGCCAAGCTGCAGAGGGCAGCCCTCAGGGTGCCCCAGTCCTGTGCCCTGCACGTATGCCCAGGCCTCCGTTCTCACCTCCTCTCCCACGGTGGCCCTATGGAGAGCCTCAATCATTGGCCACACAGGTGGGTCACCTTTCCTTCCCTTGGCTGCCACTGGGGAGGACGGAAGGGGGACCTTGGAGCGAGCTGTACCAGGCGCCAGCTGAAGGGCAGCTCATGGGCATCTCAGGCCCCCCTAGGACAGCTCTCTGGCAGCCTTCATCTCTTCCTCTGTGCCCGAGGAAGGAGCCCTCTGGATGGCTAACACCGTCCGGTGTCCTGCTTCTGCTTCTAGTGGCTTCCCCAGACATCCCATGGGGTGTTTGACTTGCTCCCCCTTGTGGCCACTTTGCAGAAAGAAGCTAAGGCTCCAAGAAGTGAGGTGACCTGTCCACGGTCACAGCACTGGAGGCAGAGCCGGTCCATCCACCGTCAACAGGTAATGTCACAAGCCTGCCCCACTGGTACCATGGTTTTCTTGGGGTCCTCCTCTGGACAGACCCTCACCCAACCTAGGGACTGGAGAAAGAAAGCACTCAAAGAATAAAGCTGGGCCACTCCTGAGGGACACCAGTTCTTGTCACACTTGGGCTTAGGAATCCCCGGGTGAATCTCACCAAAATCTGGATTCGGATGTGGGATTCTACATTTCTAACAGGTGGTGCTGATTCTGCTGGTCTGTGGGTCACGCTGAGTAGTAAGGGCACACAACCTCAGAGCAGCAGCTCGAGGGGAATCCTACGTGTGGAGGAAAGGGCTCGGGCAGCACACAGGGGATAGGTAGAGGCCCAGGGCCAGTGGATGTGGCTGTGCTGGGCAACTGTAGGTCACACGCCTTTCCTTGCTGACATCCTTTATGTTTCTGAACAATGGGGCCTGTTTTCCTGTCTATGAGCTGACTCAGGGCCAGTTCACACAAAGCTCTGAGGGGACTGTGCCACCCTAGAGTCAGCCACAGCAGCCGGTCCCAGGCGTAAGAGGGCCAAGTCATTGTGAGGCAGATTCCTGGGAAATTCATCACTTCCCGAGCCCCAGGGTCCCGGTGGTGGCGGGGGGAGAGGGGTACATTCAGGACCATGAGACTCATCATGAGACAAATAAAATAAGAGGTGGACAAGCAGAAGGAAGGAAGAAGTAGGGGAAGGAGGAGAACAGTCTGTTTAGCAGAGAGATGCCAACTCTTCAGGACAAAGGTGCCGGGCACCGGGTAGGGAAAGGCTGCTGCAACTCGCTATGTGGTCTCAGGGAGGTTGAAGACGGTCTCTGGGCTTCAGTTTCCCCATTTGTAAGGTGAGGGCCTGGCGACGTGAGGCTCCACGGACTTTCTGTGGCAGGGCTGGGAGGGAAACCCAGGGTGGTGTGGAGGTGCCAGCTGGAGGGGCCTCAGGGCTGTGTGACCTGCTGGCTTCGGACCTGCCCTGAATCAGTGTCATGAGGCGGGTGTGTCAAACACAGGGGAGGGAGGCTCAAATTCCTGGAAAGAACTGGAGTGGGTGGGGAAAGGGACATGCATCGATCTGTTCTCATTGCCTGGCACTAGGCCAGGTACTTTCCTCACCTCATCATGGGGCCTCTCAACAAGAGTGTGTCATTTTATAGTGAAGTGTCTTAGTGTCATTTTATAGTGAAGGGGGTTGTGGATCAGAGAGGGTAAGAGGCTTGCACAGGTCACACAGCTGGTGAGTTGATTGCTGAGATGCAGTGTCCGGATCTGCCTGACCCTGTCACTATTATCACAGTTGTTATTATTACTACTTACTGAGAACATAGGGATTATATTAGCGTTATTAATTTCAGGGTGGAAGTTAATAATTTCTACTGCTGGGCCCATGACGGCACTCACTGAAGATTTCTTGAATCATGAATATGGCCCCTATGAGGCAGGGATTGTCATACCATCTTACCAACAGGGAAAGGGCGGTGCCAGTGGTGTGTACCCATGTCACATGCAGAGGAGTGACAGGCCCTGGTGTTTGCCTGAATTCTCTTTCCACTGTGTTTTCCCTCTAGTCCAGGTATTTCCCAGGCCTGATCAAAAAAATCACCCGAGACCCTTGTTAGAAATCCAGAGGGCAGGGCGCTACTCCAGACCTGCGGAATCAACATCGCCAGGGGAGGGGCATTAGCAAATGTTCCAGGGTATTCTTCCCATCTGCCAAGTTTGGAAATCCCGGCACGGATGCCTGTCCAGCCCCTTAGAGCCCGCTGCTCCCATCATGCATCCATTCTTCCATCTGCCCGTTCATTCATTCCTGGCTGCCAGGAGATGTGATTATAAGGGACTCTAAAGAATGTTGCCCTTGTGGAGGCCCAGGTCCCCTACTGGCATCTTCAGGAGTGACCCTGGTCCCCCTCTTTCCTTCTGTCCCCTGCCAAGCTCTCTGGGTACCCCTGCCCCCAGCTTCTGTCTGCTTACCCGGGGTAAACCTGGATGACGAAATCATCCTCCTCCATCTGGCTGAGCCCCAGAGAGACCTGCCAGGTGGCAGGGCCCCGACAGGGCACTCCAACACAGGCAAGGGCTACAGCACTGGTACAGCTGAAACCAGTCCCTGTTCACAAGCTACTGTGGCTTCCTTTCTGTTTCCCACCTAAACCACGATGCCACACAAGATTTAGTTTCTTTATCTGCAAACTAAGAGTGTCATTATCATTCCCCAATCCCAGTCATGGGCTGGGTGCTACTCAGCATACCAGGTTAACATTAAAAGAGCATTTACTTACAAAAATGAGTTACAGTCTACGGACAATTACCGTTAGATTAAAAAATGAATTAAAAGAGCATTGACCTGTCAGGTGAGAGCCCTGCATCTGAGCACTGAGTTGTAGCCCAGCTTGCTGTGTGTCCTTAGCAAGTCACTGCCCCTCTCTGGACCTTGGTCTCCTCGCAGGTTCCTTCCTGTGCTGACAGTCTGATTTGTGGGGCTCTCTGTAGAACAGGGTTCTCAGCCTTGGGACAACTAACATTTGGGGCCAGATACTCCTTTGGTGTGAGTGTGTGTCCTGTACATTGTAGGATGTTCATTCAGTACCATCCCTGGCCTCAAGCCACTGGATGTCAGTAGCAGCCTTCCGCACCTCACTTATGACAATCAGAAGTGCCTCCAAATCCTCCTGCACTGTTGGTGGGAATGTAAATTGATACAGCCACCATGGAGAACAGTATGGAGGTTCCTTAAAAAACTACAATAGAACTAACATACGACCCAGCAATGCCACTACTGGGCATATACCCTGAGAAAACCATAATTCAAAAAGAGTCATGTACCAAAATTTTCATTGCAGCTCTATGTACAATAGCCAGGACATGGAAGCAACCTAGGTGTACATCAATAGATGAATGGATAAAGAAGATGTGACACATATATACAATGGAATATTACTCAACCATAGAAAGGAACGAAACTGAGTTATTTGTAGTGAGGTGGATGGACCTAGAGACTGTCATGCAGAGTGAAGTAAGTCAGAAAGAGAAAAACAAATACCATATGCTAACACATAAATATGGAATCTAAAAAAAAAAAAAAGAAAGAAAAAAATGGTCAGAAGAACCTAGGGGCAAGACAGGAATAAAAATGCAGACCTACTAGAGAATGGACTTGAGGATACGGGGAGGGGGAAGGGTAAGCTGGGACAAAGTGAGACAGTGGCATGGACATATATACACTACCAAATGTAAAATAGATAGCTAGTGGGAAGCAGCCGCATAGTACAGGGAGAGCTCGGTGCTTTGTGACCGCCTGGAGGGGTGGGATAGGGAGGGTGGGAGGGAGGGAGATGCAAGAGATATGGGGACATATGCATATGTATAACTGATTCACTTTGTTATAAAGCAGAAAATAGCACACCATGGTAAAGCAATTATACTCCAATAAAGATGTTAAAAATAAAAAAAATAAAATAAAATAAGGGCTTCCCCGGTGGTGCAGTGGTTGAGAGTCCGCCTGCCAATGCAGGGGACACGGGTTCGTGCCCTGGTCCAGGAAGATCCCACATGCCGCGGAGCGGCTGGGCCCGTGAGCCATGGCCGCTGAGCCTGCGCGTCCGGAGCCTGTGCTCCGCAACGGAAGAGGCCACAACAGTGAGAGGCCTGTGTACCGCAAAAAAAAATAATAATAAAATAAAATAAAAATATCTGATTTAACTGTAAAAAAAAAAAAAAGAAAAGAAATGCCTCCAGATATTGCTAAATGCTTCCAGATATCGCCTCCGGATTTGCCCTTGTGGGCAAAATCACAGTGCACTGAGAACCACCGTTCTGGATGACAGTGAGACCTATAGGCATCAGAAGATAACAAGGCAGTTACCTTGCATTATAAAAGCAATGTCATCCTATTACAAAAAGTAAAAAACAGAAAAGGGGTGAGGGGAGCCCCCTCAAAATCCTAGTGCCTCGTGGCTGCATGGGCCCTGGGTGGACTGGGGGCCTCAGTGGCTCCCTGGAGCCAGCCTGGCTTCTATGGCCTGGTCTATGGCTCACTGCTAGCCGGGTCCACTTGCAGGAAGAGACAGGCTGGCGAGCCACCTTTGAAAAAGGACTGCAAGAAACCAATGCCTGGTGAGCTGGTGGCTTAGCTGAGAGGTGTCGCCTGGACTTGTGGGGTCTGATAAATGGCTAATAGGCTTCTGCCCTTTGGGGGCTCCCCAGCATAGCTTGGGATCTGTGATCCTGGTCTTTGGGATTAAACTACTGTGGGTGATGAGTGAGGTCAAGGTGCCTCAGCGTCCTCGTTCATGAAAACAGATGATGGTGGTTGCCTCATACCACAGCTTCACTCCAATGCTGCTCCGACACTACCTGTTCATACATCAGGCACTTAGCATTCACAGCCCGCATTTACACACTTTGATCACAGGATCAGAACATCACAAAGCAAGCCCTCAGGCCAGAAATTGAGTCTCTGCTCCACCCCTTTCTTGGACAATTTGCTCAACCTTGTGCCTAAGTTTGCTCATCTGTGAAATGGGGTGATGATACTAGTTAACTACCTCCCGGGGTTGTGGTGGGGCGTAAAGGTAGTGGGGGTATGAAAAGTGCTTAGAACAGGGCCCGGACATGATGCTGGATACACCTGTGCTGCTTCATCACCCCTGTGTTACAGAGGATCCTACTGAGGGGCACAGAGAGGTTTAGCAACAAGCCGGAGGACACAGGGCAATCAGGTGGCAGAGCTGGGATTGGACCCACATCCAGCCAAGTCTAAAGACAGTTTGCTAAAAGTCCGCATGCCCCAACTAAAGATCCCGCATGCCACAATGAAGATCCAGCGCAGCCAAAATAAATAATAAATAATAAAATAAATAGATAATTATAAAAAATAAATCAAGACAGTGCTTGCTCCCTGCCCCCTGGGCTGTACGTGTATTACTGTATCTTGACAGCAAAGGCCAACATGAGGGCAGAGGCAATTCTCTTCCACGCAGCTGCCAGAACTCTTGTATTATGAAAATCAATTCAACTCCAATCCCACAAACATTCTCAGGGCACCTTCTATGTTCAAAGCACAATATCCAACCTGGGGCAGATAAAGTACATGGCAGGAGCTGTGGAGCTAGACAGACCCGTGTGTGTGGCTAGGCAAGCTCTAAAGCGTGTGGGCTATGGGAATTCCCTGGAGGTCCAGTGGTTAGGACTCAGTGCTTCCACTGCAGGGGGCACGGGTTCTATCCCTGGTTGGGGAACTAAGATCCCGAAAGCCAGGTGGCACGGCCAAAGAAAGAAAGGAAGTGTGTGGGCTATAGCAAGGAGGGTGAGACCCCCAGGGGGTTAGAGTAGTGGGTGGGGAGGGTGAGGGGGTCAGGCAGGGCCTCACACAGGACTCCTCTGGCCTGGGCCTGCCAGAATGGCAGTATTTCTAGGGAAAGGGATGGGGGATGGGAGAGAGTAGGGTTAGGTCTGAAGCACAGTGGGCGATGGCTGAGCTGAGAGAGAAGGCAGAAAATGTAGGTATGTGGTACTTAGAGGACCATGGACGTTGGGTTGCCGGACCTTAGGCAATGGGAGCCTTGGAGGTACTTGAACCAGGGGGTGGGGATGGGAGCGGGGGCTATGATCTGAGCCAGGCCTGGGGAAGTGTCTCTGGCAGCAGGGTAGAAGACAGGGGCAGGGAGCATACATTGTGCAGCAGGCAGAAAACGAGGGCCAGAATCTAAGACCGAGGTTCTCAAGGGAAGCTGGAGAGGGGACGGGTTGTAAAATCTGACTTTCTGCCTTGTTCTCTCCACAGGCACGTTGATGACCTTCAGCCATGAGCCAGGCACTGTGCTTAGGGATACAGACGACATCACTACACCCAACCTACACAAGGCCAGGAAGGAGGCATTAGTACTCCCCATTCACTGATGAGAAAACTCAGGCTCAGAAAGTTTCAGTAACTTGCCAAAGGTCACACAAACCAGTAAGTGATGGAGCAGGAAATGTGAACCGCAGATGTGGTTCCAAAGAGCTGCCCGGTCTTTAGATCCCCGCCTCCCTCCTCGAATGGCTGTTAAGTGCCTACTCTGGACAGCACTCCGTGTTACACACTGGAAGGGCCCGGCATAATCTCCAACTGAGAAACAAAAGCATTTTGGCACCAAGTCTGGATGAGGACCAAGGTGTCCTGACTCCCAGGCCAGTGCTGGAGGGCGTCCAGGGAATCGCATTTCTCTTCTGCCCTTTCTGCTGCTGGGATGGGGAGGGAGGCCGGGGAGGAGAAGGGACGGGGCCAAGCCGCCCACCTGACTGCTCCGTGGGGCTCTGAGTGTGGGCAGCTCCATGTAGTATCCCTGGGTCTCCCATCGGCACCTAAAGCACGCCACCTTTCTTCGTGTTGCCCTCCCCTTCTCGGTGACTCACCTTTGTTCTCCTCTGTCCTAATGTTTCCTTCTTTCCGATCTTCTGGATGCTACTGATGACTAAGACACTGCTCCCTGGGGTCTCTAACTCTTCTCTCTGCTGCCATCTCTTTCCTCACTCCCATCCGTCTCCCCAGCACCCCCGTTCAGGTTTTCTTGACAGTGGTTTTCCTGCCATGCTATTGCTCAAGAATCTTCAGTGGCTCTCTATGGCCCACTGAGTTGCATACACAGACTCCTCCCTCCCCTTTGGCAAATAGCACCAGCCTCATGGAGCCTTTCCAGGACCACCCTGATGTACTCTGTCCCCTCCTCAGGGCTCCTTAGTACCCTCTTAGTACCTCTAGAACAGTGCTGTCCAATAGAAAGAAACATAACGTGAGCCACATACGTAATTTTAAATCATCACCAGCCATATTTTAAAAGGTAAAGAGAAATAGGTGAAATTAGTGTTACTGTTTTATTTAACCTAATATATAAAAATATATAAAATACTACCATTCTACATATAATCTATATTTTTAAATTATTGAAGTACTTTATGGTTCTTTTTTCATTCAAGTCTTTGAAATCCAGCGCATATTTTACACTTACAGCACATCTCAGTTCAGACAGACCAGCCACTTTTCAGGTGCTCACCTGTCACCCGTAACTGGTGGGACCCTACTGGACACACAGCTCTAGAGGTTTTGAGCCTTCCACATTCTAGTTATCTGAACTTGTGCGAGTTGCTTAGTGTTATGGGTTGAATTGCGTTCCCCCTCAAATTCATTTGTTGAAATCCTAACCCCAACCACCTCAAAATGTGACTTATTTGGAAATAGGGTCATTGCAGACGTTATTGTTAGGATGTCATAATGGAGTAGGTTGAGTCCCTAACAAATACAACCGATATCCTTATAAAAAGGGGAAATTTGTGAGACATGCACACAGGGAGAATGCCATGTGAATATGAAGGCGAAGATTGGGGTGACATTTCTCCAAGCCAAGGAACATCAAAGATGGCCAGCAAATTGTCAGAAGCTAAGAGAGAGACAGAGAACAGGTTTTCCCTTGCAGCCTTCAGAAGGAACCAGCCCTGCTGACACCTAGATCTGGGACTTCTAGAACTAGTCTCTAGAACTGTGAGAGAAGACATTTCTATTGTTTAAGCCACCCACTTTTTGGTACTTTGTTTCAGCAGCTCTACCAAATCACTGTTTAGTTCAAGAGAGCCTCAGTTTTCCTCATCTGTAATATGGGGACAACAAGGAAAGAAACCTAACAGCTAACAGTTTTTTAGTACTTATATAGGCACTCTCTCCAGGCCCTTTTCCAATCCTCACAATAATCCTGTGAGATTGCTGCTGTCATCACCCCCATTTTCTTTTCCAGATGGTGAAATGGGGTACAGAGAGGGTGAGGAACTTGCTCAAGGTAACTTAGCAGGTAAGGAACAAAGCCAGGATTCAAACTTGGCCCTCTTAGCTCTGAGCTAACAGCTCCTGAAGACACTTTTGGCAGACTGTTTTGTGAGGCATGAGCTCCTGGATGGAGCTCAGGAGAGCATCCAGTGAGTAGCCAGTGCTCAGAAAACAGGGGCTATTGTTGTGGGCTTATCTCCGGCACCTGGAGCCTGGCACATGTGCAGTATGTGGGACTGAGGTGAACCTCAGTTCTTTGTGTTCTTCATGAACTTCCCCAGGGTGAGTTCACCTTCCCATGAATGACCAACCCTGGTGCTGAGTGGCTGAGTTTCGTTTTCTTCTAGTGATTCAGAGAAACAGAAAGTAGACTGGAGATGTCACAACAAGTTGAAGGGGAAGAGAATGGGAGATTTTGGTGTGCCACACCCATCTCTATGAGTGGATGGCCTGTGGTGGGTCTGGGAGCAAGCTCTCCCTGAGCTCCGTGGACTCTGGCTGGCCTGTCCTTCAGGACCAGGAGGGCGCCCTGCCGAGCGCCCAGCCAGTGAGGGCCTCCACCCAGGACCCGTCCCCCATTTCCCCCACAGGGCTCCCCAGAGGTAGCTGGTATAGAGGAAAGAAGGAGGAATCTAGCCCCCAAATCAGTATGCAGGGAACAGCAGGCAGGACTCAGCTTCCCCATCGTAAGACCAGCAAGGTGTACCAGATGCCCCGAAGGCTGCTCCCAGACACGAGTCTAAGGTTGTCTGATGGCAGGAAGCCTCCTCAGGGATGTGATGGACACACCAACGTGTTTCTCATGCTCTGGTGCTCCCCACGCATGGGTGGCAGGGAATCTGACATGGCTGGGGTCACAGGTCACAGCTCCGGCAACCAGGGGAGGTGCTGGGGAAGTGTGTATGTGTGTGTGTGTGGGGGGGTATATGTGTGTTGGCCTGGATGGCATATGGCCCTTCTCTTACCTCCAGCCTGGCCACGGCAAACGGGGTGGCCCCCTCCATGTTCTGAGCCGTGATCCCACTGACGGGGGTTCTGTAGTCGGTGATCTCGCCCTCAGGCCGGATGAACTTGTCGTAGAGCACGGTGCGTGGTAGTCTACGAGACTGCAGCGAGCCAAGCCACTCTCCCTGAAGGGCCCCAGCCCCACCATCTCGCAGTCCATGGCCACCACATCTGTGCCTCTTGCCATGTTCCACCGGGACCCTCAGATGTGCTGGAGAGGGGGCGGCAGGAGGGGCATCACATGAGGGCCAGCTGAGACCCCAGGCGTCCTCAGCCACCTCCCAGCCAGCCTACACCCTCTGCCCTGCCCTTTGTCACAAACACCACCTGGCACAGACGGAAGTTGGCCTCTTGCCACCCCAACTGGCTTCTTCAGCCGGCAGTCCCAGGGCCTCTCTCTGGTCCCATCCGGCAGCCTCAGGACCAGGATATCCCCTCCCAGCACCTCCCCTGGCTGCTACCCCGGAGAAATGCCTTGAACCCACCACCCTGTCTCCCACTCTTACCGGCCTGCCTCTCTGGTGCCCCTTCTCAGCTACTGCAGTTGCTCTTAGCAGTGACTCATCTCTGACTTCAAGCCGGGAATCCTGACCCTGTTTCAGTTTCTGGTTTGGTATCAAGTGAAATCAGGGGCGGGAGGCGGGGCACGTGGACTGGGCTGCTTCATCTCCTCGGCCGGCTCGGGAGCTCAGTGTCCTGAGTCAGAATTGACCAAGCTTGCCGGCTCCTTGTCCATGTGTCCCATCTTTGCCCCTGCCCTCCACCTAATCGCTCAAGCCCTCCCCCTCCTCGGATGACGCAGCTGATGTGGATGGAGTGGATTGCAACATCTGTCTTTCATTTCTCACCCTCTGCCTGGGGAATAAACATCCCCAGGACTGGAGCCCAGGGAATGTCCCACAACTTCCGGGGCCACCACCAATCTGACAACTCTGTGAGGTCTTTTTTTTTTTTTTTTTAATATTTATTTATTTATTCGGCTGCACCAGGTCTTTGTTGTGGTATGTAGGCTCTTAGTTGTGGCATGCGGGATCTAGTTCCCTGACCAGGGATCGAACCCGAGACCCCTGCATTGGGCGCATGGAGTCTTAACCAATGGACCACCAGGGAAGTCCCCCGGTGAGGTCTTTTATGGGGGCAGGGAGAGCTGGCTCTTGGGACACTGAGGTTATTGATTGGGAAGGGCAGGAGAAGGTTGGGGTGCAAGAGGGGCTAGCCCCCACTGCCGACCCAGTAAAGCCCTACGGCCTCTATTGGCTCAGGGATGCCTCAGAAAGGGTCATTGGTCTGCCCTCGACGTGCTCTGCCTCCAGCTGGACTGACACTGTTTTGAGGACAAGGAGAAGCAGGCCTGGAGGGAGCCCCACCAGCCCGGCCATATTTCCCAGGGGCAACGCTCTCCCAAGCTAGAACTTTGACCCGTTAGAACAATGCCTAACACATAGGGAGCACTCAACATTTATTGAATAAATGAATGAGTTACATCCGGGGCAAAAATAGAATCAGCTTTAATGAGGAAATTGTCCATTATATACTGTGGTGAGTTGAGCGCTCCCATCTTGCCTCCTACCCCAGATCCATATGGAACAAGCTTTGAGCTGTCGAGCTGAATCTGACAGCCCCCCGTTGTCACAAAGATTTGTGGCTTGGAAAGGAATTTCCCCAGGTTCTCGGTGTTTTCACCAAGTGACATCCAGCTTCATTTAACAGACCTCAAAAAGAAAACCAGATACTGACATACGTTTAAAGGATAAGTCATTGTTCCTGTTTGTCGCTCAACTGGTGGGAAGTTGAGTTAGAAGAGGTTATTTGGGGTTCCCATTCTGAATGAGCTACTTTTTCTTGAATTCAGGCTGTCTGGGAATTTTTTGTTTCTCAAATGCATAAAGGATTGTCACCCTGATTTAGGGGGAGATGAAGCAAAATTCCCGTTACTTTAAATGAACATGCATTGAAAAGGCAACCCCCTAAAGATCCAATTGGAGGTTTCTGTTTCTACAGTCCCCGTAGGACCCCATGCACCCTCTGGTGATCGGCCCACATCAACATCCCCACTACAGGCCTCACCCCCTCTCTTCCACTGGCCACCTCAGGACTCAGGCAGAACACGTACTCACCCCTGCGATTCTTTTCCCCACGGGTCCTAAACCTGCACCGTGGTCAACTCCAAACCTGCATCTTCCAGTCTTCTCTGCATTTCTCCTTTTCTACCCACACCCTACCCCAGTCCTCACCTGCCCTACCTCCATCTTCACGCCCTGCTCTAAATTATCCTTCAAATCTTACCAGATTTAAGTTCTCCAAAATCGAATCTCTTACACTGTCATGGTACTTTGCTCAAGAACCTAGTGATTTCCTGCTGTCCAAAAAAAAATAAACCTCAACTCCCACGCAGTCCCCAAGACCCTCTTACATCTGTCCCACCTGCCTTTCCAATCTCATCTTGCACCACTATCCAATCTAAGACTCTTTTTTAGGTTTTGACCTAAATTGATGGCCTTCCGTGTGTTCACATGTTGACTCCTTCAGAAGAGATCAGTCATTCCATAATTCATTTATCACGTGCTAAGCCCTAGGGTTAGCAGGGGTATAATCAGGTCTGCACCTTCAGGTCAAGGAGATGTACAGTCGTGCTACAAGGTCAGCCCCTGTCCCACACCTGCAGTTAGCACCCCCTTCTCACCTCCTTCCTGCACACTGGCTTCTTCTCTGTCCCCAGAGCCTGGGCATTTGCTGTGCCAGTCTGGAAAGCTCTTCCTCCAGGTTATCTATCCAGTTTTCTCCCTTTCCCTCAGGTCTCCCACCAAGGCCTTTCTTGGCATCTATTTAAATCTACACCCTCATCCCCTTCCCAGGTTTCTTCTATAAGAATTGATGCCATCTGAGATACCACATATTGGACTTGTTCACTTACTGTTCCCCCTCCCACTTGCACCTGGAACCCTGCCTGGATCACACTGAATTTTTTCAAATGTATTGTGCGCTCTGAGGTTGGACACAAACATTGGCGAGTAACAGCCTAGGAGAGGAATCCCTGACCCCAGCCAGGGGGATGGGATGGGGATTTCCTAGTGGGGATGCTTCCCAGGTTTAACTGGTGTCACTCATTGGCCAGACCAATCCACAAATTTCCTTGGGTAAGGGGGAAAGTGAGTCATTCAGGGCAAACCTCTCAGCCTTACAAGACACGCATCCTGCCAGTTGGCCCACCTGCAGTGCCTGTAGCAGGTTAAAGGCTGCCACTGTATGGCCTTCTCTGAACCCCCAGCATAGGACACAGGCCGAGTGGATGAATCATAACGGTGGGTCAGATACCTCTCCCTACAGGCAACCTGCCCTTTGAAATCCAGCTCAACTGTCTCCAACCTCAGCTGGTCACGTACCCCTAAAATGTGTATGTGAATTTCTAAATTATATACCACAGATGGAAACACCTCAGTCAAATATCGGCAATTTAATGTGGTTCAACTTAAAACATGTCAAACTGTGCTATGGAATACTGTTTTGTTTTGTTTTGTTTTTGTGGCTGTGTCGGGTCTTAGTTGCAGCACACGGGATCTTAGATGAGGTGTGCGGGCTCAGTAGTGGCAGCGCGTGGGCTTAGTTGCCCTGCGGCATGTGGGATCTTAGTTCCCCAACCAGGGATTGAACCCGTGTCCCCTGCATTGGAAGGAGGATTCTTAACCACTGGACCACCAGGGAAGTCCCTGGGATACATTTTTTTTTTTTTTTTGCGATACGCGGGCCTCTCACTGTTGTGGCCTCTCCCGTCGCGGAGCACAGGCTCCGGACGCACAGGCTCAGCGGCCATGGCTCACGGGCCCAGCCGCTCCGCAGCACGCGGGATCCTCCTGGACCGGGGCACGAACCCGTGTCCCCTGCATCGGCAGGTGGACTCTCAACCACTGAGCCACCAGGGAAGCCCTGGGATACATTTTTTAAAACATAAAAAAGAATGTGTTAAAAATAAACTATATACCAATAAATATGTGAAAAAGATACTCAACATTACTAATCATCAGGGAAATGCAAATCAAAACCACAACGAGGTATATCACCTCACACCTGTCAGGATGACTATTATCAAAAAGACCACAAATAACAAGTGTCGGTGAGGATATGGAGAAATTAGAACCTTTGTGCACTGTTGGTGGGAATGTAAAATGGTGCAGCCACTGTGTAAAACAGTATAGAGATTCCTCAAAAAAATGAAACACAGGGAATTCCCTGGCAGTCCAGTGGTTAGGACTTGAGCTTTCACTGTTGTGGGCCGGAGTTCAATCCCTGGTCGGGGGAAACTAAGATCCTGCAAGCCACGGTGCGGCCAAAAATAAATAAATAAACAAACACAATTACCATGGTCCAGCAATCCCACTTCTGGATGTATACCCAAAAGAATTGAAAGTAGGGTCCTGGAGAGACACAGCAGCATTACTCACAATAACCAAGAGGGAGAAGTAACCCAAATGTCTGTTGATGTATGGATGGATGAATGAACAAAAGGTGTCATATACATACAAATGAATTATTATTTAGCCTTAAAATGGAAGGAAATTCTGACACATACTACAACCTCGGGGACAAACTCTGAGGACATTATGTTAAGTGAAATAAGCCAGACACAAAAAGGCAAATACTGTAGGATTCCACTTACATGAGGTACCTAATCAAATTCATAAAAACAGAAAGAACGGTAGTTGCCGTTGGAAGAAGGAGGGAATGAGGAGCTATTGTTTAATGAGTATAGAGTTTCAGTTTTGCAAAATAATACAGTTCTGGAGGCAGGTTGCACAACATTGTGAATATATTTAACACTACTTAACTCTACCCTTAAAAATGGCTAAGATGGTAAATTTTATATTGTGTATTTTATATTTAAAACTAAAAAAAGTTTTTAAAAATAAAAAAAGTGAGTATGTACCTTCAAAGAGAAAGAAGTTTAATAAACTTGTGCTCTATACTAGGGCAGTTATAAGATTTTCAAAAATAAACTATAGTGGGAAGCAGCCACATAGCACAGGGAGATCAGCTCCGTGCTTTGTGACCACCTAGAGGGGTGGGATAGGGAGGGTGGCAAGGAGACGCAAGAGGAAGGAGATATGGGGATATATGTATATGTGTAGCTGATTCACTTTGTTATAAAGCAGAAACTAACACACCATTGTAAAGCAATTATACTCCAATAAAGATGTTAAAAAAAATAAAGGAAAAAAATAATAAACTATAAATTCTGTAGTATTTTCTTGCTACATCCCAAAGCATCATCTTGAAAGCCGCCCACCTCAAAGGTCAAAGCAGCCAGCAAGACTCAGCGCCCCAGCATCACCACCATCCCTCCCCCAAGCCACCCTCCCACCCTAGCTGAAGAATTCAAAGAAAAGGCCACTTCACCCACTTTCTAATTGAGTTTTTTTCCAGGTTTTACAACAAAGCTGATTTTAAACCCAGTACATCTCCCCACTGCTAGCAGTTCCATCCTTCCTCAACCCACAGACCAAAGAACCAAAGCTACTTCTCAACTGTGAGTGTGGCGTCAGCTACAGATGTTTAAGGAACCTAGAACAAAGTCCTGGAGCCAGGCGAGGCGTGGTCAGTGACTCAGCCAGCTCCCAGAGTAATCTGCGGCCCTGCTTTTGCAGTTGCGTGGTTTCAGTGTCTCTCCCTTCCTGGCCCTGCTGCTTTGCTCAGACTGACGTGAAATCCAAGCATCCCGGGGAACGGTGAGAGCCCGGAACCTCTGAGTTGTCCTCAGCAGCCTGTGCCCCACCTGCTGGAACAGCCACGAGGACAGTCCTGTCTGGGTCAAAGCCACTCAACCTGAGGGCGTGTTCAGGTGTTACCCGGAAAGCCCAACACTGATCCTTAAAGAAAACACAGCCGGTCCAGCTTACTAGGCGCCAGGCACTGGGCCAAGCACTCAGCACTTCATCCTCCTAACAACCTGTGAGGTAGGTGGTGTTATTATCCCCATTTTACAGATGAGGGAACAGACTCAAGAGTGAAGTCACACACTTGCCTGAGTCTCAAAGCTATTGAGTAGTGAACAAAGATGGGGCTCAAAGGTTCTGTGTGACCTGAGCTCCGGGTTACCCCAATACCCCCAAACTGCCCCTTAGGAAACAAGGAAAGAGGGGTAGGGGATGAATCCTGACACAGAACATTTTTAGAAATCTGGAGAAAACCCAACCACCAGTGATTGGGGACACCCACCCGAGTGCAACAGCTGCACAGCTGTCAATGCCCGGCCCGGCCCCAGTGGACCCGCCCTCTGCTCCCCTACAGACCCGTGGCCTTGCTCTCAATAAATAAAGATCCCTGTGGGCAATTCTGCACAGGGGTCCCAGAATTCAAACCGCTGTCTTGTTTCTCAGACTTTTGCTTAAGAGAGCCTAGCGCTGGGTGGGCAGGAGGAATGCCTGACTTGGGTCAAAATACATATGCGAGTCTCCACCCAAAGCTCATCTGCCTTCCCTCCTCCCAGAATAGTGCCTGGTGAGTTCTGGTGGCGAGCAAGTGAAGACCCAGCTCCCCACGAGCTGAGGTCTCTGCTATTCCATTGTAGCCTGGCAGCTCCTACGATGGCTACAGCCAGGCTTCCAGTTCTGAGAGAAAGGGACAAAATGACCCTTGAGTGGCCTTAACTCTGTAGCTTCAGGGCGTAGTTATTCTCCTGAAAATGACTGTGGAGGAAGAGGTAGATGGTGACAACAGGAAGAGAGCTTTACCCCAGGTCACTGGGGCGAGACAAGGGAATTCTTGAATAGGGACACCCACCCCACCCACCCCCAAGGAGGGAGAGATCATCCCTTTAGAGAGCACAGCCTGGGGGTGGGGAGTCTGCCGGCGCATCCCCTACTCCTGCTAGGCTCAAGCAGCTATAGCCCACCCGCCATTTTCATGGTGCCTATAAAGTGCCATCAGCAAAACCACAGAATCGGGGACTGTGCTGTGGGCAGATGGTCCCAACACTTTAGGCCCTGGGGGACACTGGTGGCATCCGGCCCCAGCCACTCTCCTGGTCCCCGCTCTCCAGTGGAGCTTCCCCTCCCTCACTCCGTTCTGCCCGGTGCCTCTCCTGTTCCTCTGCTGGTGCCCTGGGCCAGGTCCTCCGGCCAGTACTGGTCCTCCATATACTGCTCCATGTCTGTGCTGCTGTCGGGCTCTCTGTCCTCAGGGTGGGGTTGGAGGCTGCTGGCCTCCTGCTGTTCCCACTTCACCTCCACCAGCCGGTAGAGCTCCATGGCCGTCACGGCGTCTTCCACCGATGAGTGCCCGTGCTGGCCCACCTGCGGACGAGAGCCTACGCATCACTGCCTGCAGTCCTGGTGGGAGCCCAGCGGCCCGGGCTGGGTCCTGGCCCAGAGATGCATACTCTCAGAATGCGGGTGTACAGCCTGGTACAGCGAGAAGGGCATGGGTCCTAGTCACACAGACAAGTGCTAGAATCCCAGCTGTACCACAAGCCTAGCTTCTTGAAGCCCGTTTCCTCAAATAGAAAACCTGGTTAAAAATCCCGGCTTCAGGGCTTCCCTGGTGGCACAGTGGTTAAGAATCCGCCTGCTAACACAGGGAACACGGGTTCAAGCCCTGGTCAGGGAAGATTCCCACATGCCGCGGAGCAACTAAGCCCGTGCGCCACAACTACTGAGCCTGAGCTCTAGATCCCGCGAGCCACAACTACTGAGCCTGTGTGCCACAACTACTGAAGCCTGTGTGCCTAGAGCCTGTGCTCCACAAGAGAAGCCACCGCGATGAGAAGCCCGCGCACCGCAACGAAGAGTAGCCCCTGCTCTCTGCAGCTAGAGAAAGCCTGCGCCCAGCAACGAAGACCCAATGCAGCCTAAAATAAATAAATAAAATAAGTAAATTTATTTTAAAAAAAAAAATCCCTGCTTCAAAGCCTTGAGGAGCAGATGGAATTATGAATGTGAAGCACAGCAGGAGCAAGAGTGATCAGCTGCCCCTGACCGAAGGCTGCAGGAGATGGGGTTCTACATGCAAGCGTGGGGACAGAGCCAGGAACTAGGTGGGAGACAGATCTGAAAGACAGCAGCCCGGAGGGTGTGGCTGGCTGTCACAAAGCACTGGGGAAGGAGGGCGACGGAGAGAAAAAACCCAGGGCTGTGTGGACATGCGGGAGCCCCAGGACTGGGACTGGCAGGCTAGAGGCACAGCCCATGGCCTGTCCGTGGCCAGGCCAGCATGGAGGCCAGGCCCTCTCACTCCCCCAGCCCCCCTGCACCACGCACCTGGATTTTCTTGTGCAGCAGCTGCAGGGCCAGGTCCTTAAGAGAGATGCGGGTCCGGGCGTGGAGGCTGGGCTGGCTGAGGAGGCTGGGGACATAAGTGGTGTCCCGGGTCTGGCCCCGAGGGTGGATGTACTTGAGGGCCTGAAAGTCATTGTGCAGGGCGTGCCCCACCAACACCTTGCCCTTCAGGAGCTTGAGGATCTGTGAACAGAGGAGGAGTCGGGAAGGCCCCACTGTCAGGCGGGCACAAGACACATCCTGACACCCTGACCAGTGGGCGCGGGGACCCCTCTGGAGTGAGGCAGCGCAGAGGGGCGACCACGGGCTCCACTGTCAACCAAGTTGCCCCGAGCTTGAATCCAGACCCTCTACTCACTACTTGCTATAATCAGGGGGCCGTTTAAGCTTCCTGCACATCTGCAAAACAGGAAAGCTGGCAACGGCATTGGTGGGGTGGTAGTGAGCATTAGGGGCTCTTGGATGGGTAAGTGACCCCATACAAGCACTCTTTCCTGCCAGCACAGGCTCTTCTCTCTCAGCCCGGAAGACCTCGCCAGCCCCCCGGCACCCCCCACCCCCACCAACTCCTCTCATGGCAGGTCTCAGCTTACACATCAGCAGGCCTCCCCCAACGCCATCAGGACCCCCGCTGTTCTCTCCTTCAGGGGATTCACCACATTTTCTAAGCACACATTCAGCTCCGCGTGGCCTGTCTGGCTGCCCCCACTGTGAGCTCATGGTAACACGCAGGAACCATGTCTGCCTGGACTAGTGATGCTCTGTGCCAGCTCAGCACACAGGAGGGTGTCAGGGTGAAGTCCCAGAACTGTGCCAGGCACTGGAGACGTATCACCAATGGCAGCTTTTACAGCATTAATGGAACGGTCCTTATCTTCAGGATTCTATCCCTTTGCCCCTCTGCTGTACAGGACTCCCACTTCTCACCCTCAAAACATGCTCTCTGGCTCAGCTCTCACCAGCTACACAATGCGTGCTTCTCTTTCCTGCCTCCCGCCGTCCTCAGGCCCTAGGGAGGCCATGTCCAGGGCCATGGACATCTCCTTATCACCCGCCACCAGCCTCCCACAGCTGCCTCTGCTGGTGACGCATGGTTTATCGCTAAACTCAGCCTTCACGGCATATGGATAAGGTGCATTTAGACTTTAGTGGTAGGGACGGGCCACCCCACTCTAGTCACCACCCCCCCATAACACACACACACACACACACACACACACACACCCCAACACAAGCCACGTGGTGGGAAGGCACCCAGCACACTCCACACTGGCTCCAAGTCCAGGCAGATCCAATGTGGTCCAGCTCTTGGCAGGCTGAGGGAAGCAACAGGGAGCTGGAGGGTTCACCACCTACCTCCCTTCCTGCTGCTTCTATTCCTGATCAACCTGCTTGATTAATAACCTTTTGAAAGAAATCCTTAGCGTCTATCTTATGTGAAAAAGGAAGACACAAGATGACTTATATTAGTATTTCCTAAATGCACCTCATCCCAAGAATAAACCAGAAATGTTAAGTAGTTCTGCTACAACGCTTGGTTTGAAAATGAAAAATGTTCCAACACGGTTGATATATTAGGATGTGACTTGAGAATAATGCAAATTTCGCCCTTGAGAAACAGAAGGACGAAAGTGAATGCAGAAACCTCACCTAGCTGAGCAGAGCCACTGGGGAATCCAGAAAGCACCCACGCCTTGCAAGTCTACCAGCCAGCGCAGTTCACCAGCGTGCTGCCCGCACCTGGCTTCCCACTTCCTGACTTCAGGTAATTCTCTCAACCCCTCCCACAGTGCGAGCCGCCACCCCCCTGACACCCACTTCCCCGAGCGCCCCAGGTCTTTCAAGGCAGAGTGCTGTACTTACGCATTTCTCAACCACTCAACCTGTGCAAAACTGTGCTCCCACTGTTATTAGGTTTCTATCTTTTTATTTTTGGGGTGTCATTAATGAAGTTTTTTGGGCATTGTGTCCCTAACCCCTTTTCCCCATCAGCTCTGGGGTTTTTATCGTGCAAGTTTACACAGCATGACAGTTTTTAGGAACACACACATCAGAGCCCTCCCAAGGCCTAGAGACCTGCAGGATCAGAATCTCTATGGAGGGATCCGAGGACAAGGATCCAAGATCATTAATAAGGATTAAGGTGTTTCCTATGCTCGAGGACGTTTAGGAATTCCTGGCATGTCAGTGTGGTCCCAACACTAATTTTTTTCAAAGCAATGAAAAACTAACATTAAAAAAATACCAAAACATTTAACACCTGAAGGTGACAGCACTGTGGGCCTTACAAATTTTAGGCAGACACATAGTGCTTTCATAACAGAAAAGAAGCTGTTTCGCATCTTACAGCTGGCGCGGCCTCTCCATAAACACTATCACGTGGGACACCCCAGCACCCCTTCCACGCAGGTAGGGAAGGATTTCTATTCACCCTTTTCTATGGAGAGGAAACCCACTGTTTGGAGAAGTTAAGTAACTTCCCAATGGTCTCTCGCTTCTAGTGGCTAAGTGTTGACTCAGGCCCGGGGCTGCTCTTCCCAGCCCATCACACTGCCCCCAAGCCCCCAGCCCTGCCCTCACCTCTTTCTGGGCCACCTGGAAGGGGATGGCCTTGCGCATGTGCTGCCTGGTGATGCCGCTCCAGCGAGTGCGGTAATCCACGATGGGCATCTCAGGCTGGATGTACTTGTCGTAGAGGACCTCGCCGTGGTAACTCACCACGGAGCAGCGGGCCAGCTCACTCACCCGCCCTCGTGGTCCCGTGCCCACCATCTCACAGTCGATAGCCACGCACTTGCTGGGCAAGGGCCCAGCAGATTCTCTGGGGGTGGGCTTTCTGCTGCCTTGGGCATCTCCAGATTCAGCCCTTGGACGCTGCCTCACACTGCTGGCGGCTTCGGTGCCTGGGGAGGATCCTGGCTCCGGGGGTGTGGTCCGCAACCCATACTCCTGCAGCAAGGCCTTCCGGGCCATAAACCGCTGGTGCTGTCGGCTCTTCCTCTTGTGTTTCCTCCGAAGCACATCCTTGGCATTCAGGCTGGCCAGGGAAGGGCACAGGCACTGGGCAGACTCAGAAGCTTCCCGGGCCACCATCCCAATCAGCTCACCACTCAGGGCAAGGGAGGTCTGGGAGGTAATCTGCCTACAGGGTAGCAGCCTGGGGAGAGAACACATAGGGCAGAGGGGCTGGGTGAGGAGTGTCCCAGGCCAGCCCTGCCCCTCCATCTCTCTTCCTCCCTCCCTGCAGTGCTCTACTGCCAGGCCGCCCCAGAGCCCTACACTTTGTCTCAGCATCCCAGGTGGAGTCAAGGACCTATGTTAATAGTAATTACACTCATACAATCGATACCAAAACCACTGTTTTAAGTACTTTACATGGAATCACTCAATCTTCCCAACAACTTGAACAAAGCATTATTATCCTCATATTACAGGTACAAAAACTGAGGCATAGAGGTTAAGTAACTTGCCCGATTAATACATAGACAAAGGCTGATGTGAACCCAGAATCCATGCTCGCAACCTCCAAGCCATAGCTTACCTCCAATACCATTAGCATCAAAACATTCTAGAGGTATGGCTATGAGAAAATAAAGGTTACAGAAATGGCATATATATGATATCCTATTTAAAACAAAAACAAAAACCTTATGAAATGTGAACGCAAGACCCACAGCAAAACCTGGAGAAAATATTTCACAGGAAGGCCACAATAGTTGTATTTTATTGGTATGGGTTAACTAAAATGATGTAATCTATTAAATGCCTTTCTTCTAATTCACTCATCACAACACTGTCTACAAACATTTAAATACAGTTGGACATGTAGTTTAATCACTGAAGCCTACAGGCACTGGTGTGCTGGTTAACCAGCTCAACTCTAAAAGAGAAACAGAAAAAGCCCTGACCTATAGTGCTGCAGATTCCTGTGGTACCTCCCACAAGCTCTCCATCCCTGAACGCTGGGTTGTAAAGAAATGCTGTCACACACCACTGCCACAGGAAATATTTGTTGTTCACATGGGTTTGCAAATCCCATGCAATAAGTCCGGCATCTTCCCAACAGTGAAGGATGTAGCCTGGAAAACCTCATCTTGTTTGCTGTACTAAGTCAGCCAGTAGAACACACCAGAAAACCAGCGCTTTGAAGTAGACAGAGCAGGGTAACTCAGCTCTGTATAAGTTACCTAACTATTGAACTTCAGGTTCTTTGCGTGTAAAATGGCCCTACTACCCTTCCCTTGTGAAGAGAAAAAGGCACAATCCATGTGTGCTAGGATCTGCATATATTTTTTAAAATTATGCTTTATTTTTTTTAATTCTATTGAAGTATAGTTTATTTACAATGTTGTTAATTTCTGCTGTACAGCAAAGGGACTCAGTTACATGTATATATACATTCTTTTTCACAGTCTTTTCCATTATGGTTTATCACAGGAAATTGAATATCGTTCCCTGTGCTATACAGTAGGACCTTGTTGTTTATCCATGCTATACAAAATAGTTTGCATCTACTAATCCCAAACTCCCAATCCTTCCCTCCCCCACCCTATTATTAAGAATACTAATTATTAGTCATTTGGTTCATTAATCTGTCTTTAGTCAAGACTATATACCTTGATGTAGCCTTTAAAAGCTTTATAGGTGACCAATTTTAGTTGCATCTGTATTCATGAAAATGCTATTTCCTAGTACATCTGGATAAAATTTAGCTGCTCATCCTTAACTCCTGAATCAACTATTCTTAATAGGAACAAAGGGATTTTCTGTGGAGTCAGGAGTGTCATGTCCCAAGTTTCCCTTGGTTAGTGTATATTTGAATTGTGGCCAAATCCCCATTAAACTGCATATATTATATGCTCCCTGCATATACATATATATATATTTAAAGGACTTTATCTTTTTATTGTTTGCCTTTTATTTATTTATTTATTTTGGCTGAGCGGCATGTGGGATCTCAGTTCTCCAACCAGGGATCGAACCCGTACACCCTGCATTGGAAGCACGGAATCTTAACCACTGGACTGCCAGGGAAGTCCCTTTTGCCTTTTTAATAATTTGCTTTTTTATTTTATTTTATTTATTTATTCATTCATTCATTCACTCATTTTTGGTCATGTGGCTTACAGGACCTTAGTTCCCCAACCAGGGATTGAATCCGGGCCATCCATCCATCCATCCATCCATTCATTCATTTATGGCCACCTGGCTTGCAGGATCTTCGTTCCCCAACCAGGGATTGAACCCAGGCCACAGCAGTGGAAGCGCCGAGTCCTAACCACTGGACCACAGGGGAATTCCCTCCTGGCATGTATTATATGCTCCCTTTCCCCCAGAGGTGAAGACCCCTGCTCATGGTTGGTAACCAGTTCTTCCCAGGCCAGAGCTGCCTCAGCCTGGACTCCCAACCCACAGGCCTTCCTCCTGCCTCCCTTCCCACTCACATCCCCCCTACCCTTTCTACATCCTCCAGGAAGCCCTTCTGGAACAATCCTCCGGGTTGCACAGGCTAATGTCACACTGAGGCCTCTGGGTTCCCAATTGTGGCAAGAGCTGGGCAGAGAGTTACAAAGAAAGATCCTGGACTCCAAGAGTTGAGTCTCACTGCAGAGACAGAAACAGAGCAGAAGGCGTGTGAAGGGCTGCGTGAGAAGTGCCAGGGAAGCAGGACAGGCTGAAGAGGTTAAGTCTGCATGAACGTGGAACAGTAGCCCTCGAGGTATAAGTGAGAGGAATCAGTGGACATGTTAGGGGCAAAGGCCTGAAAAAAGTACCCCAGGGCTGAGGAGGAGGGGCCCACCTTCAGCCTGATGCCATTTGGGCGTAAGGCACAAGGTAGGCCTGGCTGGAGGAACTGCCCCTGTCCGCTTTTTACCACTCCACCTTCTGCCTGCACTCTGGGAAGCCCATCACACTCTGGTGGCTTTTCCTACCCCAAGGTGGTGTCCCTATACTGGTCTCGGCGGGTCAAGCGAGGGAGCCCCAAAGGCACCTAGGGAGGTCACTGAAACATGGCACAGTAGCCCTGACCCCGGACAATTACAGTCTAACTGGGGAGCAAAGAAGTTCACCCCTCTCTGCTCTGGCAGCACAATCAGAGAATTTACTGCACTCTTCAAAGTCAACAGTTACATACAGCCTACCTCAGAGCACTATGAAGGCAGGTAGAGAGCTTTGTTTGTCTCTGTCCCTTCTCCTACAGCCAGCCCGGAACCTGGCATGGAGCGGATCCTCTCCAGAAGCTGACACCAGGCCTGCAATCTGCCAGACTGTGGGGACTACAGTGCTGGAAGTGACCACATCCTCAGGGAACTCTGGTTTGGTCGGAAGAGAGATAGTCAGGAACTTACAAGAGTAGGCTCAGGATGGGAGCAATGGACAAAGGACCCATGCCTGAGTCATCAGGCCAGGTATTTAAAAAGCAGAAGCGCTAGGTTAGAAAAGCCCTGGCAGTGGAGGGGACACTTTGAAGGGTTTCAGAAAGGTCTACCAGGGAGCCCAGGTAGGGAAGGGCATCCAGACAGAAAAAAACACAGACACAGAGTCCAGGAGGCAAAGCACATCCATTGTGGGAAAGCAAGGAGTTTGGTGCAGCAATTGGAAAGCAAGGAGGTAAGGGGAGAGGAGACGGGTGCAGTGTGGACAGTGAGAAAGAACTGTTCATGGAGAGTGGTGAAAGTTTGGCCTTAATCCAGAGGTGGATGGGAACCAATCTCCCTAGAGTTTTAGCGTGAGGGGGATCACAACTGCCATATAGGAAGAAACCTGGAGAACATACGAATCTGAGCAATAGCAGCAGAGGCTAAGAGAAATAGGAGGGGAGATGAACTGCCATTTAGTGATGCCTGGGCCAGGGGGAGGCACGGTGACCCATCCTGACTTATCCTCCCTCTGCTTGCTTAACCCTTCCCCAAGAAGTCTTCTCCTTTTTAAAAGGGCTCTTAACTGTAATCAACTTCCCCATATTGACAAGTCACATATTAAGGCTGACAAATACAGAACCTCAATTTGTCTCAGCCCAGTAATGGGGAGGCCTTAGACAGAGACCCATTAATAACTGACTTTTGTAGGGGAGGAGGGCCCTTTCCCTTCTCTGAGATGGCTAAGGACCCTACAGGTCAGGAGCTGAGGCCAGGACAAGGGTCGGTGGCCTCCCTAACACTGTTGGCAAGGTTTCAAAGAAGCCAGAAATTAGGATCCCTGAGAAAAAAGGTCTCTGTGGCCCTGGCCCTGTGCTGCAAGAGATGAAAGCAGTTCTCTACATGCCCTGACATAGCTGACACGTCAGAACCAACAATTAATCATCAAGAGGACACCTTTCTCATCCTGGGCTCCCACATGGAGCTCAGGGAAGCTCAGGAGAAGTTTTACTCAAATAAAAGTATTTCAGTGAGGCAAACAAATCTCTCTCCAGCCCAGAACCAGCACTTTGAATCAGCAGCCACCAGGCCTTTGGGCAAAGGCCCAAAGGAACCTCGAAGTCAGAATTCCCAGTGGCCTCAGGGCCACCAACCTGCTGGCTGATCAGGAAGGTGGGCAGTTCTAGACCCTGCTCTGGCCCTAAAGAGCTAGATCAACTGGACCAAGGCACTGTCTCCTAACTTATAAACGAGTGTTTATGAAATCCAGCACTGAACTAGGTTAGGGGCTTCCCCAACCTAGTCTGTTTAAAGCGTCTGTTTAAAAGGCTGATTTCCAGGCCTACTCCCCACATCTTCGTAACTGCCATTTGTGGAAACGGGGCCTGGAATCTGTATTTCAAAGAGTGCGCGGCCTCACCCCCTTGCCATGATACTAATAATCGCCCTAATTTGAGAAAAGCTTGGTCGATAAGATCCCCTGTGCTACTAAAAAGTTCACAAGACGAGAACAGAGGAGAGCCCTGCACGATCTCCCCCGGCGCCGGCGTTCCGAGGAGTGACGTGTAGGAGCCCGGCCTCACCCAGGGAAGGACTGAGGCATTGGTCACTCACTGGTCGCGGCGGCCGGGCAGACGCCCACCAGGCCGAGTCCCATCGCCCAGCGCCGCCCACTCAGGCCCGAGAACCCCGAGCAGGGCGGGATGGGGGCCAGGCGGCGCCCGGGGCCAGGCCTGCACTTTGGGGAGCCCGGGAGCCGGGCCGGCCCGGCCGGGCGTCCCCCGCCACAAGCCGGGGGCGGACACACCGCGCGGGGCCCTGTGGCCGGGGACACGTCGCGTCAGCCTACCCCACCCCGCGATCCCCAGCATGGTCCCCGAAATCACCTGAAAGCCCAGCGAGTCTTCTCACGCCAGCACGTGGCGTCCAGGGAACCTGCAGCTCCAACACGCCCGGGCAAGCCCTGCTCCGGCCGCCAGCCTGTTGGCTTGCTGAACAGCAGCGCCCGCCTAAGTCCTCTTCTGATTGGCCGGGAGCCTGGCTCGCTGCGGGTTGGCGCTTGGGAGCGTAAGGGGCGGGGACTCCTAGAGGGGTGTGGTTTGTGCCCAAGGCTGGCCCAGCCCGCGGGAAATTTTCAAGCGGTTGGAGGGGATCGTGGCCTCCTATCGCCCACTTCTGCTCCCAATTTTGTCCAATCCATCCCGCTCCCTGGGTCGGGATGCGGGCTCCTATGAGCTCCGTGCCACTAAAGGCAGGCTGACTTACAGAGTACACACCCACATTTGCGGAACAGGAATAACTCCTACCTCCTCGGGTGTCGAGGGGTTTCGGTGAAATAATATACACGATGGCCACTAAAAAAAAGATTTTTAAAAGTCAGGTTTGCTCCTTCGGCGCTACTTTTTCAGTTATCCTTTTGCGATACTTTACTCATAAGTAATAAGTTCCTACTATGGGCTCGGCATTGGGATACACAGAATAAGAACAATCGCTGGGGACTCTAGTTGTTCATGGTTTGGGGCAGTAACAGAGGTTAACAGATAACAGTGCAACGTGAATAATAAAAAACAATAACAATGAGTTTGCATTTATTAAGTGAGCATTAACAGAGTGCCAGGCAATACACCCCTTTAATCTGACGAACCCTTTGAGATGTGTACTATTATTTCTGTTTTACGATTAAGGAAATTGACATTTCAAGAAATTAAGGGAAAACAGCGAAGGTCCAAACAAAGACCAACGCAGTCAGATTCCTTCTAGCTCCATTGTGCAAGCAGCAGTGGCATCGCAAATGTACTCAGAAGGCCAGGGGTACATGTTCCAAAAATTGGGTATTTCTGCCCAGGCTACAGATTTGAGGGAAGCAGGACAAAGGAGAAGGCCACTAGAGGGATAAGGCTTTCTACTCAGATTCCTGAAGGCTTGGGGGAGCTGGAAGGAATTCAAGCCAGAGCTGGTTCACCAGCAGATTTGCGTTTGGGGAAGCTCACTCTGGCTGCAATAGGAAAGGAAGGGACCAGGCCTGGAGGAAGAGACATGGGTGTTGGGGTGATTGTGGACATTCAGGTGGGATAAGATCCTGGTGGCCAGAGTGGTAGAGAGGATAAAGAGCTTGGGACAGATTCCAGAGCTCCTTCGGAGGCAACATTGAGACGACAGAGAGCAGAAGGAAAGGGGATGCAGAGTAGCTGTTTTCGGACATGGAGACTCTGTCAGAGGCAACTCTCGGGGCAAGGAGGATTTTAAGAGAGTCAGTAACCAGATCCTTAACTCCCATGGAACTACACCTGGGAATGGACCTGGAGTCTTTGGAGTCCAGCTTCCATCTCCCTTTTTATAACCAGCTGTCTTCCACTTTACAAAGGAAAGTCACACACACACATTCTAAATCTTGCTCTGTGGCATTACCCGGGGAAATAAAAGTAGTCTTGGGAAGAAGAAAAATAATGATAGGGATTGAGTAGGATAATCAAATAGTCAGCTTAGAAACCCCATTAGGGGATTGTAGATAGGGAACTTTAGGAGGCTTTGGGAGACCACAGTAAGATTAATGATCACTCAAGAAAGCAGGTTTACTTAACCACAAAACCAAGCAGGCTTGCCTAGCCACAAAACCACGTGACAGAAGCACGAGACATGCCCCAAAACAAACAATGGTGGCATGAGACCCACATCCTGCCCAGTGAGCTCAGTATGGAAAGGTGCTCATTGTACAGAGACCTGAAATAATTTTTAAAGTCCTGGCTTGACCATGTAGGGACAAAAAACTCCCCTGCTCAACCTGGACGAGGAGTTGATGATGGAAGCGTGACGTCTACTCAAGAATGAAGAAGAGGTGCTTCCCTGGTGGCACAGTGGTTGAGAGTCTGCCTGCCGATGCAGGGGACACGGGTTCGTGCCCTGGTCTGGGAAGATCCCACATGCAGCCGCGGAGCAGCTGGGCCCGTGAGCCATGGCCGCTGAGCCTGCGTGTCCGGAGCCTGGGCTCCACAATTGGAGAGGCCACAACAGTGAGAGGCCCGCGTACCGCAAAAAAAAAAAAAAAAAAAAAAGAATGAAGAAGAAAGTGGTCTTTTCCCCCTCCCCCCTTTTCCTTTGATTATAAATGTAAGTTCCCACTAAGTTCTCAGGCGTGGCACCCTCTTGCCTGTCCACTTGTAAGCCTCACAAGCATCCCATTCTAATAAATCACTTCTTATCTATCACTTTGCCTCTCGCTGAATTCTTTCTGCGCTGAGACATAAAGGACCAGGCTTTTCGGAGCTCGCCTGAAATGACACCTATCAGTTTCAATAAGACTGCTCTAAATATGGGTTATTATTGAGGACTGGGCAAGAAACCCTTTCTACAAGTCTGGTGGGTTTCTGATTCTTTGCTTTCGTTATGATCTGAGGAGAATTTAATCATGTTGCCAGCTAATGGGTCATTAAAAAAATTTTTTTTGAGGCTACATAATTAACAGAAATGGAAAGAGATGACATTGTCAGAGAAAACTCCTTCCACTTCTATCTGCTTTTTATGTGAACAATGTTTTTAATCAGTGTTTACCTCCATAAAAACAAAACAGAAGGCCCAACTTTTTCCCATTCTTGCAAAAAGTGATATTCATCCCCAGATTTATAAACTTAATGAAAAATAACTGGCTCCATCTATCTCCTAAAGAGACATGTTTCCAATGGCATTTCTAATTAAAACTCACTTTTTATGTGTAAATATTATTGCTCATATAATGAAATGCTGTATATTTATCATTTGCTCACTTGTAATAGAAATAATAGCAACAATGTCTCAATCCAGAAGGAAAAAAAATAACACGTGGAACCTCATGGGTCACAGGACATTTTTCTAGAGTTAACAAGTTCAAATTGATATACATAATTTTGTGACATTAAAGTATGATCAGGTTCTCCAGAAAATATTGCCAAGCATGAAAATAGATTATGTTAGGATAAATCTCCATAGTGGAAGTTGAATGGAAGTGTAAGTTGAAGAAGAAAAAAGAATGTTGCATGTAATAAAAAATAAATCCAGATTTAGGAAGGAGAGACTTTATTTGAAAGGATTAGGGGGGTGGGTGTTTGGGAGGGGATATTTATTTCAATAGAGAAAATGCTCTGCTAGTTCTCAAGGGTAGGCAAAAAGGGTTTTCCTTTATAGGGAGGAGTAAAGGGGGCTAGAAAGAACAGGATATGGAGATGGCAGTGACCAGATCCCAGATCCTATTAGGTTAGTAAATTGATATTAGATACGGAGATTGTTTTACCCTGAGGCCAGCCTATTCCCTGGAGGGGTCATTAAGGAAGGATTGTAAACTGGCTCTGGCTGAGGGTGGGCCATAGTTCAGGGACCTAGGGGAAGAAAAGAAGCTTAACCAAAGTTTGGTTAATGAGCGTTTTATTCCAATTGATCCATGGGTCCAGCAGTTCAGCTAATCATCAATGAGGCAAAGAATGGGAATTTGGAGTGTGCGTGCCAGGACTCGTCATAGGTAAACAATGGGGGAATCCTGGAGTCTTTTCACAATCATATGGGGCAGGATGTTTCTTTGCAGTAACTAGTTTCTGGAACACAGAAGGATGGGAGAAATTTCTTCACCATTGCTGCATTCCAGGAGCATAGGACTCAGATAAAATTTAACATTGATGGTAAGAGTTTTTTCATGTATTTTTAAAATGGTTAATGTTAGTATCAAATTGCTCTGATAGATATGTGTCCACTACATTCATTTACAGACACAGTTTTTAAAAAGATGTCAATATTTACGATACATCATTTGTAACTACCACAACTTACAATAGAAAATATTATCAAGCAAAAAATTTGAAGGTCCACAAGTATACAATATGGATGGCCCAATACTGGCATCTTGACTGTGAACGGCAGTACCTCCAACCCCAACCTTTAGGGACTTCACCTTCCCGTTCCTGAAATGAAACTATCTCCTCCTTCCACAAAGACTGGGGCTCCTCTATAACAGACCATTTAGAGTTGCGGCTTGGTGGGGGAAAGCCCATGATCCAAGCCCTGCCCCCAGGGACCCCACACTATTCCCCCCCAACCCTGTCAATCCAGAAGCACTTGAGACATCGGACTTGACCTGTGTTTTGTGCTTACAAATCATTATGCCACACTCGAAGCACCATTCTGCCTTCCTTGCATGCCTGCTTTGAGGACTATTTGGGATGCTATGGGGATTCCCATGTTGCTGGAGCAGGTGCAGACCTGAAGGCGGGTGTCGATCTGGCCATTTTTTGTAGCAGCGATTCTCTAAGTGTGGTCCTAAACCAGCAGCCTAGGCATCACTTGGAAATTTGTTGGACCCACTGACTCAGAAATTCAGGGGTGGGTGTGGCCCAGCGATCTGTGTTTTAACAAGCAGATTAGCAGCTTCCTCATGCATGCTCAAGTTTAAAATCCGATGTGTTAGAGGGTATGAAGCGGACACAACCTGGGAGCCAATGTAAATAACTTATTTTATTCAAGCACATTCCCGCTCTACTAGCACTCTTGATCCAACAGTGACTTGGAACCTACCTGGACACAGCCTGTCATCAAGACAATTACAGTATTTTATACCTTCTCCCAACTCCTGAGATTTTCCAGGATTTTTAGAACCATGTCAAGTCTCATATGACTGACTTTTTGTGGAAAACTGGCAAGATTTGATCCAGGGGAATTTTATTCTCCACCGTTAACTTTTTCCATTCTACACTACAATTTCTTCACATATAAAATTAATCTGTAATTATTGCTCAATCTTGGCTGAACATTAAAATTGCCTGCGGAGCTTTAAAAAATATTGACACTTGGGTGACACCCCAAGATTCTGATGTAACAGGTCTGCAATGTGACCTGAATATGGAGATTTTTAAAACTTACCAGGTGATTCTAGCTTGCAGCCAAGATTGAGACTGGGCGCTAAGGCGCAGCTACCTACAAGATCCATCAGAGGGCGCTGCCTCCCCGCTCATCCCTGGAAACGCGCCCGCAGATGGGGCTGCTGGCTGCATAAACCCGGGCGATGCAGTTGAGGTAAGGGGACTCCAGATGCCTGACCCTTGGATCACCAACCATTTTGTGTTCTGAGACTCCTAGAAAGTTACTTTAAGAAGTAGTAAGCTGTCTATTTTGCCGAGTGACTTAGAGGTAAATCATACAACCTAAGTGTTGGTTTCTGCATTTTTAAAACGGAGAAGTGTGGGGAGGGAAGAGGAGGGGGGTGGGGTCGGGGACACTTGGTCTATAATCATTCTTTAAATATATATTGAGCCTCCTGAAGTGGACAAGATACTGATCTGGGGAGGGGAAGGATAAACGTTTAAATGGGATAAAACTTCTATGCTATGTGGGAGACTAATAGAGAGATGATGGTTCTCATTTGTTGCTACTTCAGGAAAGGGGACTTGTGGGTACCCCAGATCCTGGAAAAGAAAAACTATGAAAGAGGAGGCAAAAGAGACTACTGTTGAGTATTTACATATGCCATTATATATTATTGGCACTTCTCTTGATTAATTAACATATAACCTAGCAAGGTAGATGTGATCAATTTCATTTTACAATTAAAGAATCTGAGGCTCAGAGATGTTAAGTGACTGCCTCAATGTCACACAGCTAGTAAGTGGTGCAGCCAGGATTGGAACTGGGGTGTGTCTGACTTTGAAGCCAGGACTCCCTCCCCACCCCCCCAGGGAGTACCTTGCTCCCTCTATTTTGTACCTTGCTACATATCAACAGGGGCACTCTTGTCCATCTCTCAAATCAGGAGTGCACCCCACTACCCTCTCTAGATGCTTGTTTCGCTGAGGCAGGATCTCTCTCCCTTCTGTCTCCATAGCAGCCCTGGATACTGAGGACTGCCTGGGAGAGATTTGACTCCCCTCCTCCCCTGTTCCCCACCTCTGCCCCCTTCTGCTCAATCCAGGCCCCTTTCCTCCAGTGAAGGGCAGGCACCTGCTGACACCAATTTGCAGCCTTCTCAAGTGTGAATGAGATTTCTAATAGGACTGGCTGCCCACTGGTTTCAGGCAGGATTGGAGTAAAGAGAATTTAAGAGGCAGGAAATGGAGAAGGAGAGAGCCAGTTTGGAGGAGCTGAGACACTGACAGCAGCAGCCTCTGGGTGGAAGTGAAGGACTGATTGGTTCAGAGAGGTTAAGTGTCTTGCCAAAGGTCACACAGCTGGCAAGTGGCAGAGGCAGGGTAAGCTCAACAATGGTTGCATTTTTAGGGTTACCTAAAGGAGTACAACTCCCAACCCAATTTAAATTGGTAAGATGTGTTAGTGTTCTAAAACAAACAAACACTTTCCCAGTCTTTTTTTTGCCTCCCGAGGCTGCTGACCAACACTTCCTTTCTCTGGCCCAAGGGCCCCAGGAGTGCCTCCTTCTCCAGGGTGGAGGAGGAGGGTGGGAATATACTTAGAAAGGACTGGGGAGGGCATTTGAGTTTGCTGCTTGAAAAATTTGTCCCACTGAGAGTCTCACCATTGGAACTTGGCGACCATCTGAGGGTAAGGTGCCCCCCACACAGAGGCATGGACAAAGGATGGGAAATGGTTTGTATGATCACTGCTTCTGCCATAGTGGGGGACTGGTTTCCAGGCTCAGATGTGGGACTGGGCTTTCTCACCTCAGTTTTCCCTTGGCGACACCTCTGGGCCCAGCAGCACGGAGGCAGATTCTGGGGCCAAGAAGAAGTTCTATACGCACAAGTCCACTCTCTCCTCCCTGGGTAGGCAAGGTGAGGTCCGGGCCGGCCAGGGTCAGGCGTGTCCTCCAGGTGGCTGCCAGGGCACCAACATCGCAGGCACCCTGGTCATAAGTACATGCCGCTTTGTGCCTGCACACGCTCTGGCTCTCTCCTGCCAGAGACAACTAGACGCCTGGGCCCCTGCGGGGGGATTCTCTCTCCCTGCCCTTGTCAGTGATGTGGAAGCAGCTCGCCGCTCCCGGAGGACTGTGACCCTGTCCATCCCTCCCACCCTCATGCTTCCCCGCACCCCACCACACACACTCACACACACACACACACACACACACACACACACACACACACACTGTAGTCTGTCCTTGTTTCTGGAAGAGTCCGCCTGAGGTGTGCTGCCCAAGGTGGTGCTCAGGGTAGTTTCCAGAGGTGCTTTCTAGGAGACAGAGAAGGCACAGAAAGAACACACGGAGGAAGAGCCACAAAGTGCGCGGCCCGCCCCAGGCCCCAGCGCACCGCCCCCCTCCCCCCCCGCTGCGGCGGCCGGCACCATGCGGCAGACTGGGACTTGTTGTTGAGCGCAGGGAGACAACAACAAAATCACTAGTCTTCCAGATGGGGCTGGCTGGTCCACGGCCGCACCCGCCGCTCGGGCCAGGCGTTCAGCCAGCCCGACACTCCCGCCGGGCCAGCTTGTGTCCCCGCCCCCGCCCCCAAGGTCACCTCCTCCCACCAGCCCACCACCCCTCGCCCACCCCAGAGTTCTCCGGAGCCTCTGATGGAGATGGGGGGATGGGGGGATGGGGGGATGGGGGTGGGGGGGTGGGGAGGGGATTGTTTTATTATTTTCTTTTTCTTTGGAGTGTTTCATTTTCTCTAATGAACGTATTTCCTTTAATAATAGGGGGATCTTATTTTTAAAGGGAGACAGCGGGCGGCTCATTTCTCTACCTTTTTCTGGGAATCACAAAGCGCTGTACTATCACGGAGAAGGGAAAAGTGAAGAGCTCCAGGTCACGGTGACCCCTCTCTACCAGCCTCCCCCTTCCCATCTCCGCCCTAGTCCACGGTGAAGGCCCAGGGTGACAATCCACCCAGTGCTTACTGAACCACGGCTCCGAATGAAGTGGGGATGGGGGCTGGGCCTAGCAGAATAGGCAGGAGAGGAAAAGGGACAACGGTTGTGGGCCTGCGCCCCCGCCTCCACCCAGCCAGTCCCGGCACTGGGCTCCGGGCTGAATTTCCCCAGGCCTGGGCACTGATGGAGGAGAGGCCAGGCCCCTGGTGCCTGGCCGGCCTCTAATTGTGCTGCCAGGGCATATCCGCTTCATAATTAGCAAAAGCCACAGTATCCTGGCGGCTCAGAGAGCACGGCCCTAATTGTATTTCTGCAGCAGCTGAAAGGTAATTACCCTTCCCTTTTGGTGCTGCTTTTAATTCTTTCTCTTTTTTTTTTTTTGTTTGCGGTACGCGGGCCTCTCACTGTTGTGGTCTCTCACTGTTGTGGCCTCTCCCGCTGCGGAGCACAGGCCCCGGATGCGCAGGCTCAGCGGCCATGGCTCACGGGCCCCGCCACTCCACGGCATGTGGGATCCTCCGGGACCGGGGCACGAACCCGCGTCCCCTGCATCGGCAGGCGGACTCTCAACCACTGCTCCACCAGGAAAGCCCAATTCTTTCTCTTTTTAATTACAACTCTTCCTCTGTAGCCCAGCCCGCCATCCTTGGGCTTGTTCTGTGCACCCGGAGTGGGGAAGGGCTGGCCCAGAGAAACTGAAGGTTAGAGGGGGGACATGGAGAAGACTGGCAGAACCGAGCTCGGAGGCCCAGCCCCCCAGCTCTCAGCTGGATGTAAGAGAGGGGTATCCCTCCCCAGGAGGTTAAGACCCCCCCCATCTCTCCACTCCCCAGTGAGGTGCTAACTGTCCAACTCCAAGCTGCAGGGAGCTGAGGACTCCCACCCCCGCAGCTAACCCATCAAGGAAGAAAGAGGGACTTGTTGCCTTTAATTTTTTGTAAAATGATAATGATAATAATAATAGGGACTTCCCTGGTGGTTCGGTGGTTAAGACTCCGCACTTCCATTGCAGGGGGTGTGGGTTCAATCCCTGGTCAGGGAACTAAGATCCTGCACACTGCGTGGTGAAGTCAAAAAATTTAAAAAAAAAACAACAAAAAAAAACCCCGTGTCTCTTTGGCACTGTTGAGAGAGGACTAGTTCATCATCCTTGGTGTATAGTTTCAGAGACAAGGGCCTGAGTGCTAATATCAGAGGGCAAGCCTAACCAAGGTGCAAGGTGTTCACTGGAGAGGCTAGAGCCCTAGGTATTCCCAGGAAAAACAGGCCTTTCTCAGTGACCTCTCAGGTAAACTTCAGGTGGTAATAGATAAGCTAATAGGTATTACAAAAAGAGTTTGGAGAGACTCCTGACAGCCCTCTGTACACTGCCATGCAGGACTGTCCAATCCAGCCCATGTGAGCAACCCTGGCCCTAGAGCCACCAAGTGGCTGTCCTGCTATCAGCTCACCATGAGAGCAGGGACTGTTTTGCTGATGATTATTTTCCAGTGCCCAGCACTTGCCTGGCTCATAACATACAAAACTGATTGGCAAAGAGGCAAAGTTCAGAAATGAGTATAATCATGAGGTGTGAACACAATAACTCCATTTTCATTGGCTTTTCCCTTGCAGGACCAATAAAGATGGACTTGAGCCTGACAGTGGCCCCAGTTTTCTAAAATTTTTTAACTCTGGGTTCTGTCTGGGTTGGGGGAGGATGCAAGAAGTGAAAGAGGCTGCTCTAGCCTCAGAGAAATGTACCTTGAAAAATAACCTGCCCTTGAGCCCACCAACTCCCTCTCCCCACTTCTAGTTTCTTTCCTCTGAATTTAGAGCCATCCCCTTAGCAACGCTTGTTTCCATGGTTTCCTCTGTGACAAAGATCCCAAACCCCTCCTCTCTTTTTCCTTCAGACAGTAAGGGTGATAGGGATCCTCAGTGTGGCCACTTCCATGTAACCATGGAAACAATTAACGGAGCCTTCATTTATCTTTAGTGAAGACAGCTAGGGAATAGAAGCTTTTGGAAGAGATGGGTGGGGGATGGTGCAGGGCTAGAGCTGCCACTGTCATAAAAAGGAAGTTGAGGGACTTGTCCTAACAGTAGCCTGTAGGATTCAGTTCAAATATTTGCTGGGCCCCTACTTTAAGCATGACTAAGCTCCAGGGAATCAAAGGTGTACATGACATAGCCCCTAATATTGAAGGGCTTATACTCTGGTCATGGTCCCACTCAAACCCTGGCACAGATTGGGTCACTAAAGGAGATGGCTCTTGATAGCATCCTCATGGTCAAGCATCTGTCCATTCCCAGCATCCCCTCCAGCCAAAAACAAGAAAAGATCGACCAAGGGGGTCTGTACTTACGTTAAGATTTCTCAGGCTGTTGTCAGACGGTTTCTGTCTTGGAAGGGAAGGAACTTTGATGCCCCCTTCCTTTTAGAGAAGTGGAGACTAATGCCAGCATCCTTAAATAGGGCTGTTTGGTGGAGGGAGAAAGAAAAAAATAGACCTGCCCAACTCCAGTGCCATGACAGACTGGGGTAATCTCCAGTTCCAGGGATCTCCACCACCTACCTGCCACAGCCTTCCTGGGAAGTTATGTCTTCTCTTACACCTAATTAGAGGGTCATTGTCTCCATCCATCCAGCTTTTCTATTTGTCACTGAAAATGCAGGCCAGCAGGGCAGCTGTGAAGAATTAAAATAGAAAAACAAAAAATAAAACTACCAGGGACACCAAAGTTGGACAGAATGAATCCAAAAGCTGAGATATCTGTTCATCATAAGTAACAAAGCTCTTCTCTCTTCTGACTTCCCATCCTCATCCTCCCAGATTTTCACCAAATCCCTAAGGGTGGGGACCAATTCTACACTTCTAAGGGAAATCAGAAAGATCCCTGGACCACTGGTGTGCTGATACCAATAATCTGCACTGACTTGGAAAGATGATCATAGTATATTTGAAAATAAAAAAAAAAAGAATCATAGAATAACGTGTAATCCAGCTGTGTTCAAGTAAGCTACAAATAACTAGGTAGTGAATTCATCATTGCAAGTCAAATGCAATCTGGATTAGTCAAAGCAAATAGCAGATCCTGGGTCTCAGAACTCTGAGTTCCAACCTTCGCTACTGGATGGTACTAACACAGATTCAAGCATTTTGGGTACTCTGCTCACTTAGCTAGTCAGAAAAGGATAAATGGCATCCTCTGATTGGTTAACAAGGCAATACACACCAACAAATGAAAGAATGCTTCTTCTTTTCTGGCCAATAAGATCTCAGTTCTCTTCTTGAAAGGAAAGTAAAACCTTTGTCCATAAAGAAAATGAGCAGAAAGGGAATAATAATTTTAAAAAAAGAAAAAAGAAACCACTGTTGCTATGGGACATTATTGATGTGATCAATGATAGCTGCCCCAGAGAATTCATAAAGGAAGGCACTTCTTTGGGAAGAAAAGTACAAAAAGCAGACCAGCTGTCTAGTCTGGACTAAAAAGAAGTTTCTATAGTAACACGTGAAGGAGAAGCATTTTAATGCAAATGTCCCCAAAACTATATCTAGCCAGCCCATGGAGGATAATTTTGGCCTTCAACATAGTCTGAAATTATAATGATTTTTAAAAATTTTACATTAGCAATGAGCGAAGAAAAAGTGAAAAGGAAAGATATGTGTGTTTGTGATGCAGGGCAACAAAGATTAAGATATGACAGTTACTGCCTGGAGTAGAGATTTCCTCCATTCCTGGATTGTCAGGTGATAGCTCAGTTTAAAACAAGGTTTTGTTGTGAAAAGACAAAGTTCGTGGCTCTTAAGAAGTGTTCTAGATGAAGTAGTGCACAGAACACAGGTTGTTCTATTAACTTACTAGTGATTTCCCCTTAAATCATTCTGAGAATGTTACAGCTGCCTTGGGAAAATTACGGATAAAATGATTTTCTACCCAGATACTACAAATGAATGCAGGCAGACAAGTCTGACAGGTAAAAAGTGGGATCAATGTTTGTCAATCCAGGGAAATGAAAAAGATCAGAGTATTAGAAGCTTTAAGTGCTGCATTCCCTAATTATGAAGGCAGAGCTGAAGAGGAAGAAAAGAGAATTTTGAGGAATCTGAGGCTGGTGATGCTAGTGGCTTTTTCTAAGGGAGTCCCGTTTCTACCTATCTGTGCTTTCTGTGTGGTCTGCGGGAAGAGGTGAAAAGAGGTGATGATCTAGAATTCACCCCTTCCAGTGTGAGAGAGGTGCTGAGGGAGGGAAGAACCACTGCCAAACCCAGGAGAAAGCCGCTCTCCCTCCAGTTCATCCATGAAGAACAAATGCGTCTTTCTCATTTAAAGGGGGAAAAGCAAAGCGTGCGGGGTCAGGGTGGGGGAAGCCCTTGCGTCTAAAGGACCACATGAAAAAAATAAAAGCCCTAATTGTAAATCCCAGAGAAAGGACAGAGTAGGATATGCTCACCTCTCTGAAGGGGGCAAGGGAGAGGGTGTGAAGGACTGCGGTGGTGGAAAGGTAGCTGCTTCACCAGGCACCTTGACTTCAAAGGAAAAATTTGCCTTCCAGGATTTCCTCTTAACCCCCAGGGATTTTACGGGGGCGGTTGTTGACTCACATCCACACGGGGGAAAACAGGGGCTCCCAGCAGATATTTTTAAGAATAAAGGTGCTCACGGATAATCAACGGCCAAAGCCCCTCCACTCACTGTAACCAAGGCAACAAGAGGCTGGGGCTGGTTGCCTGGTAACCACACTCTAGTGCCGGGGTCCTGTCCCCTTCTCCTCCTCCCCCACCTCTGTTAGCCCTTTTGTGATAACGTCTTCCCCTCTGCGGCTTTTTTCCTTCCTGGCTGAACAGTCATTCAGCTCCTCATACAAAGGGCACATTGGGCGCCTTTGGCTAAAAATGCAGACCTTGATGTTCAATTAGGACAGATTTCGTCTACACCGAGCTATGGCAACCCCGAAAAAATGTGCTTTTAACCTCGACCTCAATATCTTCTCCCACCATCCCACGCTTTTCCCTTCATTCACCGGCGTTAAGGTGTATGGAAGTTGTGGGGAGAGAGGCTGGGCGGGGGTCGAGGTGGGGGGAAGAGGTAGAGAGAACATGACTTGAATGTGGCGACCTTTCACAGTACACCAGTGCCTGGGGTTCCCAGTAGAACCACTTTCCCGCTTGTGCGTAACTAAGCTCACCACTTCCAGGCGCGCCTCTTTTCTCTTCGGGCATCCTGCCTGCATTTAGCACCAAGTTATTCCAGCTGCTCTTAGCGAAGGGGAGATAGAATGCCCTCCTAGAATCCGATACCTAAGCTCCTGGAGTAACGGGGAACATGAGTACCCCCCCCTCATCCATTTCTCGGTGAACACTGTCTCGCCTCCTTGCCTCCTCCGAGTGGGATCTGAGAGACTGCGAGCGGCGACGAGCTAGGAAGCGGAGTAGCCCGCAGGAACCCACCCTTGGGCGCAATTCGGCGGGGCGCTGTCCAGCGTCTGGTGCTGAAGCTGGAGCTTCGGACTCGCCGTGGAGGGGCTCTGGGGACCTTGAGCAGCTCGGTTCTAACCCCGAGGCAGGGAGCTGAAGTGCAGGCGCTCCGTCCGCCGGGGCCAAAGGCGAGACTCGGACGTGTCTGCACCAGGTGCGCTTTTTCAGCAGACGCAACTCCCTCCCGGGCTCAATCCCCCGCGCCTCTCCGTTTCCCTCTCCGGGTTAGTGGGATTATTTGCCGCAGTCGCAGCGGGTACGAAGAGCCCTTTGCAGTGGGATGGCTACAGTTGCCTCCCGGCAGTTCTCCCCTTTTCTCTTTCAGCACTGGGCTCTCTGGGAGTCTGCAGGCAAAGTCCCGGGACTCCCGGCCCTCAGATCTTGTGGCGGGCGGTGGCGGGCAAGGCAGGGAGGAGAGGCCTGGAACACCTCACCACGCCGCTTTTCTGCACGCAACAGGTCCGCTGCATCCGGAATCTGAAGGGCGAGCAGCGCTGGAGACCAGGCGGCGGCGGTGGGCTTGGGGAGGCTGGGGCCGGAGAGCGCCCACTCCAGAGGCTGTGGTGCTGCCCATCTCCGACGGGGTGCCGGACCGAGCCAGACAAACGGCAAACCGGGTTTCGGCGAGCGCCGAGAGTGGGTCCGAGAACTAGATGTCCCCACAACTCGAGCTGGTCGAGCACCCCGTCAGGAGCGCTCGGGTGCCGGGCTTAGGAGCCGCTTCCCGCTTTCCAGGCGCCCTCACCGTCTTCCCTCCTCTTCGTGAATTTGGCGGCGGGCTCGGCACCTTTAGCAGATGCCAAGCCCGATTGCCCCCTCCTCCGGCCTTCCGAAGCAGCCCCAGACTCAGCCTCGCGAACCTCACTCAGTTCCAGTCGGCTGTTCTTCCAATCCCGAGCCCTCGACCTGGGACAGAGAATCGGACGGGGGACCCTGGTCGGGACTTTACCTGGCATGGGTCTCCACGGCCAGGGAGAAAGACCGCTGCTCTCCATTTCTTTCTGTAAGAAAGCCCCTCAGCCACCACGCCGCCGCTGGCTCGTCCCTTCTCCCCCCAAGAGCTGCAGATCAGGGGCAAGGGGGAGGGGCGGAGAGGCGGTTGGGCTTTGAGGAAGATAATTTGTGAAGCATCCCTTGAATACTTGCCTCTCTCGGGTAATCAGTGCTGTCCGGAGCAGTGGCCGCTCCGCCAGGACGAGAGGCAGGTCCAGAGTCCCGGCATAGTCCTCTTGGTGATGACACAAGTCGCTGCGGCTGCGGGGGCCGGTGGAGAACAGCTGCTTTAAAGCGAGACCAACCCACAGGTGGCCTGTCAGGGCCGCGGGCGTCCATGACGTCATCCAGAAGGCAGGCAGAGAAGGTAAGTGGAGCGGGGGTCACCGCACTTCACATCAAAAGTCCCCTGTGGCCATAGCAACAGCTCGTGGAGGGCGGCGGGCCAGGAGTTCACCGCCTTTCCTGTCTCCTCCGGAGCGGTTGGGCTCCGGGATCCCGAGCCCCTCCGGGGTTGAATGCTGGAGTAGCGTCCCGCATAAGTGCCCAAGCCAGCTTTACACTCACGGGACAGGCACTAGAGCTAGACCCGGGTCCACCTGTCTGTCCTGGTCCTTGTCCCACTGCCCCAGCTGAGCAGGGCAGGAGAGGGGCCCTCGAACTCCAAGGATACTCCCAAAGGGCAATCCCGCAGAAAGCTTCATTTCCACAGGGACAATTCCTATAGCCCCACTTCCCCCAAATCGCCGCGCCTTGGCAGATCAAACCCAGATCGCCTGACCACACGCAGACTAGTTCTCCCCGAATTCAAGTATGCAAACGCTCACCCTTCTCACCAACTCTTCAGGCACGCGTATCCCTGCGCGAGCGCACCCAGGCAGCGCCGACACAGAACCACCTGCCCCAATCCTCGCCTGTACACGAGGGTAAACCGAGACTCCAACTTTACCCTTTTGCTTCAGAAAACAGCCAAACCAACGGAGAAAAACCCATGGATCTAGGGTTCGCGAAATGGTGGCCGAGGGTGCCAGATGGGGCACAAAAGTGTTTACTGGGCTCTTACAGAATTTAAAATATTTGAAGTACTTGTCTTCAAGATCGAAAATGTTTGCACAGAAATCTGGGATTTCTGTGTCTCTTGAACATGGGAGCTGGCATTGTGCACGCCAAAAAGCACTGACCCCATAGGAAGGGCTGGGGTCCCGTCCAACCTAGGCCCACCTCTCATTTTTGTCAGTGTCACCAAGGCCATTTATCACCAACCTTATCTTTTTTTTTTTAGTAGTAGAGAGGAAAGTGAAATATTTTTGTCCCCACCTCACCTGCTTACTTCGTTACTGTCATCTGTCAGGCCCTGCACTCATGTGAGTTTTCTGCCCTCCTGTGTTTGACAGGAACTGATAATGGCTTCACTCAAGCTGAAATTTTTGCTTCACTACTGGCTGGCTGGTGCCCTGCAGGTCCAGAGATTTGACTGACACACAGACATCTGTGCTACCTGCAACCAGACCACACAGAGCAGCATATTTCCTGCTAATAAGGCTGTTTTCACCCCCCTTCCATTTTCACATTTCAAAACATGCAGGTATCTGGAAACACTTTAAAAATCATGTTTTTCATTGATCACCCAGATATTTGCTCACACAGAACATTCTTTACATTTCTAAATCTAAGGACTAAAATATCTCATTAATGAAAATACAGAAAAATAGGGAGAAGAAAAAAAATTTAATCACTCACCACCTAAACATAACAATGTTTTACATTTTCTGACTGGCAGTTTAAATGTAGCTGTAAAAAAAAAAATTCTCGTGAACACAATCAACATACAAACAAACCAGCAAAACCCACCACCATCAACAACGGAGCCATATATCAGTAGCTGTGCCTCAGGTATTCACACTTATACAGCCACACTTACTGGGACAGTCATTAAGTGTGCATTTTGAATATATGCAACAGTTGGGAAGGGCAATTATCTTTTCTCCCCCTTAGCAGTAGAATTCCCCCTAAGGAGAAAGAGGTTTCTATTTATATGTACTTGCTCTCCTATCCAAGTGTCTGGAAATTTTCGTTGAAAGCCAAGGTAACTTTGTACTAGATCAACTCCAAATCTTGCCCAATATGGATTACTTTTAGCTTATTCAGGAAAATTAGGTAGGAGAAAAGATTCTGCATCTGTCTCTTGGTGGGAACCTGGTAGGTTTCTGGGTAGTACATGGTGTCCTCCAACATCTCGTCATTTACCTAATTTTGCCCCTTCATCCAGCATATTTTTCTTAGAGCCATTCTCTTTGTGAATCTTAGAACTCTAGGCTGTCAATGAATTGAGAGTAATAATATTAATTCTCTATTCATTACCTTTCTAAAATGTTTGAGAGTTCACCAAGCATTTCACATGGTGTATCTCTCTTGATTCTAGAAACTGCCCGTTTTATAGATTAAGGAGCAGAGGTCAAACTGCTTAATTCACCTTGAGTTATCAGTGCTCTTTCTGCTGGAAAGACCCAATTGTCTCCCTTATGTGAATCATCAAAATTATTTATTCAGTGGTTAAGAGGATTAAACAGACAATTTACAAAAGTGGAAAAACAACGAATATACCAACATTTGGAAAAAATTTCTGCTTTATTTAATATACAAATGTAAATTTTTTTCTTTGACCCCAAATTTATTCAATTTATTTGCACCTAAAATAGTAACCTTTCAGTGTTGTGTGTGTATGTGTGCACACACACATGCTCTCAAGTGGCTAGTACACATGTGTAACTATGTCCTGCTACTCTCTTCTGGCTTGCAGAGTTTCTGCTGAAAGATCAGCTGTTAACCTTATGGGGATTCCCTTGTTGTTATTTGTTGTTTTTCCCTTGCTGCTTTTAATTTTTTTTCTTTGTATTTAATTTTTGATAGTTTGATTAATATGTGTCTTGGTGTGTTTCTCCTTGTTTATCCTGTATGGGACTCTCTGTGTTTCCTGGACTTGATTGACTATTTCCTTTCCCATATTAGGGAAGTGTTCAACTATAATCTCTTCAAATATTTTCTCAGTCCCTTTCTTTTTCTCTTCGTCTTCTGGGACTCCTATAATTCGAATGTTGGTCTATTTAATGTTGTCCCAGAGGTCTCTGAGACTGTCATCAATTCTTTTCATTCTTTTTTCTTTATTCTGGCCTGCGGTAGCTATTTCCACTCTTTTATCTTCCAGGTCACTTATCTATTCTTCTGCCTCAGTTATTCTGCTATTGATTCCTTCTAGAGAATTTTTAATTTCACTTATTGTGTTGTTCATCATTGTTTGTTTGCTCTTTAGTTCTTGTAGGTCCTTGTTAAACGTTTCTTATATTTTCTCCATTCTATTTCCAAGATTTTGGATCATCTCTACTATCATTACTCTGAATTCTTTTTCAGATAGAGTGCGTATTTCCTCTTCATTTGTTTGGTCTGGTGGGTTTTTACCTTGCCCCCTCATCTGCTGTGTGTTTCTCTGTCTTCTCATTTTTCTTAGCTTACTGTGTTTGGGGTCTCCTTTTCGCAGGCTGCAGGTTCGTAGTTCCCGTTGTTTTTGGTGTCTGCCCCCAGTGGCTAAGGTTGGTTCAGTGGGTTGTGTAGGTTTCCTGGTGGAGGGGACTGGTGCCTGTGCTCTGGTGGATGAGGCTGAATCTTGTCTTTCTGCTGGGCAGGACCACGTCCAGTGGTGTGTTTTGGGGTGTCTGTTACCTTATTATGATTTTTTTTTTTTTTTTTTGTGGTACGTGCACCTCTCCCGTTGCGGAGCACAGGCTCCGGACGCGCAGGCTCAGCGGCCATCATGGCTCACGGGCCCAGCCGCTCCGCGGCATGTGGGATCCTCCCGGACCAGGGCACGAACCTGCGTCCCCTGCATCGGCAGGCAGACTCTCAACCACTGCGCCACCAGGGAAGCCCCCTTATTATGATTTTAAGCAGCCTCTCTGCTAATGTGTGGGGTTGTGTTCCTGTCTTGCTAGTTGTTTGGCATAGGGTGTCCAGCACTGGAGCTTGCTGGTCATTGAGGGGAGCTGGGTCTTAGCGTTGAGATGGAGATCTCTGGGAGAGCTTTTGCCATTTGATATTATGTAGAGCTGTAGGGTCTCTGGTAGACCAGTGTCCTGAACTCAGCTCTCCCACCTCAGAGGCACAGGCCTGACACCCGGCCGGAGCACCAAGACCTTGTCAGCCACACGGCTGGTTAGTTGTCCTTGGGCAGCAGGGCCCTCCAAACCTGTGGAGCTAGGTTCAGGCTCCAAACACCAGTAGAGTCTCCATGGTGGAGGCCACCAACACCCCGAAAATCATTCTGAGGCTGCAGCTGCAAGCTGACAACTGACAGTCCTCATTTAGACCTGCTGCCAGATCCGGGCTGGGGCTTCTAGAAATGTAAATTTTGAAAATGTGGGATACCATTTTTCACATATGATGTTAACAAAAAATTAAAATGTCTACTTCCCAATGCTGGAGAGCGTATGGTGAAATGAGCACTAATAACTTGTGAAGATTTTAAGTTGGTTAAATTCATGGGAATGTAATTTTGCAACTTGTATCAAGATCCATAAACATATTCACTCCCTTTGGGCCAGGAATTTTTCTGTGGATCTATTCTAATAAAATAATCTTAATTACAGGAAAATCTAAACGCATAAAATTGTCCATTATAGCATTACATACTTTTTTAAAAATGGAGGTGACAAGGGCTTCCCTGGTGGCACAGTGGTTGAGAGTCCGCCTGCCGAGTCAGGGGACACGGGTTCATGCCCCGGTCCGGGAAGATCCCACATGCTGCGGAGCGGCTAGGCCCGTGAGCCATGGCCACTGAGCCTGCGCGTCTGGAGCCTGTGCTCCCGCAACGGGAGAGGGCACAACAGTGAGAGGCCCGCGTACTGCAAAAAAAAAAAAGAAAGGAATTTCCTCAAACTGATAAAAGGTGTCTTAAAACAAAAGAAAAAAACAAAAAACCTCATAGCTAACCTCACACTTAATGGTGAAAGACAGAGTTTTCCTCCTTAGATCAGGAACAAGATGAAGATGTAAGGTCTCACCACTTATATTCTATATTGTACTGGAATTTCTATTCAGGGCTATTCAGCAAGACAAAGAAATAAAAGGATTAGAAAGGGAGAAGTAAACTTCTCTATTTGCAGATAACATGGTCTTTTATATGAAAAATTATTAAGGAATCCACAAAAATCAATTAAAACTAATAAACAAACTCAGCAAGTTTGCAGGCTAGCACTATACAAAATCAGTTCTATTTCTAGCAATGAACAATCTAAAAGTGAAATTAAGGAAACAATTCCACTTGCAATAGCATCAAAAGTAATAGAATGTGAGGAATAAATTTAATGAAAGATGTGTGAGACTTGTACCTCAAAAACTAGAAATCATTGCTGCAAGAAATTTAAACATCTAAATCAGTGGGAAAATATCCCATATTCATGTATTGGAAGACTTAATATTGTTAAAATGACAATATACATAAATTGATCTACAGATGCAACACAATCCGTATCAAAATTCCAGCTGCTCTTTTTTGTTGCTGTGTTTGCAGAAATTGACATGCTGTTCCTAAAATTCACATTGGAATTCAAGGGACCCAGAATAACCAAAACACTCTTGAAAAAGAAGAACAAAGTTGGAGGATTAACGCTTCACAATTTCAAAACTTACTGCAAAACTACCCTAATTAAGACTACATGGTACTGGCATAAGGATAAACATAGATCAGTGGAATAAAGTTGAGGTCCAGAAATAAATCCATACGTCTATGGTCAATTGATTTTCAACAACAGTGCCAAGATAATTCAATGGTGAAAAGAAGAGTCTCTTTAATAAATGGTAGTGGAACAACCGGATATCTATATGCAAAAGTGTGATTTTGAACTTGTAACCTCACACAGTATACAAAAATTTACTCAAAATGGATCAAAGACAAAAAGGTAAGAGCTAAAACTACAAAACATTGGTATAAGTCTGTGAACTTAAATCCATATGGCTTAGGCAAATGTTTCTAAAATATGACACTTAAAGCTCAAGCAACCAAAGGAAAAATAGATAAATTGAACTTAATCAAAATTTAAAATGCTTGTGTTGCAAAGGACACTACCAAGAAATGGAAAGATAACCCACAGAATGGAGGAAAATATTTGCAGATCACATATGTGATAAGGGTCTAGGATCCTTAAAGAATTTTTATAACCCAATAATAAAAACACAACTCAATTAAAAAATGGGCAGAAGATTTGAATATACAGCTCTCCAAAGAAGATATATAAATGTCCAACAAGCACACAAAAAGATATGCAACATCATTAGCCATTAGGGAAATGCAAATCAAAGCCACAATGAGATATACCCCCTAGGATGGCTATAATTTTAAAAGCGTTTGAGAACAAGAGCGGGCAAGGATGTGGAGATTTTGGAGCCCTCATACATTGTTAGTGGGAGTGTAAAATGGTGCAGCTGCTTTGGAAAACAGTTTGGCAGTTCTTCAAAATGTTAACTCGATTTACCATATGACCCAACATTTCCACGTTTCGGTACATACACAAGGTAATTGAAAACATGTTCACATAAAAACTTGTAAACAAAATGTTCATAGCAGCATTATTCATAACAGCAAAAAAGTGGAAGCAACCCAAATGTCCATCAACTGCTAAATGAATAAACAAATGTGGTCTATCCAAATAGTGGAATATTATTTGAAGTCCTGATACATGCTACAGCATGGATGGATCTGGAAAACACTATGCTAAGTGAAAGAAGCCAGATGCAAAAGGCCACATACTGTATGATTATATTAATATGAACTTATTTCCAGAGGAGGTAAGTCCATAGAGACAAAAAACAGATTAGCGGCTGCCAGGGACTAAGGGGAGTGGGAAATGTTGAGTGACTGCTAATGGTGCAGTGTTTCTTTTTGCGGTGACGAAAATATTCTGGAATTGCAAAACCTTTTGAATATGCTAAAAACTGCTGAATTGTACATCTTAAAAGGGTGAATTTTATGGTGTGTGAACTATTTCTCATTTAAAAAAAAATCAATAGCATTCCTGAGCAACACCTTACTCAAAAAGGTAATTTAATAAATGAAGTTATTCAGAATAACAAGAAAAATTCTTAGGTACCTAGGAATAAATCTAATAATTATGTGTTACTTATTGAGGATATTCTAAAATTTTATTTTATTTTATTTTTTAATCATTTGGCCGTGCTGCACGGCATGTGGGATCTTAATTCCCTGACCAGGGATCAAACCCTTGCCCCCTGCAGTGGAAGCGTGGAGTCCCAACCAGTGGACCGCCAGGGAAGTCCCTATTCTAAAATTTTATTGAAAGTCATAAAAGAAGACCTAAATAAATGTAGAGACATGGCATATTTGTGGATTATGACAATAACATTACAATGTTAATTTTTCTTAGTTTATAAATTTATGACAGTTCTAATAAAAAGGGGATTTCTTGTGTGAACTTAACAAACTGATCTTAAAATTTATATAAAGACAAAAAGCCAAGAATACTGAATAGAATTATGAGGATTAAGGAGGGAGACTTCCCTATGAAATATCAAAGTTTATCATAAAACTATTCCATCCAGTAATTAGTACTAGATGGAATAGCCATAGAGAAGTTAAAATATGCTGACAGACTTGACTAGAGAGCCCAGAAACAGACCCATGGATAATACAGGAAACTGTTCTATGGGTGTTTGACAACTGAAACATTTATATGAAAACATTTATAAGGAAAATAAAATAAAATTAGTTTCTAACCTCATATCATATCCAAAAATAATTTACATTTAGGATTAAAAACAAAATTGTGAAAAACTTATAGAAAAAAAGGAAAACGTACAGGAGAATGACCTTAGAACAGTGAATGATTTCTTAAACAAGATACAAAAAGTACAAATAAAAAGATAAATTCAATAACATTAAACTTTAAAACTTCAGTGGAGGCAAATGACATAAACTAAGCTAAAATCAAGCTAGAAACTGGGAAAAGATGTTTGGAAAGCATATCATCAACAAAGAATTGATATCTAGAATCCCTGAAGAACTTGTATACATCAACTCAAAAAGATAAAAATATTGAAAATTGAGTAAAGGGCATAACCAGGCAATTCACAGAAAAGGACACTCTGATGGCCAATAAACTTAGGATAGATGCCCAAATTGACTAGTCATGAAGGCAATGAAGTTAAAACAATTATAACAATCAATCACACCCATCAATTTGGAAAATTAACCAGACTAATAATAGTCTGGTTAATAATAGTCTGGTTATAATAGTCTGTCTAAAAATTCCTATTTCCCCATATCTTCACCAACACTTCAGGACAGCAATGACTTCTAGCAAGAAAGAGAGGAAGTGGGGAAGTGGGGTGGTGATAACTGTATCTGTATCATTTTATTTCTTCTTTAAAAGGATTTGAAGGAAATACGTTAACAGCTGTTAAAACTGGGAGATAGATAACGTGGCTTTTATATTTTCTATATTTTACATATCTTTGAAATATTTAATAATTTATCTTTACAAGTAGACACAATCCTTGCACAAGGTTGTTTGATGGTAGAAATTGATATTTGACCTTGGGGAGCCCTTTAACCTCTGTGTCACAGGTTCTCTTTACTCAGATAGAACTGGTGACCTTTCTTTTTCTAATAGCATTTTAGTGAGCATCAAATACACTTACACACAAGAGAGCACTTTGAAAACTATAAATTCTGCTTAATGCTGATATTAGTGTTATAAAATGAAATGGCAAAAACATAATGAGCTAAGAACAGCTTAATCTGAGATTTACAACTAGAGCACACACTAATTTTGAATTAGGTTATAGATGAAGAGATGGTACTCAATTTCCCCTTCATGTTTCCCCAGGGTGTTCTAAGTAGTGCAGATAAAGGCGTTTTCCCCAGGGAGGGGGTGAGAAGGTCCTGGGTTTAACGTGAGCATAAATCACTCCTTTGGCAGTCTGCCGGGCTATCCATCAGGGGAGCCTGTTAGTGGAAAATGCCAGAGGCGGCAACCGAAAGCAGCGTGTAGAAGTGATCAGTTAGCTCGTCTAGGAGGCAAATCATTTGAGAGAGGATACCAGTGAGTTCTTAGCATTCTTGAGATAGGAAGGTCCGCAAGACTTGCCTCTGAGCCGCTCATCTTCTCCTGCCCTTGGGAAGGACATTGATGAGTTAACTAACATGCACAGGAGATGCCAGCACTGGCTGACTGACTGCTGCTGCTGCTCACGATTATTACTAAAATGATCTCAGCCTTTCAGCTAGATGGGGAGAAACCCGTTTCCTGGGGAAATCTCAATAAAATCATTGTTTTCCTATCATCAGGTAGAAATCTTATTAAGTGCTCCAAGGACCTTAGTTTTATCGGTTTGTGTTCCATAGCCCCTGGCAGCCTTGGCTAGGATTTCATTCTAAAATAACATTTCCTCTTGGTAAAAAATGTCTTGTTACTCCAGGCTTGGTGGCTCAATGACCTTTGTGAGTTTTTGACTCCAGGAGATGCAGGGGTGAACTGAAGGTTTGCAATTTATGTCAAACACACACACACATCCTCCTAGTTGGCCTACAAAAAGAAGTGAGGACTCCTTCTGTGAATATCAAGACAGGAGGGATACTGTGTTCTTCTCAGTGTGTCATATCAGGGGGTACAAGGTGGTGTTATCTTATTACTGGCGATGTTAACCTTGATCACTTCATTAAAGTGATGTCTGCCAGGTTTCTCCACTATCAAGTTATTTTTCCCTTTGTAATTGATAAATATCTTTAGAGCAATCCTTTGAGATGATGTTAATATCTCTTTCTCCTCAAACTTTTGTCCCCTGATTTTAGCCTCTATCTTGTCTGCAACAAATATTACTGCAGGCACATTATTTCTCTCTTTTTTTAAAAAATTAATTAATTTATTTATTTTTGGCTGTGTTGGGTCTTCGTTTCTGTGTGCGGGTTTTCTCTAGTTGCGGTGAGCGGGGTCCACTCTTCATCGCGGTGCGCGGGCCTCTCACTGTCGCGGCCTCTCTTGTTGCGGAGCACAGGCTCCAGACGCGCAGGCTCAGTAGTTGTGGCTCACGGGCTTTGTTGCTCCGCGGCATGTGGGATCCTCCCAGACCAGGGCTCGAACCCGCGTCCCCTGCATTGGCAGGCCCCACATTATTTCTTAAAACAATCTTTTAAAAATTATACTTTTAATGCATGAATATATTCAGTTTACAGAGTATAACTTTAAAAGTTCCCCTTTATCGTTGCCACTCAGTACCACTTCCAACCCAGAGGGAACGTCTGTTCAATGGTGTTTGTCCAGGCCTTTTTCTATGTATATCAAGAAAAATCTCCATCCTGTTCCTGTTCCTCAGCCATCAAATGCTCTCTGACGGCAACAAATGTTATCAGTTCCTTGACTATCCGTCCAGGGATATTTATGTATATATGAGCACTGTTTATATCCTTCCCCCATTTTTTACCCAAATGGTAGTATACCTTCCATACAGTTCTGCACCTTAATTTATATTTTTACTTAATATACACCTCAGAGATCATTCCATCTTAGTACATAAGGTGTCTCCCCATTAGAGCTAATGGTGGCAGAGCATTTCATTGTAAGTTTTCCATTATAAGGACTATTTAATTAATTCACTAATGATGGATGTTTAGGTAGCTTTCGATCTTTTGATCTCTCAATGACATGGCAATGCATTATATATTCATATAGGTGCAAGTATTATTTGTAAGGTAAATTTCTGGAGGTGGAAATGCTAGGTAGAGGGCATGGGCATTAATAATTTCCACAGATACTAATGATAAGTTATCTCCCTATCAAGGTGCTATCAATTTGCACTCCCGTTAGCAATATATGAGGGAGTTCCCTTTTCCACACTCTTATTAACACAGAGATCAAATGATTTGATCTTTGCCGACTTCCAGGTGAAAAATTATATCAATGTGGTATTTTAAAATAAATTTTATTGACATTTAACATACATGCAGAAATGTGTACATATCAGCTCCACCAATTTCCACAAAGTGAATTCATCTGCAAAATAGCACCCAGATCAACAAGTAGAATTTCACGAGCCCTTTCAAATCCCTGGCTCCATACCCCTCAAGATAACCACTACTCTAATCTTTAACATCTTTAATTAGTTTTACCTGTTTTTGAATTTTATATAAATGTAATTATCCAGTATGTCTTTTTCTTTAACTCAATATCTTGATGTAGTCTGATTTTGCAATTAATTTTATTGTAAGCGGAATGAAATACCACATCATGTGGTTTAAGAGTCATTTCTTTTTTAAAAATTTTTATTTATTTATTTTTGGCTGTGTTGGATCTTCATTGTTGTGTGTGGGCTTTCTCTAGTTGTGACCAGGAGGGGCTACTCTTCAATGCGGTGCACGGGCTTCTCATGGCAGTGGCTTCTCTTGTTGCAGAGCACGGGCTCTAGGTGTGTGGGCTCCAGTAGTTGTGGCACGTGAGCTCAGTAGTTGTGGTGCACAGGCTTAGTGGCTCCGCAGCACATGGGATCTTCCCGGGCCAGGGCTCAATCACGTGTCCCCTGCATTAGCAGGCAGATTCTTAACCACTGTGCCACCAGGGAAGTCCCTAAGAGTCATTTCTTAAATTCCCTTTTCTGTGAACTTTTGGTACATATCTTTTGGCCATTTTTCTCTTGGGCTGTTGGTCTTCATTCTTTTTTTTTTTTAATTGAGGTATACTTGATTTATGTTAGTTTTTATTCTTAACAGTTTATAGGAGAACTTTACAAATAAGGAAAATCTTCCTTTGTCTGTGATATAGGTTGCAAATATTTTTTCCCAGTTTATCATTTGCTTTTGCCTATGGTGGCTTTTGCCACACATAATTTTTTTTTTAATTCTACAGTGGCTGAATATATTAGTCTTTTGGGGTATCTGAAGTTTGTGTCATATTTAGAAAGACCTTTCCTATGCCAAGATTATTTTTTTAATTAACCATAGTTTATCTAGTTTTTGTTTACATTTAAATCTTCAAACCAATTGGTTGTCTTTCATTTCTAAATAAATTATAATTTGATTTCTTTTCTTAATCTAAGAATTATTTAGGAGAATATTTAAATAATTTTTCTAGGCAGATTAATATTTTGGTTATCCCTTTAGAATTCTTAATCTTGAATATTATTGCATTGTGTTCAGAGATTGTATACGGTTTATGATTTTTGATTTTTAGAATTTGTCCAGTTTTCCTTTGTAGCCTAAGGCAGAGTCAATTTTTTGAGACTGTTCCCTATATGCTGTGTATTGTGTGTCTTTTTATTGAATTTTGTGTGTACCTATGTATATACATACATGTATAATACATTTATATATGATCAAATTTAATTATGTTATCAAATCTCTTATTTTTACCCAGTATCTGATAAATACAGTCAAAATCTTCCACCATGTGGATTTATTGATTTCACTTTATTTTTCTATCCATTTTTGCTCTATGTATTTCAAAGTCATGCTTGTAAGTGCATGAGGAATCATGATTTTTATTTACTTTAATTTTACACACAAGTTAGTACACGAATGCATCCTCGTTGTTAAAATGAAAACAATACAGAAATAGAAGTGAAAGATCACTACTCAGTGTTAACATATATTAAAGATTGGGATTGACATATATACACTAATATGTATAAAATGGATAACTAACAAGAACCTGCTATATAACGTGTTTTTTTTTTTTTTGCAGTACACGGGCCTCTCACTGTTGTGGCCTCTCCCGTTGCAGAGCACAGGCTCTGGATGCACAGGCTCAGCGGCCATGGCTCACGGGCCTAGCCTCTCCGTGGCACGTGGGATCTTCCCAGACTGGGGCACGAACCCGTGTCCCCTGCATCAGCAGGCGGATTCTCAACCACTGCGCCACCAGGGAAGCCCAAGAAACCTGCTATATAAAAATAAAATAAAATAAAATTCAAAAAAAGAATAAAACAAACAAAAACAGCAACAATTAGATGCCATTTTCCCAGTAATAGGTTGGCAAATAGATTGGCAAAACTTTTAAAGATTAGTAACGTTCTCTGATGGCAAGTGTGTGGGACACATACGTAGTCTCATGTATTGCTGGTGAGAGTGTAACAAGGAGAGTCCTTAGAGCCTTGCCTGGCATGTATTAAAGGTACAATGAATGTGACCTCTTATTACAAGTGAAATTACTGGGTGTGATACCACCAAGTTGCCCACCTAAAAAGCTTTAATTGCTCTACATCAAACCCACTCTGCTGAGTCCCCATCTGGCCTCAGTGTGAAGGAAATGCAGTCTAAGTCATTGTTTCCTCTCCCACCATCAGGGTTGTGCAAAGGTTCTGGGTCATTGGAGATGCTAAGGTATTGAAGTGGCCGCTCTGCACCTCTCCAGCTCACACGTGTTTGCCTGAAGCCATGCATTGCCGGCTGCCCATGTGGTTACTTCTCATCATGAGGTGCTGAGCTACACGTGGGTTAAGGAACCCTTTGGTGCAGTTGGGAGCTCAGGTGCCTGGACTCACCTGAAATTGAAACCAAACAGGACCCTGCTGGGCCTTCCCAGGGACAGACACTACCACCCGCCCCTGCCCCTTCTGAGACTCCTCACATTATCCCTTGTTCTGTGGGTTAATATTTTACCAGAGGGGAAAGGTCTTTGCCTATCGGCTGTTTCTGCTTTCTGTCCTATTCTGATTAAATAATTACAAGTCCTGCTCAGTTACTAGAATTGAGGAGGCAGGAAGGAAAATTAAAGTGTACACAGATAAAGTGTGATATTTCATAAATTATCCTGCCATGGTATCCTTTATTGTGATTCCATCTTAAAGACTAACACTCCTTTATTCTTTCCCAGCTCCCTTTGCATATGCACCCCCAACACACACACACACACACACACACACACACACACACACACACTACATATAAAAAGACAGCTGGAGCAATGGGAGCCAATGCCAGCCAGGCCTTTCTTGCACCTCTCAGTGGAGCAGAGGCTCATGTTCAATAGCTGCTAACTAGGCTCTCTGGCCCTGCCGCTCTCTCGAGTTTGTCTTTCGGTAGGAGCATCAAGGTTGCCTGGCAACCACAGCCGGTCGGCCTATCACATGGTTTCCTTAAAGAAAATGGCAAAGCACTCGTTTCTGTCACAGTCTGAGCAAGGCCTAATTAGTGTGAACCGGGAATCAATCATAGAGGAGGCTGGGGGGACGGTGCAGGATGGTAAAAAGGGTGTAAAGAGCACACAGGAGGGTCTGTGATGGGCACTTGGGAGCTGGAGTGAAAATAGGCATCATTTCTTAATTTTACCCCTTACTGCCTCCATGATGGAACCTGGGCAGGGCATAGAGCAAGGGGGTTCATAGCAAGGCTCATGTCTGAGCTACTGTTGAAGGAATAGGGCATGTTTAATCTGGAGATTCCTTTTGAGAATTGGAGACATGGTTGTCTTTAAATATCTGGAATCTGAGAGTGCAAATAAGGGATTAGTCTGGTTCTAGGTGGCATGAAAGGGAAACAAATGTGGGTCCATTATGGGGGAGTGGTTTTGAAAATCACGTGGTTTGTAGAGGGAGAGGTTAGTCTTGGGGAGGTAATGACTTCCCTGCAGCATAGGCATGCTTGCTGGGGACGGATGTGCACAGATGGACAGTAATGCCCTCGATGTGTCCATGCACATCCATGACACCTCACTTTGGAGAGGTCTGCACTCGTGAGTGGCTACAAGTAGCTCAGTGTGTGGGCATTGATTCTGTCCCACCCACACCCTGGGTCCCAAGAATCGGACACCCTCTGGTCTCCATTGGCAAGTGCTGGGTATGCTGTTGACCTCCTTCTCATCCACCACGGGAATCCCAGCCCAAGGTCTCTTGAACCCACAGGTAGGGTTGGAGCCACAGCTGATGTGGCCAGGGCTGCTGCTGGGGACATTGAGCGCAGCAGTGGGGTTTGGGTGGTCTCTCGGATGGACAGTAGAAAAGATTAACCCACTCTTGCTGGAGCAGGTGGCAGTATGAGCAGGGGATGGGTCAAGGGTTATAAGCAGGACTTCTACAGTTGGAATAGGCACCAGAAAGTCATGGAGTGCATGAGAGGAGGTGGAGACAGAGAAGTTGGTGCCAACTGACATCAAAGTTCCTTTCAGGACTTCCCTGGTGGTGCAGTGGTTAAGAATCCGCCTGTCAGTGCGGGTGACACGGGTTTGAGCCCTGGTCCGGGAAGATCCCACATGCTGTGGAGCAACTAAGCCCTCGAGTCACAGCTACTGAGCCCACGTGCCACAACTACCGAACCCGCGCGCCTAGAGCCCGTGCCCTGCAACAAGAGAAGCCACCGCAATGAGGAGCCCGCGCACACCAACAAGAGTAGCCCCACTCGCTGCAACTAGAGAAAGCCCGCGCACAGCAATGAAGACCCAACACAGCCAAAAAAAAAAGTTCCTTTCAGATGTTGGGTGTGTCGACCTAAGAACAGGTAAACGGGAGAAGCAGACTCCTGAGGGACCAACTGTTACACTGTGACTAGTGCTACCATTGAGCGCGCATCTACTGTGTGCCAGGTGCTTTCCATTTAATGGTCTTTGAACATCACAACAACTGATAATGCAAGCAATGTTATCCCCACTTTACAGGTGAGGAAACTGAGGCACAGAGGGGCCAAGTGACTTGTCCAGAGTGACTTACGAAACAGCGGAGTCAAGATGCAAATACGGATATGCCCCCTCCAAATTTCACCTCTTTCCACCCTGCTGCTGACCACCCTGCCCCCCACTGCCCACCCCTCACCAGCAGGCAGAGATCCAAGCACTGAGGCTCCAGTTGTGCACGCACAGCCTGGGCTCCTTGGCTGTGGGGCGGGGGTGTTAAACCTAAGAGTTTAGCATCATTCAGTTGTGCATCCCTTCTTTCTGTTTGTTTGTTTGCGGTACGCGGGCCTCTCACTGTTGTGGCCTTTCCCTTTGCAGAGCACAGGCTCCGGATGCGCAGGCTCAGCGGCCATGGCTCACGGGCCCAGCCGCTCCACGGCATGTGGGATCTTCCCGGACTGGGGCATGAACCCGCATCCCCTGCATAGCAGGCGGACTCTCAACCACTGCGCTACCAGGGAAGCCCCATCCCTTCTTTTTAAATAGATTTTTTTTCTTTTAAATTTTTAAGCAGAGGGATAATATATAGAGAGTACATGAATAAAGGGTATTTAGGCATACAGCTGGATGACACTTTACATATGTATACATCTGTATAATCATCACCCAGACAGCATACAGAATATTCCCAGCAGCTCCAATTGTGTTTTTCTTAACACGTATCAGAACTCTATTGGAACAGCTAAGTATATACATTAATGGGTCATGTGCCACTAGCTAGAGCCTAATAAGATTTGCTAATATAGGTACTGTGTTTTCTCCCCAAATACTATGGTTTCCAGAGCCCAGGAGAGGTGGGAATGAGGTAATTGTACAGCAGATAAGATCCTGAAGCCCAGCATATGAGATGATTAATGGGCCCTGAGCTGCAGCTCCCGTTTAGTCTGATATGGAGAGAAGGCAGCCTTGTTTAAAGTCTCCCTTTTCCAGACGCTGTAACCATGCTGCTCTGTTATCTCAGCAAGGTCAGAATTAACCTGTGTTTAAACTACCAGGAGCCTCAGAAAGGGCACATCATTGCTAAAAAAACCCCCATCTCTTAACGAAGTTAAAGAAGTATTCCTGAAGTGTTACCTGAGAACCCAGAGTGCTGCCTTACAGCCCTCGGAGCTTTGGGGGTTTCATTCTCCCTGGCAGGTGTTTGGGACCCCTGCAGCCCACTGGCCTCGAGAAGGTGAGCAAGGACGCCCGAGTGGCCCTGTCTGGAGGATGAAAGTGCCAGATGGCGGGCCAGGTGTTCCAGCTGACTTAACAACCTTATCAGATGCTCTGAGGGGCCCAGCCCCCAGCAGACAGTAATGTTTTGTGAAGGCGGCGGCAGGGAAAAGTGTCCCCACTCCTCCCTCCCCCTCCTCCCATCTCTTCAACCTGCCCCATTTGGTCAGAAGGCCATCCAGTTGTCCTTAGCTGCTGGCTGTCATTCTGTCCCCATCGTACCAGATCCCTGCAAAGGCTGCTGGCCAGGTCCTTAGAATGACTTTGGCTGTCTCTCAAACTTACTATTTATGGACTGGCAGGGGGATGGGCTGCAAAAATCCCTCCCTGGCTGGCTATATGAGGAGATTCCTGTTGGAGTAGAGGGTGACTGATCTTACTCTGGTCACGCTTGTAGGCTTGGGCATCACCAGATGTCATACTCTAACTGCTCTGCCCTCCTGAGCTGGGACTGGGCTTCCAGCCTTTAGTTTTGTCGATGGGTTGGAGGGGAGAAGAGAGCAACTCTGGGTGGCCTCGCCCATGGACGGGTTGACCTACTTCACATCCAACTACTGTGGTTATTGGTTACAGATTGCAAGTGTCTGTTTCCAGTTCCAAATGCACACCCCAGCATCTTGGAACAGAACCCAGCTTCTTTATGAATATACCTAAAGTGGTGTCCTTTTCCTGTATTCAACCACTGGGGACCGGGGAGGCTGGATGCCCCGAGGGCCACAATCCTTCCCCTCACATCTGCTCCCATAAAAGACAAAAGGAGCCTCCAGGCCAGAGTGGCTCCCTGCACACATGTGCTTTCCTCCTGCCTTCTCTAAATCCCATGGTGAAGGCAGTGATGGACAGAAGGAAATAGACGCATAATGATGAGGAAAACAGGAAGAGGGATCAACAGCGGATTAAGTGACGAACAAATTTCTGAAAGGCAGAAAGTCATGGGTAATACTGAGCAAAAGTAGCCGAATATTCTCAACGCCACTGAAGACACAGTTGTCACTTCCCCAGAAAACCTCCCAAACCAGAGTCTGATAAAGACAGTGGTCTCCTGCTTGGCATCTATTCCGGAGGAGGTGGGAGAACTTGTCTGGGGACAGACCCGTGAGGCTCCTGCTGTGTTCGATGATGCTCTGAAGCAGTGGCTCTCAAACTCCACTGTACTTTAAAATCCTCTGAAAGCTCTGAAATATCCCCATGCCCAGGCTGCACCCTGGATCAGTTAAATCAGAATACTTGGGGATGGGACCCAGGGCTCAGCATTTCTAAAGCTCCCCAGTTGTGTTCATCGGGCAGCCGTGGTTGAGGACTGCTGGTCTAGAGGACACTCTTCTTTTGGGCACTGGCGAGGGGGTGATTCAGCTTGTTCCCTGCCTGCAATCCTAAAGAGAAGCCCGCCGGTCAATAAGGGGGGCTCCCTGGATACACCCCTTGGCCTGAGCTCTCATCACCTGGAAGGATGGCCCAGCCTCTTCCATCACCTGTCCCCACCCTCCCTGTCTGTCCTCCCACAGCTCCCCGAATGATCTTCTTAAGGATCATGCTAATCCTGTCACCCCCTTGCCCTTCTCTCTGCAGACCAAGTCCAGGCAGTGGAGACCCTCCAAAGACCTCCATGCTTTTCCTTCTAACCGAATTTCCTCCCCCAGCCCTATACTCTAGTCACAGTGAGGACGGGCTCATCTTGTTCTTCTTGTTGCCTTCCCATGCCCCCCACCCTCAATGCCTAGTCAGGCACTGTACAGAAAGATGCTCATGTAAAGAGCTCATCAAGCTGAATTTTTAAAAAATTTTTTATTGAAATATAGTTGATTTACAATGTTGTGTTATTTTCAGGTGTACAGCAAAGTAATTCATATATATATATATATACCTTTTCAGATTCTTTTTCATTATAGGTTATTAAAAGATATTGAGTATAGTTCCCTGTACTATATACAGTAGGTCCTTGTTGATTATTTTATATATAGTAATGTGTATGTTTTAATCCCAAACTCCTGATTTATCCCCTCCTTCAAGCTGAATTGAGCTTAGCAGAAGGCAGTGTCTCTGGGCTGTAGAATGAAGGAAACATAATTTGTCTTCTCTGAGATGCTCTGGCCACAGATGACATTGTTCTGAGGGTAAAAGGGGGATTATAAGCAGCTTGAAAACCCAGCATTTTTCTCAACCTACGTTTTTTTTGCTGTTATTTGTGTTTTACTTTAAATACCTTAAGTATAAACATCTGTACTGATTTTGCTGATTATTAAAACAAAACATGCTCAGTATAAATCAAAAACAAAGATGTGTATAAAGTAGAAAGTGAATCTCTCCCCATTATGCCTCCCAGGAATAACCATTGTCAGCAGATAAGTGTATAAACTTGCTAACTTTTTATCATCCATGTAAACTTTTCCCCCTTTAATGGGGGAAAGCATCTATATACTGCTTTCCTCGCTTAACGGCAGTCACAAGTATTCTTTCTGGCCAACAATCATCCCAGACCTTTGAATCACTGCTTAATATTCCACCGTTCTTTGTTTAACCAGCCTCCTCTTGGTACATTGTTCTCACCCTTACCTATAATGTTTTCAGTTTGTGAAAATACAGTGAAAAATGTAAATCATAAAAATAATAGAAGGTATCTCTTGCCTTGTGCTTTCTCACCTACTGTCCCCTTCTGCTGCCTTCTCCCCGACAGCCGTGCACCAGACCTAGTTAGAGATCACTTCTTTCCTAACTAAGGGACAGCGGGACTAACGACTAACTGTGGGTATCTAACTGCCTGCTGTGTGTATCCTCATGGCCCGGTGCTTCCCTAACTAGCACTTTCCACATCCCATCTTCAGTTTTACTGTGTGAGTTACTCACTCAGATCCTCAGTGGGTGAAAGGGAGGACAAGAGAGGGAAAGGGAGGGACGGGATGCCTGTTCCTCCCCCACAGATTGCTCCTTGGTTCCTCCCAGCCCCTCTGGTGGCCTGTGGTCTACAAGCTGATGGAAGGTCAGTCCTGGCTTAGCCACCCCTGTTAGCCTTCTGCCCCCAAGCAGGTCCCAGCTCACGATTCGTGGGCTCCCAGACCCCAGGCATGGGGTGGTGGCTGGGTGGAGGTTCGTGCCTTGTGGGTGGCCAGGCCACCTATGTCCTCCACCTGTCCCAGCTGCCCCCGTTACAGGACAGCGCCGGTGCGGGGCCAGGAAGGACTGTTTGTTCAATCGTCACAACAGAGGGGCGATTACCAGGTGCTGGAGGGGAGGACCAGCTCTTCCACCTCTGAATCCAGTCCTGGCCCCCCTTACCTGCTAGCCGCCCTAGGTTTTCTCGAATCTCTGTGTCGCACAATTACCTCTAATTTCATTGTCTTCATGGGAAGAAGAGTGCTTTCCCCTGCAGCTAAGATTTTTTATGTTCCCTGGGCTTTGCCTCCTTGGTCGTCCAGCCTCTTTCTTTCATTTCCAGCAAGTAACTTGAGCAATTGTTTTCCAGTAGCTCTGCCTGCACATCTCCACCCCCAAACTCACACCTCAGCCATCCTCCCCTGTCCTGCCCCTGAGAAGGTGGAACAGGGTGGCCCTGGGGTACCCCCAGGGCCCCCGGTTTGAGGGCTCTGCTCAGTGGTTGAAGCAGCTGCTTCCACAGGAAAGGGAAGGGGCTGATGTGTTTCCCATTTCTCCTGCCTCTCCAGAGACCTTCCTCCACCCCCCTATCTCAGGTACATCTAGAAGGAGGAGAGAACTAGACTTTAGCTTTGGCTTAACTCATTCATTCATTCACTCATTCAACAAATATTCATTAGGTCTCTAATATGTGCTAGGCGCTAGACAATCAAAAACATCTTACTGGGCTTCCCTGGTGGCGCAGTGGTTGAGAGTCTGCCTGCCGATGCAGGGGACATGGGTTCGTGCCCCGGTCCAAGAAGATCCCACATGCCGTGGAGCGGTTGGGCCCGTGAGCCATGGCTGCTGGGCCTGCACGTCCGGAGCCTGTGCTCCGCAACGGGAGAGGCCACAACAGTGAGAGGCCCTCATACCGCAAAAAAAAAAAAAAGTCTTATTTAAATCAGACTTTATTCTCAGCACAGTGCCCAGGTGAGGTGTAGCCCTAGCCATGATTTTAAGACAAAGTAACCGCCTTTGGGAAGTTTCAAATCTGCTTGGCCACGGAAGCGGAAGCGATTGTTGATTGAATACCTAACTGGATCTAGTATTACCTGTTGGCGGTAATACTCTTACCTCGGTTTTAGAGATTAGAAAAGTGAGCCTCAGGGCCTTTAGCCCTCTCTCCTATCCCGATCCCTGCCTACCTTACCCTTTCTGCTTCAGTAACGCCCAACTGCGCTTTGGTGCCTGCAGACACGATGGTATTTTGCATCTCATACCTTTGCCCCTGTGGTCCCTACTGCCTGGAGTGCCATCCCCACCTCTCCTTCAGCATCTTCTGTAGCATCTACCCTTGGAGTCCTGGGTTAGGTGTCCATCCACCTACCCTGCACAGACCTCTAACTGAGTGCTCACGATATCATATCGAAATTAGCTGTTTGTGAGTGTCTTTCCGACTAAACTGCAGCCTTCTCTGAAGCAAGAAGCATGACTTATTCACCTTGGTCCTGCCACACCCAGAATAGCACCTGGCACAGAGCCAGTGTTCCAGAAAGATTAGCTGAACAGGAACAGATTGGTGAAGTCGCTTGTCTAAAGTCACACTGAGGGCATAGGGTAAAAATGAGATTTGAACCATGGTTGCTGCTACCATAAGGCATCTTTGTGTGAATTAGGACAAGGCTCCCTCTCTGAGCAGGTTGATTGTAAAAAAGGCAAGTCCTCTGGGAGTACCAGAGAGAAAAAGACACTCCTTTCCCAGCTGCTGATGCAGCCCTGTGCCGAGGTCCCTGGGCCTGAGGGTCTCAGAGCTTGGCTGAGCCAGTAAGAACTAGATTTTAGCCCCATTCTCGCTCCCCAGGGTCCCAGTCCAGACACAGCAAGGGACAGCCTGTTTAAACCGAGATCAATCTATTCTGAAGCCCATACTTTTCTTCTCTGCCATGTGAACGAGAGAGAGAGAGAGAGAGAGAGATTGATTTTTGGTAAGAAATGGGTAAAATAGTGAAAGCTCCAAACAGCAGCCGCCATGTTCCTCTTGACCCAAATCTGGAAGTTATTCTCCCCCCACAACCCCAAACCGAGCAGAACAAAATTCATCCAGTTTCCTGAGCACTAAGTCATAAGTGCAAGAGGCAGTGGGAAGATGCCTGAGAAAGATCGAAGGCTGCAGCCTCACTGAAGAGTTAAAAAAAAAAAAAAAAGCCCAAACCTATTCGTGGGTCAGGGAGCATTCAGCCAAGAGCACAGGGGGAAGGTACGTCTTCAAACAGTTGGTAAGAACTTGGATTTGAAATCTGAAGGCTGAGGAACGGTAAGCAGAAACTGAGCACTTCTTGCAAATATCAATAAAGGACATATGAAGAAGTGAGCCTTGTAAAGCAAGAATTGGGTGGGGTTTCCACAAGAGGGTCAAGTGAAACTTAGTCTCGGTTTCTGCACCCGTAAAGTGGGGTTAATACCTAACACACAGGGTTACCCAGGGGAGTAAATGAGATCGCCTAAGGGAAATGACTGGTATAGGGTCTGGCGTACAGTAAATATGTACTAAATGACAATTACATTTTTTATAGGGTCTGGCGTACAGTAAATATGTACTAAATGACAATTACATTTTTTTTTTTTTTTGGCCACGCCACATGGCCTGTGGGATCTCAGTTCCCCGACCAGGGATCGAACCGCGCCCCCTGCAATGGAAGCACAGTCTTAACCACTGGACCACCAGGGAAGCCCCATCGACAATTTCAATTATTTTTTATTTATTTATTTGGCTGCATTGGGTCTTCGTTGCTGCGCGCAGGCTTTCTCTAGTTGCGGCGAGTGGGGCTACTCTTCGCTGCGGTGCGCGGGCTTCTCATTGCAGTGGCTTCTCTTGTTGCGCGGAGCACGGGCTCTAGGTGCGCGGGTTTTGGTAGTTGTGGTGCACGGGCTTAATTGCTCCGCGGCATGCGGGATCTTCCCGGACCAGGGATCGAACCCATGCCCCCTGCATTGGCAGGTGGATTCTTAACCACTGAGCCATCAAGGAAGTCCCCAATTTCAATTATTTTATTAAAGATTGATGATGATGATGATGGTGATGATGATGATGATGATGGGGTGGTGATGTGATACTCAGGGTAAGAATGTCTGCCACTGAATATAGCGGTAGAAGGAGCTCACCAGCCTCTTCAAGAAGGGGAGAAAGAACAAGAGCCTCTTGTCCTGCTTTTGTGCCCATCTTCTCCTCTCATGGCTAATGCAGAAAGCGAGCAGAGTTGCTAAAAGCCTTGGCAGAAGAGCGACAGAAGGACTGGAGTGAGGGGAGAGATGCTCTCAAGCCCTTCAGGCCCCCTCCCTATCACTCCATCATCCCACTCCCTTGGGGACCCTGTGTGTATGGAGACTCCCAAGAGGGAAGAAAAAGGCAGGGGCCTGGGGATGCAGTGGGGGCTCAGGACTTAGTGTTGTTCCCAGTGTGAGAGCACAATGGGAGGGAGCAGTGGGGAATTAGAAGCTGGAACATCTGGGAGAGGCAGGCTGAAGAGCTGTGGAAATAGAAAGTGGCATCCGGTATCCTTGAAAATGGCCCCCCTGAGGCATAGACCTGCAAAATAGTAGCTGCAAAATAGAAATGATCCCTGTCCTCATGGAGCTGACTTCAAATGTAGCCCAATCCAAATATTCTATTACTTTCTGAACAAAAGTATTCAGTTACTTAGGCCAAATATCTTGGGATATTTTTGCCTCTTCTCTTTCTTTCTCTCACACCACTTATCCAATCCATTGGCAAGTCCTCTTTACTCCATCTTCATATATTGAATATATTCCAAATCTGACCACTTCTCACCACCTCCACCTCTATAACACCAGTCCAGGCAACCAACATCTCTTGCCCAGACCATTGCAGTAGCCTCCTGACTGTCTCTTAATAGCCCCCTTTCCCCGTGGAAGCCAGAGTGAACCTTCTGAAACATGAGACTGCTTATGTTATTCCTCTGCTCAAAGCCTTCCTGCGGCTCTTGATTTCACTACAAATTGAAGGCAAAGTCCTTGCAAAGACCCACAAACACTCATGGTCTTGCCTTTGGATGCCTCTTTAACCCCATCATACTCTGATAGCAATAACAGCTGGAAAAATGAAACAACATCCACTTCCTAGAAAAGGCAGGGAGAAAAGACAACCTTAGGCCTCCTATGCCACCAGCAGATTTTCCAGGAAGCACAGTGTGATGCCCTCCCCAAGTTAGACTCTGCATTAAATCGACAAATAGCAAGAACAGTAATGGAAGGTCAGAGCATTTTCAAGACATCACTATAAATAAAGTTAAAAATTAAAGACAAGCCTCAGACAGGAAGAAAATGTTTGCAGTCCTAACAAAAGATCAATATCTGGAATATATAAATAGCTCCTACATATCAATAAGAAAAAATATTCTTGTAGAAAAATGGGCAAAGGATATGCAAAGGCAACTCATAGTAAAACTGTAAATGGCTAATAAACATCTGAAAAAATTAGTCAACCTCATTAGTAATCAGGAAAATTCAAGTTAAAACAACAAAATATAATCTTTTGCTAATGCAACTGGCAAAAACAAGAAAGACTGATGATATACAGTGTAGGCAAGGATGTGGAGAAATAAGAGTGCAAATTGGTACAACTTTTTGTAATTAGCATTCTATATCAAAACTTTTTAAATGCCTAAATTTTGACCTAGTAATTTTACTGTTAAATATATGTCATATGTCTATACTTGTGTCCAAAGTTATATATAGATTATTCACTGAGGCAGCTTATAAAAGTGAAAACTGCCAGAAACCTAAATGCCCATAAATAGGAGTATAGTTAAATCATGGGACATTCATACTGTGGGATAGTGTGCATGAATTAGACATCTATGTGCTGACATAGAACAAACTCCAAAACATAATGACAAATGTGTTTACTGGAGGAGCAAGTTACAAAACAATATTAAGGCAATATCCATTCATGTGGAAAGAAAAAAGTGAAGCAAAATCCTATATATAGATCTCTGCATGTTCATCCATTTACAACAATAATGCATAGAAAGTCCTGGAAGGATAGATATACACTTACTACAGTGGGAGAGGTGGGATTGAAGATGTGGAGGAGTTTCACTTTTTACTCTATTGCTATATTATTTGTAGCTTTACAAGAGTAAAGTGTTCCTGTATGATTTGTGTGATTAAAAGTTTGTGTAAATGTACTCATATATTATTTACTTGATTTAAAAATTCATGTAAAAATTAGGTCTTTCACAAACACAGTGGTTTCCACACTCCTTAACTCCCTCGTACACCCATTTCACAGATGGGAAAGCAGGCAGAGAAAAGTGACTTGCCGAAGCCACATAAGCCAGTGGCAGGATCCCAGGATGGAGCTGATATTCACAGGAAAGTTATATCTGTCAGTCTGAGGTGGGAGCATGAGGGTATGAAACATAATCTTAATTCTCAAGGGACTTGCTTACAGCCTCACTGATGAGACAAACCCATAACATTCCAAGACAAGGTAGTCCAGCATGGTAAGAGCCAAATTAATGAGTTAACATTTATGGGTGCTAATTATGTGTCAGGCAGTACTAAGAGCTTTACGTGCAATAACTAATTTTATTCTCCACTGATCCTATGATACAGGCACTAGGATTGTTATCCCCATTTTACAGGTGGGGAAACTGGGGTACAGATAAGTAACTTGTAAGTAAGAAGTACCTGAGGCTGAACTGAACCAGTCTCACTACAAAACTAAACCAGTTTTGGACTTCCCTGGTGGTGCAGTGGTTGGGAATCCGCCTGCCAATGTAGGGGACACGGGTTCGGGCCCTGGTCCGGAAAGATCCCACATGCGCCGAGCAACTGGGCCCGTGCGCCACAACTACTGAGCCCGCGTGCCACAATTACTGAAGCCCGCGCGCCTAGAGCCCGTGCTCCACAGCAAGACAAGCCAACGTAATGAGAAGCGCACGCACCGCAACAAAGAGTAGCCCCCGATCGGTGCAACTAGAGAAAGCCTGTGCGCAGCAACAAAGACCCAACACAGCCAAAAATAAATAAGTAAATAACTGGGCTTCCCTGGTGGCGCAGTGGTTGGTAGTCTGCCTGCCAATGTAGGGGACACGGGTTCGTGCCCCGGTCTGGGAGGATCCCACATGCCGTGGAGCGCCTGGGCCCGTGAGCCAAGGCCGCTGAGCCTGCGCGTCCGGAGCCCGTGCTCCGCAACGGGAGAGGCCACAATAGTGAGAGGCCCGCATACCGCAAACAAACAAACAAACAAACAACTAAATTAATATATATATATATATAAATAACTAAACCAGTTTTACTGCAAAACTCCCTCCTTTTTTTTTTTTTAAAGTAATAAGCTCTTGGGGAAAACTTACAGGCCAATAGTCAGCAGAGAAGGGAAGGCATGGCCCCCATTCACCTGTCATCCCCATGCAGTGGCATGCCAGGGACAGGGCAGTACAGGTGTACATTCCAGGAGAGGAAGTTCCTTCCATTCCTCTCTCTTCTTGTAGGTCAAGCATGAGAGTAAGCTAATCGGTAAGTGATACTTGAGTGCCAGGCAGGCTGCAGGGTAGCTTCAGCTTTTGCTGTTGTTGATGTTATGAAAAATTTCAAACCCATACAAAAGTTGAGGAAAGTATGATGGATTCAATGTCCCAGAATGCTTTTGTCCTAAACCACTCCACTCGATAGGAAAAGTTTTCCTTGAAGAAATCAGAGGAGCTCGAGAAAGTCCTGCCTCCCCCATGGTGGGCAGGAGTGTTCAGGGAGGGCTGTGGGGGGGTGTGAGAGGGTGCTGGGCTGACCCCTTACTGGGGGCATCATCTGACAAGCTGAATGGGGAAGGGGAAGGCCAGCAGCCCACTCAGAGCTGGCTCCATGGGCCACCCAGCCCCGAAGCTGGGGGCAACCTGAAATTTAGAGTTTCTTCTTCTTCTCCTTCTTCTTCTTCATTTCCTCCTTCTTCTCCTCCTCTCCTTCTTCTCCTCTCCTTCTCCTTCCCTTTCTTCTTCTCCGTCTTCTTCTCCTTCTCCTTCTCTTTCTTTTTTCTCTACTTGAGATATACTCTGCGTACTATATCTTCGTTTCCTAGAAGAAGAAACAGAGACTCTGAAGTCAGTACATTCAGCTTGGAAATGTCAAGACTGGACCAAGAACCCACGGTGTTTCCTTTTAACCACCCTCATCTCCAAGTCATGGATCCTCCTTGAGCCTCAGTTTCCTCATCTGTAAAAGCCACTAAACAGTCTATGATATTTTGTTATAACAACGTCAACCAAGACGGTTAAGTTAATAAAATTGCACTTAAAAAAAAAAGCCAATAAACATTCCTTCCTCATAGAGATGCTGTGAGCCCTACGGGCAGAGCCATTCATTCACGGACTGAACCTTCCTTGAGCACCAGCAAGATGCTAAATCCTGGTCTAGGTGAGGGTAGAAAAGAAGAGAGGACGAAACCCGTGCTCTCACGGAATTTACATTCTAGTCGGGGCAAGGGAAACAGAAGAAAGAAAGAAAACAAAACAAATGGGGTAATATCAGATAGGGATGAGTGCTAGGAAGAAATAGCACGATGGTGGTGAAATGAGAGTGGTCAGACAAGAGTTCTGAGGAAGTGACATTTACTCTGAGACCTGAATTATCTGAAGGAGGCTGAGGCAGGGAAATTTGGGAGCAGGATGTCCAGAAATAGGACAAAGCAGTGGCTTCGGGGGAGGAACCAGGTTGTAAGAGACAATGTAAGTAAAAGTCAAGTAAAGGTTATAGCATTAATTTAATGCAATAAGCTTTTACTGTAGTCCACTGTGTGCTAGTAAATGTATTAGGCACAGCGTTCAGAGATCAGTACAGCCTCGGTCTTTAAAGAGCTCACTGTCTAGGAGGAGATAACAGAAAACGGATAGTTTCTCAGCTGATGAAATGGTGCATTTAATCAAGAGGTGAAAAATTAATTTTTATTCATGTTTTTGCAAGTGTGTCCAGCGGTTGCAGAGACACTGCCATAGGAGATCACTCAGGTGCCGAGGTTACGGCGCCTGGTTCAATTTTTCCTTCGCAGCCCCTGGGCCTCTAGGGCTTCGATCCCCCTCCGGGCAGCAGGGTGCGCTATACCGTCTCTCAGGGCCGGCCGGCCGGGTGCCGCGCTCTCTCCACTTTCCTTCTCGCTGCACCGCACTTCCGGTGGCTAGCGTAAGCGGGAGCCGGCCGCTGCGGGCATCTGGTTCCACAGCATGGCGGGGGCGGGGCTGGGTGAGGCGCGCGCCAAGCAGGCCGGGGAGCCCCTCGCCCCGGCCCTTTGAGCCCGGACCGGACAGGTGAGGACTTCTCCTTCCTTGTTTCAGCCTCCAAACCCGTCAGGCCCTCCCCGAGGCCTCTTCGAGTTACCGCCATGGGGCTGCCCCCTTCCCGCCTGACGCCGAGGCCCTGCGGCCCCCGCCTTCCCTCAGAATTCTCTTCCCATTGAGGCCCCGCCCCGGGCTTTTCTTTCCGGGGGCGCCTTGGGCGTGTGTGCCCGCCCCTGGGTATCCCCTTCCCGTTTAGGAAGCCGTCAGAAGGAATTGAGGGTTACGTGCACCTGCCTGCCCGGGGAAACAGACCTAGCAGGGAGGAAGGTCTTGCTTAGTACCGCACGAGTTAGTGGCCCAGTTCAGTCAGGCTTTTTTCTTTCGTTCCATAGATAACGTACGAACGCATGCAGTGGGGCAGCCCTAGTGCTAGGCTCTCTGAAAACTAAGGTGACTGAAGTAGCCATGGTTACGTCCTGCCTGGAGAGGATAGTTTACAGGGGAGTCGAACATTAAACACCTAACCATGCTGCTGAAAGTACAAATTCAAATTGTGGCAATGGCTATTTAAAAGAATAGAAAAAGTAATGGTAAAGCAGCAAAGATCTCTTTCGGCAAGGGTGTCAGAGCAGACTTCCTGAACGAGAGGACACTTGAGCTGCGGCTTGAGAAGTATGGCAAGGGCCAGAGGAAATATATGCTGGGCAGAGCGAACAGCACCTGTGGATATTTGAGTTGGTAAAGAACGTTCAGGAAAGGAGGCTTTCGATGGGTCAAATGCTGTGATGGGCATACAGGATATAATGTTTGTGTACCGGTCAGGAGTTCACCATCTAGTGCCACAGACATAAGTAAAATGCAGAGATGAAGTTGCAAGCGTGGTAAGTGCTAAGAAGGAGAGGTATGGCTGGTGTATTGGTGTTTTATCTGGTGGGAAAGGTTAAGGAGGACTTCTCTCAGGAAGTGATGATTAGGCTGATAACCTGAAACAGGAGTTAACTCGGCAAAGTGAAGAGAAGAGCTTTTTTTAGATTGAGGTGAAGAGCATGTGCCAAGGTTCAGAGGCAGGAGGTAGGCCACTTGTTGAAGAAATGATTAGAGTGAAATGGGAAAAGATGAGGCTGGAGAGGCAGCACTGAGCCTTTGAGGCATCTGGTTGGCACGGCAAGGATTTTGATCCGTATCATTAAGAGCAATGGAAAGATATTTGTTTTAATCTGTAGGGGAAAGGACGTGATCAAAAAAGCATTTTGAAAAGATTGCTCTGGTAAGTGGATTGGAAGTGGATAGGAGTGGATTTAGGGAGACCACTTAGAAGCGGTTGCAATAACGTAGACATGAAGTTATAAAATTTTGGGTAAGGGTACTGGCAGGTCATGATAGAAGAAGGTGGAGCATTAGAGGACTGTTTAGGGGGTAAAATCTCCAGAGTTTGGTGACTGATCAGGTATGGGGGCTGAGGGAAAGAGATATCAAGGGAGACTCTCAGCTTTCTGGTTCCTTTTAGCAGGTGAATGGCCATGCCATTTACTGGACTAGGGAAACGGGTAGAGGGCTTCTGGGAAAAATGTAAGTTACTCTAATGTTTTTCATAACTCCCACTCTGACTAGAAGGGACTTTCATGATGTACTTTTTCTGTATGGTTTGAGTTTATGAGCATGTATTTTATAATTGGAATAACAAGTTGAAAAAGACTAAGAATTCCACCATCTCTCTAAAAACCCTAATTGTGTGATGTAAAATATGGAGAGGGAGAGAGAGCACACTGAGAGAAGGGTTAGGAAATTAAGTGTGGATTTTCTGTCCAATTTGGAGCTGAAGCCAGCAGGCCTTCAGCTCTACCCACCCCACCCCTCTACTCCCTCCACCACAGTACTGGTGGCTTTTCCCTTAAAAAGACAAATTGGAGAATTTAAGATGGGACTGTTCAAAATATATACAGATTTTTTTTAGAATTAAACATCTGCTTTGCTTAAAATGATCAATGGCTCGAAGTCGAACAGCTAGTTTACTTTATCTGATTCAGTTATATGTGGTTAGTCTGCTAGATGTTGTCTGATGCCTACTCCTTCTTCCATTCATGGGTCTTACCTGCCTATCGCATCCCCTTCTGGTCTCCCTCTCTGACTCCAGCCCGCATCTTAGTTTCGCAGGGTGCTAGCGTCAGAGGTGTCCTGGGCAGGGATTGAGGGAGGCAGTTTTGTACAGTACTTGGTATTTTAAAATGCTTAAACCTTACCAGTATGTTTTTTGGACTGTATCAAAATGGGCACATCAACTATGTCACTGTTAAAAGGAGTAGCCGTGTGAAACTCAGCATTGTGTTTATTGTTCAGAAGTGGAGGATATTGCTCACTGTATCATGCCAAGGTCCTTTGAGAAAACTCATGAGAGAGATTTCTTTTAAAATCCAGTGATGGCTAACAAACGCAGTAAGGTAGATAGCTAGTGGGAAGCAGCTGCATGGCACAGGGATATTGGCTCGGTGCTTTGTGACAGCCTGGAGGGGTGGGATGGGGAGGGTGGGAGGGAGGGAGACGCAACAGGGAAGACATATGGGAACATATGTTTATGTATGACTGATTCACTTTGTTATAAAGCAGAAACTAACACACCATTGTAAAGCAATTATACCCCAATAAAGATGTAAAAAAAAAATAATAAAATAAAAAAAAAATAAATTAAAAAAAAAAATCCAGTGATGGGTATTGCTGTGCTTCTTCCAAGCAGCTATTAAGTTTTTATCTTCTTGGCAGTGCAAGTTCTATAACTGACTGTATTTTCCTCTGCCTTGTCTGCTGAGAAAGTCAGAGCCAAATTAGAAGCTTGTCCGTTCTGCAGATCCTGATGGCATGAATTTTTGTGTACTTCAGACTTCATTTTATTGTCCTACCTTTGTTTTCCCTTCACAATGATTATTTTCTAATTAAAAAAAAATTCTGAGTAAGCACAAATATTACTTAAAAAACATATGTAATTTTAAAAGAATAACAGTACAATGAATGCTGATTGAAGGAAAAAAATATACACTTAAAAGTGCCAATGTGTCCCTAACTCCCATCCCATTTCTTACTTCCTCAGAGGTAACCACTATTTTGAATTTTATGTTTATGATTCCTTTGCTTTTTGTAATTGTATACCACATATATTTGTATTCTTAAAGTGGAAATTGTTTGAAGCTTATATAAAGGAAATCACATTGTATGTATTCTGTAGCTTGCTTTCTTCATTCAACACTGTGTCTGAGATTCATCTTTGTTGTTATATATAACTGTAGTACATTAATTCATTACTTCATAAGGTTACACTGCTTGGGGAATTGCCTGGCAGTCTAGTGGTTAGGACTCAGCGCTTTCACTGCTGGGGCCTGGGTTTGATCCCTGGGTTCTATCGCTGGTCCGGGAACTAAGATCCTGCAAGCCACGTGGCGTGGCCAAAAAACAAACAAACAAAAACATTAAAAAAAAGAAAAAAGATTCCGCTGTATGAATATGCATGGATGAATTTATCTAGTCTACTGTTGATGGACATTTGGAGTGTTGTCAGTTTTTGCTGTTGCTAACAGTCCTGCTACAGACATCCTTGTATATGTCTCCTGTTACGTATGTGCAGACACTTCTCTACATCAGGATTTCTCCACCTTAGCACTATTGACATTTTGGGCTGGATGTGAGGGACTGTCCTGTTTACTGTAGGATGTTTGGCATCATCCCTGTCTTCTGTTTGATGGACACCCCAAGCACCCCTTCCTCCCTCCCAAGTTATGACAACCAAAAATATCTTCATATATTACAAAATTGCCCCATTTGGGAACCAGTGCTCAAGATCAGGGGTTGACAGACTTTTTCTGCAAAAGACCAGGTAGTTAATATTTCAGGCTTGTGAGCTGTGTGGTCTTTGGTGTTAATAAATGAACTGTGCCTTTGTAGGGCAAAAGCAGCCATAGGCAAGATGTAAATGAGTGCGTATGACTGTGTTCCAATAAAACTTTATTTATAAAAGTAGGCAGGCAGCCTAGACTGGTCTGAGGCTAGTTGTTTGCAGTCTTTTGGTCTAGTCTAGATCAGTAGGAAATATATTTTATATCCTCACCCAGTGCATGTAACTCACATATGTATTGAAAATATGTGATACAGTTTGGTATTTTCTGTTTTATTCCATTTTTTGAAATGTCAGTTAGTTTATGCACTAGATTGATTTCAAGCCTCCATCAGTGAGTTGTGACTAGCAGTTTGAGAAACTTGATTTGCTCAATCATAAGGTATGCACATTTTTAACTTGACTAGGTAGTATATATACTTATATAAGGCATTTCAGATCTCTTTTAGGAGACAGAATATAAACAAATTCCCCATTGTCTGTATGTTTTTATTTCTAAAGTATAGATTGGATAGAGTCACTCCTCTGCTTAAAACCTGTAATAACTTGCATGACGTGGCATACAAAGGATTTTCCAGTCTGTCTGCAATCTGCTTTTCTAGGCTTCTCTTATCACTCTGTGTTTCCTGTGTTCTAACCACTTGGTATTGTGTTTCCCAAATGTGCCATGCTACACTCTTTTTAAGTATATTTTTTAAGCTACCTTCTTTCTGAAATGTTCCTCCTTTATTTTGCCTAGTGAGTTCTTTATCCTTTAAGACCTTTGTCAAATGTTCCATTCATTCATTTAACATATTTGTTAGCATTTACTGTGCCTCAGGCACTGTCCGAGGTGCTGGAGATTCAGCAAGGAATTAGGCAAGGCCCCTGCTGTCCTGTATGGGGGACAAAGATGCTAAAAAGGTAAACAAATGGTTTCAGAAGGTGATAAGGGCTGAAGAAAATAAAACAGTAGGTTGATATGGATGGAAAAAGTCATGACTTTAGGTAAGGTAGTCAGGCAAAAACTCAAGAGTTGCTATTTTGGCTGAGATTTGAATGATGAAACAGACAGCTGTTTCAGCACTTTAAAAATGTTGCTTTGCTTCTTTTTGGTCTCCATAGTTTCTCATGAGACATCCACAGATAAATGAATTGTTGTTCCCTTATAGGTAATGTGTCATTTACGTGGTTGCTTTCAAGATTTTTACTTTGTGTTTTAGTTTTTCACAATTTGACTGTGGTATGCCTGGGCATGGATTTCTTTCTTTCTTTCTTTCTTTTTATTTTAAATAAATTATTTATTATTTATTTTCGGCTGCGTTGGGTCTTCATTGCTGTGCATGGGCTTTCACTAGTTGCGGCGAGCGGGGGCTACTCATCATTGCGGTGCACGAGCTTCTCATTGTGGTGGCTTCTCTTGTTGCGGAGTACGGGCTCTAGGTGCGTGGGCTTCAGTAGTTGTAGCTCGCGGGCTCTAGAGTGCAGGCTCAGTAGCTGTGGCGCACGGGCTTAGTTGCTTCGTGGCATGTGGGGTCTTCCTGGACCAGGGATTGAACCCGTGTTCCCCGCATTCGCAGGTGGGTTCTTAACCACTGTGCCACCAGGGAAGTCCCTGGGCATGGATTTCTTTGGGTTTATCATGTTTGGGGTTCTCTGAACTTCTGATCTCAGGTTTATATATGTGAGGGTTTATTTCTCAGCTCTTAATTCTGTTCATTGGGTATATTTTTCTGCCTTATGCTAGTACCACACTTTTTTGATTACTGTGGCTTTGTAACAGTTTTTGAAATCAGGGAGTCTGAGTCTTCTAACTTTGTTCTTTTACAAAATTGTTTTGACTCTTCACAGTCCCTTGAGATTACATGTAATTTTTAGGATGAATTTTTCTATTTTTGCCAGAAATGATTTTGGGATTTTGATTGGGATTTTGCATTGAGTTTGTAGATTGCTTTGGGTAGGATGGACATCTTAACAGCCCAATAAATATATTTTTTAAATGAATGTACATTGAATGTGGTGTTTACAGTGAACAAATTTGATGTAGTTCTAAGGTTTGTTCTGTTGAACATTCCCAACAGCTAAGCATGCTTTGAAGGTATTCCTAGGGAATTAGTTCCTTCCCTCAAACCTGTTTCTAGACTCAAAAATGTCCTGACCACTTTCTAACTATAACTTGGGAAGAAGGAATGCTGATCACTGTCATCTTGGGAGCTCCTAGGTCCAGGATATATGGAAGGAAATCTATTTGACTTGTATATACACAGTTGGCCCTTGAACAACGTAGATTTGAATTGTGCAGGTCCACTTACACATGGATTTTTTTCATCAGTGAATACTGCAGTACTAGACATCCCCGGTTGGTTGAATACGTGGATGTGGAGGAACCATGGATAGGAAGGAACAATGTATACTGAGCTGACTATAAGTTATACTTGGATATTCAGCTTCAGGGGATTGGTGTGCCTAACCCTTGCGTTATTCAAAGGTCAAGTGTGTTTGTGTTTTGGTAAATTTTGTTTTATTTTCTTGACTACTTCTTTACTTCTCCCTGCAGAGATGTGATAATGGATCATCATGTTTCCACCATCAAACCTCGAAGAATCCAAAACCAAAATGTCATTCACCGCCTGGAACGCCGGCGGATCAGTTCAGGCAAGGCAGGCACCCACTGGCACCAGGTCCGAGTGTTCCACCAGAATGTCTTCCCCAACTTCACGGTCGTCAATGTTGAAAAGCCCCCTTGTTTCTTGCGTAAATTCTCACCTGATGGACGCTACTTCATTGCTTTCTCTTCAGACCAGACATCTCTCGAAATCTATGAGTACCAGGGCTGCCAGGCAGCTGAGGACCTACTGCAGGGCTATGAGGGGGAAATCCTGTCCAATGGCAATGACCAGCGGTCAGTCAACATCCGTGGCCGGCTCTTCGAACGCTTTTTCGTCCTGCTGCACATTACCAATGTGGCAGCCAATGGCGAGCACCTGAACCGGGAGTGCAGCCTCTTCACTGATGACTGCCGCTGTGTCATCGTGGGCTCAGCTGCCTATCTCCCAGACGAGCCTCACCCTCCTTTTTATGAGGTATATCGGAACAGTGAGTCCGTGACCCCCAACCCCCGGTCCCCCCTGGAGGACTACTCCCTCCATATCATTGACCTTCATACTGGCCGCTTATGTGATACACGTACCTTCAAGTGTGACAAAGTCGTCCTGTCACACAACCAAGGGTTGTACTTGTATAAGAACATCCTGGCCATCTTGTCAGTGCAGCAGCAGACCATCCATGTCTTCCAGGTGACTCCTGAAGGCACTTTCATTGATGTGAGGACCATTGGCCGCTTCTGCTATGAGGATGACCTGCTCACTGTGTCAGCTGTTTTTCCTGAGGTGCAGCGGGACAGTCAGACAGGCATGGCCAATCCTTTCAGGGATCCCTTCATCAACTCCCTGAAACACCGGCTGCTTGTGTACCTTTGGCGCCGGGCAGAGCAGGATGGTAGTGCAATGGCCAAGAGGCGCTTCTTCCAGTATTTTGACCAACTGCGTCAGCTGCGCATGTGGAAAATGCAGCTTCTGGATGAAAACCATCTGTTTATCAAGTATACTAGTGAGGATGTCGTAACCCTGCGGGTCACAGATCCATCACAGGTACAAGGTGCTCTCCTGCCCTTTACCCCTCCAGTCTCCTTGGCACAATGGGAAGGTTTCTCTCTTTGCCTATAGCCAGTCTCTCAGAAATAACACATTTTATGTAATCTTGAATTTTTGCTATCTTTGGGCTCATACTTAAAACAGCTCGACTTTTCTAATCATTTCTCAAAATGATTTTTCTCATTTGGACAAATGGAAGCTATATCGTAAGCCATTGACATGTAGGTAGTCAACTCTGTGATTATTACCCTAATTCTTCTGCAGAGCATTTTCAGTACCCTTGAAATGGAAGCCCATATGCTACAGGGTCAAGGTTGGACTCCTGCCTTGATTTTGTTTAAGATTGTGCTTATTGGTCTGCTTAGTTCTGGCAATGAGAATGAACCCACCATACGAAAAAGAAAATCTTCTAAAAATCTAGTCTTTCTTTCCTACTTAAATGATGTCAGTATACTTCCTCACCAAATCTTCTTTAGATTGTAACAGGTAAGTTCATTTGATGGAATTAAGCGTTATGACTGTACTCTGACCTTGCCCATGTGCTGGAACATAGGTTGTGGAGCAGTGAAAAGATCAAAAGGAAGCCAAAAGTTTTGATCTACCAAGTGAATCATCAAGACTGCAGGTTCTGAGGGTTTTTCAGTTTGGGTGAAAGATGTTGGTAGGGGAGAGAGGCATTTCACAAATAGGAATAACGTGGTGTTAAGAGCATGGAAACCTCTAAGACTTTGGGGTTGAAATACCATATTGAAATTCAGGGTAATTTGGGCATTTCCCTTTGAGAAGCTCCTTACTTTAGTGTTGACCAAGTGAGAGACCTACTTTTCTGTACGTTTGTCCCCCCATTCTCCTATTTCCAGAGTGTCTCCTTAGATACTAGTTTGGAAATTTAGAACAGAACAAACCAGTAAACCACGAAGGCAGCTGAGTCTGGTTTCTCTCATTGACTTGCAGCTGATTCTGCCTGTAACAGTTAGAGACTGTATAAAGAATTGTCTCCTAAGACCGTACCAGCCATCCATGGTAAAATGTTTTCTATTATTTTTCTTCTGAATCATACCTTGTATAGTCTAAAAAATAAGGGGGGGTGGTGAGTAAAATGGTTAGAGATCATTTTTTTTCTGAATTCTTTTTCTTCTCTATTAATGATGAAGTCACCCATTGAGCCATCATGGGTGAGCCCATCTAGTTCATGTTATGAGTCATGGGAGGTTGTCCGTGAAGCCCTTGACTTCTGTACCCTCCTGTCCTGTATTTCCCAGTCTGGCCTGGTGGGAAGGCTAGTAAATGTTTGTGTAATTCTATATTCACATAATTATGATGGATCCTGGTGAAGCCCTAATATGATCAAAGCGTTGTCCAGGCTTATAGAAAGGACATGTATTTAGGTTTGAGCTATAATTACCTTTTTATTTTGGAGGGAATATGTTGTGTGACTGCTGCATTTGAGATTATCCTTTTTTCCTTTGCTAAAACATGACCTACTTATATCCGGTAGCTACAGTAGGTTGTAGCCAGAAACATTACAAGGGCTCTATGCTTTGCTTACAGAATTTGTAACTTTAAACCCAATCTCTCTGCCCTTGTTGTCCTCCCTCCTCCTTTCCCAGTTTAATTTGATAGGTTCCAATAAGGTTAATAAGTAAAAAGTGCACCTAAACACAAAGCCTTGCTAATATTATGGGTATTATTCTCAGGTTACTCTCCAGCCTCTTTAATTTACACCCAAATTTAATTTCCAGGTGACCGCAAAAGTCATGTAATATAAGCTTTGGGAGGGACTAATTACTATTAAAACAGGTGGGCCAGATGTCTCCAGAAATTGGTAATGGAGATTTAAATTCAATCATAAGAGGCGGAATACTAATCCTAGTGTTCTGAAAACTTCTAGAGTCCTGTTGGAAGCTTGCAGATTGCCTCACACTGCCACATTCACTGTGATAAAAACTAGAGGTACCTGGCACTTCCTTGTTAGGCTGAGCAGAGCACTGGAGGTTTAAAGAAGAGGGCCAGTCACCCAGGGGCTTATTCAGAGAAAGCAGTAACTCTGCCACCTATGGCATTTGAATGGTTTTCAAGTTCCCCCTCTGAAATTAATTGTTACGAATCTCAAATGTTTGTTACAAATGCTCTTGGCTGAAAGAACATTTATGAAGAAAGAAATGGAAAATGCTTTTCTGATTTTTCATGTGTTCAGCAGCAGTCCCCTGCTTGGTTACAGCTTGCCTAGGTGGACACAGTGTACTTAAGATGTCTTTCTGCATGTTAGAAATATTAAGAGAGAAAAAGAAATGCCCCTAAATTGAACTTTCAACTGTACGTATACAAGAGAAAATAACTTGCCAACAGGCAGCTCCTGGCTACAAATCACTTTCGCAGCAGGAAGGAAAATTAAATCTGGCATTTTAAAAAAGTGGGTTGGGGAGTAAGTAGGGAATAACACTTGGAAGGCAAAATATTAAATTTTCACACAGCTTGAAATGAAAGATTGAAAACCTTCTTATACATATATGCTGAACAACTCAGTAATTCCAGCAGATACAGTGGGAAATCAGGCAACACTGAGCCCCTTGATTGATCAAGTCCACTGAGGCTTCCTCCTTTTCCAGGACCTCTTGGCACCATGTTTCCACCATAGTGCCGGAGTGGAGGTGTTTGCCTGTTTTACTTGGGCAGCTTGATTTTCAACCAAAAAGATATTTGCTAGGCAAGGCATTATACTCAGCTATTCCTTAGGTCTATCTGTTCTTCCGCAGGCATCTTTCTTTGTGGTGTACAATATGGTGACAACAGAGGTGATCGCTGTGTTTGAGAATACATCAGATGAGCTTTTGGAGCTGTTTGAGAACTTCTGTGATCTCTTCCGTAACGCTACCCTGCATAGTGAAGTCCAGTTTCCCTGCTCAGCTTCCAGCAACAATTTTGCACGGCAGATCCAGCGCCGGTAAGCTGTTCCACTAGGCTTAACAAGCTTAATTTTTCTTCAGAAAATTTGTTGGTGTGAAGCCAACAGTCATTTACTTCAGGAAACCTCATATTCTTTCTGCCCACCTAGGCTTGGGTCAGTCTGCCTGTCATAACCCATTGTGTCATCCTAAACTTCTCTTTTCTCTTTCTTAGCACCTGAGGAATTACTTGTGTGTTGTCCATGATTCCTCCTAGACTGTATGTTAGCTGCAGAAAGATAGAGACCCTGTCTTTGTTTAGTTCATTGCTATATCTTCAGTGGTGCACTGTCAAGCACTTAAATATTTTTTGAATGAATGACTAAGGACATAATTTTATAACTTTTGGTTAAACATGTGTGTTGAACACGTGCATTTATCTCTGTTCCATCCCCAAACCCCACTAAAATGACAATAAAGGAAGAAGAGGGACTTCCCCGGTGGTTCAGTGGTAAAGAATCCGCCTTGCAATGCAGGGGACGCAGGGTCCATCCCTGGTCGAGGAACTAAGATCCCACATGCCACAGGGCAGCTAAGCCCATGTGCCACAACTACTGAGCTCACGCGCCTCAACTAGAGCCCGCGTGCCGCAAAACTACAGAGCCCACACGCTCTGGAACCCATGCGTCACAAGTACAGAGTCTATGTTCCCTGGAGCCTGCGCTGCACAACTAGAGAAGAGAAAACCCGCATGCCACAACTAGAGAGAAGCCTGCGCGCTGCAACTAAAGATCCTGCACGCCTCAGCGAAGATCCCATATGCTGCAGCTAAGACCCGACACAGCCAAAAGTAAATAAAATAAATAAATAAATAATAAATAAATCTTAAAAAAAAAAGAAGAGGTATAAAGCTACAAGAACAAAGAGAATGGGGAGGAGATATCAAGAGAGTTTTAGAAGCTGAAGAGCCAATGGATGAGTGATAACTAACTTGACATATCTCAGAGGACAAAAACTTAAAGACTGTAGAGCTTAGGGACTTCCCTGGTGGTCCAGTGGGTAAGACTCCATCCTCCCAATGCAGGGGGCCTAGGTTCGATCCCTGGTCGGGGAACTAGATCTTGCATACATGCCACAACTAAGAGTTCGTGTGACACAACTAAGAAGTCTGTGTGCCACAACTAGGAAGCCCTCATGCCACAACTAAGAGTACATTGCTGTACCTAAACAATCCCGCATGCTGCAACTAAGACCCAGAGCAGCCAAAATTAAAAAAAAAAAAAAAAAAAGCAGAGTTTATCCATCAAGAAATAAGTTGCCCTGCACCAGAGAGCTCTGGAAAAGTTCAAGAAATTGGAGGCCCTACATACCTCTGGAGGATTGGATGACTTTTTTTTTTTTTTCCGGCCATGCCACGTGGATTGTGGGATCTTAGTTCCCCAACCAGGGATCAAACCCGTGTCCCCTGCAGTGGAAGCTCGGAGTCCTAACCCACTGGACCACCAGGGAGGTCCCTGGATGACATTCTTAAAAGGAGCAATCAGATGCTCTAGCTCCTTTCTTTAAGCCTACACTGCCAAATGACTGTCTCTTCCCCACCTCATCAAAAGGCTAGAGGTTTATTCTCTGGAGAAATTGCACCGTGCAGGCTCTGGTTTCATGTTCATGAGGCATGGCTGAGAGTAGGGATGAGACATGTCATGCTTAAAACAAGAATTAAGTGAAAATTGTCATACTGTTGGGGAAGACTCCTATCCCTCTTATTAGTTATGGCATCCAAGCTTATACTCCCCAGGCAGGAGATTAGAGATAAATTCCTCAGGGAAACTGACCAACCCGAAGAAGAGACACTTGGAGGCCCCTCTTAAAACACCTAGGTCACCCTAAATTGATACCCACCTGTTATGAACCAGAGCTGCTCATAATTATCTGAATACGTTATTGTGAAATGACTAGTTATTTTGGACCAAGGACTCAATTCTACTCTAGTCAGTCAGTGCCTGGTCACATTCCACATACCTAAATTGCTTCCCCAACCTTAGCCAGTTATGGAGAATATCTGCTTTAGGTTCCAATATAGATCAGACCAGAGTGAGTGGATGAATCAGAATAAGCGTTACTGCCACTGGGAAAAACAAGCAAAGCAGACACCTAATTCAGTGGCATTGTATTTATACAGAATGACAGTAATTGATTAAAAATAGGTGGATATTGATTTTCAGACAACTAAACATGCCTTTTTTTCTCTGGTTCACACAAATTTTCTGCCTTACTAGCATCTCTATTCAGTATAGAAGGATTTTTGGGAGCAGAACATGGATCAGATCTTGCTTTTTTCATTTTGAAATGAATTGTTGTCTTTTAAAATTAACTTTAAAATTAAGCAGATTATTATCGACTAGTAACAAAAACTGGGTACACTCAGTTAAAACATCAAAGAAGTTACTAGAAGGTAAGCTCCATGAGGGCAGGGATTTTTGTCTGTTATATACACTGCCATATCCACAGCACCTAGGCCGGTGTCTTTCATGTGGGAGGAGCATGTTAGATATTTGTTGAATGAATAATGTCATCAGGAATTAGAGGAAGCTATGTTTTCTGAAAATTTATTTCACAATGTACCTATAATTAAGTGAAATTGTAGGAAGCTCTGGAAGAGAAAACAAAAGGTTAAAGAGAAAGGTGGCATTCTAGCTTTGTTATGTTCAAAATTTTGCTTCATACCAGCAAAGATTTTGAAAAACCATAGATACCCTCATGCATCAATTATTAAGTTAATCTTTAAACTTTTTACTGTTAAATTTAAATAGTTGCAAAGGATGCAATTTTCAATGTATTAAACATTGACATTTTTTAAAAAAGCATTACAAGATATAATTGGCATATAACATTGGCTAAGTTGAAGGTAGCCAATGTTATATGCCATTTTAAATATATCCAAGGGAATCTAATACCATAGTAATTTAGTATTCTATTTCACATAAAAAGTACAGAACAAGTATAGACTTCCCTGGTGGTCCAGTGGTTAAGACTCTGTGCTCCCACTGCAAAGGGCGGGGGTTAGATCTCTGGTCAGGGAACTAAGATCCTGCATGCCGCATGGCGCGGCCAAAAGAAGAAAAAAAACATACAGAGCAAGTTATTCCTGTACTGTTTGAAATTTTATATTTCTTTTTCTTTTCAAATTCATATGTCTGTTCTATCTCCCCCAGAGAATTGTGTCCTAATAACATTTTATTAATCATCTTATCATACTTTGCTGCATTGAAAATATAGTGTACATATAAATCAAAATTATTTTTTATTTCTTGTGAACACATGGATTTGAATGCTCAATTTTACAGTTTTCAATAAACTTTTGGTAAAAATAAATGAAAATGGATTCTATTTTAGGTTAGAATAAATGTTTAAGAAAAAATGGACATCAGGGATCATGAGTCACTTAAAGCCTTTATCTTAAAAGATAGAGACCAAATAAAACAAACAGTATAAAAAATAAAGAAACAACATGGTAGTCACTGAAATAATTTAAACTATAAAAACAGGAACATTCCTAGAACAGTAATGCTAAGTGAGATGCTTTAGAAATTTAAACTTTGTTAGATATAGTTTAGGAACTCTCCAAGAAAGTAGAATACAAAGATGAGTAGGAAAATGGGAGAGAGGTGATAAAAATTTAGAGGATTTTCTCAGGAGGTCCAATATCTGGCTAATTTCAGAAGGAGCAGTAGAAAAATGAAGGGGAGGAAATAATGTAAACAGTTTTCTTTTTCCTTTTTTTAAAATCTATCTATCTATCTATCTATCTATCTATCTATCTATCTATCTATCTATCTATCTATCTATCTATATTTTTTGGCCATACGTGGGCCTCTCACTGCCGCGGCCTCTCCTGCTGCAGAGCACAGGCTCCGGACGCGCAGGCTCAGCGGCCATGGCTCACGGGCCCAGCCGCTCCGCAGCATGTGGGATCTTCCCAGACCGGGGCATGAACCCGTGTCCCCTGCATCGGCAGGTGGACTCTCAACCACTGCGCCACCAGGGAAGCCCGCTAATCTATATATTTTTATTTTTGGCTGTGTTGGGTCTTCTCTGCTGTGTGTGAGCTTTCTCTAGTTGCAGCGAGTGGTGGTTACTCTTCATTGCGGTGCGAGGGCTTCTCATTGCGGTGGCTTCTCTTGTTGCAGAGCACAGGCTCCAGTCGGGTGGGCTCAGTAATTGTGGCTTGCAGGCTCAGTAGCTGTGGCGCATGGGCTTAGTTGGTCCACGGCATGTGGGATCTTCCGGGACCAGGGATTGAACCCATGTCCCCTGCATTGGCAGGCAGATTCTTAACTACTGCGCCACCAGGGAAGACCCTAAACAGTTTTCTAGTACTGAAAAATATACATTTCCATGGGCATTCCCTGGTGGCCTAGTGGTTAGGATTCCAGGCTTTCACTGCTGTGGCCCAGGTTCAATCCTTAGTTGGAGAACTGAGGTCCGGCAAGATGTGCGAATACACACATACACACACACACACACTCTCTCTCTCTCTCTCTTCCAGATTGGCAAGGACCATCCAGTGGTGTGCTGGAGCTGGCTCATTCTGGCTTGTGAGAGCCAACTGTTAAAGTTTCAGGAGTTTCTGCAAGCTGTTAAACACAGCCATTATTAAAAATTAATTATTTTGGGGCTTCCCTGGTGGCACAGTGGTTGAGAGTCCGCCTGCTGATGCAGGGGATACGGGTTCATGCCCCGGTCTGGGAGGATCCCACATGCTGCGGAGTGGCTAGGCCCGTGAGCCATGGCTGCTGAGCCTGTGCGTCCGGAGCCTGTGCTCCGCAACGGGAGAGGCCACAGCAGTGAGAGGCCCGCGTACCGCAAAAAAAAAAAAAAAAAAAATTATTTTCTAATTATTAATTCATAATTGTTTTACTGTCATACTCTTGAGGTTATTTGTATCTATTTTATCTGGTAAAAATATTATATAGTGATGTGCTACTGCTCATCTCTTGACAACTCTGCATTCAGTGATGTCACTTTGGTACCTTGAAATTGACCACAGCAGGAGGATTTACACCACAGAAATTGGCAGGCACTGCAAATCATGGCTTTTTTCCCTTCAGAGAAATAATTATTAAACTTATTAGCACATCATGGCTCCATCAAGTAACCAGTACAGTCAATAAATAAAAAACCCATACTGAGGCATATCATCATGAAATTTTAGAACACTCTTTATCCCACTGGGGATAAAGAGAAAATTATAAAAACTTTCAGAAAGATCACATACATTTTATATATAAAAAATTAAGTCATTAGGGCTTCCCTGGTGGTGCAGTGGTTGAGAGTCCGCCTGCCGATGCAGGGGACACGGGTTCGTGCCCCAGTCCGGGAGGATCCCGCGTGCCACGGCGCGGCTGGGCCCGTGGGCCATGGCCGCTGGGCCTGCGCGTCCAGAGCCTGTGCTCCGCAACGGGAGAGGCTGCAACAGTGAGAGGCCCGCGTACTGCAAAAAGAAAAAAAAAATAATAATAAAGAACTGATGACTCAAGAAAAAAATAAGCTTTAAAAAAAAAATTAAGTCATTAATGGTATCAGTCTTAATAATAATAATACTGAAAGCTTGAAGCCAATACAATTATATATCCTCAGAATTCTGTTAAAAAAATGATTTCCAAACTACAATTCTACATCCAAATAATAGGGTGTAACAAAGACATTTTCAGACACGTAAGGTCTCAAAAAATTACCTTGCATGTTCCTTTTCTATGGAAGCCTCTGGAATATGTATTTTTCCTAGTAAACCATAAAAGAATGGTACAGGGAATAGAGTCTTAACAGTGGAGAGAAGCACAGAGAATTCTGAGGATGATGGTAAACGGAAGTTCCAGGATGACAGGCCACCAGTCGGACTAGGTGGAAGCAGGAACGGGGAGGTTTCCAAGAGGGATGTATCCAATAAAATGTTAAAATTATTAGAATATCTGATGGGTTTGAGGGTATTAGGAAGAGATTGTCAGTTCTGTTCTGGGGTTGTTAGCATAGGCCTCACCGGCAGGGTGATATTTGAGTAAAGCTTTTGAAGGAGGTCAGGGAGAAAGCCATGTGGATATCAGGGGGAAGAATATACCAAGCAAAGGGAATATTAAATCTAAAGGTCCAGAGGTGGATCTCATGCGTTTGAGGAACACCAGGGAGGTCAGGGTGTCCGGGCTGGAGTAAGCAAGAGGCAGAGTAGTTAGAGATGTGGTCTGAGACAGGACCAGATACATAAGACCATTCTAAGGCTTTGGCTTTAAGTGTAGATGAGATTTTGTAGTGTTTGAGCAGAGGAGTGACGTGGTCTCACATGTGTTTTAACAGGATCACTCTGGCTGCTGTTTTGGAGCGGCTAGGCCCGTGAGCCACGGCCGCTGAGCCTGCGCGTCTGGAGCCTGTGCTCCGCAACGGGAGAGGCCACAACAGTGAGAGGCCCGCGTACCGCAAAATAAATAAATAAGAATAGACCATAGGGGGATAGGGTAGAAGTTAGTAGACCATTACAATGATCCAATAAATAAAATTGCTACCTTTTGTTTCCTGACACTAGGATTTAAGTTCTTTTGTGCTCATTTATAGTATCCTAAGCACCTAGAAGAGTGCCTTGCCCATTCTAGGCTATCAGTAATAATTTGTTGGTTGAATAATGGTGGCTTGGATCAGGGTGATAACATTGGGGGTGGTAAGTAATTGTATTCTCAATGTATTTTGAAGATAGAGCCCAGAAGATTAGCGGAGGATGGGATATGGGCTGTGAAAGAGCAAAGTCAAAGATGATTCTAACATTTTTGGCCCAGTCAACTTGTTAAGAGAGTGTTACCATTAAACTCTGATGGTGAAGCTTGTGGGTGGAGCAGGTTTAGGCGAGAAGATCAGAAGTTCTGTAAGTGGAGAGGTCTAGTAGTTTCTCTGAGGAAGGAGTGTCAGATCCTCCTGACAGGTCAAGTACAGTAAGGACTGATAATCAGCGATTAGAGTCATCAACATGGAGATCACTGGAGACATTGATGAGAGTCGTTTCAGTGAGATGGTGGGCGTGAAAGCCTCTTTGGGGTGGGTTTAAGAAAGAATGGGAGGAGAAGAGACAGTAGGAAAAAGTGCTTTGAGGAGTTTTACTGTAAAGGAGAGCTGAAAAATGGTGCATTAGCTGGAGGGGCAAGTGGTGTTAAGTTTCTGCTTTTATTGATATTATTTTTTAAATGGGAGGGGAAAATGGCATGTTTGTTTGCAGATGGGACTGATCTGTACATAGGAGGAAACTGATGGGTTAGGAAAAGTTGGGGTGGGGGCAGAATTGGTTAAGTATATGAGGTCAGAGGATAGAACCTAGTGCCCAAGTGGATGGATTAGCCTTCTAGGGCAGCACATACAGTTAAATAGGTACAGATGTGCTAATGGGAGCTTTAAAAAGTTTTCTTCTCATTTCTTCTACTTGTCAGTTACAAAGAAGGCAGTGCCATTACGTGAGGATGAACATGGAGGAGGGGGATGAAATAGTCTTCTAAGAGAGTAGGAGACTCGCTGGACTGTGGGAATGCAGCATGAGTGTCCTGCAGCATTAAGGGCCCATGTGAGTTTATGGATATAAATTTTGTGATTTTAATGATTGTGAAATTTAAGCTGGCTAAGGAAGGAAAAGAGGTCATGATGAAGGCGTAGGATGGCAAAAAGTTGGTAGAGTCAATGGAATTTAGGTCCCATTGGGTCTGAAGGATGTTGAAGCTGGGATGAGTAGAGGGAGTTAGCTGGAAAAGTAGGAGAGAAGATAGTTGGAGTCTGTGGTGCTGCACCCTGTTACGGGGGGTGCAGTCATTGGTAAGAGTGAGATTGAGGATATGACCATTGGAACGAGTGGCTGAGGCAGAAAGGAAGTCCAGGACCTAGGAAGCCGTGGTGTTGGAAGGATCATCTGTGAGAATTTTGAAATCGTGAATTAAGAGAGGCGTAGTTGGACAGTGACAGTGAGCTAGGAGTTAATCAGGTGAAGACATCAGAGGGATGACTGGTTCATCTTTTTTTTTTTTTGCGGTACGCGGGCCTCTCACTGTTGTGGCCTCTCCCATTGTGGAGCACAGGCTCCAGACGCACAGGCTCAGCAGCCATGGCTCATGGGCCCAGCCACTCCGCGGCATGTGGGATCTTCCCGGACCGGGGCAAGAACCCGTGTCCCCTGCATCGGCAGGCGGACTCTCAACCACTGTGCCACCAGGGAAGCCCACTGCTTCATCTTTTAGTTGTTGGGGAGCCTGGAGAGTAGAGGTGGTGGGTGTTCCCGGGGAATAGGAGCTGCTTCAGCCCGTGGATTGTCACGGAGGCTTTGATTTGTGGTTATCATGAAGCTGTGGGCCAGCCCCATCATTCGAATCCAACTTTTGAAGCCAGTGAGTCAGGCAGTATTGGAGTACTAGATCTTCACTGACAAAGGGCTGGAAACCAAAGAGCCCAGCCCCGTATCCCCAGCTCAAATGAAAGGGAAAGAAATAAGTTTTGTGTGGCCCAGGGTTTAATTTTATGATTTACACTGAGGCTGTGAAAATTACTGTCAAGAGAAATAATGGAAGAGCAGTGTTAACACTAGGCTTTCTTTTGGGGGAACTGAGAAGTGTTAATGTCCATCTAGCACTGCAGGCTAGCAGTGAAAACAAATCAAAACCCATCTAATCAATCTTTATGGTCTCATCAAAGTTACGAACATTCAAGTTTGTTTGTTTATTTATTTATTTATCGTTTGCTGCATTGGGTCTTTGTTGCTGCGCGTGGGCTTTCTCTAGTTGCGGCGATCAGGGGCTACTCTTCGTTGCAGTGCATGGGCTTCTCATTGCAGTGGCTTCTCTTGTTGCGGAGCACGGGCTCTAGGCACGCGGGCTTCAGTAGTTGTGGCATGTGGGTTCAGTAGTTGTGGCTCGTGGGCTCTAGAGCACAGGCTCGGTAGTTGTGGCGCATAGGCTTAGTTGCTCTGCAGCATGCGGGATCTTCCCAGACCAGGGCTCGAAACCGTGTCCCCTGAATTGGCAGGCGGATTCCTGCACCACCAAGGAAGTCCTGAACATTCAAGTTTTTTATTCCATTAGTTTCAGGGATGAGATGTTATATCGTATATTCTCCCCTGGACTAAAAAAATTATTTTCCCCTTGATTGTTATACTATATGATATGCTTCAATATAGAGAATAAAAGAAAAATCAAGCTGATAAACAGTTGACATATTTTCTAAGGAACTATAGGAAAGTGAAAAAGAAGGTTAAAAAAAATCTAAAATGTCATTACACAAACACAACTATTACCATTTTGATGTATTTCCACCAGTTTTTTTTTTTAAGGCATAAATTTGTGTGTGTGGTTTTTTTTGTTTTTTGTTTTTTGCGGCATACGGGCCTCTCACTGTTGTGGCCTCTCCCGTTGCGGAGCACAGGCTCCGGACGCGCAGGCTCAGCGGCCATGGCTCACGGGCCTAACCACTCTGCGGCATGTGGGATCTTCCTGGACCGGGGCATGAACCCGTATCCCTTGCATCGGCAGTCGGACTCTCAACCACTGCGCCACCAGGGAAGCCCCTGTGTGTGTTTTTGATCATACTATATATACAGATTGTAGCCTACTTCTTTTACTTACCATTATGATAAACAGTTCCTCTTTTACCATATAATTTTTGAAAATTATGGTTTTCTATTATTAGGTTTTTAATTTTTCTCTCAATTTTTCATTGTCATAAACAGTGCTATATTGAACGTGCACAGGGATTTTTCTTCCTTAGGGCAAATTTCCAGAAGAATAGAAATACTTGGTCAAAGGGTATTAAATTTAGTATTCATTATAATTGTGAGAAATAACTGCTCTATTGTTATTATTAATGATAAGTCAGATAGGTGATTCTGTATCCATGTTACTGTTCTTCTAGATACTGGAGTTTTGGCAGAAGTATAAGTAGCAAGCTCCCAAACTTTATTTAAACAAAGAATGAGTAATTTGTCAAAAGGTTTGATGTAAGTTGGCTTATAACTGATCCCAAGAAGAGTCAGAGGCTGTGTCTGTTCAGGATTTTCTGCTCTGTGTAACTCATTTTTAATGTAGTCTAAGGCTGCTATTTGGAGGAAATAAGTTTGAGTAGAAATATTTGTCATAGATTAGTCATACTGTTGTTAACTTTTGTAGAATATTTGCTAACTTTTCTAAAGTAACTTAATGTTCCCAATTTCTCATTCTATTTTTGCTTTTTGAGAATATTTGTAGCTAGGCAGATTTGTGATGTGTCAGAATTCAATATCTAGATTTTGTTTTCAGAATGAGTTGTTTTTAGACATATGTTTGTCAATTTAAAACCCAGTGCAGTTTGTGTGCCACTAACATAGCCTTCCTCACTGGTGCTTTATTTTAGGTTTAAAGACACTATTGTAAATGCCAAGTATGGAGGGCACACGGAGGCAGTACGCCGGCTGCTGGGTCAGCTCCCCATCAGCGCCCAGTCTTACAGTGGTAGCCCCTACCTTGATTTGTCTCTCTTCAGCTATGATGACAAGTGGGTGTCAGTCATGGAGCGGCCCAAGACTTGTGGAGATCACCCTATCAGGTACACCATCCCTGCTTCAGCTGCTCACTGCCTGAGGAGGTGGTCTGCTTTCTCTTTCTCTACTTCTTAAACATCATTTCACTGTGACTCTGTCCACTTGTACTCATGGGTTGAATTCAGAGGGTAGGCTATTTCTATAATGTGGTGGGTACTTTGATCATTCAGGCACTAATCTCATAAATTAATTAGTTCTGCTCTTTGCTTCTCATCAAAACATCAAATTCAGATAAGTGTTGTTCCCTTTTCAGGGTATCCAGAGAAGGAAACCATACTTTTCAATTTAATAATCTAATACCATTTCTTAATAGTGTTTATAATTGAGACTTAAATTTTATCCAGCTCAAATTATTTTATCCTCTCATGTTACCTAATAGAAACGATAGCAGAGACGGTTTGGGAAACAGGCAGGTTTTGGAGAAACTCATGCTTCCTCACTTGGAAGAATTTTGGAATGCAGATCACTGTATTATTGCTAGAACCTTGAAACTAATCTCCTGTAAGCAATGCCTTCCTCACGTATGTCCAATTCACAGACCCGCTTGTCTGTGCTGGGAGCTTGGGTGGTTCTGTGTGTTATAATAGGTACTAGGGAGAGGAACTGACACCACTGCCACTAGTGGGGTCATTTCAAGGGAGGTGTGTTCCTGGAGCCCTGAGCTGGATTTTGGAAGGTCTTTTTCACATAGAAATAGTGGTAGATAGTATTTCATAATCCAGCTTCATTGTGTATTAAATAGGCTTGTGTAACATACTCTGAACACTTAATCACCATTTGTAATATTTCCTTTGAGAAATTGCAGTCAGGTTCCAAAAGCCAATTAAAAAAATTTTTTATTATGGAAATTTTTTTTTTTTTGTGGTACGCGGGCCTCTCACTATTGTGGCCTCTCCCGTTGTGGAGCACAGGCTCCGAACGTGCAGGCTCAGTGGCCATGGCTCACGGGCCCAGCCGCTCCACGGCATGTGGGATCTTCCTGGACCGGGGCACAAACCCGTGTCCCCTGAATCGGCAGGCAGACTCTCAACCACTGTGCCACAGGGAAGCCCTATGGAAATTTTTAAACATATTAAAGTAGAAGAGTATAATGAACCTCCCTGTACCCATCACCCTGCTTCAACAGTTATCACTTCATGGTCAATGTTGTTTCATCTCTTTCCACCACCACTTCTCCCCTCCCAGCTGCCACCCTGGACCATCACATCCCAGGTGTCATAGCATTTCACTTGTAAATATTTCAGTATGAATTTCTAAAAGGTAAGGACTTAAAAACATACAACCTTAATACCATTATTCCATCTTATGAAAATTAACAAAAATGTATTAAGATCATCGATATCTGGTGAGTTTTCACATTTCCCTATTGTCTTGTGCATAGTCTTTTTACAGTTTGTTCCAGTCCGGATCTAAACAAGGTGTGTATGTTGTATTTGGTTGCTATCCTCTTAAGTCTTTTTTATTCTATGGGTTCTGCTTCCCTCTTACTTTCTTTGCAGTGAAATAGTTGAAGAAACCAGGTTGTTCGTCCGGTAGTATTCACCACATTCTAGATTTTGCTCATTGCATCTCTGGCGTATTTACTGCCTTTCTCATTCCCCCATATGTCCTGTAAACTGGTAGTTAGATTTAGGAGCTCAAATAGCTCACTTTAAATTATAAGCCCTTTGTGTGCTGGGGACTATGTGGGTAAGGTGAATGTGTTTTTCACACATGAAAGCAGATAATAGGCCTCATTTGATATTGTCACGAAGCACGAGATACATTTCTCTCCTTTTTTACTTCCCTGTCTTTCTGATTTGAAAAGATTAAACAAATCTGGAAATGCCATTGACCCTGACTTAAAAGATTTTTCTTGTAATTCTTTATTTTTAATTTAAAATGAGAAATGTAGGGATATAAAAGTCATTTGTAGAGGTAATGCCATTACTCTAACACTTATTGTATATTCCATTCTAGTCTTTGCCAGTATGCATGTTTACGTTCACACAGTTGTAATCATGGTTGGCATAATACTTTGTAGCCTGCTTTTATTTAATAAACATTTTTCCATATTGTTACATAGTCCTCACAGTTACAGTCCTAATGGTGGCATATTATTCCATCAAGTAGGTGTACCATAATTGATTTAACTATTCCCCTATTACTGAGCATTATTCTCTCTGCATTTTTACATTAGAGCTAATGCTGTAGTAGGCATCTTTATTCATGTCACTATTTACTGCATTTAAATTAAATTCTGAGGATACAAGTTCTTAGAAATGGGATTGTTGAGTCAAGGGGTATGAATATCTTTACGTCTAGTATATATTTGCTTCCCAAAAGGGAAATTATAGAGCTCTTTATTTCAGAGCTCTTTATTTTCTAGAACTTCCCCCAGTTCAGCCCCAACGCTGCTGATCATCTCTAGTTCCCAAGTTCACAGGGCACTTATTTTGCATGTGGGAAAAAGGCATTTATTTAAGTATTGGGATGGATGGAAGCATCTTTATTCTTACTGTGTTAGATGAAAAAGTAAAAACTACTTAGTATTTTGTATTTGTGTGTGAAAAAGAAGAACCTTCTAAAGGAATTTATTCTTAAAAGTGAAAAACTCAAATATAGGCCTAGACCTGCACTGTTCTATAGTAGCTACTAACCTCATGTAGCTGTTGAGCACTGACATCACTAATATGTGACTAGTCCAAGTTGAGATGTGCTCAAGTGTCAACACACATCAGATTTCAAAGGCTTAGTACAATAAAAAATTTTTTTTAGTATCTTTTATATTGATTATAGGTTAAAATGATAATATTTTAGATACCAATATTGGGTTAAATAAAATATTATTAAAATTAATTTCACCTTTTACTTTGTTTAATGTGGCTACCTGAAAATTTAAAATAATGTATGTGGCTCACATTTCATTTCCAGTCCTGGCCTAGGCAATCTTGGGCAGGTAGCTACTGGAAAAGGGGAGGCTGTAGTTAAGGCTGTAACTAAGGGTCATCTTGGGAAAGAGAAATGACCCAGTGACTCAGGACAGCACAGGGAAGTTCATTATCACCCTGCCCGTAAAATGAGCTGATCAGACAAAGGTGATTTTGCAGTTCCAATAACCTGGGGCTGCTGTTAGAGGAGATGTCATCAGTGAGGTTAAATAACGAGTTGGCACATTTTCCTGCTGTTCAGGTTTCAAGACGGTGGTCAGTATCTGTCCCATCCTCTCCTTCTCTCTTGTTCTGTTTAGGTTCTATGCCCGGGACTCTGGTCTGCTCAAGTTTGAGATTCAGGCAGGCTTACTGGGCCGTCCCATCAACCACACGGTGCGACGCCTTGTTGCCTTCACCTTCCACCCTTTCGAGCCTTTTGCTATCTCTGTGCAGAGGACTAATGCTGAGTATGTTGTCAACTTCCATATGCGACACTGCTGCACGTAGGTGCCTCACCAGAGTGGGTCATCCGGTCTTCCAAGACTCTGCCTCCTTCATATCTCAGTGGACTGTAAAGCAGAAGCTCCTGGCTCTCAGCCTTGTCGGTTCCAGACTGTATACCTCAGATGGGGAGAGCCAGGTGGCTCAGCCTGACGGAATTTTTTTGTCATACACAGTACAACTACCGATCGACTTAAAGTCCTCTTACCTTTTCCCTGTGGGAATGCCCAGCATTAATTAAGTCCGTTTAAGTTTTTTTTATTTTGCATTTTATTGCTATGAAGATGAGAGCATTACACCTCTGCCTCCTTCATGTCACTTCTTTGGCATTATGGTATGCAGCCTGAAGCAGGTAAATCTTGTTTACTCATGAGAAGTGTGTACATCTTTCCACTTAGCCAATAGCAGGGCTGTCTTTATAAGAAAAAGAAAAATAAAGCCTTGGTATTTTCTTACTTAAATATATCCTGTTTAATGACTGCCTTATGTTCTGATCTCACCAAATGTTTTTCAAATACATGAGTTCCAGGAAGGACTGTGAAAGGGACTAGAGGCCATAGATCCAGCAGCTGCTCTTGGGAGGACTAAGTGATGTGTGCTAGCGTGGAAGACAGCTATCTGCCGGGATTGTTTCCTTCCCTCGGGTGTTCTCCTGGTAATTGTTACAGCTGGAGGAACTGGGCATAATTGCACATCCTCGTGTGGAAGCACGCTCCCATCTGCACCATCTGCGTTGTGCAGGTGGAAGAGTGAGTGGTTCTCACTGCCACAGCAGAAACAAACACTGTGCAGCACTTACTGTAATTTGGGTAGTGGGAGCTGGCAAGCTCCAGGTGTCCCTAAAGAGATCAGACAGGTTGTTCCTGGATGGCTGAGCCATCACTGCTCTCCTACAAACACCTGCCAGCCACCAGTCAGCATCCTTCTGTCACTTTCTCAGCCTCCTCCACAGGGCTTGTCAGGATGTTTATGTTTCATCTTCATACTGTGCCCACCATTTATGTAGTAAGCTTGTTTAGTAGCCTTTGACTTTGAAGGTAGCTTTCAGAGCAGGCTGGGAAAGGAGCCGTGGATGCAGACAGCTGGATCCTATATCCCTCTACCGTCTAGGTCCTGACTTCCCTTGGGAACATAATAAATGTGATATGAGATGCTGAGCCCCACCAAAACCAGTTCAGCTTATTTCATAATCTTCAACTTCGAACAGCTAAATTAATTCTCATTCAGCATTCAACATAAGATTTGAGCACCTACTGTGTGTCAGGTAGATGCTGTGCCAAGATGTTGAGGGTGAGGAGAGAAATAGGCAAATAGAATTATAATGCAAAATGGTAAAAGCCCCATTAGTGTATATCTGGGAACAGTGGAGGGGGCTGAAGGAGAGGCAGAGAAGGAAGGCTATACTGGGGAAGGGACACTGAAACTGGGTAAATGGGAATCTGTCATGTGAACCAGGGCAGAGGACATTTCAGGGAGAGATCCAGCATGTGCAATGGCATGGAAGCATCAGTAGGGCTGTCACGGTTGTGAAACGGTGAATAATCTAATGGCTACAGCACAAGATGTGTGGGGGGCCTAGGGCAACAGGACTGAGTCACTAAGAGGAACCTTGTGCATGGTGCTAGGGTGTTATGCAATGGAAGGCGTAGTATGAATTTCACAAAGATAGTTTTCAGCGGTCTGGAAGGTGGCTTGGAGGGAGTAGGGATAGGCCAGACAAGTCAGTGGTAATCCAAAGGGAGAGCTTGAACACTATCACTGGCCATCTGGATGGATGAAATACTGAAGCATTCTCCCAGATTCTGTGTGTAGGTCATGAGGAAATCAGGGTCCCAAAGCTGTCACATGTTTGTGGAGCTGAGTGAACCTTTCTTGGTAGAAGCCCTTTACCTGTAGCTTTTTCTTTATACCAGGTTGCGTGATTGTACCTGAAGACTTGGCAGAGCAGAAAGAGCACAGAGTGTAGAGTTACTCGGGCCTCACTGTGAATCCTGGCTCTTCTGCTCATTAGATGTGTGACCAGTGGGCCAATTTCCTAGCCTTTCTGAGGCTTAATTTACACTTCCCTCCACCTTAGTCATGCATTCCCTTGGTCATATCTTAGATCTTTTCATCACCTCTAACTGCTGAGCAATCCTCATATACTTTTCTTGTCTAATTTCCCACTCCCTGAAATTGCTGTTTTCATTTCTTCGTTTCACGTCTTCATTTCTCTTTAAAGCCCCTCCTTTGATTTCTCACTGATCACCTTGCCACCTACTTCATGGCAGAAATAGAAACGATCAAGTGGGGATTCCTTATCTTTCCTTTACCATGTCAACCATGAGACTTGCCCCTATGCCCATTCTCTGCCTTTCCTCCTGAATGAAATAGCCCTGCTACTATAAAAGGCCAACCCCTCCACCTCTTCACTGAATCCTGTCTCCTTTTGACTTCTCAAGGTCTTTGCTCTTGCAATTATTTTCTCTCTCCTCCATCTTTCTCTTGTTAGGTCATTCCCATTAACATAAAGATATGTTCGAGGATGTTTCTTCTTTAAAAACTCCTGCTTTGGCCCCATTTCCCCCTTTAGTTACTGCTCATTTCTCTGGGACCTTCACAGAAAAACTTCTCAGAAGAGTTGTACATGTTTTCACTTCCCCACTTTTTTCCTCAACCCACTCCGATAGATTTCTGTCCCCATTACTCCACTGAAGCTGCCCTTGTCTGAGTCACCAGTGATTCCATGTTGCTAATACAGTGCTCACCTCTTGTCCCTCTCTTAGGAAGCCTCCTGACATTAGGCATAATTGATTTCTCTGTATATCAAGAAACACTTGGTTTCTAGGATAGTACGTATTTTTGGTTTTCTTCCTGTCTTACTAATTGTTGCTTCTTTTTTTGTTTTTTAAATTTTTATTTGTTTTTGGTTGCATTGGGTCTTTGTTGCTATGCGTGGGCTTTCTCTAGTTGCGGTGAGCAGGGGCTACTCTTTGTTGTAGTGTGGCAGGTTTCTCACTGCGGCGGTTTCTCTCGTTGCAGAGCACGGGCTCTAGGCACGCGGGCTTCAGTAGTTGTGGCTTGCGGGCTCAGTAGTTGTGGTGCACGGGCTTAGTTGCTCTGTGGCATGTGGGATCTTCCCGGACCAGGGCTCGAAGCCGTGTCCCTTGCACTGGCAGGTGGATTCTTAACCTCTGCGCCACCAGGGAAGTCCTTAATTGTTGCTTCTTGGTCCTGCTTGCAGGCTGCTTCTCTGCTCTATCTTTAGATGTTGCAGTGCCCAGCCCTTGGCTTTGGATCCTCACCTCTTTTTCTCTATATATTCTTTCTTAAGTTGATTTCATCCATTCCATGGTTTTAAATTCTAGGTATAAGCTGATGATTCTCAAAATGATAATTCTGGCCCTGACCCCTTCCTTGAACACCAAATTCATATATCCCATGGTTTATGTGGCCTCTTCATTTGGAGATCTAACAGGCATTTCAGAACTAGCATATTCAGAGCAATGCTCTTGATTCTCACCTCCACCTCCAACCTGTTTTTCCTCCAAGATTTCCCAAATGACTTCAGTGTCTACCCATTTACTAGAGGCAAAAACTTAGGAATTATTCTCAGTTTTTCTTTTTTCCATCCCCCACATATATGACTTCACTCTAGGGGTGTGCCCTGAGCAGTCTAAACCAATCATGGTAGTCCCATACTCCTTGCTAGTGACTAGAACTAAACTAAGACCAGTCATCATAAGGGGTTAGTTTAGGAATATCATGTGACTTAGTTCAGGTCAATGATACCATGAGATAAAGGTTTCTGGGGCTTCTGGGGAAACATTTCTCTTTAGAATATGTTAGTGAGGAAACATGTAGCCCATATTCTCACCATGCAACACCCTATGATCATATTCAGTAAGAATCAGCCTTAGGATGAAGCTGGCCTTCTGGATGGGAAAATGAAGAGGAAAGAACCGGAATCATAGATGACACAGTTGGCTGATTCAGACCCAACCCTGAAACCCACCCTACATCTGGATTTCCAGTTCGGTGAGGCAGTAAATTTCCTTACTATTTAGGCCACTTTGAATTAGATTTTCTGTTTCTTGCAGTTGAAAGCAAATTAATAGATGCAAAGAGAAAGGCAGGTCGCCTGTGGAAAGAGTCATGAAATTCCTGCTGTCTGGGGACCTTCCTAGATTCAGTTCCAGTGTCCGTGAGGCCCAATTATGATTCCTAGTCTTGGATTTCTGTAAGATTTCTGGCTCTCCTGTGCAGGCATCCCTGAGCTGGCCTGGCTGTTTCTTGTACCTAAAAGGATTATAGTTAAAATGGGAGGTAAAGCACTCAGCCCACTGAGTACTTGACCCATAATTAGTTCTCAACCCCTATGTGTTTACATTAACTTTGTTTCTAAAGGATTTAAAGCTGCTTTAAGTAAATCCTAGTGTCTTCTCTCCACAAATGTTCAAACAATAAATCTCGAGAATCTTTGGAGAAACAAGTTCTTTGAAACCAAAATGTTTAAGAAAAGCAGAGACTTCAGGGGATATACCTTTCAGATTAAATACCTCTGTCCTCTCAGCCCTACTCGGCAGGGAGCTGGCATGTCAACAGTCAGTTTGAAGCTGCTCTGGACCTTTGAGAGAAAACGTCCATTTAAATTTAGCAGAACCTCTTTCATTTAGAGTCCTTACAGAGAAGCACATATATCAGTGAAAAGCCTAAATTAGATAATTTTTAAAAGAACGGTAGCTTCATTATTTTCAAGTACACAGAGTAACTCCATGTCAGCCATGAAGTGTTCCTTTGTAGAAGCCCTTAGGGACTTTTCTTAATGAGTAGATTATAATTATTGTTAATCAGCATAATGGTTCTCTGCAGTGTGTGCTTCCAAAGCAATGGAGCGTATTAAGTGGTTTTGATGTTCTGGGGGTAATTTTGTTTACAACATTAATCTGCTCAGTGTATACCCTTTATAGCTATAACCCTCTGTTGTTTAAAAAAAAAAAATTCTGAAGGCTCTCTCCATCGTACAGCATTTGATTATCAGAGGCAGAAACAATGTAGGAAGCAGAGAGATGCATAGTAGGACTCAGATTCTTTTTTTAAGATTTTTTTGATGTGGACCATTTTTAGTCTTTATTGAATTTGTTACAATATTGCCTCTGTTTTATGTTTTGGTTTTTTGGCCACGGGGCATGTGGGAATCTTAGTTCCCAGACCAGGGATCGAACCTGCACCCCCTGCGTTGGAAGGTGAAGTCTTAACCACTAGACCGCCAGGGAAGTCCCAGACTCAGATTCTTTACAGAGCATGCTCTGATAGAATTATGAGAACAGATCGGGCTTGCAAATGAGGGCTGTGCTACTAGCTTTGTAGCCCTAGGGTTGATAATAAGAACTTGACCGAAGTCTCAGTTTATCCTCCTCTAAAATGGGGATAATTTCTCATTTGCAAGGTTGATGCGAGCACTAAATGAGCATTAACTAAACACTCCTCCTTTCCTTGGTGACCAAGCAACAAGAGCTTGCCCTTCTCCAGGTCCAGCCCTGATCACCCACAGGAGACTGGTGGCATTACCTCTGTCTCCACTTACCCAGGTCTGAGAAGATCAGAACATCCCTAACCCTCTTTGCAGCCAGACACATTGGACAGAGGGAGCTTCATTTGCCACGAGTTTGTTGTTGTTGTTGTTTTTTGTGGTACGCAGGCCTCTCACTGTTGTGGCCTCTCCCGTTGCAGAGCACAGGCTCCGGATGCGCAGGCCCAGTGGCCATGGCTCATGGGCCTAGCCACTCCGCGGCGTGTGGGATCCTCCCGGACCAGGGCATGAACCCATGTCCCCTACATCGGCAGGCGGATTCTCAACTACTGCGCCACCAGGGAAGCCCTGTTGTTGTTTTTGATCGTTCGCATTTAGTAAGGGCTTACCATGGACCAGAAGCTCTGCTAAGCACCTTACATGGGAAGGTATTTACCTCACTGCATCAGTTCTGGGATGCATTTTTCAAAATAGGAGTGTATCTAATTGGCATCTTGTGAGTGTCAGCCAGGCAGCAGTTGTGATGTCACTGCTGTCACCACCTGTGCATGTGCACGTTGAGCATGCTCTTCATATTGTCATCACTTCTGTCAAGTAATACGCATTATTGATGCCACATATGTTAAATGTATGTGCTGTGTAAGATGTCTTCCAAAAGAATGCACTGTGATTTGATATTACAATGAAAGGTTATTTTGTACTCAGAAAGGTACAGAAGCAAAGCAGTGGGGTTCGGTGTTAGTGAAGCAAAGGTTTGCCATTGGAGGAATGAACGTGAGGCTGTATTTTTTGCAAAGCAGCAACTAAGTGCTGCTTAGAACTAAAGAAAGAAAGATCCACACTAGTAATTGAAATTTTACTGACATGCTGAGATTGGTGTGAAAGGTTTGCCTATCAAACACCAAGCAAGGTAAATGAATGAAGGGGAAACTGTTCCATCCTTTGGAATAAATGGAAGAATTTCTTAATGTAGTGAGAGGTCTAGTGTGACCATTTCATGCAGATCACAGGACTAATCATTAAGGTGTGAACCAATTTGTCAGAAACTTCATGCTGACTTTGAGCAGAAGCTGATTTGCTTCTAGGGATATGTGATTCAGTATAGGAAGAAAATGAAATTAGACATGAGGTCAAATAGGAAGCGCTGATGAAGCTAGGTATTCTTCATCATGGCTTGGATGCCTCCAATCTAAAAAAGGTCTAAAATGCTCTTTGAATAGGTATACATTTTAAGAGTATCGAGATTTGTTTTAATCAGTTATGGTAAGACACACAGACATGGAGATGACTGTCATGAGGGAAGTTTGTTATACTCAGAAGTCACTAGAAATAGGAAGCATGGCATAGGGAAGCACCCGGGTCAATCAGGAGTCAGAGAGAGTGAGGGGAAAATGTGTGCAAGAGCCTCTAGGGTGGTTTTTACAAGAAGGAACAGGCGAGTCAGAGTGAATAGGCTTGGGATTGGCTAATTTGAATAATTTTGGTGGGCTCTGGGACAAAGGGCTGTCACTAGTTGTCTCATATCAGGCCCTGGGTGATTAGGGCACCTGGATAATGCCATAAAGGAGCTGGTTAGGTACTGACTCTGGATTGGTGTGTAATGAAAGGCACACTCCCAGAAAGGTTGTTTGCTAACCCTAGGAATTAGCTAACCCTGGGAGGGGCATTCCCTACAGGGTCAGCAAGGCCCCAAGATGTCAAAACATCAGAAAATAAAAGGCATGGTTCATACTGTACAAAATAGTAATTGCAAGTAATAAAAAACATTGCCATGGTTGAATTATCTGGGTTCTTTTTGTTAGTGATACATTGTGGTAACCAGCCTCCAAGATGGCCCACAGTTATCTCATCTCCTAGATTCATGCTCGTGTGTAGTCCCCTCCCAACATTGTATTTGGATTGGTCTGTGTGAGCAGTAAACAGCAGAAGTGGTGGTGTGTCACTTTCAAGGCTCTGTTATAAAAGACATTTCAAGGCTTGGCTTTTGCATCTACCTTGCCCCTCTTGAATCACTCGCTCTGGGGGAACCAGCTGCCATATCATGAGGACACGCATATAACCTCCTGGAGAGGCCCACTTGGCAAGGAAATGAGGCTCCTTCCTCACTCAAAATGTGCGTGTGACTTTTTAGAAGCAGATCCTCCAACCCCAGTCAAGCCTACAGGTGACTGCAGCCTCATGAAAAACCCTGGTTGGCTTATTTCATTCATTTATTAAACACTTATGGAGGACCTACTAAATGCCAGGAACTAGGAATATAAGATTGTGTAAGTCATAGTTCCAACCTTTGAGTTTCTAGTCTGGTAATGTCTTCAGATACCGATCTCCTTCTCTTTGAAAGAAAGAGGTGTCTTGCCCTCTCCCCGGCTCACCCATCCCACCATCAGTAAAGTGACCAGGTAACCAGTCTTTGAGTGTGTGGAGTTAGGATGGAAAAACTGAGTGGTGGACTGCTTTTTTGTGGGAGTCCACTGTTTCTCCTTGTTTCATTAACTCTCTGATGATGAAGTTCTGTCCCCTGCAGGCAGCGTTACAGTGCCCCAGGAGAGCTGTTTGAAACTGCCGCCTGGCAGTAAGTAGTACACAGTAACTCTAATAGCAGAAGCGGGTTTCCTGGCTGGTCCCATTCGGCTTCCTGAGACTGGAGACTGCCTGGTCTTCAACTACCCTTTCTTTTCCAAGCTTAGTACTTAACTTTCCAAGATTAGAAGAAGAGGCTGTCTCTTATCCTTAGTAAATTGTTGAGAGAATAGAGAGGGGTCTATATTTCTGCTAAAAGAAAAGGAAAAAAAAGGATGGAAGGATGGAAATATTCTGAACAGAGGAACAAAGAAGTAAAGGGTAATTTTCAGGCTTCCCTCAACAGCTTTTGTTGGGCGTTATGAGGTTTGAAATATGTCCTTATGGAGGAATGTGTTACTCAAAATAAATTGCTTCTAGATTGTTTTTCCAAGTCAATTTTTAAACTTTAAATGTCATTCTATTTATGTTTTTTTAAAAATAAAGTTTATCTGAAAAGTGGTTCTCAACTCAGTGTAAGTTAGGGTAAAAGTTGAAGTAGTGGGCATGCTAGAATCTTGATGGAGATTCCTTTTGAAAAAAACAAGTCTGTATCATTTTTATTGAGAAAATGAAAAAATGCATATGTTTTCACATTACAAACTGTGGAGACATTGAAAAAAAAAACCTTATCTGATGAGGTTAAGCAGAAGACACAGGAATTCATAACTGGAATACATCCACTCAAAATCCTAGAGGGAGAGGGGATTTTCCTGGTTATCAAGTAGGGAGATGACTTTTGGAAGACTGGAAAACATTTTGTTTGAAAGATGGCAAGTTTCATAAAAAAGACTTAATGGAGAAAGTTGGAGAAGGAACATTTCTATGAGTCTCCTGAAGAGAAGATTCAGGGAGGGGCAGGCAGCAAGTGCCAAGGTCGGAGAAAGATAAGGGACACAAAATGGGCCTATAATTGCTGAGGTGCCATTGTCTTCTAGATTTCTGTTTATAATTTTGCAGTGAGTAAGCCCCTTTTAAGAAGGGGAAAAAAAAAACCTCCATAAAATTGAATACATACAAATGAAAACTTGGCAAAAAATATCAAAACAAAATCCAGTGGCAAATGACAATCCATTTATCAAAGGATTAATTTCCTTAGCTTAAAACATTTAAAAAATATATAATAAACAGATGAACAATCCCAAAGAAAAGATGGGCACAGAATATTATTATCAGGGTGTTCACAGAAAAAATAAATACACGTGATCAACTGTATGAAAAATGCTTATAATATTTATTTTTCACCCATCAGATTAGCAAAGGTTAAAAATGTTTGATGACCCAGTATTGTCAAGAAGGTAGGGTGCTCTCACTCACTGTTAGTGGGAGAGAAAATTGATTCAGATTTCTTGAAAGACAAAGAGTAGTGTCTTAATAAATGTGCATATCTTTTAGCCCAGTTAAATTCTGTGTTAGTAAGCCAAAACGTGTGCATATGTGACCAAGGTATATGCCTAAGGCTTTTCATTGCAACTTTTTTATTATGAAAAAGTGGAAACTACTAAATGTGCATCAGTAGAGATAGACTAAATAAATTATGAAATGTCCCTAAAATGGGGTCTGATACACCTGTCAAAAATAATGAAACAGATCCATACATATTGATTTGGAAAGCTCTCTGAGATATATTAATTGAACAAGTGTGTTTAGTGTGATGCTATTTTTTATAAAAAAGAAAAACGACTAAAATCTGAAATGAAATTGAAATCAATAAAGACATAAATACATACATGCTCTTAGAGCCGTAAAACATTTTTGAAGGCCCACAGAAGATGTTGTTAACGATGATTCTCTGTGGAGAGTGGGCCTGGGGGTGAGGGAAGGTGGATATTTAATTTTTACCTTATCCCCTTTATCTTTGTGATTCTTTTACTGTAAACATGTATTACTTAAAATTTTTTAATGAGTTTTTTCCTAATTTGTAACTGGTAAAAAACACGTGACATGAAATTTACCATCTTAACTATTTCTGAGTGTACAGTCGAGTAGTGTTAAGTACATTCACATTGTTGTACAGCTTATCTCTACAACATTTTTAAAAATTTATTTATTATTTATTTTTGGCTGCACTGGGTCTTTGTTGCTGTGCATGGGATTTCTCTAGTTGTGGTGAGCAGAGGCTAATCTTTGTTGCGGTGTGCAGGCTTCTCATTGCGATGGCTTCTCTTGTGGAGCGTGGGCTCTAGGCGCGCAGGCTTCAGTAGTTGTGGCACGCAGGCTCAGTAGTTGTGGCTCGCGGGCTCTAGAGCGCAGGCTCAGTAGTTGTGGGGCACGGGCTTAGTTGCTCCGCGGCATGTGGGATCTTCCCGGACCAGGGCTCAAACGCGTGTCCCCTGCATTGGCAGGCAGATTCTTAACCACTGCACCACCAGGGAAGCCCACTACACATTTTCATTTTGCAAAACTGAAACTCTACAACTTTTTCAACTTGCAAAACTGAAACTTCTATACCCATTAAACAATAATTCCCCATTTCCCCCTCACCCCAGCTCCTGGTAACCACCATTCTACCTTCTGTCTCTATGAATTTGATTACTTTAGTTACCTCGTATAAGTAGAATTATACAGTATTTGTTTTTTTGTGTCTGGCTTATTTCACTTAGCACAATGTCCTCAAGGTTCATCCATGCTGTGGCATGTGTCAGAATTTCCTTCCTTTATAAAGGCTGGATAATATTCCATTATATGTATATAGTATTATACATTTTGTTTATCCATTCATCCATCATTGCTGGACACTTGGGTTGCTCCCACCTCTTGGCTATTGTGAATCATGCTTCTATGAATGTAAGTGTGCAAATAATCTCTTTGAGATCTTGCTTTCAATTCTTTTGGATATATACCCAGAAGTAGGATTTAATGAGCTTTTTAAAAAGTGTTTAACCAATGAATTCACCTGTAACAGCAGAAGTGGTATTAGGTAGCCACTCTGTGGGCTTAGTTGAGCTGAGTAGTCTGAGGCCAGGATTTTCTTTACTTTACCAACCTCCTGGAGGTTTAGCAATTTCACTCCTGTCCCCTGAGCCTTTCCTCTGCACTGACAGGAGGGGCCTTAACAGGCTTGTGAACCTGCTGCTCCCAGCCTGCTCCTGCCTGCATTGATTCGGCACATTTCTATAGCTCCCTGAAGGAAGAGACGCTGCAGCAGCATTTAATTAGAGGCCAAGAACATGCTTTCCGAGGGACACGACTTATTTCTCAGCCAGCTGTTACCAGTTGCTCCCTAGCAACATGCAGCACTCACATCTGATTGCTTCTCTCCAGACAAGGTGGGTGGCCGGCCCACCTGCTGTCACAGCCTGGGGTGGGGGTGAGCGGGGGTGGTCCCTGGGTCTAGGGCTGGCTCTCCAGGGGAAGTGAGTGATCTGAACCTGTTATTCCTGCAAAGCCAGATATGGTGCTAAAGCTCCTGACCTGCCTACTCCACCCCGCTCCTTCAAGTTCATGATGAGAGCAGAAAGAATGTCACCAGCTATAATACAGACAGAGCAACATGGTGCAAAAAAGTCTGCTGGGATTGTGAAGTGCAGCTGGGAGACTTTAGGGGAAGAGAGAGATCTTGCTCCACAGTAGACGGAGCCTACCTTTCAGGAAGGACTTGGTGGGTGTTGGAGGCCCTGGGGGCACCCTGTCCCAGGCAAGGGGAAAAGGAAAGCCTCGTTCCTGGTGGCTCCAACTGCTCTGGGTTTCCAGGGGCTTTGGAAAGGGGGGTGGGGACAGAGATGTCAGCAGCAGCCACAGCCCCGAATCTGAACTTGCCACTCCTTAAGGGGTGTGAGAGACGGCTACTCAGGAACCAGACTCTGGGCCCCAGTTCTTCCCAAATGCTTCTGCAGAGGCTGCAAACTGGACGCTTTGAGATGAGATGCTGCTCAGTGACATGCCTTTTAGGTGTATGTGGTGTTTTTACAGATTTGAAGGTGTATAAAATATCCTGCATTTTCACATTGCCGTCAGGAGGCCCGCAGTCCCACGGTTGGTGCCGTCTTAGACTGGGCGAGTGTGCCTCCGGCTTGCATAACCCACCTCACCGATCCATTGGCCTGTTTGCTGTGTGACCCCTGCACCCTTCTGTATCCTCAGCAGTGTGAGGGAGGCTGCTTCTGCAGGGGTCCTCTTGTATTTGCTCATTAATTCTTTTCACAAACATTTCTTGAGCTTCTGAGCATCGCAGCCTGAGCTAGGCACTGGGCTGAAAGGACAGTAAGCCATGGTCTTTGCAGACCTGAGTTGACAGACCAGATGGGGAGGCAGAGAAAGAAGCTCTGAGAGCAGATGAGGATTCACTGAGAACAGGTGAGAGATGGGTGCATAGGAGCCAGGGGAGCAGACACCTGGGCACCTGACCTAGGCTGGTGGGGTCCAGGAAGGCTTCTGGCAGAGCTGTGGCCTAAGCTGAATTCTGAAGGATGAGAGGGGTTAGCCTGGTGAGAAGAGGGGAGAGGAGGGGAAATGGAAGAGAAGTGGACCCCAGCCAGAGGCATTGACCACTCCCTGCGGGAGGGAGTCCAGTGAGTGGCTGGGACTTTGGTCTCTAGAATTCTCATTCCACACCTTCTCAGTCTATGACGCTAGAGCGTCGCCTCTCTGAGCCCATTTTCTCACATATAAAAAGGCATGATAATACTGACTTTCGAGGGTTGTTGTGAGGATGAAATTAGAGACTGCACATCTGGGCCCCCTTTGCTGTGTAGTTGGTGCCCAGTACCCATGGCAGAAAGCGCTCGTCAAGTGCCAGGCTAGGCAGCCCCTCTCCCAGGGAGCACACACCCTTTCCCCAGGTTTGGGTGGGCGCAAGTGAGTGTTTGAAGGGTTAATCTGGCATTTTCAAATCATTCTACCCATGGTGAGAAAGGACTAGCTTTTCCGTTTCTAGAGAGGCCGTGGGGGATGGCAGCCCTCAGTTCTGGCTTCCCTTCCAGCTGCTGCTTATGGAGGAAGTGAAAATAGGAAGCCACCCCCTCCCAGTTCCCCCACTGCGCGTCTCAGCCTGCAGACACCTACCAGGTATGTGTTTTCTTTTGTGCGAGGCACAACACAGCAGGACGCCTGCTCGGGTGGGTGTGGAGGAAGGCCGGGGAAGAGCATGTCCTCTGCACACCTTCTCTAGAAAATAGAACAGAGAGACTGGGCTCGGGCCACCTGGTGCTGCAGGGATCCCAGGACGGAAGGCAGTCATGCGCTGCAGCATCACTGTGGGGGGGCATCACCGAGTCAGAGGCCATGCAATTCAGAAACGCCCAACAGTTTCAGGTTCGAGGCCTCCATTCACCCTTACATTGCCTTTCGTGGGCTGTCCCCCGCAGTTCTGCTTTTCAGACCATTGAGTGCCATTGTCATTTGTTTGCTTCCCCCAGCATTGGAACCTCTTTCTGGGTTTGTGGGATTCTGTATTTTCTGAGTTCTAATAGGGAGCAAAGACCAGCTCCCCCTACAGGGGCCTCATAGCTGAGGCTCTGCCAGTTGGCCCACCCGTGGCAGACTTCCTACTCCGCTGGACAGGAGGGGTACATGGAGAGACCCTTTCCTAGGGCAGTGGCCCCCAAATACTGATATTTTAGTATAAAACTGTGTTTTCTAAATCCAGTTCACATCTGGAAACAGCATACAATTAGTGGGATTCTGCCGCTGGAGTAATGAGGATTAGGCAGCATGATTCCCAGGTTATGGACTAGGAAACCAACTAGAGAACAAGAATAAGGGAGTCACTGACAGAGCCAGAATTAGCGTGCAGGCCTTTCCACTAGATTCTGAAGGTCCTCATAGATTACAGGACGCTTTCCGAAGAGGGTTATAAAGGTGCTTCTTTAGCTTTCCTTATCGAGTGCAGACAGATGGAGTTGAAGGCTCTGTTTGAGTTAAAGGAGAGGTCTGCTGTCGGGGTGCCTTCTGGAGGGTCCGAGGGAATGCAGGGGTCTAAAAAGAGCTAGTTGGGACTTCCCTGGTGGTGCAGTGGTTTAGACTCCGAGCTCCCAATGCAAGGGGCCTGGGTTTGATCCCTGGTCAGGGAACTAGATCCCACATGCATGCCACAACTAAGACCCAGCACAACCAAATAAATAAGTAAATATAAAAAAAATAAAATAAAGAGCTAGCATTTCTCGGGCACCTGAGTCAAGCACTGTGTAAAATTCTTTATCTGTGTTGACTTACTGACTCAGCTCAGCTCTCTGAAATGCTTTGTCCCCATCTTATAGATAAGGATTCAGGCACAGAGAGAATAAGTAACTTGCCAAAGGTCGCAAAGCTGGAGCCAGAATTCAAATGGACTTCAGAGTCTGCAGCTCAGCCCCCTACACCCTCCGCATGTGGTAAGGGGCCCTGGGGAAGGGCATGGGATAGTTGAGGGCAGATGGCATATCTGGGACTCACTGCTGGCAGTCAGCCGGCCTCGTGGGAAGGGTGGAAAATCCCCATCCGAGCCACAGAACCAAGCCAGGGGGATGGGAGGGCGTAGTGCTGTGAGGGATAAGGGCCGTCTTGAGGACACCTGAGCATCTCTGGCCAGGGAGGGCGGGTGGCAGATGGGCAGCCGTGGAGCCCAGCCCCGACCAGCTGTTGTTTGCAGAGGAGGGCAAGTGCATGGTGACAGCTGGATTAGGTGTGCCCAGCAACCTCAGTGACCACCGGGTGGAGATGCACAGTGGGCCCTTTTGGCTGCCCCTTCCAGCACCTCCGAGCCCGGGGAGCTTAGTGCTTGCTAATCTCTGTCCCCATGGCAGCAGGAGGTGACAGGGCCATCGCTAAGGCCATGGAATCTTCCACCTCGTGATGGCCAGGGAGCTTTTCCAAAGGTTCAGAGAACCTCTTCCCTTCTAGAAAGTGAGATGTAAAACTAAGGTGATGGGCCCAGTGTCTGTCTGTAACTGGTGAGTGGTATCTCTCCTGTCCTACTCAGTCCGCCTCTTGTCCACGTCCTCTGTATCTGCTTTGATTTGGGCCTGCTGGTTTCATTGGTTTTGTCTGCCCTTCTGTCTGTTTCTTGCCTCATTTCACAAAGGATTTGAAGCAGCTCTCAAAAATACATTGAAAGTAATAGGACAATGAAATATATATTTGAGTAGCTTGGGGCCAGAGGACTATATGGGTAAGCCACTGGAGGAGTGTATGGAATGCTGCGATTCCTTAGTGACCCCTTTCCAGAATATTGCTTCTGGAACCATTCTAATCTGTCTTATACTTTAAAACTTAGAATGATATTTTGGGAATATTTTCTTTTTCATTTACATAGGCAGTTGATTCATTCAATAAATATTTATTAAGTACCTTTTTTTTTTTTTTTGCGGTACGCGCGCCTCTCACTGTTGTGGCCTCTCCCGTTGCGGAGCACAGGCTCTGGACGTGCAGACCCAGTGGCCATGGCTCACGGGCCCAGCCGCTCTGCGGCATGTGGGATCCCCCCAGACCGGGGCACGAACCCGCGTCCCCCGCCCCGGCAGGCGGACTCCCAACCACTGCACCACCAGGGAAGCCCTATTAAGTACCTATTTAAAAAAGAAGAAGGAAAACATCCCCACTGTTTTCATTTCTAAATTCTTTTGTCACATTTTGGGGACATCAGTATGGTGTCCTTTCAGAATCAGACACTGGCTAATGTTTTGAATTCTAGATAACACTCCAGAATCCACTCCTGTATATCATTTTAGTTGTTCGTCTTGTTGGTAATCCAGAGTCTTCTCCTTATCGTTTTGGACCATTTCTCCAGGAATGTTCTAGAAAACCATTTAAAAAAAATCACATTTTCTAATGCTCGTCAACATTCTCATGGCATTATCTGGAACATGGCTGAGTTTGCAGCTGGGTATCGGCTTCCCTGCAGTATGGGCCAGTCAGGGCAGCCTGGGTGACTGATGTTGGAGATGAGGTCCTCACTCCAGCCACTGGCTTAGGCTCCTTCATTCGGTGAGATTTACAGGTGTTTACTGAGCACTTTTTTAGGCCTGGGCACTGCAAATCCACAAGTCCCTGCCTTCATGGAGTTCCATTCTAGTAGACAAGACAGAACATAAACTAGGAAACTGATAAACAAGTGACATTATCTGGTTTATATTTTAAAAAGATCCCTCTGGCTGCTATGTGGAAAATGGGCTGTGCTCAGGGGAAGGGGTGGTAGGAAACAGGGAGGTCACTTAGGAGGCCAAGGCAACAAGCCAGACAAGACAGTAGACATGTGTAGCAGTAGACATGGTGAGAGGTGGTCAGACGGGGACATATTTTGGAGGTAGGGCCAGCTGGACCAGCTAATGAGTTCCCCGTAGAGGTAAGAAAAAGGAATCCAGGATGCATCCAAAGTTTTTTGGCCAGAACTGGGTAAGTGGTTTCATTAGCTACCTTACGTTAGACTGGGAGAGGGAAAGGGTTTCTGGGGAAGGGATGAGAATCAAGAGTTTTATTTTGGCCACACTAAGTCAAGATGTCATGTCAGTAAAGAGATCTGTAAACTTCTAGTGATCAGTCAGCACTTCAGTGAATCTGGACCGGGTGTGCTGGAGCAGAGGGATGGTGCCAAGGAACAGGCTGCCCAGTGCCGCACTGCCTGTGATCAGGGCAGACCTGGACTCCCCTGGAACCACCCCCCCCCCCGCCCCCGCCCAAGGCAGCTTGCTCTAGGCTTATACATTCATTCATGCATTTGACACATTCAACACATATTTATTGAGTGCTCTACTGGCTATTTTCCATTTGCCCCTCAAAAGCACATGCTTTTGGTGTGATCTAAATGGACAACATGTTCTTTTCTGGTGTTCCATTTAGTGTTCTGCTTTTGAAGAAACATGAAAGCCAGCTGAGTGAATGGGTCTGTTTATAAAAGATAGCTAATAAGGCCCACGGAGCTGGGCTCCTATAATCCGGGGCTTGTGGGAGGACATGTGAACTTGGAACCCTTTTTTTTTTTTTTTTTGCGGTACGCGGACCTCTCACTGTTGCGGCCTCTCCCTTTGCGGAGCACAGGCTCCGGATGCGCAGGCTCAGCGGCCATGGCCCACGGGCCCAGCCGCTCCACGGCATGTGGGATCTTCCCAGACCGGGGCACAAACCCGTGTCCCCTGCATCGGCAGGCGGACTCTCAACCACTTTGCCACCAGGGAAGCCCTTGGAACCCTTTTATCCTGTGTCTCTGCTCCTCGGGCCACCACCTCCATCTCCTCCTGATGCTGTCATGCCTCTGATTAGAGCCCTGCTCAGGATCCTTAGGGGCACCCCAAATTCCCTTGCAGGGCCTTCCCAGTCTGGCCTCAGCCCCTTGTCAGTCCTTTCCCTCAGCATTCCAAGCCCGACCCTGCCCCCACTCTGCCCATGATGACCCTCGCATGGCTCAGGAGGGCTGTTTACAGAGCATGCCACCCAGCCTGGCCTTCCAGCAGTGGTTCCACTGCTCCTCGCCCACCCATGATGCCCTCACCCTGTCACTGGGGCAGAGGCCCAGCTCGGCAGCTGCAGCCCCCTGCGCCTTCCTTCCTTAGTCCACTTCTGGGATGAGCGCCTTGCCCCACTGTGCTCCTAAAGTGCTCGTCTGTTGAGGAGCGGAAACCCTTATCCAAGCAGGAAGCACTGCTGGCTTGTGCCTGGGGAGCGGGACAAATCCTTTAGTCACCAGGCATGGAGAAGGCGGGAGGCTGTGTCCCCACGGCCCACCGGGCTCTGTGCCCAGTAGGAGATGGCTCACTGATCCTGGAGGCCCCGAGTGTGTCTGACTCATCTTTGCGCCTCCCACGCACCTGGCCCAGGCCCTGCTTATGCAGGATTTACGGTAAAGGGGCTTCTTCCTGCTGTCCTGGAACTTCCACTAACGGCCCAGCTGAGGAGCACAGATGCTCAGTACCCTCACAAACTAAAGCTGTGCTCTTCAGCACGTCTGGGGTGGGAATACTGCAAAGGCATTACCTGGAACTTGTCAGAAATGCAGACTCTCAGGCCTCACCCAAGACCCACCGAATCAGAACCTGTATTTTAACAAGGATCCCCAAGGATTTCACGTGCTCAGTTGAGGATGAGAAGGGCTGATAAAGAGAAGGGCTAGTCAGATCCATGCGGGACTTAAAAGATGGCAAGACGAATCCAACAATCGCCACACCATCCAGGCGAGGGAAGAGATTCGGAATTTGAAAAGGTGTCCGGTGCCAGTCAGGTTCACAGTTGCAGGAAACAGAAACCACTTTGGCTGTTTTAGGTAGAAGAGGATTTGTTACTGGAAATTCAGTGTTTACAACACTGTTGGAAGGGCCCAGAACACTCCTGCAGACCCTCTAGAGAGCTGCTGCCTCTGCCCCATCAGGAAGGCAGGGCTTCAGGAGTGATTGAGGCCGTGGGCGACCCCAGACCACTGCCTCTCTTTGACCCAGAGATGGGGCCGCCGCCGCAGCCACTGCCGCCACCACCTCTCCACACTGACGAAAAACCCAACATCTCCCCAGCCAAAGCAGCGGGGAGGCCATGATCTCTGCCTCTCTTCTTCCTTCCAAGTCTAGTGCAAGCACAACTAATTCGCAGGACTGCTTTGTACAGCCAGGACTGCTTGGCCCTGCTTTGAAGTCAAGTGATGGGGGAAGAGCTTGCAGAGTTTGGGGCCCCTACCAGAAGGGGAGGGTGGTGTCTCATGCCCTGGCTGGGAGCGTACTGAGTTGCAGAAAACCAGAACCTGCTCCATGCCACCTCTAAGGCAGGGTTCAAGAGAGTTCTTGGGAGCAAAACATTGATGGTATCTCACAGGTAGTGGGGAGGGCATATACATGAAGACGGAGGGTGGTGCCTGCTTCCAGCCGGGAGAAGCCTGGAGCGGGGAGGCTGGCAGAGTGGGGCAAAGGGAGATGGGGCAGCAGCTGGGTAGGCCATGCTGCTGGCGTTTGGTGGGGCAGGGATAAGCGGGGCATCCCCAAGGTCCCTGTGGCTCAGTGGGGACTGTGCGGGGAGCTGGCCCTGAGCCAGCATTGCCGGTACCCCACTCACCTAACGGGGCTCAGGGCTCCCCGCAGCAGCACCCTGGGTGTGGTGGGCCACAGGGCCAGGAGCTGAGATGGGTGGGGAGGCGTCAGCCCGAGTGCATGTGCTTCTTGCTAAAGGGGTCACGTGCGGGTTCTCCGGGGAGCAGACTTGAGACACTTGTGTGGGGTTGTTTATTAGGGAGTGGCCCAGGAGCAGCACTATGAAAGGGAGGGGAGGAGGCAGGGTGGGCAGAGGGAAGGCGAGCTGTGCTGCAGGCCTAAACCGACCCAAAGGTGCCTGTCAGAGCTGGCCAGGCCCTATGCCCGGGCCGCCATCAGCCATTGGTGGACCTGCCATTGGAAGGATGACAGCTCTCTGTGACTGTCCCTGGGGCTGACAGCAGTTGGGCAACAGGCCCTTCCTTTGGGGGTTGTCTGGGCAGCCATCTCCATGTCCATCACAGAAGGCCTGGGGCAGAGGTCTCTGCGTGGGTGGTGGGCTGGGGACTGGTTCCAGAGATCCCACCACGGGCCCACACGAGAGCCAGCCTGTCAAGACGAAGGTGTGACGGCCGGTGTTGGCCAAGAGAGCCCCACAGAGAGCAGGACGACTTTGCACTTCCCCCCTCATTCCATCCTCCCTCATCCCGTTCCTGGAGGAGTGAAGACGGGATCTACAGAGGGGCGAGGGGAGAAGCTGTGAAAGGTCCGAGATCAGAGTTTTCTAATAGATTTGACTGGACTTTTAGATCCCTGGAAGGGAGTTGAACTATCAAAATGAGACTTATTCTTAAAACTAAAAGAAGGCCATGGACTCTTCCTGAGATGGCGGTTCAGGGGTACAGAAAAGGAGCTCTGACATAGTTGATGCGAGGCAGAGATTGGAGAAAAATAAAGTTGTACCCTGATAGTCCAAATTCAGCCTGTTTGCTGAATTTGGCCGTCACTGAGGGGCTGCACAGAGCTGGCGATGTCCTTGGTGGGGCACAGGAAGGGGGTGGGCCTGCACTCTTTGCTTATTGCATCCAAAAGGCTCTGGAGCCTGTGTGGTGACCCAGTTTTCTGCCTTGTCTGAGCGACATGTGCTCTTATTATAGGGGTGTGAGGGCTCTAAATGACTGCAAAGTACTTTTCAATCAGACAGAAAATAGGTAAGAAATGCATTTCCATTAATGCCCCAATTATCTTGGTCCCAACAGGACAAAAACCTGTGCTATGCCAGCTCCTAGGGATGTGTCGTCAGGATCCCAACTGTCCTCTCCCAGAGGCAGCTTGCGCTCCGCTCGCACACCTGAGGGGCTAGAGAGGGGTCCTAACGATGGCTGAGGCTCATCCCTCCCTTCAGAGGCCTGGGTGCAAGGCCCAGGAAGGGAGCCCTGTCAGTCCCTCAGAGGCAGGGCCACCGGCCCAGGGTGTCCGTGTGAAGTGGGAACTGCCGCAGCCCGACCAGTCCCTTTTGTTAGACACGCCCTGTGGCAGCTCTGGGGTTTCTCGGCCCCCTTTAACCCAGAGAGCAATTTTGTCTCATAAATCGCTCTTGAATGGGCCCTGCGCAGCAGTCCTGACTGTCTGTTCTCTGTCAGACTCTCATCTCTCATCTCATCTCCAGGGGAGAACCTGTTCCTTGCCTCTACCGGCTTCTGGTGGCTCCGGTAGGTCTTTGGCTTGTGGCTGCATCACTCGTCTCTGCCGACGTGGTCACATGGCCTTCTCCTCCTCTGTGCAGTTACATCTCCTGCTGCCTCCGTTTCTTAAGGGTACATGTGATCTCATTTAGGCTCCACCCAGGTAATCCAGGATAATCTCCCCATTTTTATATCCTTAACTTGATCACATCTGCAAAGACCCCGTTTCCAAATAAAGTGACACATACAGATTCCAGGGTTAGGAACTGTTGTCTCTGGGGGCTGTTATTCAGCCTGCTACAGCCTCCCTTCCTCCCTCACATTATGTTCTAAACTGCTGGTAGTTTACGGCACAGACTGTCATTTTTGCCCCCTGCCCTTTGTCCATGCGTGCATCCTCTCTGCTGGAAACTACCCCCCTCACCCCTCATCCCCCGCATTTGCCTCCTAATGCTTACTCTTATTTTGAGCTCAGGTCACCTCCTCCAGGAAGTGTTCCTTGATACCTCTTCTCATCACACACACCCTGTTCTGTGGTAGCACCTGCGGGATTACAATGGATTTTTTCTGAATTTGTCTCCCCCACCAGCCTCGAAGCTGCTGAGGGCAGCTACCAGGTTCTAGACATATTTTATCTGAGTATGGATAGATTTTCGAGGAAGGAGGGATGGAAGAAAGGCTCTTGAAGGATAGATTTTGGAATCATTTGGCTTTTAAATTTAATTTAATTTTTGGCTGCAAATTTGTAACAATCTGGCTTAATCTACAATTGAGTGGGTTTAAGGGAGTAGGAGGATGGGTGGTTGGCTCCATCAGAACCTTCTCTGATTAAAATCACAGGAAAGAAAGCTTTGGGAATAGTAATAATAATAATGGCAGCAAAATGGGCTTGCATCTGCATCCACCACCGTTCTCAGCCAGAACCCCACAGACTGGAGCCCGAGGGAGCAGTGTGGGGAGAGCGCAGAGGCGTCCTTCATGAGCACCAGCTGTGTACAAGCGGGTACGCAGCTGTCTGGGCGAATGCTCGTAACAGTCCCGTGGAGGTGGAGTAGCTGAGCGTCAGACTGATGCCAAGCCGGGGTCCCAACCTGGGCTGGGTGTCTCCAAAGCCCCGGCCCTCCCCACTGCAAGCAGGCAGGGGGAATGGAGCCCTGGGGAGAGCACACGGGGAGAAGAGTGAAGGGCATTTCCGTGGCATCCAGTCAGACCTGTACCGCAGCCCTGAGGGTCTCCCCCAGTGTGGGCTAGTGCATCCGAACCCACGCTGTCCTCCCAGCCACAAAGGAGCTGTGGGTTCCTGGGTGCCAGAGCTACAGCCCACTCAACCGCCTCTTGGTCCTGAGGGGGAAACTGAGGTCCACCTGGGGAACAGGAGTGTGGCTGACAGGCTGCTGAGTCTGTGCTCAAGCTGGGTTGAGACAACAGGTGTCCTGCCAGCCAGGGCCTCCTGTGACACCACACTGCCCCTCAGTTGACATTTCCTTTCCGTTCAAGGGGATTACGCAAATCCAAGGTGGTTAAGCTGCCACAGGGCACTATGGAAACGGGGCGCTGTGCTCTGTCTGCCCCTTCCTTCCAGCCAAGCAACAATGACACTGAGGCCAACTTTTCTGGCCAGACTTGTTAGGATGAATCGCAGAGCATGTGTACAATTTAATTTGAACCTGGGCGGGCAGAGGGGAGAAGCCAGATTGATTACCAGAACAAATTTCAGAGCCAAGTCAGAAGTCCTCCCCCAAATACTGGGCCAGCTGCAGCGTGGGGGGGTGTTACAGATCTGTGTGTGTCAAAATGTCTATTGAAAAAATGTGATCTGCCCACTTGAGATAATTTACATAGTGCCTGACTCTGCAGCTTCTACGCATTTCTTATAAACCAGTTTTTTATTTCTATTTTTATTTTAATTGATTCATTAATTAACCTGAATAAGCAACAGCATGGACAACTGACCCTTGAACAACACAGGCTTGATTTGCGAGGGTCCACTTCTATGTGGATTTTTTTCACTAAATCCGTTCAGTACTACGACACCCAAGGTTGAATCCGTGGATGCGGAACCATGGATACGGAGGGTCACTGTGAAGTTATACGTGGATTTGCACTGCATGCAGGGTGGGCGCCCCTAACCCCGGCGTTGTTCAAGGGTCAGCTGTACATGGCACCCTCTTCTGAAGGTGGAAAAGGTAAAAAATCTTCTTTCTGCCTGTTACCCAGTCACTGAGTTTCTCTCCCTGGAGGGAATGCTCCCATTTGGGGTATGTCTTTCCAGATAGTCAGTGCATCCACATTTATGTACACATATCCTGTCCTTTTCTACAGCAGTTCATGACTGTACTCTGCACTGTCTTGCCTGTCCCGCCCCCCAACCCCCGTTTTTCACTTAGCAATACATCTTGGCTTGTTTCAGGGCTAACATTCCATTATCCAGATGGGCTGTAATTTCCTTGGCTAGCGCCCTGTTGATGGACATTTAGGTTCCAATCTTCTTCCGTTACTCGCCGTGCTTCAGTGAGTATATACCTCTGCCTACTCCCACCCCCATGAGAGCCTATCTCCGCTGCGCTGTCCGATACAGTAGCCACCAGCCACATGCCGTACTTACATTTCAGTGAATTTGAACTAGATAAAACTGAACTGCCAATTCCTCAGTCATGGTCCTGCTCGCCACATCGCAAGTGCTGGAGAGTCCCACGGGGCTGGTGGCTGCTGTGCTGACCGTGCAGCTCCAGGGCACGTCCATGAGCAGGGACAGCGCTGCTCCATGTGGGAAATTCCTAGAAGGGAACTGTGAAGGTCTGTACATCGCATGTGGTGAACGATATTGCCAGATCTCCCTCTGAAGAGGCTATAGCTATTTACATTTGAGAGCACTTTTATTTCAGAACAATTTATGGAATATTGGGAAAAAAAAGAAAGAAAGGTTCCCCGTGTACCAACTGCAAGGACGTTCTGTTTCCGTTGTCAATGCCACGTTGCTGGAGTTGGACGCTGCTGTTCCCGCCTGTCACTGGAGCCCCACTCTGGCTGTCTCCCCCTGAGGCCTGGCCTCCGGCTGCCTTGCTAAGGCCTCTTCCCCTCCTTCCCCCTCCTTCAGGTCCAGGGTCCTCCACACCCCGACTCACAGCTGCCATGTCTCAAGGGAGACAGCCCGTCTCCTCATCCACCCCTGTTGCCATGACACAGCCTCTACGGAAGACTAGGCATCCTGACTCTCTTCCACCCTCCTTCCCTTTGGTGAACGGGGACCTCCACATTGCCAAATCCATGGCCATTGCCCAGTCCTCACCTTGCTTGACCTGCCAGCTGGCCTCTCAGCCGCACCGTGCACCCAAACTGTTCCCTTCTTCTGAAGTGCTCGGCCCTTTGGCTTCTGAGACGCCACACCTGCTGTCTCTCTGATTGCTGCATCCCTGCCTCTTTGCAGCCTTGCCCTCCTTGCAGCATTTAACACTGGGTCGTCTTATTTTCCTCATTCTCTGCTTTTTTCCTGGGAGAGCTCATCCCCACTGTGGCTTGGATTAGCATCATTTAGGGAGTGATGGTCATGCGCTTTTTTTTCTTTCTTTTTTTTTTTGCGGTACGCGGGCCTCTCACTGTTGCAGCCTCTCCCGTTGTGGAGCACAGGCTCCGGACGCACAGGCTCAGCGGCCATGGCTCACGGGCCCAGCCGCTCCGCGGCACGTGGGATCTTCCCGGACTGGGGCACGAACCCGTGTCCCCTGCATCGGCAGGCGACTCCCAACCACTGCGCCACCAGGGAAGCCCATGGTCATGCATTTTAATTCCCATTTCCTTGATTACTTGTAAGAAGGGTCATCTTGTCATGGCTTCCGGCCGTCTGTATTCTTTATGAAAGCAGCTTAGAAGCAGAGCAGACACTGGACACAGGTTCCAGTCCAGACCACAGCCATGGCAGGTCCCTGTCCTTGCCCCCTCCAGGCCCTCCCCGGCCTCATCTTTCTCCACATCCTCTCAGCATCTGCAAAGTCACCACGCCGGACACCCGCAACCCAGCCCACAGCCTGCATTCTTCTCCAGGACTCTCATCACCCCGCTCCTTCTTCTGTGGTCCCCAGAGCTTGATTCCACTGAGAAGAGACAGTCTCTCATCACCACACTCCTCCCCATTCCTCCCCAACTCTGCACATCTCACCCCAGTGCCCAGGGATGCGGGTCAGCATGTGGCCAGTGCCTCATCTCCCTTCTGGGACATCGTTCTGCTACCTCCTCCCAACAGTCCTTCTCTTTTGAAGTTCGTGCTGTTACTCCCCTCTTCCTAAACCCATATACTGCTTCCTGTACTCTGGCCGCTCTGTGTTGTTTCGGGACTTTGATTCTCCCAGACTTTTCTGTCCCCTGCCCTGATGTCCACTTTGGGATTTCAGCATCAAGATTGACAGCTTTCTTTGTCCACATCTCATAGTTTCTTGACTTAAACCTCAGTGACTCTTTCTACTCTATTTTAGATGCCTACACACCTACCTTCATCGCCTGCAAATGAGCTTGACTGCAGCCTTCTACACGCCCACCTCCCTTTCTCTATCACATCTTGTGTGGCCACACGTTTTTTGCCTCCTTCCTTTTCTCCCAATCCTTTGGTAAGATTTTACCCCCATTCGTCTTCCTATCATGACCCACCACACCAACTAAGCCATATCCGGTAACCTGGGGCAATGCTGCTTTGCCAGTTTCCAATCCTGGTGATCCTGCTGGGATGAACTGAGGGGATCATCCTTTCACTCAAACACCAATAACATTCATGCCTCGTATGGAACTTCCTTCTGACTAATTCAGCCATGTGCCTGTCCCACTTTCTTGGTCTGTGAGCTCCAGGACAGGAATGACAGTGCCATATTTGTTCTCCCTGTGCTCAGCCTGTGTTTGTGCAATAACCCATGTTTGTTCACTTTGGTTGAATAGACTTTTCTGCTTTGGTAGTGACCACTCCATCACTGTGGGCTGATAATACTCAGATTTAAAAAGCAATGTGTCTATCCAGGGTAGGAAAAAATGACTAGAAAGAAAGAATAAAGGAGTCCGGGGGAAGGCATATATGCATTAAATGCCTTTTAATTTAATATGCATTTAAAAAAATGGACATATGAGAGTCAGGTTGCAGGCAGAGGCGATTGCAAAATGGTTTCTCCTAAACTGCTGAGTTATATTCTGCCAGCATCCAGGTACTCTACTGTTAAAACAGGTTTATTTTGGTGGTGAAGGTACAGCTTGGTGTCGGGTGATGGCCAAAAGGAGGGAAAACATTGCATCTATGCTGAAAGGAGAGAAATTATATTTGCCTTTTTGCCTGCAGACGAGAGAAGAGAGGGGAGAGGGGAGGAGACGCTTTCCTTATGCAGCTAGTCCTGGGCCACCAGCTTTGTGCTTTGATGTACTCATAGCAATAATGCAAGGCCCTGCTGCCAGGAAACAAGGAAGTGTGTTGTCATACAAGTTGATGCCAACACTCTGCTTGTGCAAATACTCAGGACCCAGTGCCAGGCTCTGCATCTTCTCTGCCAGGGGGAAGTGCAAGCACACGGTCACCTGTGTCTCAGGACCGAGAGGCTGGCTTCGGAGAAGGGCTTGTGGCAGCAGGGGAAAGGGCAGCCTGGCATTTAGAAGAACGATAACTGCCTTAAGTGGTCAGTGAAGGTCCTCCCCTGAGGAGGGGCCGGTCTCTGAGGCCAAGACCCCACGATTAAGAGGTGATAGAACCTAAGAGAGCACAAGTTCACTGGCCTCTTAGAGCCTGGACGCAGCAGGGCACTGAGGCTCCCAACAGCAAAGCTGTGTGCGTTCCCCCTGGACGCCCTGTCGACGGTGCTCCCCCCACCTGGCTCCCGGCGGTGGTGCCAGGCTTCCATTTCTGGCCCTAAGACCATTGATCCTTTAGGGTCCCCTGTGTCCTGTCTACTTGTAGGCCCTCTCAGGCAGTACCTTCCTTTTCGATGCTCTCTTGGGAATAAAATAACTCTTTCTAAAACCACAGCGTATGGAAGATTTCACTTCTGGAATGATGGAGACCGCTTGTGCTTCCTCTTCTCCACGTGCCCCTCCAGATCCGTTCTGCTGCCTGCGAGGCTGGCCCTCCAGGGACGGCACCACCCTGCTCCCCTGCTCTGGTTCTTGTTGGGCTCAGCTACTGGGCACGTCAGGTAGCCAGAGGCTGGAGCCATCAGTGTGTTTCTGTCCTCTCCCTCTGCGGGCCACGGCTTTGGCAGAGGCCGCATCCCTGTGACTAGAGCGCCGCCAGGTTCTGGGGGCCTGTCCCTCCCCGGCTCCTGCTGGTCCTTGAGTGCTGCAGCCTCTTTATCCTCTGACCCTGCCCACGCCTCTCTAAAGGACTTTCTTTAAGCTTCTCTTTTGAACCGCCTGTTTCTTGCTCTGTTAAACTAATTGCTCCAGGCCCTCTGTCCACCCGAATAAAGGCCAAACCATATCACATCACAGAGCGGTTTCTCACGAGCCCCATGTTTTTTACACAACGTGTTTATATATAGTTTTAAAGTGTAACTCCTTCCGTCGGTGGTTTCGACACAAGAAGCCTCCAGTTGGGTTCCTTTAGTCATTGGTCACAAGTTAACCTTCATAGGTCCTGCTAAGGATGGAAGAGAAGGCAGTAGAGAGACATTTTCCTTCTAAATTCACATTCAGGTCTTGGTCCTTTCCCCTTCTCTAACCTTTGTAATGCAGCGGCTTCCCTACATAAGAGGGCATTTGTGCATTTACTACACGGGGTTCAGGCAAATCGCAATGCTTGGCTGGCTGTGCAGGCGTGGAGCCCCTCGGTGGTCGGCAGGCCCTTCCTGCAGACTCCCCTCCGACAGACATGCACCTTTTCATCTCCTGGTAATGCTCTCACCCTTGGTCCTCTGTCCAAGGAAGAGGGGGGTCTCTCCTGCTGGGTACCCAGAGGCCCCACCTTTGGCTTCTGTGTGGCATCCAGGGACCCCAGCGTCCCGACTGAGCAGTCAGTGCTGCCTGGGAGCCTGCTGTGTCAGCACCACCTGGACTCGCTTTCCTGCACGTCTCAATTTGGGCTCTGCTCTCGCCCATCCCTCCACCTCCCCTAATTTCTAGAGAACCCTGTTTTATACCACTCTACCCTCCCTCCTTTAGGGTCATGCAGTCTGGGGTGTTGGGGTTGCTGACGCCCACGGAGTGTGTATCGCAGCCTTGACTGTGGGGAATCTCTGATGGTTCCAGGACCACTCTCCCGTACTGTTAGGGCTAACTAACTTTAGACACGCCTGCTAACAGTGAAACCTGCTATCATCAGAATACTCCAGAGGTAGGAGGCACAAAGCTCTCAATTTGGGGCCAAATTACAAGTTAGTAAGAAAAGTTGCTAATGAGCTCTGGAACCCTTAGTTAAGGGGCTAAAAAGGAAACATGTGAAACCAAAGAGGAAGGTGCCTGGTACTTAGCGGCCCACATTTACATCTTAATCCTTCCATTGAGGGTCTCACCTCAATTCACAATCTCGTTTTCAGGAGGAAGTGGGGGGTTACTGTTTGCAATGCTGGAAGCAAAAAACCCACAAATTACTACAGATGGTGGAGATATTTTTATTTTTTCAGAGCAGCTGCAGCATTTACTGGTTGGCGTCTGGGCCACAGCTGCTCCTGTAGCTCCCTTCCTGTCCAGGAGAGGCACTTCTGGGCATACTGGTCTCCAGTCGAAAAAACAAGCAAAGGCCATCCCATAAAGAGGCAGAGCTCTCCCTTACTGTCTGAAGGGTCTCTAACAAGCCCTCCCTGGAGAGAGCTCTGACAGTGTGCTTTCCATGACGTCCAGCTGGAGGTGGGACTTGAGGTCAGGTTCAGGTGCAGGTTTCCTGCCCCTCACAGCCTCCGAGCCTTCCTGGGGCGGCAGCCGTTGTGCGGGATGGGGGTGTTGTCTGTGATTGAGATCACTTCCAGGCCCCCCATGGTCAGTCCCTTGATGGCAGACTGGAAAGAGAAGGAATAGCAGGATGGCACAGTCCCAGAAACGATGCCCCAGTGTGTCCAGACAGGGCTCGGAGAGGAACCGGTAGGGGGTGAGGGGGGCGCAGCGTAGGGATGAGAAAGCTCACTGGCTCTGATATCTACAGTCCCAACCTGATGCTCTCACAGAGCTCTCCCTACCAACCCCTTCACCAAGCCCTCAACGTCGCCCACATCTCCAATCCCACCTGCCACATCCCACCTTGCGCTTTACAGTCTAAGAACAAAGACTGTTGTAAATCTCAACGCATCTTAAGCATTATGCTTTTGTAGTTTCCTCTGCCTGGAATGATCCCCCCTCCCCCAATCCTATACGCATACCTGGTTAGTCCCTCGTCATTCTCAAAAAATCAGTAGAGATGTCACCTCTTTGGGGACACTTTCCTGATCACACCCAACAGGCTCCCAGCACCCTGGGCACAAGCTTTACCACTGCACTCACTAGTCTGTACTGAGGGACCCATTTGTGACAGTCCCCCAGGGGCCACCTTTCTGTTCCCAGTGCCTGGCACACAGCAGGCACTCTGTAAGTGTCTGATGAATTGAAACTAAGTGATCAGGGCTTGCTTTGAGAAGCTTAGGAGATTAGAGGCAATGGAAAGAAACTTCAAGCCGTTAGGAGAATCCACTACAGGGTCCACTCTCCCTCCTCTGCTCTCACTCCCGTTTCTCTCACTAACTGAAGAAGCAAGCACACATGCTGGGCTGCGAAGAAGCGAGGTCACTTACCAAGCGCCCTGGCCCCAGGCCTTTAACCACAACTCGGACGTGGGTCACACCCTTCCCCGTAGCTTTCTGGAGAGGAGCAGCAAGTGGTTAGTGCTCTGAGAGAGAAGTGCGACATCCAAACCCCTTGCTACTGCCACCTGGAGCAACAGGGTTATGAGCTCCATGGAACAAGCACCCACACATGTAAACAGGCAGAAGACAGGGAAGGAAGCAAAGAGCAGATGGCCGAGGTGCAGGACAGACACCAGCGGTCAGCTGCGAACTCTTTCCGCCCAGGACAGCACTGCCACCTAGTGGAGACTTCTAAATATTGCTCAGATTTTTCCCAGGTGGATAAAGGCAGAATTTCAGAACATAAGGTGCCCTGGACTCCAAGGCTAAGCCTCAGTACCCTCTTAGAAAGTGTTATCTTATCATTTTAATCTTTAGTTACAGTTAAAATTTTCTTTCTTGTTTATAAAGGCAGTTTACTGCAGAAAATCTGGAAAACACACAGGTCACTCAATCCACCATGCAGAAGCCACCGTTAACACTGACATATTTATTTTAAGTGTATAAACCTGCCCACTGGTGGCCATTTAGTGTGTTTTGATGATCACTGATACATAGCAATCAGTATTTTGGGGCATCGAGCTTTGTCTGAAGGTCAAGGTTTTCCTTCCAGAGATACTCCCGGTTTGGCAGTGAGCCCTGTGTTGTAGCAGACAGTGCCCAGGCTCTGGTCCCAGACCTGGCAGGGTCAGTTCAGAGAACTGGACTGGCTGCATGGCTCTGAGCAAGCCACACACTCTGAATCCCAAATGACTCTTAAAAACATGGGTAATACCAAGGGTATTCTGAGGATTCAAGATAATGAATGTAAAGTGTCTGGCGTATAGTAGATACTGAATAAATACACCAACTGCAGTTCACTGCCACCTTGCTTCTAGAAAGGTCTGCAACAGTTCACGCTCCCTCTGATACTGCAGGAGAGTCCTCACATGCCACACCTTCTCCAGATGGACCATTACCACAACCACACCCCACCCACCGCACTGGTCTTTAAACCCAGGAGGCTTTGGTGAGCCTTCAGCACCTGGCTCCTGCCTCTTCTAGAATGAACCGAGTGTTTCACTTCTACTGAAGCTGAGAGAAAGAGAAAAGAGAAGCGTTTTCACACACCTCTTCAAACCACCCCCCATGTTAGGGTAGCCAACAAGAGTTGGCCAATACTCTTGCTTCTGAAGAGCCACCTCAAGGACAATTTTCCTGCCAGTGATCAGCCATGCAAAAAGTGGAGCCCAGCACAGAGGGAGCCGGAAAGAACACACACTTACCGCCGCGGCAGCTATGCCCGCTGTTTGCGCTGCAATGCCTGTGCCCTTCTTGGCATTCTGAAACCCCTCCGTGCCACAGGAAGCGCGGGCAAGGGGCTGGTGAGCAGCAGAGACTACCTGGATCTGTGTGCTGGGAAAGGAGGGGAGGTGTACAGAATATAATGGCTCTTCAAGGGAGTAAGAGAGCGCTAACCCATGCCCAGACAAGCCCGAGTGTGAAAGAAAAAGACCGTTAGCTGCTTTCAGTCTAAGCTTATCCTGTAGGAGGTGCCAGGAAAGGTCAGAATCAACCCCTAAACCTCATTAAAAACTGACAAGTCATATAATCTAAAGAGAGCCGTTATGCATGGAAGGTTTGGGCTCTGCCCCCTAAATTCATGTTGAAATTCTAACCCCTAATGTGAAGGTATTGGGGGGTGGGGCCATTGGGAGATGATTAGGTCATGAGGGTGAAGCCCTTATAAACTGGATTAGTGCCTTATAAAAGGGACCCCAGAGAGCTCCCTTGCCTCTTCCAGCATGTGAGGACACAACAAGAAGCCAGCCATCTGCAACTTGGAAGAGCTGTCACTAGAACCCGATCCTGCTGGCACACTGATCTCTGACTTCCAGCCTCAGAACTGTGAGAAATAAATGCCGTTTAAGCCACCCAGTTTGTGGTATTTTGTTATAGTGGCCTGAGCTGACTAACAGAAGCTCCATAATCTGAGGGTGCTAAGTGTCATCCAGAGGAAAGGTGGCATATTTTCCTCCTAGTATCTTCCCTGTAGCCAGTGTTTAATTAGATTCAGGGTCCTTTCTGGCTTCTTCTTTTTTTTTTCCTAAGAAATTAGATTTTCACATCAGGTAATTTTTAATGACTTTTCATTGGTAAAGTTTCAAATATACACAAAAGTGGATAGAATAATGTCTGAACTCCCATGGATTCACCATTCAGCTTCAACAATTACTAACTCATATCCAATTTGGTTTCACCTATAAACCCTGTTTCTACACCCCTCTATCCCCTAACTAATGGATTATTTTGAAGCAAATCTTAGACCCATCATTTCATCTGTAAATATTTCAGTATATATCTCTAAAAGATAAGGACTCTTTAACAAGTTAAATTAAAATTAAGAATAACTTCAAGAAATCCTTAGATATGCTTTCCATTTCCCTCTTGATCACTGCCCAGTTTCCTGGTCTGAAGAGCTCCCTGAGAACTCACCACAGAGGGAAGTAGAGAGTGGTTATGGGGAGACCTGCTGGAGCTGGCCCTGGGCTCAGGCCACCAGCTGTTGGCCTGGCTACGGCTGCCATTTCCCTACCACGGCTTCTTGGGTTTTCTACACTGAACAGAGTAGAAATAGACAAGAGAATGGCTTGTCCCTGAGACAACCTCAATAGAAATCTACAGAGTGGGCCACAGACCCTTAAAAAAGCAAACGAACAAAGAGAGCTTACCTATGTCCTTAGCAACCGGAGAAGAGAGGAAAATCCAGGGGCTCTCATTCTGAGCTTACCAGATGAAAGCTGAAATGCATCCTATGGCACCTCGCCTGTGCTCACCCTCTAGCCCTGACTACCAACAGTCTCTTGTATTGTTCTCTAAATTGCTTCATAGGCGACTGCTGACCAAATACCAATCCCATCTCCAAGTGGGGGCTAGTGTGCAAAGATGTTACTGATGTCAGCAAGGTTTCTGTTGCCAACACACAGTTGGGAACTTACCCAGCACTGTCTGAAAGCCACACAGAACGCTAGTCTTCCAACCTTGTGCAGCCCTACAAAGGCAGAGGTCGGTGCACAGTGGCCCAAAGCGAGTACTTTAAAGCGACCCTTATTTGGTGGTTTCCATTTTGCTTAGTTAGGAAATCATATATTCTGAAATAATTTCTCTCATTTATTAATCACCCATCCCCAGTACTAACACTTAACAAATACTTTCACAGAGGGACTTTCTGGCCCTAAAATATACTCTTCTCCAACTCTTGAGCAGAACCAGGAAATACAATTCCCAAGGACAGCAATGAAATCTTATGAATGGGATATGCCTAACCTAGTTCACATTTTCATGAAATCTGAATAAACTATATAAAGAGAGAGGTGGTCTCCCCAAACCAGGAGGGAGCCTGGGGGAACCTCTGCATCAGCATCTGCGTGCAGAACGTGGCAGCCTGACTTGTCCGCTCCCTCTGAAGGGGAAAGAAGCCCACTCTAGCCCTACCAGGTGCTCCCTTCCCTGCTTACTTGTTGTACGATGCTTTGATGTGTGCGATTGGGATCTCCTCAAATTTCTTTCCTGCCCACCTCAGAGAACTCTCTTGTCCTGGAATTGGAGGGTAAATGCTGCAATTAGAAGAAAAATTTTAGGTAAAGTTGTCTTGATTTTTTTTTAATTAAAAAAAAATTACAAGGTTTAAAAAAAGCCAACAGTACAAACTCATAATAAGAAACAGCAGCTCTCTGCCTCAACCTGCTCCTGAGGTCACTGCCCCCAACCCTTCTGGCGCTGCTGCCACATCTGTGAACACGGTGCTTCAGCAGCCATTTCCTGAGTTGCTGACTCTAGACACAGCTAGTGACTTTCTGCTGGGAGGAAAGAGAATTTAATCCATGCTCCCCATCCTCCCCTGTTCCTTCTAGTGTAATCACATCACTCTCCAGTCCTCTATAAGCTACTCTTTCTGCATTAAAAAAAGTAAAGTCGAATCTCTATTTCTTGTTTTATCAACCACAGATATCTTGACTATATTATTGTTTGTACAAACAATATGATTTTTCATATCATATTGCTAAGACAAAATTATCTTAATAAAAAAAGACAAAATTATCTTAATAATACTTATAAAAATCATTATTATTAAAAAAAAATCCCTGGAATAGAGGTCAGCAAACTTTTTCTGTAAAGGGCCAGATAGTAAATATTTTAGGTTTTGCTGGCCGTAAAGTTTCTGTTGCAACTACTCAACTTTGCCACTGTGGTGCAAAAACAGCTACAGACAACAGTAAGTTAATAGGTGTGACTACTGTCCAATAAGAAACAGGAAACTGGCCAGATCTAGGTAGGGGCCCACTTGCCAACCCCTATCCTAGACCAGCGGTTGTCATGCTGGCTGAACAGCAGGATCACGTGATTCTGATGCTTACATTCCACCCCAGACTTCTGGATGGGGCCTGAGAATCCATTTCTGAAGTAGCCCAAGTGAGTCAGAATGTGAACTCAGGGTTTAGCACACTGGCCTAGACATCATGTTGAGTTCAAGACCCCTCTCTATCTCAGTCCGATCTGTCCTCTGGCTGTCTCTCGGTCAGGACTTCATTTTCACGTGGAGAAACTGAGTACAAATAGGGGAACAGGGTTAACAAGGGAAGCCAGGCCTTGGGTCAAGGGGCTCTACCTTGGTCCAGAGCTCTGCTCACCACCTGCGCTTTTTTTAATTCTAGACTCGAGCAAACCTGCTGCTGCACCCTGCTTACACGTACAGATCAGATCAGTGTTTGTATCCCCTCAGCCACCTGAACTACAACGGGTTCTGATTTAGAGAATGCACTGTTAGCTGAGCATTATCCTCCTGACTGGCTTCCCTAGAGAGATTTAAAAAAAACAAAACAGTAACACAGTGGTATTCAAGAGTTACAAGTGTATTCTTTCCTGCTTGGCCTGATCTTAGAGATGATTTAGCATCTCAGCAGGTTGCCAGCTTATCAGCCTACACTGAGATGGAATGTGGACGAGGCTCTGAGATGACATTAATATTTAAAACATTATCATTTCCCCATTGATAATTTCCCCTATTGACTTGTGGGTCAAAAACTTAAGCCTTCTAAAGTCTGAACATACCAGCATAATGCCTTTTATATAGGGCAAGATTTTTGAACTTGGAAGGATTTGGAGCTTGAACCATTTAACTGAAGGCACAGACAAGATCAAGCTTTTAAGCCTCCCAGGTCCAATGTACAAACGAACAAGTAGTTCACCCCAAGGCTGCCCAGAAACAGGAAAGACAAAGCTTTCTGCCGCTGTTCTGCTGCCTCTTCATACCCATCCTCAAACCAGGCCCGCACACACGGCATCTCTTGCAAATGGCTGACGAGGATTGAAAATAGCCTGCACAGTTGGGTAGAGAAAAATACACAGTAGTGCAGTAGTACCTACTGTCTCTCTCTCTCTCTCTATCACAGTTTCTTGACCTCAGTACTACTGACATTTTGGGCAAGAGAATTTTCTGAAGGGGGGCTGTCCTGCACACTGTGGGGTATTTAGCAACATCCCTGGCCTCTACCCAACTAGACATTGTTCCTCAAGTTGTGACAACCAAAAATGTCTTCAAACATCGCTAAAAGTCCCCTTGGAGGCACAGCCGCCCCAGGCTGAGAACCGCTGCTTTACTTTAATGACTTCTAACATCCAGTGGGCCCTCACTGCTGGCAATCATACAGCACATCCACAGTTCAATTACCCTTTCACTGTCCTGGATGACTATTTTGTACCTTCTTTTGTCCCCTCAGACCTCCAACTCCTTCCTGCTTCCTCACTGCCCGCTGATGACCTTCACAGAGAAATAGAAGCAATCAGAAGTTCTTCCAGTTCCCACTACCAAACATCTGTGCCCACAATCTCTGCCTTCTCTCCTCTTATGATGCTCCACTTGTGTGTTAGCCCCTCAAGGACAGCAGTCCGGCATCCTCATTCTTTCCCCTCTCTACTGCATCATTCCCATCAGCAAAACATGTGGTCATTTCCCCAACCTAAAAACAAACAAAAACCTCTTGATCCTAAAGCCTCCTTTAGCACCTGCCCATTTCTATATTCCCGCTCAAAGAAATGACCATACCTGCTGTTTCTTCCTGTCTTCTATTCTCCTTGAACCCACGCCACTGAGACCTTAGCCCCTCATACCTCCACCGAAAATGCTCTAGTCAAGGTCACCGACCAACTCACAATGTTAAGTCCAATGAGCAATTCTGTCGTCAGTCTATGGACCTATCATATCAGTAGCATTTGATATAGCTAATCTCTCTGCCCTTCAACCACATTAAAAAAAAAACCACAAAACCCTCCAGGTTTTCTTAGTACTTCTCTGGAGATTTCTTCTTTTTCTTTTGCTGATTTTTCCTCATCTCCCAAATCTCTAAATGCCAGAGGCTCCAGGGTGCTGTCCTTGGACCTCTTCTTCTCTTTGTTTATCCTTTCTCTCTTGATCTTGTATCTTATGGTTTTAAATATCATCTAGGGACTTCCCTGGTGGTCCAGTGGTTAGGACTCGGTGCTCTCACTGCCAGGGGGCCCTGGGTTTGATCCCTGGTCGGGGAACTAAAATCCCATAAGCCTCATGGCAAAAAAAAAAACCCCAAAATCATCTATATGATGAGTCTTCCAAATGTATACCTCTAGCCCAGATCTGTCCCCTGAACTCCATTTCTTTCTTTTTTCTTTTTTTTTTTGCGGTATGTTGGCCTCTCACTGTTGTGGCCTCTCCCATTGCGGAGCACAAGCTCTGGACACGCAGGCTCAGCGGCCATGGCTCATGGGCCCAGCCGCTCCGCGGCATGTGGGATCCTGCCGGACTGGGGCATGAACCTGTGTCCCCTGCATCGGCAGGCGGACTCTCAACCACTGCGCCACCAGGGAAGCCCTGAACTCCATTTCTAATAGTCAATATTGTATCTCCACTTGGATGTTAACGAAGCATCTCAAACTTAACCACCCAAATCCAAGCTCCTGCAGTCTCCCCTGTCTTAATGACAACTCTATCTTTCCAGCTCTTTAGGCCAAAAATTTTAGAGTGCTCCTTCAGTCCTCTCCTTTTCTTACGTCTTACATTAACAAACCCTGTTGGTCATCTTCTAAATGTATCAGTCTGACCATTTATACTACCTCCACAGCTGCTACTCTGGTCCAGGCCAGCATCATTTCTTACCTAGATTACTTCAGTAGTTTTCTGGCTGCTTAGGAGACTTCTCCCATCTTCCACCCTCGCTTCCCTACAGTTCAATATCAACACAGTAGCCAAAGGGACCCTTTAAGATGTAAGCAGGATCATGTCAATCGTCTGTTCAGAATTCTCCAGTGACTTCCCACTTCACTCAGAGAATAAGCTGAAGTCCTCACGATGGCCCACAAGGCCGACAGGATGTAGCCCTGCGTGCCTGTTACACCCCTTTGCCCTCTTGCCCCCACGTCCTGTTTTTACTCATCACTCCACGTTGGCCTTCTTGCTGCTGCTCTCAAACACTGGACACACTCCTACAATCTGTCGTATTTGTTTTTTTTGTTTTCTATATACTGTCCCCTATCCACTCAAATTTAACTTCTACGGGGACAGGGACTTTTGTGTGTTTGGTCACCAATGCATACCCAACACCTTGAACAGTGCCTGACATTGCTGAGTGACTATAAAAGAATCTGGGCTTAAATTCCTTTGGCAGCTCCCCACTGCCTACAGTGGGGACTGCGTAAAAGCCCCAGTGTTACAGATAAGACCCTCAGCATTCGCATTCCTTCTCACCCTGCTGGCCTCATCTGCCATCACACATACACCTGAATACACTGCATTCTTTCACAATGCATGCGTTACACAGACTGTTAGTTTGCCTAAAACGACTTTTCATCTTTTCCAGCTGAACTCCCATTCAATTCAGTTCTGAGCTTCACATTATTTTCTTGGCACTCTTGCCTGATTTCCTCTGGAGTCAGACACTCACTCTTTCATACTTCAAAGCAACCATCTCTTACCTCCAATATACCACTGGTCAGATTATGGTGAAAACATTTGTATGTCTGTCTTCCCTGGTAGACTGTGAACTACTTGTGGGAAGGAATGATCTTCTGCATTTGTATCCCCAGCACCTAGCACGGTGCCTGGCACCAAGCAGGTTCTTAGAAAAGGTTTGTTAAATATAGTGAAGTATAAGTAGCACAAAGAGGTAGTGGCACTGTGGAAAGCAAGTTACCAAGTCGCTGGGGCTAAGCACAGAAACCACCCTGGACCTTAGACCAACTCAAAAAAGTGCATAATAACATACACCCTAGTGTAGCCACCCATCTCCGCCCGCTTTTGTGTCCGAGACCCAGGGAAGGCTGTTAGTCTGACGTGATCCCAGAGGGAAACAAAAGTGATATTTACTATACAACTTCGACGTTCACTCATTCATTCATCAAATGTTCATGAGCATTCATTTTGTGCCAAAGCTCATCTCATTTGATCCTCACAACCTCTTCCGGCGTTATCTCCACTTTCAGACGAAAAAGCTGTGGCTCAAAGATTAATCTGCATAAGGTCCCGCAGATGGCAAGTGACAAAGAGTTGGGAATTCACTGGTTCTCTGACTCTGGAGAGTGGTGCCAGACTCCGGAGGGCTGGACCTAAGTGGCCCTCACCTGAAGCTGCTGCGCCTCGGAGCTGGCGCTGGAGCCTTCGCCTTCTCAACTTCCGGCTTGGCCGCTGCGTCTTGCATCTGCTGGGCGCTAGTGTGGATGGTGGGGGCCGGCACTCCGGCCACGGCGACCCTGTGGAGAAGGAAAGCTCGGTGAGGTCCAGGCCTAACCGAGTCCTAACTGGAGTCCAAGTGTCTCATGGGACACGGGCAGGAGCGAATTCCCGCGGGTGGCAGTAGGCTCGGAGGGGATAATCATTCTTACCTGGTCGTCGGTGGCCAAGCCCATAACCGCAACAGCCAAAACCCCGCGTTTTTTACAACCTGCATGACTTGAGTTGACCCCACTCAGCTCCCGTCCGCGGCGATCGCGGAGCTTGGCGGGGCTGGAGCGGAGCCAGCACCACGAGCGCTTGTGGGGGGGTGCAGAGGAAAAGTCACCTGATTCCTTTCTATAACGTACATTAAAGATTTTTATTACCACTTAAATGCTCCATAATAACTATCGTTGAGAGTGGCAACTGGGAATCCTCCCCCCTTTTCCTAATTTTCTAACATGAGATCTTCGCCCACCCCTCTATATTGGAATGGTTCGTTCTACTAGTTCCGGGGAACCTAGCTCTTCCCGTCATGCTGTGCCCGCACTGCCTTGTGGGAATATAGGATTGGCCCAGGACCTCGCTGGTAGCCGCGGTACATTGTGGGAAGGTTGACAGATGGCGGGGCCCGTAAGGCTGACCGTATTAGGGGTGGCGAGGGGCTGGCGGCAGTTCGAGGGCCCCTGGACCCGTAGTCTGGGTTCTCGCAGCTTGGCCCTTGCGGCCGCACCCTCGAGCAGCGCGTCTCCATGGCGCTTGCTGGGCGCGTTGTGCCTGCAGCGGCCACCGCTGGTCTCGAAGCCGCTGACCCCATTGCAGGAAGAGATGGAGGCTCTGCTACAGCAGGTGGGATTGAGGTGCGGGTCGTCGCTTCTCGGTGCAGTTGGGGAAGCAGTAGAGGCACGCTGACTTGCGTTTGATCCCGATTCCGCCACCGATTAGTTTGTGTGACTTTGGGCAATTTACTTCACTTCTCTGAGCTTCAGTATACTTACCTGCAAAATGGTGCCTACCTTACTGGGTTGGTGTGGTACGTAGTACGCGTTCAATAAAAGGTACTTCGTTTTCATTGATCTTTTCTGTTATCGTCGGCAACTCTTTGGAGATGCTCTCCTTTTTCAGTCAATATAGTGGGTATGCGATGGTGAACAAGACGGATTCAGCCCTTATCATAGGTAGTTGACAGTTTAGAGAGGAGAGAGTCTTTGTTATGTGATGAGCGTAAGGAAAAGGCAACGGGCACATCCGTAAGATGTTTGTGATAAAGTCTTTTGTGTGAAGGGCAAATGAAGAGACATGGGCAAAAGCGGTGTAGTGGCTATGAGGGTCTTAAATCCCCATAGTGATTAAAGGATATTATGTTTTTGTCTTGGCTACTGAGAGATTAAAAACTTCACTTCTGTCCTTTTTACTTGGCTTATTAATTTACTCTGCAAACATTTTATTAATCGCTTTATAGCTAATCATTTAAGACCCACTTTGTACAGACACTGCTAAGTGCTAGGGATGCAATGGTGAATGAGACAGACATAGCTGTGGTTCTCAGAGCGCTTCAATTTGGTGGAGGGGGCATCAGTCAATAACCAAATAACCACATGATGATGGAATTGAAGTCTTTGGTAAGTGTTGTAAAGGAAAACACAGGGTACTGTAATAGTGTTTAACAGGGACATTAATTTGATTTTAATGGGAGGTGTCATAGAATATCTTTCTTAAGAAAGTGATATTTTTTTTAAAAAGTGATATTTAAATTGAGATCTGAAGGATGAGTAGGGATCTCCCAGGAGAGCATGAGGGAAAACATTCTAGGGAGAAGGAATGGCACCTGTAAACTCCCTGAAGCAGGAACGTTCATGGTGAGTGAGATTCTAATCAAAGACTGGCCTGACTGGAGGGAGATAAGTGGGCAGGCATTGCCTGTCCTAGTTCGCTGTTCTTTGTGGCAGTCTTGACCTCCAAACACATTCTAATGTTTTAGTAAATATAACTCAAGCCCAAAATGCAGCTGATCTTTTTTCCCCTGTTTTCTCTGTGGTGTTTTGGTTGTATGTCTGTTGGGTGGTAAACTTCTGAGTCTGTCAAGTGCACTGTAGCTCTGTTTTATTTTGTTTTTTTGTCCTTTTAATCTTCCCAGTTTGGGGTAGATTTTTGCTCTTTTAATTTTCCCAGATCGAGATAGAGAGAAGCCTGTATTCAGACCATGAGCTTCGTGCTTTGGATGAAGCCCAGAAACTGGCAAAGAAGAAAAGTGACCTTTATGGTGAAGAAGAAGATGAGCAGAATATATTGCTGTTGCAGGATTTGGAAGACATGTGGGAGCAGAAATTCCTACAGTTCAAACCTGGAGCTCGAATAACAGGTTTGTGGTCTTTTCAGGCCAGTTAGAGGTAGAAAAGGGGGGTATTCTGGTTCCCAAACAAAGGATTCTTGCTTAACCCCTGCTTGTGTTTTAAGTAACAAATAATTTCAAATGATAGAACTTCTTTCACGTGGGAGAAAAAGAAATTCTTTTCCCTGTTCCTCACATCCACCCTAATATAAATTTGTCAAGGTCTGTGTTATTTTTGAGTGGGATGTAAGGGTATTGGGATAGCCTTATCTGTTTCACTTAAGCCTCAGGAATGTTATCTGGGTTTAACTCCTAGTTTGGGACTAAGAGTGGGGTAAATTAAGTGTTCCCCACTAGTTTCCTGTATTTTATCTGAAATCCCTCCCAAAGCAGGGGGTTGAGTTATTTTATTCTTATTTCACGATGAAGACTGAAGAACAGAAAAAGGAGGGGCTGGTTAAGTCAGTAACAGTGTCAAGACCGATGAAATAGTAGTGTCCGGGTATTGCTTCTTTTCCAGAGGCTCAAAGTACTTTGTATTTGGCTCTTCAAAGGAGGAGTTCAGCTTTTGGTTTCTTCTTGTTAAATTTTAGTTTCCTCAAGATTGTGAGACTATGTCCTGAGAGAGGTCAGAGTTAGAGAGACGGGTCGGGGTTCTAATTTGATTATAAGTTCTTTGAGGGCAGAGGTTGTGGCTCTACCTTAAAGGAGGACTCTAAAACTCTAATCTTCTTGGTTCTGGCAGAACACAGTCCTCTTGTCTCCTGAGACCCCCTCTTTTCTTCACAGAAGCCGATGTAAAGAATGACCGAACCTCACTGCACCGGAAGCTAGACAGGAACCTCATTCTGTTGGTCAGAGAGAAGCTTGGAGACCAGGACGTTTGGATGCTGCCCCAGGCAGAGTGGCAGCCCGGGGAGACCCTCCGCCGAACAGCTGAACGAACCCTGGCCACACTCTCAGGTGAGTTCTCTGCCTCCCTCTAAACCCCACAAGACACACTTCAGACTCAGCCTGAGGATTTGCAGGCTGACTGTGGGCCTGGCTTTAAGGGTAGGAGTTTGGAAGGTTAATGGAAACTTTGATATTTATAAAATTTCAGCTAGGAAAAAATCTTAGATCAAGTGAGAGTCTTTGTGCCACTGAGATTTTTTTTTTTTAATATCTATTTATTTTGGCTGCGCCGGGTCTCAGTTGTGGCACGCGGGATCTTTAGTTGTGGCATGAAGGCTTCTTAGTTGTTGCGGCATGCAGACTTCTTAGTTGCAGCACGCATGTGGGACCTAGCTCCCTGGCCAGGGATCAAACCCAGGCCCCCTGTGTTGGGAGCAGGGAGTCTTACCCACTGGACCACCAGCGAAGTCCTGGCACTGAGATTTTTAAATTTTATTTTTATTTTATTTCTTTTAAACTATTTCCTTTTCTTTTTTTTTTAAATAACACATTGGTTTTATTGATGGCAGAAGAAAAAATTCTTTCACTTGTAAAAGGTAGTTGCTTTATCTGGCTCCATATTTTTTCCCATTCTTTGTGTGGGTTGATTTTTTTTTTTCCCCTAAAATCTGTGTTTTCATTCTCCAAATAATAATATCCACAGTGGCTGCATTTTATTCTAAAGGGAAAGTAGGAGGTCTAGTCACTGGCTTGTTTCTAAACAAAGACTCTTGTCATACTCGTTCTGAGGCCGGGGAGGTTGGTAAAGCTGCTGGGTTGGCTGAGTGGATCGTCCTGGCTGGCCATCATCTCCTCTACGAGGCTCAAGAGTTTGGCTGTAGATGCTGTCTTCCTCCCATCTCCCTATTTGAATGGGCCTGATGTTGTTTAGTAGCGGCTTCTTCATAGTTTCTGTACTCAATGAATTAACAACTGCTGTCATACCTGAAGGATGGAGAGTTTCCGCTTCTGATCACTAAAACTTCTCTTCCCAACAGAGTGCAAAACATTCACCTTCTGGTTTCTACAGTTTTGCATTCTCCATAGGAGTAGGTGATTCTAGTACTATTTTTTTGTTTAATTGGCCCAGATCTTCTTTGGGGCCCAGTATTGTAAAATATTTTGTCATTATAGGGTGTAGCTATGAGGGGTCCTGTTGGCTTAATAGATCCTACTCGCCTTCCCTTCAGGCATTTCTGTCTCTCCACTCAACACCAGTGATACTATTTGTTCTAGTGGGATTCTGGTAATCAATACTTACATTAAAAGGTGCTTCAGTTTTTACGACACTGAAAGCTTCTGTATTTATTTTTCATGGTTTCTTGTCATAAAAATGATCAGGATTAGCTGTTTGGTTTTCTCTCTTTTTTAAAAAAATTAATTTATTTTTTGGCTATGTTGGGTCTTCGTTGCTGTGTGTGGGCTTTCTCTAGTTGCAGTGAGTGGGGGCTACTCTTCGTTGTGGTGTGCGGGCTTCTTATTGCAGTGGCTTCTCTTGTTGTGGAGCACGGGCTCTAGGCGCGCGTGCTCAGTAGTTGTGGCGCGCGGGCTCAGTAGCTGTGGCACACAGGCTTAGTTGCTCTGCGGCGTGTGGGATCTTCCCGGACCAGGGCTCGAACCTGTGTCCCCTGCATTGGCAGGCAGATTCTTAACCACTGTGCTGCCAGGGAAGTCCCTGTTTTTCTCTTTTCCTACATTTTTGATTCTTATAATTTATGGATTCTTCAGGATTCTTTTTTTTGTGCCTCTGCATAGTATGAATCTTTTGCTTTGCACAGTTACTCCCCCTCCTTTTTTTTTTTTTAAAGCAGCATTGTTGTGCTAAGAGCTTAGAGGATAAGGAATTTCTTTAGTTCTGTCGCATCTACAATATGGTCTGTCCACACTTGATTTTCTCCTCAGCTCATAGTTCAGATCCTGAAGAAGTACTCAGTTTTGCAGAACCTGTTTCTAGGTAACCCACTGCCTTCTAAAATTGACTTTGAATTTGGGGTCTCTTTGAAAATGAGATTTTTCATTTCTTGGCCATCTGGTGTCATCTTGAGGAAGATACCCTGGTTGGTTATCATCTTTTGCTCCATTTTGTTCAGTATTTGACAATCTGTGTTATCCCTGACAGACCTGTGATTTAGGCTCTACCCCAGAGCCCAGTGCAGAGGCAGCCAACTGAAAAACACCCAGACTTTCTATGAAAGAGGCTTGTTTGTTTAACATAAAGCATCGGTCTGGGGGAGCAGGCATCCAATTCAGCACACATCTGGGGGCCTGTGGAAATATCCTGCGGAGACAGAGGCTGGCAGATGCCATCCCTGTGCTCTCCCTCACCCCCACAGAGATTTTAAAATTTATTACATTCAAAATTGATGTTCCTGCCAGTCTCTCAGCCTGCTTCTCTTTTTGTCCTTGCAGGCTTGCTTATTGGCATCACCACTTACCCATTCACCCAACTAGAAACCTCAGAGTTATCCTTGACCTCATTGCAATATCCATAAGTTCTTGAGTCCTATCTGGTTTGTTCTAAATAGTTCCCTCTTTATTCCTGCAGCTTTTCTGGGAGCCTTTTCACTTCTCACTAGTCCAGATTTTCTCATACTTGGCATTATTGAAATTTGAGGCGGGATAATTCTTTGTGGGGGCTTCTGTGCCTTGTAGGCTGTTTAGCAACATCTCTGGCCTCTACCTGCTAGATGCCAGTAGCACTAACCCATCCACACTCGCACTAGTGTGACAACCAAAAATGTCTCTCGACACTGCCAGACATTATGTGGGGAGTGGAATCACAGTGGTTGAGAACCGCTACACTGGCCTATTGAGGTAGATGCCAAGTGAGTTCCCCCTTGCTTTTGTGTTGTCCTCTTCAGTGCTCCCAGAATGAGCCTTCTAAAACACAAATCCCTTGTCACTTCTCTGCCTTAAATTCTCGAAAGATTCCCTATAAAAGCAGACTTTCAAGCAGGGCCTACAAATCCTTTTTGCTCTCGTCCCGAGCTCATCAGTCTTCCATCTTGCCACTCATTAATGTATATTCCAAGTTCTAACCTAGCAAACCTTTTGTATCCCATGAATAATGTGGTTTTTCATACGTCCCTGTTTTGGGACCTGCTGGTCCCTGACTGGAATGCTTTACTCCTCCCTAGTCTGACTGCTTAGTACAGTCTACCTTCTGTGGTGGATCCTTCTGGGTAGAGAGAGCTACTCCTCCCTCTAGGCTCCATAGCACTTGTGTGTGCCCCTACTCAGTTTATGCAGCAAACATTTACTCTCTGCCTACCATTTGCTGGACGCTCTCCAGGCAATGGGGTCACAGTGATGAACAGAACACTACCCATGCTTCCTGGGAGCTTATGTCCTTGTGGAGAAGACGCTCTTCACGTATTCCATTGCCGTTTAATTGTTTATTAACACGTTGTCCTTCCCCAGCCAGAATTCTGACTCCCTTGAAAATATGGATACTGTCTATCCCTCTCAGTCATCCCAACTCTCAGCAAAGTATCTGGCACATAGTAGGTACTTGCTGAATGTTTATTAAGTAAATGATCTGGTTGTATAAGTGCACAGCCACTTTTCTGGCTCTGCCACCAGCGTAAGTACCTGCTAATGAAATGTCAGCAGCCAGTGTGCACCCCCTTGATCCTTTCCCGAGAGTGACCTGTGTGGCCTGCAGGAGAGGGAGCAAGACAGAATGGAATGGGAGTGGCTTTTGCTGTGTTCTCGGTTTCCTTAGCCATCACACAAGAGTTGGCAGCTGGGTTTCTTGCTAGGATCATTGGACTCAGATGCTTAGCTTCCCTCGGTCAGTCGTTCATGTTCACGACTGGTGCTGAGCTCCACCTGCTGTGCACCACGTGGAAAGGGGCTCCCCTTGGCACCATGCTTTCCTTCTTTGAACATTCCTGTTGCCATAAATAAGTGTGAAAGGATATATTAGTATTTTATAGGTGCATATAAAATATGTTGATTTATTTCAAATTCATTAAAATCGTAAATAAAATAATTAAAATGGCAAAGAAAAGCTCAAGCAGTATAAAAGTATAAATATAAAACAGTCAAAGTCTATTCTTTTCCTCCCCTTTGGTGCACTTCCCGAGTAGTTCTGCAAGATGGAATTCCTAGAGGTGGAATTAATGGTCAAGGATGGACACATTTACGTTTTTGATAGGTGCCACCCAAGTGTCCTTCAGAATGTACACAGCATGTGACATTTTCAGGAGTGGGGTATAGGAGTGCCTGTTTGTCTAGACCTCACCAACATGTGAAATAGTCTCTCTAAAATTTTTGCCTGTCCAGTCAGTAAAAAAAAAGGATCTCTTTTGGATTAGCAGTTTCCTGATTGCTAATTGATCGTCTTTTCATATATTCATATGTTTCATATGGCTATTTATATTTCTTCTTCTGTGAACCGCCTGTTCAGATTCTTTGCTCATGTTTGTAATGAACTGTTTTTTTTCTTTTTGATTTAATTACATTTAATCCATTTCCCCAGATTATAGAAAAGTAATATGTATTCATTGAATTAAGTGGAAAATACAGAAAAGTATAAAGAAACATGCCAGTATAATTCCACCACCCACAGATCCCCACTGCTGACATTTTGTATCGTAGGTGATTTCACATCATACGTGAATTCCTCATCTAATGCTGATGCTGTTGTTATTGTTTATAATATTGAGAAAAGCAATTCATTGTATATGGTGAAAAACTATCAAACAGTGTCTGGTAAATGTAGTACTATAAGAAGTAATAAGTAATTTTCCCATCTTAGAGGTAATCTCCATGAACACTTTGTGTATCCTTTTAGAAACTGCAAGCACATACATATTTTATCTGTTCCTTTTTTCCACTCAGTGGGATATACATGGTTACATACCTTCCTTTCTCTTCTTATACACAGCTTTTAAGCATATCTCTATATCAGCAGGTGAAGACATATCTTACACTTCCAACGCCAGTGTAATATTTCATATATGTATGTACTGCAGTTTGTTTAACCAGTGTATTGCTTTTACAAGCAAAGCTGCAGTGAACATCTGTGTACACTCCTCTGTGCTCACAAGGGCAAATAACTATATCCAGGAGGATGAATTCTAGAAGCAGAGTTGCTAAATCAAAGGGTTTGTATAATTAAAATTGGTATCTCTCGCCAAATATAGTACTTGTACTAATTACACTCCCACAGTATGTTTGAGAGATCCCAGTTTTCCCTTATCCTTGACAAGCAGTGTACAGCTCAAAGTTTTTTTTTTTAATTAAATTAATTTACTTATTTTTTTTTATTGGGGTATAGTTGTTTTACAATGTTGTGTTAGTTTCTGCTGTACAGCAAAGTGGAGTTCCCTGTGCTACACAGAAGATTCTCATTAGTTGTCTATTTTATACATATTAGTGTATATATATGTCAGTCCCAATCTCCCAATACATCCCACTCCTCCTTTATCCCCTCAGTGTCCATACGTCTGTTCTCTACATCTGTGTCTCTATCTCTGCCTTGCAAACTGGTTCATCTGTACCATTTTTCTGGATTCCACATATATGTGTTAATGTATGATATTTGTTTTTCTCTTTCTGGCTTATTTCACTCTGTATGACAGTCTCTAGGTCCATCCATGTCTCTACAGATGACCCAATTTCGTTCCTTTTAATGGCTGAGTAATATTCCATTGTATATATGTACCACATCTTCTTTATCCATTCGCCTGTCAGTGGACATTTAGGTTGCTTCCATGACCTGGCTATTATAAATAGTGCTGCAATGAACATCAGGGTGCATGTGTCTTTTGGAATTGTGGTTTTGTCTGGATATATGCCCAGTAGTGGGATTGCTGGGTCATATGGTAATTCTGTTTTTAGTTTTTTAAGGAACCTCCATACTGTTTTCCGTAGTGGCTGTATCAATTTACATTCCCGCCAGCAGTGCAAGAGGCTTCCCTTTTCTCCACACCCTCTCCAGCATTTATTGTTTGTAGATTTTTTCATGATGGTCATTCTAACCTGTGTGAGGTGATACCTCATTGTAGTTTTGATTTGCATTTCTCTAATTATTAGTGATGTTGCAGCTCAAAGTTTTTGAACTTCGGTAATAATGATGTGTTTTACACATCAAATAGAAAATAAATTTGTATTTCTTGAATTATTAATAAGATTGAGCATCTTTTAATGAGTTTATAGTTCATTGATAACTATTTTCATGTGAACTTCTTGTTCATATGCATGGTTCATTTTTCTTTTAGAGTTGTTTTTTTCCTCATTGATTTCTAAGTACTACTTATACCTTAAGATATTCGTTTGTTGAATGTGTTGAAAATATTTTTCCTAGTTTGTCATTTTGTCTGTGACTTTTGTATGCTTCGTTTTTCCTTGCAGAAAGATTTTAATTTTTATGTAGATAAATGTTTTTTCTGTTTTGGATTTTTGAATTTTGTGTCTTGGTTAGGAATTCCCCTCTCAAAAATGATACAGAAAATATCCCACTTTTTTTTTTTGGTACTCTTATGGTTTCTTTTTTCTTTGTGAAAAATTTTTAAATACAGAAAAATTCAGAAAATATTAAATCTCTATGAAACCATCAATCCAGAATGAACAAACCATTTATGAAAATTTTAACTTACTGTTAAATCTTTGACCTATATGGTGTCAATTTTAATGTGAGGAGTGAGGTTGGGATCCAGCTTTAGTTTTTCCTTTTAGCTAGCCCATTCTCCCAATGCTATTTAGTAATTAATCCATCATTTTCCCATCCTTTGAAATGCTGGGTTGGGGTTATTAACCCATTGTTGTAGATTGCAGATGTTGTTTGTCCATCTGTCTTTGCCTTTTACCTTTGGTTTTCACCCTGCAGCAGTCAAATTGGGTCCTTTTTATACTTTCCACATGACATTGCGTTTAAAAGCCTGACAAGAGAGAGGCATGGACATATATACACTACCGAACGTAAGGTAGATAGCTAGTGGGAAGCAGCCGCATAGCACAGGGAGATCAGCTTGGTGCTCCGTGACCACCTGGAGGGGTGGGATAGGGAGGGTGGGAGGGAGGGAGACGCAAGAGGGAAGAGATATGGGAACATATGTATATATATAACTGATTCATTTTGTTGTAAAGTAGAAACTAACACACCATTGTAAAGCAATTATACTCCAATAAAGATGTTAAAAAAAAAAAAAAAGCCTGACGAACTTTGCTTTACAGATACCAGGTGTCTTGGTCCTTCATCAACAGATGGTGACAGGGCTGAGTCTAGAAGCTCGGTGCTCTGACTCCCAGGTAGTGATATTTGGGCTGCATTGCTGACTTCAGTCTGAGGGCAGTAGCTTGGCACGAGGAATGGACTCAGTGAATCTGGAGCCTATGGGCCAGGAACCTTTGGATTGAGAGGAGACAAGCGTCTTCAGGAATGACCCTAGTTCTCACTCTCAGGGATTGCTTTTACCTCAGGCTGGAAGTGGCTCTCGCAGAGACCCCCAGTGATTTCGGGTGCCATAGTAAACAGGTGGGTGTATCCTCATCTTCCGATTCTGTTCCCCCCTTCTCAGAGAACAACATGGAAGCCAAGTTCCTGGGAAATGCACCCTGTGGCCACTACAAGTTCAAGTTCCCCCAGGCAATGCGGACAGAGAGCAGCCTCGGGGCCAAAATATTCTTCTTCAAAGCACTGCTGCTAACTGGAGACTTTTTCGAGGCTGGGAAGAAGGGCCATCATGTGTGGGTCAGTAAGGAGGAGCTGGGTGACTATTTGAAACCAAAATACCTGGCCCAGGTTAGGAGGTTTCTCTTGGACCTCTGATGGACAATGCCCAGACAGGTCTGCAATCGGGCCTCAGGACGTTGGGTTGCCTCTTCTCTGTAGGGAATATCAAGCAGCAAACTAAATTCTGAGAAATAAACAAGTTTATCATTGTGTGCGTCTCTGTTGATTTGTTCTTTGCGGACTACTGGCTTCTTTCTGTCAAGAGAGAACTGTCTTTTAGGGTGCCTTTCCCTTTTTTTCCCATGCTCATAATTGAGTAGGATTGTATTACTTGGTAGTGAATCAACTGGCTTCATGGACCCAGGAAGAAAGAATGGAAGGAAGTGAATCTACCTTCTAAAAGCCTTGAGTTCTGTGAAAGCTTCTAGGCCCCTGAAAAAAAAAACCTACTGCTATGTAGTTTCCATTTTCTGTTTTGTATTTCTCTCCCTTTCTACTTGATATGAGAATATATCAATCTAGCCTAGGAAATGATTCCTTCCTTGTTTTCTTTGCTTTACTTTGCTTTGCTTTGCTTTGCTTTCCTTCCCTTCCCTTCCCTTCCCTTTCCCTTCCTCCCTCCTTCTCTCCCTTCCTATTTTCATTCATTCTTTTTTTTAAAGCATTTTATATTTAAACAGAATATAATCACTTCTTACATGTTTTGAAACAGTCATGTGAAATAAGCAGGGTCAGCCTGTTATCTCCCATTTTAGAAAAGGTGGGTGGGTGTCGTGGCCAGGTGTGATTGGTTGAGAGTCTTACTGCAGGTCACTGATGGTGCAGGAGGAGACTGCTGATCTCTTGCCTCTGGGTCAGGGCTCTTGACCCCTTACCAGGTTGCTTGGGTCACCGCTGGGCCCGGTGCCTGGCACAATGGAGGGCATTCAGTGAGCATTTGCTAAAATGAGGGGAAGGGAGGGAGGGTCTCAGGCATGCTTCTTTCTGCCCAGAATAGTGGTTCCAGTAGCAAGACTGCAGTCCTGGATCCTATCAAACTTCCTGGTTTCCTCTCAGAAGGCCTTCTTCTGGGTTAAACAGTCTGGCCTCTAGCAAATTAATTGCACTCAAGAGGGAGTCCTTGGAACCTCTGATTTATAACCAGTTGGTCAGAAGCACAAGTGACCACTTGGACTTGTGGTTGACACCTAAGGGGGGAGAGGAGGAGTCTGGTAGGATGGAGCCCTTAACCTGTGGGAGCCGATGCTTTCTTCAGGTAGATAGTGTCAAAATTGAGTTGAATTGTAGGACATCTAGCTGGTGTCACAGAATTGCTTGGTGTGGAGTTGATACCAGAATCTTAATGGCCATTCATAAGATGGTCTGTTTTGTTGCAGGGTTGTTTCTTTAAAGGGAAATAGCATATATAAAATTGGTAAGTAGAGAAATGGTGTCAGGATAACCTGGAATTAGGTTCCTTCCTGTGAGGTTTTCCCCAGACTTTAATATTTTGAAGAGATCAGGGAAAGGATAGAATACCTTAAGAAAAAAGCTGAAAATTGTGTAGAAGTGACTTTCTTTATTGCAAGTAGTGGCTAGTTTAGTAGCTTCAAGACTCACCACTAGCTTTTCCACTATGTTAGGCTGTCTGGGGAAACTGAGTGGAAAGGAAGACCACGGCCCACCCCCGCAATCCTGCTTTGTTTTACAAAACTGATGAAGAAGGCTCTGTCCTGGATCACATTTTTGATTTTGATGGAACTAGTCTCTGCTAGGACCTGCATCTCAAAGACCCTACATCTCAGGAAGAAAAGAACCCTAGGATTTCATGCTGTAAGCGACCAGTGTACATGCCAGTGGAGGTTTAACTGTGTTGGCATCATGTGGGGCTGGATTCTGTTTTGTCAGCACCCTGGCTACAAAATTCTGGAGGTTTTGAGTGGTCTGCCCCAATCCCCTTTCTCCAGAAGCCCTGTTATTTGGGGAGTGTGATTTTGCAGAATGCAAGTGTTTTTTGGCATTATAGTAGAAATGACCGCATATGCTGAGTGCCAACCTGAATTGTCCATTGGCTGCCAAGCATAACCAAAAAACTATTTCTAGTGTGTCCTTGGGGGAGAGATTGCCATGGAACAAAGTAAAAGGTGATGATCTCTGTATTTTAAGGGATGTCCTTAAAGAAAACAGTGAGAGGAGGAAGGAATATTGTGTGTGATGTGGGTGTTAGGAGTTGCAATTTGAGGTGTGTTTGTGTGCTCTAAGAAGAGAAATGCTGCTGCTGCTGCTGCTGTGTGTGTGTGTGTGTGTATGTGTGTGTGTAACCTGAAAAACAGACCATCTCACTAGAAGTCTCCTCCAGAAGTTTAGTCCTCACCTGGTCATTTTCTTCCCCAATGATTTCCAGTCACTTGTTTTTCCCCTTTGCGGGGACTATGGAGAAAATATCACTTTTATAAACTTGTTTTCCTGATAACAGATCCTCAAGAGTCACCTCCTGCTGGGCCATCTCTGCACCTTGAACATGTCTCTACACATAGCACTTGATAGGACAATGGTCTGGCTCCCACATCTAACTGAACTTCCAAATCCTAGGGCAGGGCCTGCCTCATAGCCATACACAGACATATTCAAGTGAATCAGCTTCTTTCCCTGTGAGCGCTGAACTTGGAAATCAGAAAACCTGGGTTTGAATTTGTTTTATGACCTTAGGCAAATTACACCTACTGTCACAGTGGAATGACCCCTGAGTGCCAGGTACTGGGGCTGGAGCCTGTACCTACAATGTACATTTCTATTTAAAACAGCAGGGCAAGTATTGTTATTCCTATTTTATAGATGGGAAAATAAACTCAAAGAGGTTAGTTAACTTGCTTAGGGTTACTCTCTAGTAATTTGAACCCAGATCTGTGTACAAAACTAGCCCTTAACCTTTCTTAATTTTTGTCATCTGTAAGATGAAGATGAAACTGTTTCTCAGGTAATATGATAATTTATGTAAGAGCACTTAGCACCATGCATGGCTTACTATAAACACTCAGTAAATGTTTCCCTCCTTCTGACATATTTAGGCTGCTAAGTTCTCCGGAGTTCAGCTGTATCATCTTTAGCTTTTGCAACTCCCATTCTCACCTTTCTCAGGTTATACATGTGACAGCCAAGCATTTCTGACCCATTTGGAGAGGAACATGGGTAATTTGGACATTGATGGATTCCATCAGCCCATCTCAGAGTGAGTGTATGGCAGGTCAGTCCCATAACCACATCCATCTGGCTGGGCATGATTCCCACCCTGGGCCAGGAAATCCAGAGCTACTGTTAGGCACAGGCTTGGGGGCACTAAAACCAGAATGGACTGGCTGACCCATTCCGTTACCCCAGCAGGGGGAAAAGGAGCACAGTGGAAGGGTCAGCAACCCAATTATTAAGAGCTCACAGGTCGCTAAGCTGCAAGCACACACAGCAAATTAAAGCCTGTTTGCCTGCAATCTTAGGGCAACCTCGGCCCCCCGCCCTTCTCTGCTTTATTTCCTAGAAGCCTGGATTATAGCCAGTCACTTCAGGCCATCAGTCACTTCCCACCTGCCTTGGAATGTCAGTGCTTAAACCACAGGACATGAAGGAGGAAACTGTTCTTGTCCTTGCTTCCAGAAGTATCTAGAATAGGTGCCTCTGTAAAGACTCAGGGATGGGTCCAGACAGTGAGTCACTGCTGCAGCTGAGGGGCTGGCACTGGGAGGGGAGGCCATTGCTAGCCCACAGCAAGGAACACACACACACACAGACACACACACACAGATACACACACACACAGACACACACAGACACACACTCTCTGTCTGTCTGTCTCTCTCCCTCCCTCCCTCCCTCCCTCCCTCCCTCCCTCTCTCCCTCTCTCCCTGCCCCAAGCCATCCTCAAATGCGCCAGGGGAGCCAGCAACATGTTTTGTTCAGCTAGCTGCTGAGTGGCTGAAGAAGAGATGGAGATGGGGGCGGGGAAAGAGCCCCAGGTTCTCTTTGGGCCCAGGAGGGAGAAAATGGCCCTAATACAGTTACATGAGGACCACTGAGAGTAGGGCTCTTTGAGGATGACAGGACTAGTAGTTAAAGTTGAGAACACCCCGGAACTAGGGGCCTTGGGAGGACACGTAAGGAAGCCTTGGGGTGGCAGAGCTGAGAAGAGGGGAGGGGACGTCCTCAGAATAAGAAGAAGACTGGAGGCGGAGGGGGTAAGGCGGGGCTTCAGGACGGGTAGGATGGTCTCTTATGCACGGGCACCACGAGGTGGCAGGATTTGCCTGACAACCACTTTGTCTCCTGCAGCCTCACCAGGCCTGGCCTTAGGCCGCTGCCTTGGAGAAGCTTCTTTTCCCAGGCTCCGCAGAGCCTTCGGTGCCCAGTCCTCTGGGGTGAGACATGCACTGACCAGGACAGATGCTGGGGGTGTTCGCATACTCTGCTTCTCTTGATTCTCGTGTTAGCCCTGTGTGGCAGCTTTTACTTTCGCCGTGTTTTGATCAGCAGACAAGCTTGGGGAGGTGAGGGGACTCTGTGAAGGTCCCATAGCCAGCGTGCAGTGGAGCCAGGATTTGAACCCAGAGCTGTGTGATTCTAAAGCCACCACTGCCCCGTGCTACCTGGACAATTACCTTTGTGTCAGAATTCCCACACCTGTTATCAAGGGGCAACCTATTGCAGGCCCATGGACCCCTGGAAAGGCCTGAATGGGGGCAATTTGGGAGAACATGAAGAGGATTTGGAATGGAGAACAATTGAGACTAAAGAGGTTGAAGATGTTGAACTTGAAGGAGATTCAGAATCACACTCAGCATTATGAGATGCTCACACAAAGATAGGCATTCGGGACACAATGGAGTTGCCTCACCCATCTCAGGCTCGTTCCAGAGCAGGAGCCCTGGGAGCAGTAAGCTCATCAATAGTGGATGGAAATGCCTGCAGTATTGGCAGATTATTGGTCTCCCCTTTAAAAGTCGCAGTATAATAGTTTGAGTTCATAAGAGTATGATGGGATTCTATGGATTCATTTGGTTCCCAGTTGTTTCTGTAGCTCCCAGTACACTCCCATCTGCAGGAGCTAATTATCAAACAATGAAGCTTATACCCAAATAACCAATATACCCAAAGGAGGCTTGGCCTCAAAGGTGACAAATTAACTTTTTTTTTAAGGTGAGAGATTTGCATTTTAGGAAAGTTCTAAGTCAAGCCAGTGATGAGAGTGATTAAGTGATTAAAGTTGGGTAATTCTAGCCTCAGCCAATAAGAATAAGTGATGATTGTAGTAGTGAGTGTAGATTTTATGTATGGCATACAAACCAACTGAAGGCAGGTCCCGAAACTTCATTGCACTGTGGCTGCGTCAATAAAATAAGAATTTAACTTTTTTTCTTTTCTTTTTTTTTAAGAATATTATTTTTTAAGATGACTGCTTTGAAGCAGGTGACACTCATTTGGATGGAAAAGTATGTTTGCTAAAGAAGTACGTTTCTTTTAATCACACCTCATATACAACCTTCTCTGAACATCATCCTCATAGCCATTTTGTGTCTATAGGCGAGAATGAAAAGTTTTGATTACATATCTGTCCCCAACGAAGACACGTGGCCCCATCTTCTCCCATGTCCATAGAGAACATCTCTGTGCACTTCCGTTCTCCCATCCCCACTTCTCACTAGTCTCTCACACGCATCCTTACACATCATGTCACACGCCTGTGAACATTCACATCACACAGCTTTGAGCATGCACAGCACACATCCACCTCCTTGAACATTCACAGCATACACACACACCCCCAAGAGCTTTAAATATTTTCATTACATATACACATACCTTTGAATGTTCACATCACGCACAAACACTTGGATACTTGCTCCCATGACACTCTTATACAGACCCCTGAAATCCATCTGATACATATGTACCCTTGAACAGTCACACTGAAACACACACTGCACATTCTGTAAGCACACGCCTTTGAAACTGATAGCAGAATACACATGCAAATTCTTGCATGTTCACATTACACACAGACGCTTGAAGATTCACCTCACGTGCTGTTCGCTGTGCAGGTCATTTGCCTGTTGCTCTCAGATTTATCCCCTGCCCTTCCCCTGCTCTGCAGTGTGTGTGTGTGTGTTGAGGGGGGTGCTGACCCCTGAAAATTACATTTTCCAAGCTTTCTTGCCACTGGATTCCAGTTGGGTTTGGCCAGTAAGAGTTACCAGTGAGAGGTGGGAGGGTGAAGGGAGAAGCCAGGTATTTCTCCTCCTTCTTTGCTTGGGTGGCCTTCCCAGCATCCCTCTGTGGTCCCGTCTCCCGCTAGCAGACTTATTCATGATTCCAGTTCCTGCAAGATGGCAAGGGTCCAGGCAGCACCACCTCTTTGCTCTGTCCCTCCAGCTCTAGGGGTGGTGGTGGCTTCTACTCTTGCTAATCTCTGCGTTGCTTCATCATCCTCTGTTTTTGTTTTCCATACTTTCCAACACTTCTGTAACTGGTTTTCTGTATTAAATTTCCTCTTCTGAACTACCTGGAATGGGTGACTTTTCCCTAACTGGACCCTGATTTATGCTTCTCTAACACCCACCCTTTAAAATATTCTCATCCCTGACCGACACTTTCCTCCAACTGTGCTCAGGTCTTTGTTGGATGGAATCCTGGTACAGAGTAGGTGTTCAGTATTTGTTGGAAGCACGAGTACAGTGCCTCCTTCCCTGTTCCAGGATTTTTCTGGGACAGAGCTTGCTGGACCCCGGGATTAGATGGCTCAGGGGCACATCCTGTCTAGATGGACCACAAATGATGACAGTGAGTGCAGCCTCATGAGGGTCCAGGCCATCTCAGACGGAGCCCATTTGGAGAACGGAGGGTAAATGGCCTTCAGCTGAGTCGTGGGAGCTTTCGTGGAGCCTCACGATTTTGCATCATGAGGCCAGACGTGGTTTCAGAAGCAAGGGGACTCTCAGTGCCGGAGATAAATAGGGAAGAATGGGAGTGTCTGTCCCTCACGACTTGGGTGCACCTGTTGTCTGAGCAATGCCCCCAAATCTAAATTCCTAGTTGTGAAACTGACTTGGGCAAGTTGTTCCTTATCTCAGTTCTTGCTTATAGAATCATGAGGGACCATGACCCATCACTTATTCATGTTTATAAAATGTCTAAGGAACTATTTGGTCTTGAACAAGTAATATGCCCCCATGTGGGCCTCGGTTTTCTCATCTGCAGCCTTAGGAAGTTGGCTTCGCAATGCTGGTGGGCGTTGCCTTGGGTTGGTGATTGGTGGTCAGGGTGGGTCCCAAGCAGTACATAAATCGTCCACAGGGAGGCGCAACACACAAAGACATACACAGCCCCAGACACCCCAGGCCAAAAGCTGTGCGGCCCACGGAGTCAGAAAGCCCACGTTCCTCTTCCCCGGAGCCTCCCTGCATGCCAGTGCCTCTGAGTGGCCCTCTGCCTGTTACAAACTGAGTTAAAGCATTGGAGATGACTGCAAATATGGAAGGATAGGGTGAGGCAGAAGTCACCAAGTCATTAACACATTAGAATTACTATAACTCATAGGATTAAACAGAAGCATGAAGAGGGTGTGGGCACTCAGGACAGGTAAAATTTGAAAGGGAAGACAGAGCCAGGAGAGAAAAAGTATTAACACCAACATCCAAGTGTTTTCACACATATTTGATTCAGTTTAATGTAGCTTTACTTCGAGCTGACTGATACGCTATATTCTCCCTGTAGTCCAGTGTCCTAAATTTATGTGATTTTTATAGTGTGCTCGAGGAAAGCAGCACACTATAGGTAGGTAGGTGTCCCTAATTGACAGGTGCAGGGAACCAGGAGCTGGGGAAGTGGAGTGGCATGGCCCTTGCCACACACCTAGTAAGCGGCAGAGCTGGGACTTAGATCAGGGTCCCCATGAGCCATGAAGGATACCCCTGGGTACTGGAAACAGTCAGTAGGGTGGGCACCCACCTCAGGGTGGTTTGGGTGATTCTGTCAGCTGCGACAGGGAGACAGTGCTGACCAGGTAACACATGGCAGCAGGTGAAGTGGGTGAGCCCCTCAAATCACCTGTGCTTCTACTTCCTCTCTTTACGTTTGGGGTAACGAGGCCTAGAGATGGAGGGTCTCTTATCTCAGGCCTTATACGGAGCCAGAGGCAAAGGCAGGAGACCCAGGGAGTCCTGACTCCCACCCCCAGGCTTTTTCCCAGATGCCCTATGCAGGCTGCCTGGCTCCAGTGTGAGAGCTGGTGCCTTCTGGAAGCCTCGGGAACTCTGCTCCAGCTCACAAACACCAGGCTCTGAGGAGCCAGCACGGCCCTGGGGAGAGCCTCTCCTCGGGCCCCTGGCAGGGCTGCTTGGCCCTCATAACCCCCACCCAGTAGAGCAGGGATTACTCAGCATACCAGGGTCTGTGGAGGCAGGAAGAGCTGGGCTCTTCGCACAACTTCCCCTGGGATTACAGGATAATGCATGTGAAGGAACATTCACTCATCCAAGTTATGGGTTATGTGGAAATCAAATTGTAGTAATCTCCCCTGCTATCTGGTCTTGGCACTGCTAGCCAGGACCTCCCAGAGGTCTTCTCAGACCCCTGAGCAAGGCTGGGGCCAGGGCTGGATGTGCTTGTCGTGCCTGGGGCCAGGCCAGGATTTTCCAAGGGTCCTGGAAGGGTTTCTATCCCCAGTACCAGAGAGAGGAAGGCAGGGCAGGGCAGCTGTAGCTCAAGCAGGGATGTGGAAACCCATTCATTACCAATGCTACTACCTATGGACGGTCCACCTGCTCTTGTAATGAAAACTCAAACTTGCATTTTAGAAGGTCTCATTAGGCACATTTCTGGGGTTGGGATGGTGGGAGGAGAATTTTTCTCAAGATTAGATGCAAAGATCTCCCATCCTCCATAAGAAGTCTAGCCTAAGAGGTAGAGAGTGCTTTTGAAGCCCAGGCCTTTCCTGCCTTCAAGGAATGGGAAGTCAGGTTTTCTGTAGCTAGTAATTTGGGCTCTGCTTTCACGGCTGACAGAAAGCCCATAGCCCACTGAAACGTTTGAGGGAGGAAGAGAAGAGGCAGGGCAGTGTCATGTAGGGGAGAAGCATGTGGACTCTGGCTCCAGATGGCCAAGTTTGAACTCAGCTCTGCCCCCTGGTAGCTGTGTGATCTTGGGCAAGTCATTTGACCTCTCTGTGCCTCGTCTGCAAAATGGGGATACACATGGAACATACCTTGTCGGGTAGCTGTGAGGATCAAATGAGTGTGTATATTAAAGCACTTACAAGATTGCCTGGCACCAGGGTCCCGAGTCCAGAGACTGTCCTGTGTGTGGGGTTGTGGCTGATATTTAGTCGGTGCCAGCAGTGTGCTGGTGAACAGGTTCTTGGAGGTGGTGGGCAGTGGGGAGAGAGTGCTGTTTTGTAGCATTTGCCAATTTCCATGGTGTTAACACTCGCACCATGGCTGGTTTTGAGCCACTACTGTGGTGCCACTAAATGAGGGATAGGGAAGAGGTGCTCATAGCTGGCTCTCAGGAGTTGGTGTGATCTGGTTTCAGCACAGTTCTGGTCCAGTACTACTGGTGTGATAAGGCTGCTTAATAAATATTAAAATTTTTCGTACTGGTTGGTAAATAGCCACTGCCTCAAGAGTTCTCCTACTGCTCCATTGACCCTGGCCTCCCCTCATGATCCTCCCAGAGCTCCCACTGGTCCATTAACTAAAAGAGTTATGAGGACCCTGCTCCTGTGATTTGGCCAGTATCAGTTCTGATGTGCCAGACCAGTAGATAAATTATTTGGGTATCACAGGTCTATAGACTAGAAGTGTCAGGCCAGTAAGCTGAGTGACCATGGCTTGTGGACATGATGCCTGGCCCACCACTGTTGGCTACTTGGGAGGCCCCATCCCCAGAGTGTTCCCCAGCACAGCCATAAGACAAAGATGGAGCCCTGCATCTATCTGGAGGTTGAACAGGGGCAATAGTGTACATCTCTGTTAATGTAGAGTTTGCACATGATTTGCTTCAGTGATTTAAAAAATATAATCAACATGACCTGCTTTGCCAGCTTGGAATGCAAATACCAGCACATTTCTTTTATTCCTTCAGTTGATTGCTTGAACAATCTTTATTATTCGGAAGATCATGGTCTCTCTTTTGAGGCTTCCTGCCCCTTGAATCGTTGGCTAAGTATGAAGGAGAAGACCTACTTCCAAATACCAGGCAGAAAGACAACTAGAGTCTGACTAGTCCACTCCCTGGCTGTCTTGGTGGGTGGCTGCTGTGGTGCCCTCACCCAGGACTCCCAGCTTGACCCATGTGCCAAGATGGTTGGATCTGGTTGGAGCCAGGCAGGTAGCAGAAATGAGTGTGATGAGTTGTAGGTGAAAATAGAGAGTGGTGGCGTCTGTGGTGAAGTGGCACGTGCATTCCCCCAGCCAAATGTGGCCAAATGTGGGCCCTGTGTTGCCAAATTTTCTCATTTTTTCCAAAGAAAGAGGATATATGTGGAGTTGTATTTTTGAGGCATAATTTAAATACAATAAAATATATAAATCCTAATGATTTTTACATATGTATACACTTTACATATGTAACCACCATCCATATAAAGATATGGAACATTCCCATCTCTCAGAAAGTTCTGTTGTGCTTCTTTCTAAGTCAATAGCTACCCCTCCCTCCCCAAAGGTAACCACTGACCTCTATATCCATAAGTGAGCTATGTCTGATCTTGAACTTCTTATGATTAACATCTTACAGTATGTATTCTTTTGAGTCTGGCTTCTTTTGTTCAGTACAGTACTCTTGAGATTTTCCATCTGGCATGTTATCAGTAGTTCATTCCTTTTTATTGCTGAGTACTACCAAATACCACAGTTTATTTACCCATGCTCCCTTTGAGGGATATTTGGATTGTTTTTACTTCTTGGCCATTATGAGTACAGGTGTTATGAGCCTTCATGTGTAAGTCTTTTTTCCTGGACATATGCACTCATTTATCTTGGGGATATATATAGCATATATACTATATACTATATACACACATTGGAGTAGTATTGCTGGGCCATGGTATAAGTCTTTGAAACTTTATTAGACATGGACAGTTTTCCATAGAGGTTATGTCAGTTTACATTCTCACCAGCAATGTGTGAGAGCTTTAGTGGCTCTATATCCTCACCAGCACTTTCAACCATTCTAGTGGGCGTGTAGTGGTATCTCATTGTGGTTTCAATTTGTATATCCCAATGAATAATGATACTGAGCACCTTTACATATATCTATTGCCCATTCAGTATTTTCTTTTGTGGTGTTCCTTTTCAATTCCTTGCCCTCTTAAAAATTGGGGTGCCTTATTTATGTAATACATATGATATATATATATAACATATATATATATACATATATATATTCTCTATTCTTTATGTATTCTGAACACAAGTCCTTTGTCAGATATGTGTGCTGTGAATATTTTCTCCCAGTCTGTGGCTTGCCTTTTCACTTTCTTGGTGGTGCTGTTATTTTTTTCCTTAAATGTTTGGTAGAATCCATCAGTGAAGCCATCTGGGTCTGAAGTTTAATTTATATAAGGTTTTTAACTACAGATTAAGTTAACAAAAATAGGATTTCCTTTTTCTTGTTTCAGTTTCAGTGGTGTTTTCAAGGGATATTTTTCATTTCCTCTAAGTTGTTTATTAACATAAAGTGCTTCATAATATCCCCTATTGTCTTTTTAATGTCTATATGATGTATAATAACATCCTCCTTCTTATTCTTAATATTAGTATTATGTCTAATCTCCTTTTGTCTTGGCTATTCTTACTAGACATTAGCCAATTTTATTAATCTTAAATAACACAATTTTCGCTTTTTGGATTTCTCTATTACTTTTATCTATTTCATTGATTTTTTGCTCTTATATTTTAATTTTCTTTCTTCTACTTTGGGTTAAATTTGTTCCTCTTTTCTTAGCTTCTTGAGGTAGAATCTTTGGCCATTGATTTTATACCTTTATTCTTTTCTAATAGATACCCTCTATAAATTTATAATTCATAATACCCTCTATAAATTTATAATTTATAAATTTCCCTGTAAGCATTGCTTTAGCTGCATCCCACAGATTTTAGTATGCTCTTTGTTCACTTCAAAATATTTTCTCATTTCCCTGGGATTTCTTCCTTGATGCTTGGAGTTATGTTGTTTTTTTTTTTTTTAAGGGTGCTACTTAATTCCTACATATTTAGAGACTTTTAGGTTTTGTTTTGTTGATGATTTCTATTTTAATCCATTGTGGTCAGAGAACATACTCTATATGATTTTAACCCTTTTAGATTTATCAAGACTTGCTTTATGTCTCAGCATATGGATTATTTTGGTGACTGTTCCAAGTAGATTTAACAAAAGTTATATTCTGCAGTTGTTGAATATTGTTTTCTATGAATATTAATTAAATCTAGGTAGTTGATAATGTTGTTCAGATCTTCTATATACCTCTTGGTTTTTTGACTAATTGTTCTATTAATTAAAAATATTCATCTATGATTGTAGATTTGTTTATTTCTCCCGTTATTTATTTATTTATTTGTGGTATGCGGGCCTCTCACTGTTGTGGCCTCTCCCGTTGCGCAGCACAGGCTCCGGACGCGCAGGCTCAGCGGCCATGGCTCACAGGCCTAGCTGCTCTGTGGCATGTGGGATCTTCCCAGACCGGGACACGAACCCACGTCCCCTGCATCGGCAGTCGGACTCTCAACCACTGCGCCACCAGAGAAGCCCTTTAGTTATGTTTTTGCTTCATGTATTTTGAAGCTCTATTGTTAGGTGTATATGCATTTATGATTGTTGGGTCTTCCTGATGAATTGACTCATCGTTATAACATGTTCCCTTTATTTCTAGTAATATTCCTTGTCTAGAAGTCTATTTGTCTGATATAAATATAGCTACACCAGCTTACTTCTTTTTTTTTACATCAGCTTTCTTCTGATTAACATTTATATGGTGTATCTCTTTTCACCCTTTACTTTCAAACCATATCTTTATATTTAAAGTGTCTCTTGAAAATAGCATAATTTGAGCTCAGTTCTTTATCCAGACAATCTTTTATTTTTTAAAAATTGAAGTGTCTGGTGTATTTACATTTAGTATAATTATGGCTGGCTTTAAGTTTGCCCTTTTACTTTGTGTCCAATCTCAATCCCTTTCTTATATATTTGTTTCTTATTTTCAGCCTTCTTTTGAATTAATCAAGTATTTTAAATTATTCCTTTTTATTCCTCTGTTGGCTTTTAAACTGTACTTTCTTATATTATTTTAAATGTCTATTACAGAAATTATAATATGTATGCTTAACATTTTCACATTTAACAAATTGTGTAATTAGTATTAGTCCATTTAATAATGTAAGAATCTTGGAAAGTATGATTCCTTTTACTTCCTCTCCCACCATTTGTGTTATTTTTTCAGATATTTTACATACACCAATATTTACCCTTTCCCTTTACTCGTCATTCCTTCCTGAAGATCTGGATCTCCATCTGTTCCTCAGCCAGAAGAGCTTCTTATAGTATTTCTTTTGGTGCAGTCTACTAGTGCTGAATATTCTCTTCTTTCATTTCTCTGAAAATGTCTTTTTTTTTTAGGCCACACTGTGTGGCACACAGGATCTTAGTTCCCTGAGCAGGTATCAAACCTGTGCCCCCTGCAGTGGAAGTGCAGAGTCTTAACCACTGGACCACCAGGGAAGTCCCAGAAAATGTCTTTAGTTTGCTTTCATTTTTGAATAATGTTTTCACAGCATGTAGAATTGTAGGTTGTCTGTTTTTTCTTGCAGCACCTAAACAATGTCATTCTATTGTTTGCTGTAAACAGTGTTTATATTACTGAGAAGTTTTCTATAAATCATATGGTTATTACTCTAAATTTAATGTCCCTCTTTTCTTTGGCTGCTTAATTTTCTCTTCATCTTTGGTTATCAGTGTTTTGACTATTATGTCATCGGATGTGATGTTCTTTGTATTTATCCAACTTGAAATTTGCTAAACTTGAGTCTGTGGATTGATATGTTTCATAAACTTTTGAAAATTCTGGTCATCTTCCCTTCAAATATTTCTTTTGCCTTAATTTTCTCTTTCCTCTTCTTGGACTCCAGCTGTATTTGTATACACTCTTTGATTTTTTTCCCCCAGCACTCTGATGCTACATTTTTTTTAAGTTCTTTTTTTTTTTAATTCTCCAAGGACCAATTTATTCAAACTTTAGTTCTTTTTTTCTCTTCGTGCTTCAGTTTTGTTATTTTCTTGTTGATCTTTTGTTTTGTTTTGTTTTGTTTTTTTCATTTACTGGTCCTTTCTTCTGCTTTATTCAGTCCATTATTGAGTTACTTCTTTATTTCAGATTTTTTTTAGGTCTGAAATTTCCATTTGATTCTTCTTTAGAGTTTCTGTGTCTGATTAAATTCTCCATCATTTTACCCATCATGTTTATACTTTCTACTTATTTCTTAAAATATTTATAATTGTCATTTCAAAGTTCTTGTCTGTTAATTCATTATCTAGGTCATCTGTAGGTCTGCTTCTATTGACCATTTTTTTCTTGATTAGAGTTGTCATCCTTCTTTGCATTTATTGTCATTTTGGATCAAAAGCTAGAGGTTTTGTAGAAGAGAACAGTAGAAACTGAAGTAGGTAATATTTATCCCCAGAAAGGTGATGTCCTTTTTTCTCTTAGCAGTAAAATAGTGGTTCCATCATCATTGGTTTCAAATGCCTTGAGGATGGGATCAGCCCTCTTCTCTGCGATCTAAATATTAAATGATTTTAATATCTCTCTCTGATTTCCTTTCCTGCTGTCATATTTTCATTCTATGGGAGACTTCTTGCTCTCTTTCCAGCCCAAGTCCACATGCTGCTGCATAGTTGATAAACATCCTATGGGGGAGGATTGGCAGGTAGTGACTGCCATCTCTACCTGAGGGCTCAATCAGAACCCAATTCATTATGCCAGCCCTTATGGTCATTATGAGTTAATCTGGTTTCCTTTTAATTCAGCAAAATACCCCTATCTATTACGAGTTTGCTTCTCTGCCTGCCCATGTTCCCAAGAATTAAAACAGCCACTGGTCTCTATTCATTTATGAAAGGCTTGTCTCTGTCTAGAATTTAGTTCATTTAGATCTCTCTCCATCCTTAACTCTTTGCTGGGTTTACAAAATATGATTTTATGGTTTATCTGATGTTTTCTCATTGTTATGGTAAGAGTGACTGTCTTTTATGACCTGCTCTATTAATTGGAAACCCAGATGATTGTTCTTTTAGTGTGAAATCATCTCATTTTCAGGGTAGCAAAAAATTCCAATATTTAAAAAATGTTATGTAGGATGAAGGAAATGCTTTTGTGGGCTAGATTGCTTTAGGCCATAGGCCATATGTTTGCATCTCCTGATCTAAAATAATTCACCCTCCAAAATTTACAAGCAGCTCATGCAGCTCAATATCAAAAAAACAAACAACCCAATCCAAAAATGGGCAGAAGATCTAAATAGGCATTTCTCCAAAGAAGATATACAGATTGCCAACAAACACATGAAAGAATGCTCAACATCATTAATCATTAGAGAAATGCGAATCAAAACTACAATGAGGTATCATCTCACACCAATCAGAATGGCCATCATCAAAAAATCTAGAAACAATAAATTCTGGAGAGGGTGTGGAGAAAAGGGAACACTCTTGCACTGTTGGTGGGAATGGAAATTGATACAGCCACTATGGAGAACAGTATGGAGGTTCCATAAAAAACTACAAATAGAACTACTGTATGACCCAGCAATCCCACTACTGGGCATATACCCTGAGAAAACCATAATTCAAAAAGAGTCATGTACCAAAATGTTCATTGCAGTTCTATTAACAATAGCCAGGACATGGAAGCAACCTAAGTGTCCATCGACAGATGAATGGATAAAGAAGATGTAGCACATATATACAATGGAATATTACTCAGCCATAAAAAGAAATGAAATTGAGTTATTTGTAGTGAGGTGGATGGACCTAGAGACTGTCATACAGAGTGAAGTAAGTCAGAAAGAGGAAAACAAATACTGTATGCTAACACATATATACGGAATCTAAAAAAAAAAAAAAAAGGTCATGAAGAACCTAGGGTCAAGACGGGAATAAAGACACAGACCTACTAGAGAATGGACTTGAGGATATGGGGAGGGGGAAGGGTAAGCAGTGACAAAGCGAGAGAGAGGCATGGACATATATACACTACCAGACGTAAAGTAGATAGCTAGTGGGAAGTAGCCACATAGCACAGGGAGATCAGCTCGGTGCTTTGTGACCACCTAGAGGGGTGGGATACGGAGGGTGGGAGGGAGGGAGACGCAAGAGGGAAGAGATATGGGGACATATGTATATGTATAAATGATTCACTTTGTTATAAAGCAGAAACTAACACACCATTGTAAAGCAATTATACTCCAATAAAGATGTTTAAAAAATAAATAAATAAAATAAAATAATTCACCATTATTGATGAGATAACTGTGAATTATTGTAGTATCTTACTTCTCTCAAAAATGGTTTGAGATTTTTGTTAAAATCTGCCTGTACTTAGAGAGTCTATCATGCTTATGTTCTTCACATATTTCACAAGTGTTATGATAGGGAAAATGTTAAGAATCTGCTTGTTAAAGCCATTTGTGCCCATGGTCAACAGTCTTTCAACCACTTAAGTCCTTGGATCACAGCAAGTCCTACCTTGAATGCAAATAGGATGGGATCTCTTTGTGGGGGGAAGAGAAAGAACTGACATTGCTAGGGTTTGTGTGTGTGTGTGTGTGTGTGTGTGTGTGTGTGTGTGTGTGCAGCGTTGGGGGATGGGGAGCACTTAGGGAAAATAATTAGCTGCATAGGTCTAACTGGTAGTCCAAATTGTCAAGTCCAGTATAGTGTATAATCTTAAAGACCTGGACAGAATGCAAGGCTGCTCTTTTAAGTCTAGTGAGAGCCTGAGGCATGGATCAGGAATTCTGTCAGAAGGATCCAAAAGATAGAGAACAGCCCCAGGGGCAGAGGCCGGGAAATGAGCCATATCCAGTGTAACTAACACACTTCATTTCAGCAGATCTCATTGTGATATTAATAAAATCATATATATATATATTTATCTCATTGTGAAAAGTTAATCTGACTCTTCTCAAATATAACCCTTAATGAGCTCTATGATAAAACTCTTGACAGAGCATATCCTTCTCCAGTATTTGAAGTTTTGCCAAAAGTTTTTACCTGGGGGCTTATAGGTAGGTGATCACTGAAAAATCAGGAACCTGTTCTTTTGAATATGGAGGGGAACAGCGGGAGTGAGAGGTGAATAGTGTCTGAGTTCACTGTGATGTTCATATTTGTTACATATTTCCTATCTTGGGCCCCAACCATGTTGATCATAGCTCAGGTTGCTATAACAAAATACCAAAGACTGGGTGGCTACAGCAGATATATATTTCTCATGGTTCTGGAATCTAGGAACTCCAAGATCAAGGTGCTGGCAGATTCAGTTCTTGGTGAGGGCTCTCTTCCTGGCTTGCAGATGGCTGCCTTCTCACTTTGTCCTCATAAGGGGGACCGAAGAAACTCTGGTGTCTCTTCCTTTTCTAATAAGGGCACTAAGCCCATCATGGGGGCTCCATCCTTAATATCTCTTGTAAACCTAATTACCTCCCAAAGGCCTCATCTCCTAACACCATCACATTGGGGATTAGGGCTCCAACACATGAATTTTGGGAGACATAAACATGCAGTCCATGGTACTTATTGATGATTTATATCACACCATCTCTTTGTCTAGTCAGTTCTGCAACATTTTCTTTCCTCCAATTTGTAGTCTTTCCTGCACATCTTCATTGTGACTGTTTCATTTCAGCATGACAGTTTATTTCATTGCGTCTCTAAAGTTGTATAAGTAGTTCCTTTGTGGTTTCTCGGAGTTCTTATACTTGGTTGGCCATCTTTTCCCTTCTTGAAAATTTAAAACCTTTAATTAATTAAATGCACAAACACATACAGATTTATCTGCTTTTGATTAAGCAGATAAATGATCAAAACAATGCAATTTTTTTTTTTTTTTTTTTTTTTTTTTGCGGTACGTGGGCCTCTCACTGTTGTGGCCTCTCCCGTTGCAGAGCATAGGCTCCGGACGCGCAGGCTCAGTGGCCATGGCTCACGGGCCTAGCCGCTCCATGGCATGTGGGATCGTCCCGGACCGGGGCACAAACCCGTGTCCCCTGCATCGGCAGGCGGACTCTCAACCACTGTGCCACCAGGGAAGCCCAAAACAATGCAATTTTTGTGAATATTTTTATGTACTGCATTAAGAGAAAAATAAGTGACATGCTTAACATGGCACTTTGTAGAAATTCAAAGGTTAATTTAGAAGATTAAGTAAATACTTGGAAATGTATATCATTTTTATAAACACTTTTATATACAGTTCAAAATAGGTGACACATTTAATATCAATATGTAAATATTCTAAATTTAATTTGGAAATATTAGGTAAACAAATGCTCAGAAGCATATCAATTCTTTCCAAGGCAGTCACCAAATGGATAGGCATGTTTTCAGTGGCTGTAGTTATTATTTTAAAAATGCATGATCAGTGGAATCTTGGGGAAATAAGCCTTTGAATTTTATACGTCAATAAATTAGGTTCATAACTCAGCCCTGCCTTGCTCCAGCCTCAGTAGAGACCTGAAGGGTGGCAGGAGGTGGGGGCACTAACAGAGAATCCATTAGGTTGCCTGGCACCACAGTTCTCAGCTCAGCATTCATTCCTGCCCCCAGGGCTTAGTCCCCAGGCCACATGACCTAGGAGCAAGACTATCTCCAGATTGTAGGGATAGAGACCCTGCTGGCCAGTTTACTGGGTGGGCAGTGGTTTATTGTGTCTGAATCTAGCTGGGCTGGAGCAGCAGGGGCCCAAACCATGGTGCTGATGTCCTCTCCTTGTTTCCCTGGGTGACCACACAGTGGAGAGGAAGGAGCCCATACTTTAGGCTGAGAAGTCCTGCACTGAGACTCGGCTCTGATACTCACCAGCTGGACAAGTCACTTACCGGTCGATGAGCTATTTAGCTTCACTCATCTTCAGTTTTCTTACCTATAAAGAAAGACTAATAATGCCTTTCTTACAGGGTTTTTGGGAAGATGAAATTAGATAATGGATACAAGAATGTTTGCTAAATTGTATAAAGTGCTGCATACAGTGCTAATGAAGTCCACTGCAGATATTCATTTCAATCCAAGAAACAGGTATTAAGCACTACTGTTTACCAGGCAGGTCCTCTATTAGGCACTTCAAGAGGTAGAATGATGAATAAGAATCAGCCCTTGGGAGGAAGATAAGATACACTGAAAGTAGCTATGATGGAATTCTTTTTTTTAATGTGTATTTACGTCTGCCATGGAAATGCACTTTTTAGCAATATATGAAGTTTAGGATAACTTGTTATAGTGGACATGTGTTATTTGCCTCTCAAGTATTCTTTCCCCATCATCTGGTAATAGTATCCTCCATTTTTATCTGGGGGTACACCTCTCCCCATCTCTCAGCCCATGTGGTTTTAGTAGACTCCATCCCTGGTAGGGGTAGAACATAAGGCTCAGGCTGATAGAGTCAGGGCATTTCATTCCCCTGCTGACAATGATTGTTTTAAGAACGAGCACATAGCTCAAGTTGGCCAATCAGAGTCATTGAGATTTAACTCTGGGATTTTTGTTTGAGTACTGGGGAAGTAGTCTCATGCTTTCTCACAGGACTTGAACCTGGAAGTATGTGGCATTAGAGCAATTATAGTCATCTTGTGGTTTTGTCAGGAGAGCCTTTCTGAGAATGGATCGTATCCAAAGAAAGAAGACCTTAGAGATGAAGAATCAGGTTTTAGTGATACTCTTTGAGTGACTGGATCCAGCCATGCCTGAAGCTAGCCCTGCCTGTCAACTTTTCAGCTACATGTATCATTAAATTCTCTTTTGGCTTAAAACAATTTTTTTTTTCCTTGGCCGTGCCGTGTGGCTTGCGGGATCTTAGTTCCCTGATCAGGGGTTGAACCCACACCCTTGGCAGTGAAAGTATGGAGTCCTAACCCCTGGACTGCCAGGAAATTCCTGACTTAAAACAATTTGGATGGGTTTTTTTGTGCCTCCTGACTCACGACAGGATGCCTTGAAGAGACCACACAAGCCAAGTATTTCACTTCATGGTTGCCCCCTACTATTATGGCTCTTTCATATACATACCCTCACCTACTGAAGACCATGAAGCAGCATCAGGACCCAGATCATTTTTTCCCCAGTTTTACTGAGGTAAAATTGACATAGAAAATTGTGTGCAATGTGATGATTTGATACAGGTGTATATTGCAAAATGATTACCGCAATAAGCCTAGTTAACACATCCGTCACCTCACATAGTTACCATTTTTTTGTTATTGCTGTGGTGAGAACATTTAAAATCTATTCTTTCAACTTTTAAGTATACAATACAGTATGGTTAACTATAGTCACCATGCTGTACAATAGATCCCAGAACTTATTCACCTTGTAATTGGGAGTTTGTCCACTTTGGCCAGTACCTCCCAATTTCCCCCACCTTCCAACCCCCTGCAACCACCAATCTACTCTCTGTTTCTATGAGTTTAGCTTTTTTATTTATTTTTTAAATTTTTAATTTTTTAAATTTATGGCATGCAGGATCTTAGTCCCTTGACCAGGGATTGAACCCGTGCCCCCTGCAGAGGAAGCATGGAGTCTTAACCACTGGACCACCAGTGAAGTCCCGAGTTCAGCTTTTTTAGATTCCACATGTAAGTGAGATTATGCAGTATTTGTCTTTGACTTATTTCACTTAGCATAAGGCCCTCAAAGTCCATCCATGGTGTTGCAACTGGCAAGATTTTCTTCTTTTTTTTAATGGCTGAGCAAACCTTTCAACAGGATACTGCTCTGCTGTTCAGCCAGATGTACCTGTCCTGTGACAACGACTCGCCTTCTCCCCAGTGGCACCAGGCCTGAAAACTCTTTCTCGATGTCGTTTACTGCCCTCTCCCTGCCCTCTTTTAACCAATGCTGGGACCTGATGTCATGCAGGGAATCTTTTCTGACTAAGTAGGGGAAGGCCTGAATCATCTTCTCTTTTACATCCCACCCCACTAACACTGCCCAAGATGTTCCTCAACCAAAGAACCTGGAAGGGCAGACTGTAGAATTCATTTAGATGCAGAGAGAGGACGTGACTTGTCCACCCTCATTTGATGAGCTGGTTTCCACTTCAGGACAAACAATCAGGTCTCTGCATTTCAAGTCCAGCCCTCCTTCTGCCACCATGTGACTAGTTTTTGTTTACATTCTGTATTTTTGCATGGGACATCCTAGATACTTTTAGACCAGTGTGGTCTGTCTTGACATTTACACTCCTCGGGAGCAAGGATGGTGCTGTTTGGTTGAGTCATAAAGCTACCTCTGGTTTGGCATCCTGCTCATGCAAGAGTATGACAGGACTTTCTGTTGGCAGGCTGAGGATGGAGGGGTTGTGTGGGGCTACAGGTTCAGGTGAACCAAATGCCAGGCTGGTCAGTGTGGGACACAGGATGGGTTTATGTGAAGTGTCGGTGGATCACTCCCATAGAGACTCAGTTAAGTTCCTCACCTGCGATAGGGACTTTCTTCTTTGAACTTATTGTTCCACCCTGGGAAATGGGACTGATGCCTTGCTCTCATTTCCTTGTTGGAGAGTATACTTGAGGGCAAGCTCTCCCAGTAGACGGTGAGCTTTTTGAGGGCTGGGGCCAGTCAGCAGTGGGTATGTGAGTGCATCTGCATCTCTGCTTGTACAATCTACTTATCTGGCTCACAGCGCTCCCAGTGGCTGGAAGGGACTCTCTGTTCCATGGCACCCTTCTCCCCCTTAACCTCAACTACATTGTGGATGAGCCAGAACCCACATAGTACCTAGATGAAGCCAGCCTACAGAGCGGACTGGACACACGGTTATGCCACCCAGGGACAGGGGACAGAGAGGAGGAGAGATGCCCTGGATGATTTTCCAGCTCCTGTGAGAGTTACTTTCACTTCCTGCTCAATATTTCCTTGGGTTTCCCTGGTAGCCCTTCCATCACACCCTCTACTAGTTGAGCTTATCTGAGGCATTTCTGTTCCTTGATTAGGAACAGTGATTAGGACAGTGTCTCACACGTGCTGCATCCCCAGCTTCTCACAGCAAGCCCCACGTGTTTGCTGAATGCAAATATGTTTGCAGCTGAGGGCTGTGCGGCTGTGATGGAGGAGTGTTCAGCTGTCCAGCGGGCCCAGGGCCCATGACCAGGGCTGTAGACACAAGCTTCTTAACTGGATGGGGACACTGGGGAGGGTGAGCCGCTGCGTGTTTCTGGGATGTCCCTAAGGGAGGCTTGGTTTCAAGGACAGAAGGCAAATAGCTCTAGCAACTCCCCCCAAAAAGGGGGACTTGGGTGTTGTGCTCTCCAGTGTTCTTACCTACACTTTTAGAGCCCCTGGGCCTCCCCTTTGCCTGTGACCTGAGGTTCTCAAGTTGCTCCCTGGTCTTCCTTGGGACCCATAATCCATCTTGCCTCAGTTCTTTGAGTCTCAATTAATTGCAATCTCATTCTCTCTCCTCCTCTTTCTCCTTTTTTTTTTTTTTTTGGATGTTGAAACCTGCACACCTACCCATCAAAGAGTCTGTAATCCAATGTGGCAGATATTCTCTGCTTCAGCTCAGTGTCCCCCGGGCCCAGCCTAGCTCCTGACCTCCAGTAGCTGCTCCCTAGCCCTTTCATAGGGCTGGCACCTGTGTCTTGCAACCTGTTCTGGGCCGGGCACATGGTAGGTGCCAGGAGACATTTGTGGCATTGAATTTGGGGAGAATATATCTGATATAATAGGATGCTTGTCAAGGGGGACTTAGGATTGTAGAGCTTCAAGTTGGTGGGGGACTGGAGGAGAGGGGGAATGGAAGTCTGGGAGAAAGACAGGGCTATGATAGGTGATGGATGTAACCAAAGACACGTTTTGGGAACTGAATTAATCAGTATCATCCAACTGCTGCAGCAGAGAAGTTCAAGATTGCAAAGTCCTAACACAATAGAAGTTTAGTTTTTGCTTAGATGTGTGTGTTTGACAGGTGACCTCCCATGTGGTAATTCAAGCACCCAGACTCCTTCCATTTTGCAGCTCTACCATCCTCTAGGACCTCAAAATACTTTGCTAATGGGATGCTCTACATCTAAGTTAGAGAGAGAGAGACAGAGACAGAGAGACAGACAGAGACAGAGACTGAGAGAGACAGAGAGAAAGAAACTTGTATGGGGGCTTTTATGGGTCAGCCCTGGAAGTGTTATCTTTCACTTCCGATCACATTCCATCAGTGAGGCTAGCAGCTAAGGAGACAACTGCCACTGAAAAGATAGTTTATTACTCACAGTTCCCAAGAGGAAGGGTCATGCCAGGCCATGTATGACCACATGGGGAAGCAGTAGGGTCAGTTAGGAAGCAGAGGGAGAGAGAGGGGAACTGCAGAAAAGCCTTTATTGTATTTTCAGTGGGGAGGAATGGGCATGGCAGGGTTAGCAGGTTTAGGATTGACTAGTTTGAATAATTTCTGGGGGCTCAGGGTGTAGGGGTAGCCCCTAGTTGTCTGATGCCTGGCCCTGGGGTGATTAGGGCAGAGGGATGGTGTCCCATAGGATAAGATCCTGAGAAATCAGGGGTTGGGGGTTTGGGTTTGGACTGGTTAGTTTGCATATAAGAGGTGTGCTCTTGGGAGAGTTTACTGTCTCTAGAAATCTGCTTACTCTGGGAAGGCAGTTTCCCCAGGGTCAGTAAGGACATCAGAATAAAAAGGCATACTTAATTCAGTGACCACACAATTATAACAAAGGCAGGGAAATATAATCTAGATGTGTGCCCAGGAAAAAGAGATCAGTTTTGGTGAGCACGTTTAGTGTCTACCTCCACAACTTAATTAAGTGGCAAAAGCTTCAAGTTTGGAGTGAGAAGATGGGGATTGAACTCCTGACCCTATGGCATGGAACTGTGTGAGCTTGGATGAGTCACTTTCTCACAACATCAATTCCATTAGCTTTCAGAAGGGGAAAATAATTAGAGCTTCATCTCATGGCATTTGTTGTACAAGATACTTTTGGCACACTCCAGAGTGTTGTTCAAATGCTAACTGTGTTTTTGTGGTCTTTCCAAGTTTTCAGGGGGCCACTGTGGCTCTGGAGACAGAGCTCTGCTGTCATTTAAGCACAGGTCCCACCCCCAACATGCTTGGAGTGGGACCAGAGAAGCAGCTGGGATGACCTGTTTCCCCAAAGCCACATGCAGAGGCTCAGAGGGTCTTTACAAGAATGGCTCAGGATTAACAGATATGGCTGGGGTATTTCATGCCATATCCAGCTGGGAGCACACGCGGCTCAATGGGAAAGATGGTGATTAGTGACTTTGCCAATCCTTTTTAAAAATGATTCTTTTTCCCATTTTAAATCAGTACATGCTCATTAAAGAAACAGGGTTAAATATAGAAAAATACAAAGAACAAGGCACTCCTTGTACCACCACACAATCACTAGTAATATTTTGTTTCTGCTTTTTTTCCTTTTGGTAGTTTCCCTCTGTGAAATGGCTTTTAATTCATTTATTCTTAATCAAGAATTCAATCTGATACATAATACATACAAAATTCAAATGTTACAGAGGGGTATGCAGTAAAAGAGAAGTCTCCCCCATCCCAGTTCCCTTCCTGGAAGGCAGCCTTGGTTACCAGCCCCTTGAGTTTCCTTCCAAAGTTAATCAATGCACATATAAGTATATGCATGCATATTCTTTTATTTTTAAACACACATTCTCTCATGGTATACACCCTCTTCAATAACTTGCTTTTCCCCATAATAATGCATCTTAAAGAATGCTCCACGTCAATTCATGGGAGCTGCCTCAGTCATTTTAAAGGCTGTATAATATTCAGTGATATGGATTGTATCATAATTTATTTAACCAGTCTCTGATATTGAAGGATATTAAGTTTGTTTCCAGTCTTTTGAATTTTTCACAATGCCTCAGTGAATATTCTTCTACATATGTCATTTCATATATGGGCAAGCATATCCATAGGATAATCTTCTGGAATTGCAATTGCTATATTGAAGACTCTACACATTTTAAATATTATGGTTTATTGCCTCTATAAAGGTCACATGCATTGAAAGTGCATAGAAGGAGAATGTCGGTTTCTTCACATGCATGCCAACAATCTGTTAGTTAGCTTTGTTAAGTTATCCAACCTGATAGGTTTTGTATGTTTAAAATCCATTTTACTCCAGTTACTGTTAACTATTTTATCTTGTCTATATTTTCCTATTAGACTGCTGATCTTATTGATTTGTATAAGCTCTTCATATATTAAGGGAATTAAACTTTTATCTGTGATATATGTTGCAAATACTTCCTTCAGTTTGTTACTCTTCTTGTGTAACTCTTCTTTTTTTCACAGAAGACTTTTATTTTTTGTTGGTGTATTCAATCTTTTCTATCATAGTATCTGGGTTTGTATTATACTTTTAAAAATGCCTTTCCCACTCCAAGAATGTAAAAGTTCTCCTGGTACTTTTGTGGTTTTATTTTATACATTTTAACCTTTTTTTCCCATCAGGAATTTATTTTGGTATAAGGAAGAAGGTTGAGATTAAACCTTTTTTTTTCCTGGTAGAGACACAGCTTATTCCAACATCATTTATTGAATACTGCATCCTTTGTTCTACTGACTTGAAATGTGATATTGACCATGTGCTATATTTTTGCTTGTATTTGGTTATGTTTCTAGAATCTGAAATCTGTTTCATCGATGGGTTCTCTAAAGGTAAAAAATAGACTGAAGGAGGGAAGGTCTATGTAAGGAGGTGATATTTCAGCCGAGGCTGGCAGGGCCTTTCAGGTGGAGACAACAGCATGTGCAAGGGCCCTGAGACAGGAAAAGACTTGTTTGCATTAGAGGAAGTGACAGAGAGAAGCCTGGTGTGACTGGCCCCCAAGTCAGGGAGCAAGTGGTACGAGATGAGGCACGCATTTGGGAGCCTTTGAAGGGTCTTAAGCAGGGGAGTTACCCAGTCCAGTTTACACAGGTGTTTTAAAATCTCTCTTTTAAAATGCTCAAGATGCTTGTTGGATGAACGAAGCTACTATATGTTTCATTCTGCAGGACCCTTCACTCTTCACTCTTCACTCTTGGGGTTTCCAGCACAGCCACCAGGCCCTCCTGCTCCCTCTGCCTCATTGTGCAGAAAGCAGTGAGACTGGCATATTAGCCAGTAATTAGCTTTTAATTAGAAAAGCATGGCTTTGCCTTCATGAAGGGACAAATACCTTTAAAAATCTAATTGCTTTAATTGAATGAATCTTTTACCAGATAGTTCTGAAAATTCTAGTCCTTTCATTAGAAGCCCCATCGAGCAAAGCCATTTGAAAATGCTTAGTTAATATAGCAGTCACTGGAGCATCGTGTTGAATATACGTAGTTGTTTTATCATGAAGGGTAGCCTGACTCTTGACCAGAACAATGCTTTTCCCGCTCAGGGCCTCTCTTGTAGGTTCTCTTGAGCAGTGCTACTCAAAGAAAAGGTCCCAAACTAGCAGCATCAGCATCACCTGGGAGCTTGCTGAAAATGCAGAATCTCAGGCCCCACCCCAGACCTCTTGAAACAGGATCTCTGAGGTTGAGACCAAGAAATCTGTGTTTTAAAAAGCTCTCCAAGAAATTCCTAGGCACACTCAAGTTTATATTCAAAACTCAGAAGGTAACTAAGAAGCTTTGTCCCATCAGCCTGTTGGAGAGAGGGTCCCCAGCAAGACACCTCACAAAGAACTTGTAGTCATATGTTCACTGTACAAACAATTATGGAGCAGCTAGAGAATGCTAGACACTTCCTAGGGATTGGGGGTACAAGAGAGTCCCTGTCCGTTAGGAATTTTGTCTAAGAGGTTTTTTTGTTTTTGTTTTTGAATAACGTGAATGGAGTCATTTTAGAGGGAAGTCCAGGATTCTGTGGGAACCCCAGTGGGTGTATCTGAGGTGTTTTTTGGTCACCCAGCATCAGCTTTCCCTTTTGGGGGGTACTTTCCTATGCTTTGGGGGAATCACCTCTTTCCTACTCTCAGTCTTTTATGTTTCAGGAAAAGCTGGGCCTACCCCAGACTTCCAGGGTGGTTGAAGCTCACAACCCAGGTCACAGAGATTGCTGTAGCAAAGGACCCAACCCCCCACCAGAGCCAATGAGAGGCAGGGTGACTTCAGTGGATTTTTGGGAAAGAGGCTCTCCCCATTAGATGTGAAGTTGAGTTGGTATGAGGTCCAGAGCTGCTGCAGTCCTTGGCAATCCTGAGGAGAGAGGCTGTCTGAGAATCAAGACAACCCATGAAGGAGAAGAGAGTCAGGCTAGAACACAGAGTCATGCAAGTCCTGGTGACATTGTTTAAGCCCTTGCTCCAAGCCAGGCCTGAAGCTAGCCCACCCCCTGGAATTTTCAGACATGGTGAAGTAATAAATTTCCTTTTTGCTTAAGCCAGTTTGAGTTGGGTTTCTTATACTTACAACCACAAGAGTACTGATTTTCAATATCAGGACAAAATTATAATACTGTATTTTACTGTTTATTTTATGTGATGTGAAAATACTAGCATTAATACTGGTATTTAAAAATTAAGTATTTGAAATTCATTTTTAAATAATCAGTGAAACTAAAACCATAATACCTTCAAATATAAAATACATATAAACATATTACAAAACATCAACTAAAAGTGTTAAAGTATTAACATTATACAAACATTACTAAGCTAATATCATCCTGATATACGGTATTAACCACGACTAGCCCTGCTGCTTCCACTCCATCCATGCCTTATCTCCTGGTTCAGCTGGCAGCTCCTCCTGTTGTCTCCTTTAGGCCTTGGATGGTTAAGGTTGCCCTCTGTTGCTAGTCTCTGTGCAGCACTATCTCTTTTTTGTTTTCTCTAAACCCTGCTCACACCTTTGTAAACTGCCCCTTTATGAAACTCTTCTCAATTACCTAGTTTGAGTGTGCCATCTGTTTCCTAAAACACATCTCAACCCCAAACCAGAAACACTCATGGAAGAATGTTACCTGCTACAGCATCCAATCTAGCTTGAGGAGAGGGTGATCAAGGCAGGTTTTCTTGGGGAGAAGCTATGTGCACTGTTTTGGAGGGATGGATAGGAGTTAGGCAGGAATATGGTGATACAGCTCACCCCTCCAGACTGATCCATGGGCTCACCTCCTCCAGGAAGCCTTTCCTGATCTGGAGGAGCTGGGAGATGACAGGGAAGACATTCCAATCAGAGAGAGCAATACAGAAAGCAATACACACCAGAAGGCTGAGAGCTGCAGGTGTTTCAGCAAGATATGAACGTAGGTCATAAGGAGGAGTGGAGGTAAATGGACGGCTAGAGAGGTTGGCAGAGTCCAGGACTCTACTTTGCCTAACATATGATGTGTTCTTTAGTATCTGGCCAGATCAAGGATGATAACAAGTCACCCATGGGGCGTGGACCATGTCTTCTGCTTGGATGTTTGAATTGGTGCTCATTCTTGGTGAGAGTGAACCGGGTTGTGGTTGGTCCATGGGTTTCCCAAAAGCCCAGGAAGACCCTGGAGGGACCCTTAGTGCAGAAGACTTCTCTTTCTAGGAGCAAAGGGTAGGGGATCCTCTCAGCTCTGACCAAAGGGCTTGGCCAGTAAGCTCAGGAGGTGTTTCTTGATGAAATGATTGTGCCACTGAATATACATAGAGGGAACAAACAGCTGAAGCTGGGGATGGAAAGGAAACTAGTTCTGAAACTCTTATCAGCTAGCCATGCCAAAAAAAAAAAAAAAAGTCATTCCAAATGGCTGTGGCTAATTAATGGCCTTGAAGGGTGGCTTCTGGCTGTGTGCTTAGACACAGTGGTGAGCTTGGGAGCCAGTGACTCCCAATGACTTTCTGCCCTCAACTGTGCAGGGAGATGGAGGCTCAGTTGATCTGGGAAGAGGACCTGGGAATTGGGGGGATCCTGACACTTGGAGGACACCTTCTCCCATGATGCTCCAAACCTAAGAGAGAAGGAATATGAATACTCAGGTGTGCTCACCTGAAACACAGGTAGACTCAGGGAAACCACAATTTATTTCTCTTTGACATGTGATGGAGAAAATGGGGGCAGGAAAGGAGAGGGAAAGAAAATAGCTATTTATTGGGTACTTATGTGACAAACATAAGCTAGGTTCTCTTAAAAACCTTACAAACATTGAGAGGTAAGCGTTATTTGTGTCTATTTTATAGATGATAAAATAGAGAATGAAGAGGTTAAAAAAATTTCTCAAAGTCACACAACTAGTAAAGGGTGAAGTTGGGATTTGAACCCAGGCCCACCTGGCTCCAAAAGCCATACTTACCTCTTTTACTGAGGTTCTAGTTGTCCTGAAAATTGACATTAATGGCGTCTTTGATTTAAGAGCTAAACAGTGTGTGCTGAGCCTGACACTGGACCTAGTTCCACTGCTTACTGGCTGAGGGATGCTGGGCAAGGTCTTGAAACTTTGTTATTCAGCTTTTGCAGCTACAGCTAACAGTGGATCATTGTCATGGAAGAGAATCTATTTAGAAGTTGTAGTGCAAATGGTCGCCAGAAAAGGATTATAAGGAATGGCAAGCTTTTCTTTGTCTTCTATGTTTGCCACCTTATTCCCTGGATGCGGACAGAATTTCTCCTTGGTCAAGTCCCATATTGATACTTCCTTGTGCGTGTCTTTGATTCATTAGCTTAGGAAAGGCTGAGAAGCGAACTGACCCTTTTGATCACTGTCATTTCCTCATCTCTGCCTTCCCCATCTAGCCTCACTCTGGAACCCCTGCCCGAGTGATTTCCAGGGCCTTGGCTAAGGGTTTGCCTACCCATCCGTGGTTTGAGGCTTGCCCTGTGTCATACAGCTGGCACCATCTAAAACTGGTCTGGAGCCATATTCCCTCAGCACTTCACATGCCACATGCCAGCTTGCTCCAGATTGCCCCAGCTTCTGATCTTCTATTTCTGACTTGGCAAATCAACCTTCCTTCTTTCCTCAACTCCCCTTTGGAGTCTTCCTCCCACTACCCTGCCCCTGGCTGCCTGTCCCACCCGGCTCCTGGAACCCTCTACCTCAGTGTGGCCTACATGGCCTTTACTTCCACTAGGTTCATTTTGGCTCAGTGGACAGAACACAGGAAGAGTTAAGGCTTCCCGTATTATGACAGAGTCATGGTCTTCCTGAGGGGCTATAAATTTGGACAGGATTGAACATGTCTGGTCTCAGGTCTAATTTATGAGTTTCACCAGTTGAGTTTGGGAAAGCTGGTGTGTACTTTGGTTTTTTTTTTTTTTTTAAATTCACTATTTTATTTCACTTCATTCTATTTTATTTTTGGCCACACCATGTGGCATGTGGGATCTTAGTTCCCCAATCAGGGATCAAACCCGTGCCCCCTGCAGTGGGAACGCGGAGCCTTAACCACTGGACCACCAGGGACGTCCCTGGTGTGCACTTTGGATAATAGAGTAGCCTCTGAGGAGAATTCCAGACACTGAATCTGAAAAGGACCCGAGGGACTTACTCCAGTGTACCCCTTTCATAGATGGGAAAACCAATGGCACACAACTCATTTTTGGCAGAACTGGAGCCAGAATTCAGATATTAGATTCCCATTTTGATACTCTTTGTCTCATACTGTATAGACAAGCAAGTTTTTCTTTGCATTTAGGATGTTTTTTCCCCCTAAGAGGGATAGTCATTTCTTACTGTCAGTTGCAAGCAGTGGAATGGATAGAGAAGATCAAATACAGCAAAGAGGTGATGTGTCAGGCACTTGCTGGGTGCTTTTACAAATATCTCAGAGACAACCTACCAATGGCTTATGAGGCAGATCTTTTCTGGATCTACTTTAAAGATTTCGAAAACTGAGGCTTAGAGAGGACAAATGACTCTTTAAATGACTACTCATAGGGGTGGAAGAGAGCTTCCAGTGGTGGCTTGTTTGCTTCTAAAGGCCAGTCTTCTCCTAATGCCACACTGTCTTTTAAAGTGTGTGTGTACATGTATGGGTGTGAGCATGAATACATGTATGAGTGTGAGTGAGAAAGTAAGTGTGCATGTGTGTGTATTTGCAAAACTTTCCCAGACACAGGTGGACAGAACGGAAGCCCTGAATGGAGTGGCAATGGTCCATGTCCCAGGGCTGCTTGATGGAAGAGGACGAGGGTGCTGATACATGGAAGTTCCAGGATGGCTGGCTTTGCATTCCTTCTCATTAGAGCTGGTCCAGGCTGCCATGTCAGGAATGAGCTGAGAGATCTTGAGTCGAGGCAGGGTGGCCAACCATCTGGGGGTTACGGAGAATCCTCTGTCCTGAAAGGGGCCCTTGATATTATCCTCAAATGAGGTTATACATGCAATCCAAGATCTGCTGACAAGATGGAGAGGAGAAGACATTCATCACACGGCCCTGAGCACATAGCATTACTGAAGCACACAGCCTTCAGTGCCCTAGGAATTAATAGTTCATAAATCCTATCATTATTTTGTGGATAATTATATTACATTTAAAGCACATGATGATAATTTGTTACATGTAAACATTTAGAACAGCTACAAATACGGGGACTTGGTGATAACCATTTCTCATTCTTTAATATTCTGGAAGCCTCAAAACTGCAAGTGGTCTGGGTCTCTCTTGACTTCTGAGGACCCCTGAGTGTGGGTGTTTATGTTGCTGGGATTGAGGATGCTTATTTGTGTGAGTGTGGGTGAAAGAATGTGTTTGTGAGCCTGTGAAGGTGTGTGTGTGTGTACGTGAGCATGGGTGTGTGTGTGTGTGTTTGTGAGAGAGTGTGTTTATATGCTGCTGGGGCACCAGAGTAAGACCACCCCAGCCTGTGGGGACTGGTAGGGGGAGGGAGCTGTCAGAGTGCTGCAGTCCTAAGACCTCAGGGGCATAACTTGATTTGATGATTTGGCCCGAGTAACCCTCTCAAAATAGAAAAATCAAGGACCCAGTGTGGAGGCAGCCTGTCTGGGCTTGGGCTGGTAATGAGGACTAACAAGGGTTGATGGAGCCCGGGAGCGATGGGCTGAGATGGCCCCGAGCTGCCTGGCACCCTGGGCCCTGCAGCCATCCAGTGCTGCCCAGCCTGGCCTAATGCTATAACCCACAGAGATCCTCGTTGATAAGGGCCGAGGGAAAGGGAGAGAGCAGCTTTGCAAGCCACGGCAGAAGGACAGCCGGCTCTATGGAGCCCCAATAGGAAGCTGCCTCTGTGGGCTGGCAAAGCTGAGATCCCTACGTGGAACTTCCTAGAGGGTACCTCAAGTACCTATGAGAACAGGGGGTCTTACCTATCCCTTGAAAATATATTACATGAATACATGTTCATTTTAGGAAACTTGGAGATGCAGAAAAAAGAAACAGGTTTACCCAGAGATCCCTGCTGTAGACATTTTGTTTGGTACCATGGGGATCAGGATATAAAGTCGGTCCATAAGGAGAAGTATTACCCTGGACAGTTCCTCAGGAATGTGTCACATTGGGAGTGGACATCCCACTTCTCAATCTATACAACCCAACCATTTTCCTCTGGGGTTGGACCAGATCCCTGTTTGGTAGTTGAGCCCCAGAAAAAGTGGTTGGCTTGCTTTTAGGGGGCAGGTAGTATGAAAAATGCACATCCTGAAACATTAGATTACACTCAGCATGGGAGGATGCTCACATCCTGGAATGGAAATGGGAACTGAGAGGGAATTTCAGCAGCCTCGTGTCCCCATCTCACTCATGGGCTCAATGAGTAGAGTGGCAGGTCAGATCTGCACTATTTAAGCTTTTCTCAGTCTCCCACCCCCACCCTCTGTGGAGTGCATAGAGGTGAATTCAGAGAAGTTAAATGCATGTATGATGTGACTCCACTTTATATCTTTTCAATCTTCGTCTATGCATATGAACACATCTATATGATTGATTGGTTGATAAAAACAGGATCATACTTTATATGCTCTTTTCAGCTATTAGATCCTGGATATCCTTCTATATAATATCCATATCATCCTTTGTCATGACCTCCTAGTATGCTACTGAGAAGATAATACCATCATTTGTGTAATTATGTAATCCTTTATTGCAGGGCATTTACTTTCAAACTTTTGTTATCCTAATAATTGCTGCAATAAATTTCCTTCTGCAGGACTCTTTGCTTTTCGATCCAATTACTTTCCTAGAAGAAATGTCCTCAGTGAGGAATTCTGCGTCAAACATATTTACCAGTTTAAGTCTTTGGTCCCAGCTCACCTGCTATTTTCACTCTTATGCAGGGAAGGGGAAGAGCTCAGAAAAATTTGATCAGTATCCCAGAAAGAGGTGGATTGGTCCTATCTGTGTGGTGAAGGGCATGTGAGAGTAGTTCCAATCTAAACCCCTCTATTTTGTCTTATCATCTTCCATCCACCTCAATTTCCCTACTGTTTGCAAATAGGATGAGCTAGGCTCAGGTTGCCCCTGGTTTTCTTGGAGCAATAAAGATGATCCATTACACTTATGGAGTGCTTCACAGATTTTGAAACAATTTTGAGTTTTATCTTGTTGAATCTTCACCAGGCAGGCTTTGTTAGTTCTTCATTTGGCAAAGGAGGGGATGGAGGTCCAGAAAAGTTAAGGGAGTTTCCCAAGTTCACAGACATCAGAATTGGGTACCAGGCCTTCTGAATTTTAGTCCAGCAAACTGAAAGTGCTGCTGGGATCACAAGGTGAAATAGTCAGGGTCTTAGCTCTCTGTCCCATTTGTAGCTAAAGGGAGGAGCCAGGCTTCCTGGCTGGTGGACAGCTGTTGTTTCTGCTTACTCAGCATCCATTCTCTTTTCCTTTAGTAACATGCTGAATTTGGTTTGAGAACCACCATTAGGTTAGTAGTTGCTAACTTAAAGTATATGCTACATTTTGTCTGGCAATCCTCAGCCTCACCAGGTGTTGTTTCTCTGCTGGTACCATCACTTCAATAGTTTGTTCCTCCGTTCTTTAAGGCCAGGTGCTTTTGGGTGATGAAATACATGGGAGGAAATATATGGGAGAAACCCATTCTCCCCTTCAGACTTCATCTTGTTCTCCCTGTTCGGGGTATGCATATCACCCAGATCTGGCATATTCTATCCCTTTGGATAACAGTTGATTCAGTGATGAACATCTGACCCGAACTGGGTCAATGAGATTCAGTCTAGGGACTTATTTTTTTTCGAAGGTGAAACTCTCTTCCTACTCAATTTGGAGCTGCCAGGAGCCACTGTGAGAGGGAGAACCTGCTTCAGAAATCTCATCTGAGGATACCCAGTGCAGAGGAAAGCAAAGCTTGGGGATGGAGACAGCAAAATCTCGATGACATTTAAAAAATATTGATGTATAGTTGATTTACAATGTTATGTTAGTTTCAGGTGTACAGCAAAGTGATTCGGTTATATATATATGTATCTTCTTTTTCATATTCTTTTCCATTATGGTTTATTACAGGATATTGAATATATATCCTGTGCAACACAATAGGACCTTGTTGTTTATTCTTTATATAATCGTTTGCATCTGCTAATCCCAAACTCCCAGCCCATCCCTCCCCTGCCCCTGCATCCCTCGCAACTGCAAGTCTGTTCTCTATATCTGTGAGTCTGTTTCTGTTTCATTTGTGTCATATCTTAGATTCCACATATAAGTGATATCGTATGGTACTTGTCTTTCTCCGTCTGACTTACTTTGCTTAGTATGATCATTTCTAGGTCCATCCATGTAGCTGCAAATGGCATTATTTTATTCTTTTTTATGGCTGAATAATATTACAATATATATAAGGACCACATATTTATCCATTCGATGACATTATTTTATCATCTGGAAATCCTGAAGATGTTGTGACCTTCTGCTTAACCCCTACAAAAGCAACAAATGGGACCTCCACTGCACCAGAACTTCTATTACTGCTCCTGCAAAACTACCTAAGACCTCACACTTGCTCGTACCCTCACTGTTCTCCCTTCTGCTTTGCCAGTCTCATGCCGGCGCATCTACTTAAAGGAAGCTAGTCTCATGTCTATACCTTATTTAAAAGGAAGCAGGGAAAATGTAGTTTTTGGATTATATCTCGGAAAGGCAGGCTTTACAATGTGGAAGCGTTCAAAAGTTACAGATGTTGCTACGATCTACCCCTTGGCTGCCTAGCATCCATATGTGCTATGTTTTCATACTTGCATTTCCAACCATAATAGTAGCAATAACCTGTGCTTGCTTAAAATGATACAGCTATCACTTGGACAATCAAAATGCACTTCCTCAAAGGAAGGACCCAAAGTTTCATTAGTTTCTGCACCTAGATACAAGTTCAGGTTTTCTGGGTGATGACCGTATCGCCTCTGGTTGTCATAATATCATACTGATACTCTGTAGCCTATGGACTAAATTGTAGACTCACATAGACTATATAAAATATTAGAGAAAAGGGGAAGGAAGAAAAAAAGAAACTTTATTAACTACTAGATATGTACATGACACAGCAGGCAAAGAATAAAATGTGGCTAGCTGCCATAGAACTTACTGATGCAGCTGGCTGTGACACTGCGAGGGCGTTTATTTATAATGTCCTTCCTCCAGTGCCCATTTATGTTCCCTTTGTCTTCAGCAAATCAGCTGCCTGTGATTCTTTATCTGGTGGGGTGACCCAATCTTCATTCTTGGGGAATCTGAATACTTACTGGCTCTGTCCATATAGGGTTAGAACTGTTAACTTTTTATCACTGGATATGGTAATTTTAGATGTGCCCCAGGGGGTCCCTTGGTTTACAGAAATAGTCCTTTCTGCCCTCATGTGTGACAGCAGTCTACTTTGATAATCCGGATCAGTCATTTTGTCCAACAGGGCATAAGTCTCATATGTCCATGTTGAAGTCTCAGGTTCCAATTCAATGGGCCTATTATTGTGTCCCCTGGTAAAAGAATCCCTCCCATTGGTTCAAAGGCCTTTACATCAGTAGAACCCAAAGTCACAGAAGGCAAAAATTTAGCAAGTGGTTCATTAGTCATCATGATGCGAGGAGCTACTCCCACCTCTTATTTCTAGGGGTGAAACTGTGGTCATTAACTTAAAGGATATAAAGATGTAGACATAGAGAATGGACTTGAGGACACGGGGGGTGGGGAGGGGGAAGCTGGGGCGAAGTGCGTGAAGCATCGACACATATACACTACCAAATGTAAAACAGATAGCTAATGGGAAGCAGCCGCATAGCACAGGGAGATCAGCTGGGTGCTCTGTGACCACCTAGAGGGGTGGGATAGGGAAGGTGGGAGGGAGACTCAAGAAGGAGGGGATATGGGGATATATATATGCATATGGATGATTCACTTTGTTGTACAACAGAAACTAACACAGCATTGTGAAGCAATTATACTCAATAAACATGTATAAAAAAATTCTGAAAATGAAAAAAAACCCTTGAAGAATAGACTACATTTTGTAGGGCTACATTTTGTGAGGTTATTTAATAAGCTGTTTATTGTGAGCTTCCTCCTCAGTAGAAACCACAAAGTATTTCCACACTCTGTCCATTCTGAGAGGTCCATTCACGTGCCTCTTCTCCAATAGTCCTTGTCACCAATCCTCCAATCTAGTTATCTTCAAGTCTGATCAAACCCTTAGCCACTGCCTGTGAAACCTAGAAGATCCACAACCCAGGGCATCTCTCTTTCCATATAAAGTGGAACATGAGATATACTCTTAAAGGTGTGCCCCCTGGGAGAGATTTGTTTTCCTTACTGTTCTTTAGGACTATCTCTATGTGGGCTTACAGTCCATTTTCGTCTAAAGCCTGCATATTGTGCAGAACTACCTGAAAATGGGGCTCTACTTTTTACCTTTTCAGTCAGCTGGTCATGTGGAACACCTCTTAAGGCTCTAGGCATAGGTTGAAGGAGGTATGGAAATGTGGAGGGAGTAGACATCTTGGAAATATGAGTCATGCAATTTTCTTGTATCTATTGGATCAGCTAAGTTTATACATTACGTACCACTTCCATCTGATCATGAAGTGTTTTTGGATACATCGTAATGCTGGCTAACCACCCCTAGTTAGAGATGGGCAACTTAATTTCAAGGCTACCAGTTTTCCCATTGTTTGACATTTTTGTCTCCTCCAGGGCCAATAACAAGCTATGAACTGTTGAGGTGACATCACCAAGATGACGACATAGTAGTTCTTGATTTCACTCATGCTCACAAGAAAAACAACTAGCAGCTATTCATGGACAAGACACCAACGAGAGAATCTTAGAACCATATGGTGAGGTTTCCCCAGAGCCTATGGATCCTTCAGTGGGAAAAGAGAGCCCAAGGGGCACTTACAGCTCCCCCAACACTGTGGGTCACTTCTTGGGAGTCCCCATTCTGGTCTGGCCCCCTGGGGTTTGCAGGGGAATCTGTGGGGCTCCATCAGTGGGATTCTGGTTGTGATGGAGAATGGGGTATGGGCTTGTAACAACTAGCACTTGGATCTAGGCAGACCGAGTTCTTCCCTGCAGATCACAAACAGTAGCCCAACCAGCACTTTGCTCATCTGCAGAACCAAGTCGGTGGTGCAGTCCGGCCAGGGTAGAAGCAGCCTGGCCCTGCCTGACCAGAAGGGCTAGCAAGAACACCTGGAAGCTGTGTAGCCCATACCGTAAACAGTCAAGAGAACATCTGCCCACTCAAAGGGCAGGGCTTTGTTTCAAAGCCCCAGATGGCTCAGCTGTGGTGCTCATATTGGGGCTGGCCGTAGGCTCTACAAGGCTCTCAATCAGCCACAAATCTACCACGTCATGAAGTCCTAGTGGCAGAGCTTTGCACAACATCCAGGGCGTGGCAGAGCCTTCTCTTGCTTGTATCCCCCACAAAACTGGCAGTCTTATGGGCTATACAACCATGAACTGATGAAATAACCATGGCGGGACTCATATCCAACTCCAATAAACTTTACTTCCACTGGCTTCTACCCTAGCAGTGGACCATGGTGATATTCTGTGTTGCCAGTGATTAGTGTTAGCTCCGAGCCAGGGTCAAGTAGTCCCTCAGAGTTCTGGGAATTCCTTTCCCCCACCCCACTAGGGTACAGTGATCCTGAAACATAATTTGTGTCCTTTTGGTAACAGTCAGGTGAAAGTGTTATGGCACGTGCTTATAATGTTACTACATAATTCTTTTTTAAGGGTACCCCATCTCCTTTCCAATCAGAAAGGTCTGGCTCTTTGAACTGATTTAGGGCTGGGAAATGGGTGAGAAGTAGTGAGTTTCTATAATAGTGGCTCAAATCAATCTTCTCTGCTTACTAAGTCTAGCTGGATTTTTGTTGTTGTTGTTATGCACATTGAGTAAAACCTTAGGGGGTAACACATTTATTTAAGTCATAGAGGCCTAATTATCTCCAAAGATCCCTATAGGTAAAACCCTGTAGGTAAAACCATTTTGTTTGTTACTCTGGCTCTGCTACCTGTTATGGTAACTGCATCTCCCTTTTCTCTGGTATTTGAGTACATCTACTTGACCTTTGTCATCCTGTTTCCATCTTTGTCACTTAAATCAAGGAGCTCTTTATAATGGCAACATTTCCTACTTTTATACTCTACCCACAGTAGTTAGTGTGATTTTTAAAGGGTATTGGTGCTCTTCATCGTCAATGTATTTCTCAATACTATGATGAAGAGATTATCTTCTGAACTGTCTTGTGGGTTATTTTTGGGGTGGGAGTTGTGAACACATGATAAATCTTATACTCTTATCTCCCCAGATTTTTGGATTCTTTCCTCTATATTATATCAAGTTCTTTCTGGCATCTCAAATTCATGTAGGTTCCTGTTGACTCTAGTTTTAGTCCATCAACCAAGAAAATAAATGGAATCCTTCCCAGTAGCTTGAGTCAATATTTTGCATCCAGAATCTCTTGTAGATGTTCACACATAGAAAATTTGACCTGATCTAAAATTATGTCCCTCTCTCCCTATTCTAGGTCCATGAGACCCCCTTCATTCCCACACATATTCCTCATAATTTTTTTAAAGTTTTATATTAACATACAGTAAAATCGACTCTTTTTTGGGCATATAATTCTATGAGCTCTAACACACATATAGATTCATGTGATTACCACCACAATCAAGTTACAGAATAATTCCCTCACCCCCAGAATATTCCTTGTGCTACCCCTTTGTCATCATATTCTTCCCCTACACGTAACTTCTGGAAACCATTAATCTGTTCTCTGTCGCTGTAGTTATGTCTTTTTGAGAATGTCATATAAGTGGAATCATGTAGTATGTAGCCTTTCAAGACTAGCTTCTTTCATTTATCATAATGCATTTGAGACTTACCCACATTGTTGTGTGTATCAACAGTCTGTTCCTTTTTACTGATGAATTTTCCATTGTATGGATATACCACAGTTTGTTCACTCTCTCACCTTTTGAAGGTTATTACCTAGGTTTTGGCAATTATGATTAGAGCTCCTATAAACATTCATGTATAGGTTTTTGTGTGAATGTAAGTTTTCATTTCTTTAGGGTAAATACGTGAGGAGTAGGATTGCTGGGTCATATGGTAGGTATCGGTTTAACTTCATAGAAAATGCCAGACTGTTTTCTAGAGTGAATATGTTATTTTGCATTTCTGCCAACAATGTATAAGAGTTTCAGTTCCTCACCATTCTTGGTATTGTCAGTTTTCTATTTTATGTTAGCCATCCTAATAGGTATGTTTTAATTTGTGTTTCCTTAATGGCTAGTGATGTACATCTTTTCATGTGCGTATTTGTCATCCATCTATCCTCTTTGTCCAGGTGTTTGGCCCATTTTAAAATTGAGTTGTCTGGTTTCTTACTGTTGAGTTTTTAAAAAATACATTCTGGACAGAAGTCCCTTGTCAGGTACGTGATTTCACATATCTCCCAGTCTGTAGCTTGCATTTTCACTGTCATAACAATGCCTTTCAAAGAGCAAAAGTTTGTAATTTAGATGAAGTCAGTTTTTCTTTACAGATCATGCTTTTGGTATAGATCTTTGAAACCTTTGTGTAACCCAGACCACAAAGATTTTTTTCCTATGTTTTCTCCTAAAAGTTTTATACTGTTAAGTTTTACATTTAGATCTCTGATCCATTAAAGAAAATAAGTTGTGAGGTTTAGAATGAGGTTAATTTTTTTTTGAGCGTGAATGTCCAGTATTGTAGCAAATTTGTTAAATGAGATACTTTCTTCACTGAACTGGTTTTGCACCTTTGGTCAAAATCAGTTGTCCCTATATATGTGTTGATTTCTACTCTCCCAGTTCTGTTCCATTGACCTATCTGCCTATCCTTTTGCCAATACTATGCTGTCTTCATTACCCTAGCTTTACAGTAGATCTTCCTATTGGGTAGTATGATTCCTACAACTTTTTTCTTGTTTTCCAAAATTGTTTTGGATATTCTAATTCCTTTGCCTTCCAAGTAAATGTTAGAATTAACTTGTCTATATCTATAATCTGCTAGGATTATCTGCTAGGATTTTGAATGGAATTCAAATTTATCTGCTAGGATTTTGAATGGAATTGTATTAAACTATAGATCAATTTGGTGAGAATTGATATCTTTATCTGGTGAGTCTTCCAATTCTGCTATTGGACCATCCACTGAGTTTTTAATTTGTGGAATTGTGCTTTTCAGTTCTAAAATTTTTATCTGGTTCTCTTTTTAAAATAAATCTGGTTTTTCTTTATAGGTTCTATTTGGCAGAGACTTTCTATCTTTATTTTCCTTTTAATTGATCCTTACTTCTTAAGCATTTTTGAAATAACTGCTTTAAAGTCTTTGTCTGATATTTCCCACATTAGTGACGTTTCAACATTGACATCTGTTGGTTGTCTTTTCCCATGTGAGTTGAAATTTTGGGGGTTCTTCTAATACTGAGTAATTTTAAAAATTATATCCTGAACATTTAAAATATTACTTTAGGAGACTCTAGGTCTTTTTTAAATCGTAGGGAGAATGCTGATACCTTGTTATGGCAAGGAATCGACTCAGTTAGGTTCAGGCTGCACATTCCAACTAGCCTTTTGTGGGTTGTTGTTTTCAGTGCCAGGTGGGTCTTCATAGTCTGTTGTGCTAATTGAATGTGTCTCAACCTGGTCTGCCACCTGGTGACCAGTCTGGGGCCTGAATGGTGGTCTATGTTGTAGTCCAATTCTCAGTCTTTGGTATACTGGTTAGGGCCAGATCCATACATGTGCAGCTCAGGGGTGAGTTCAGAGTTTATAAACTACTTTATGGGATCGCTTTCCTAGATTTTCCCTCTCTGTAATCTTTCTGGGATTTTCCAGGTGCTTCTCTTTTTTGTTCTCTAGCCAGAACACTGAGGCCATAGATACTGCCACTCTGTCTTAAATTGCCCACAGCTATGCCTGCATCTGGTACCAAGTGACAGGAAGAATAAGAGAGACAAAAAAGGCTATGGAGTTTGCCCCCACCTCTTGGGACCACGGGCCCTCCAGTTGGAGATGAAGTTTTCCCTTCCTCAGAATTTAAGGATCTGTAGGCTCCCCGCTGTTACTTCCTGTTCTATCCCCATGAGATTGCCTGGGGGTTGGAGCACAGGAGAATGGAGAGGAGGAAATAAAAGAAAGAAAGAAAAATGGAGGACTTTCTCACTTTCCCTGAGCGTTAGGAGTTCCCTTTCTTGCTCCTGGAGCCAGAACTAGAGGGTTCCTCCTGAGCATTCTCTGTCATGTTTGGTGCCCACTTTCAGATTTCTGACTTTCTTGAGTCCAGGCTGGGAGATATCATAGAAAAAAAAAAGAACACTCACCACCAGTTCATTGATACTTTAAGTTTTCCCCACCTTCTACTATTTATCTTTCAGAAACCTCAAATAGCTCCATGAATTCTGTCCAGGTTTTATAGCATTATTAACTTGGAGGTACATAGTAAAGTGTGCTCACTCCATCTTACCCAGAACCAGAAGTCTCTTCCCATACTTTGGACAATGTAAATGGCAAACTCCTACATTTCTTTTGGTATGTTGACCATCTTCTGCCAGGTACAACTTTGTAATTGGCCTCTTGGAGATTACTGTCATTTGACCCTCACTATAGATCTGGAGGCAATGAGAGGATAGATTTAGGTGACAGGGGGAATTCTTACAATGTAACTATGCCAGGTGAGGTCATTACAGGGTGTTTATATGAGGTAGAGCCAGCCTGGTGACACAGGGAAGGAAGCTCAGTGGGCTTTGGGCTTGGAGTACTCAGAGTCATATGGATCCTCCAGAATATAACTTTTCCAGTTCTTGAGATCTTACTCTATTCTAACAACTGCCCTTTCAAAAGACATGATAGGGTTTTGAGTTCAAGCTCCAATGTATAATTAAACAAGCTACAGGCAGACTCTGAGTTTGATCTTAGTTACATCAGCCCTGCTAGAGATAAGAGAGTCATTCTTTCTCGGTAGTCATAGAAACTCTGGTTCTCTGACCATACTTTGAGCAGAAAACTTAAAACCCCAGCCTTTTAAGTTTTATTCTCTAAGCTTACCATTGCAGTTATAAGTCCTAGTCTACACAGTCCTTGTATTCCTCAAGGCTCTAATAATGTTCTATCATAGCTGCCACTCTGACCACCAAAGTCTTCATTCCGTGCTCTTCATTTCAGGTCAACACAGCAAAATTTAAGAAATCATTTTGTCTCTAAGTGTTATAAACTAGCAATATCACATCTTTTATTTATTTATTTTTTTTTTTTGTTTTTTTTTTTTTTTTTTTTTTTTATTTATTTATTTATTTATTTTATTATTTTTTTTATTTTTTTACATCTTTATTGGGGTATAATTGCTTTACAATGGTGTGTTAGTTTCTGTTTTATAACAAAGTGAATCAGTCATACATAAACATATGTTCCCATATGTCTTCCCTGTTGCGTCTCCCTCCCTCCCACCCTCCCCATCCCACCCCTCCAGGCTGTCACCACATCTTTTATTGATAACTGTATCCTTACCCCATCAGGGTAGACAGCCTGTTAATCCTGTATTCTCATTTCTTCAAAGATTTATTGCTCTTTATATTATTTACTGTTTTGCTTAGGGTTCACCTGCAGATGACAGAATCCATTTTGCCAAGTTTAAGAAGGAAGAGAATTAAAATAGTATATATGTGTGACTTAGTTCGTTTGGGCTGCTGTAACAGAAGTACCATAGACTGGGTGGCTTATAAACAATAGAAATTTGTTTCTCATAGTTCTGGAGGCTGGAAAGTGCAAGATTAAGGAACCTGCAGATTCAGTGTCTGGTTAGACCTGTTTTCAGGTTCATAGATGTCTTCTCACATGTCCTCATATGGTAGAAAGAGCAAGGGAGCTCTCTGGGGTGGGGTCTCCTTTATAAGGGCACTAATCCCATTCATGATGGCACTACCCTCATGGCCTAATCGCCTCTCCAAAGCCCCACCTCCTAATACCATCACACTGGAGATTAGGTTTCAACATATGAATTTTGGGGGACACAGACATTTAGTCTATGGCACTGTGGTAGGCAGAATTCTAAGATGGTCTCCAAGATTGTCTCCCCTTGGAGTACATGCCTTGTCTAATCCCCTTTCTTTGAGTGTGAGAAGAAACTTTGAATATGACAGGATATTACTCATGTGATTATGCTTATTATATGGCAGAATGGATTTTGCTGCTGTAATTAACATCCCTGATCAGCTGACTGTGAATCAATCAAAAGTGAGACTTTTCTGGGTGGGCCTGACCTAATCAGGTTATCTTTTAAAAGTTATGAGAAGAAAAGCAGATGCCTTTCTACTGGCCCTGAAGGAGTAAACTGCCATATTGTAGAGAGGACCATGTGGCAAGGACCCAAAAGCAGTCTCTAGGAGCTGGTAGTAGCTCCCAGCTGACAGAAAAATAGGGACTGTAATCACATGGCCATGGGGAAATAAATTTTGCCAATAACCTGAGAGAGTTTGGAATTAGATCTTTCCCTAGCTGGGCCTCCTGAAGGGACACAGCTGCTGACATCTTGATTTCCATGAGGTCCTGAGCAGAGGACCTAACTAAAAGGTGCTGGACTCTTGATGCATGGAGATTATAAAATAATTAAAGTGTGCTGTTTTTTTTAAAACATCTTTATTGAAGTATAATTGCTTTATATTGTTGTGTTAGTTTCTGCTGTCTAACAAAGTGAATCAGCTATATGTATACATATCCCCATATCCCCTCCCTCTTGTGTCTCCCTCCCACCCTCCCTATCTCACCCCTCTAGGTGGTCACAGAGCACCGAGCTGATCTCCCTGTGCTATGCAGCTGCTTCCCACTAGCTATCTGTTTTACATTTGGTAGTGTATATGTGTCAGTGCCACTCTCGCACTTCGTCCCAGCTTACCCTTCCCCCTCCCCGTGTCCTGCAGTCCATTCTCTATGTCTGCCTCTTTATTCCTGTCCTGCCCCTACGTTCTTCAGAACCATTTTTTTTTTTAGATTCCATATATGTGTGCTGTTTTAAACTACTAAGTTCATGGCAATGTGTTACACAGCAATAGAAAACGAATACAGTATACTAACAATTTTCAGAATTCCTAGAAGGTTCAGGACCCAAACTTGAAAGCCACAAAGCTGAAATTGACACAGCCAGGAGATATACCCAACCAAACAGTGAGACTGCAGTCCTGCTGCTTCTTTCATCTGATGCACAGCATTCATGAAACCAAACATCAAACACCATGAATAAAAGCTGTGCACTATGGCAAGACTCAGATAGCATGTTGTCATGATGCTTTCTCCTATTTCTGTGAAATAGGAATCATAATAGTACCTACCTCAATAGGAATTTATAAGGATTAAATGAAATAAAGCTTTTAACGTATTTTAGTAATACACAGTTCCTAATGTTCTATATGTATTAACTATTGTTATTCATAATTGACTTGCCCAAGACCACAGAACTAGTGAGAAGCCGAGTAGAGACTTAATTTTGTGTCTGTCTGCTACCAAATTCCATTCTCCTTCTTTTCATGCCTTCTTCACTTTAGCAGGAAGAGTGATCCAGGAACCCAGTTTTAAAGAGACTTTGCCCATTCCCATTCTTAGTTTCTCTGAGGAGAGAAAGATTCACCTCAAAGGGACAGAGAAAATTCTACATAATGGAGCATAAATGTTTTATGAATTGGTCTTCACTGAGTAAATTAAAGGGTCATTAACATACTCATTAGCAAGTGCGGCACTTTGTTTGGAATTCTGAAAATGACTGGACAGTGCACAATCAAATGAGCTCGTGAGGACTTCTTGAAATTCCCTAGATCAGCATCCTTGCTTTCACAATTTTCTTTCTCTCCTGACTTCTGCCTCTGGTGTCTTACACCATGTTCCAAATATATGTCTTTTTCTCCTTTACTAATTGGAATTCTTCTCTGCCTGTCACTGGGAGGAAAGGATGTGAGAGTTTGGAACATCTGCCTTTACTGGCTAAGGAAGATGTGTGTCTGTGTGTGGGCGTATGCATTGGTGGAGAGCAAGGCAAATGGTTTGGTGAGAATGTTTTAGACCCTTAGAATTGATGAAAAGGAGAATAATTCTAATAAGGGTACAGGGTGAAGGGGCTAGTGAAGCTGATCCAAACCAGGCGGTAAAATGACTTAATAGTATTAAGAAGGAATCTACTTATCCAAGTGCAAAAATATGATCATTATAAAACTAAAATATTTTAAGTCAAAATTTTAATTAAAAATTAAAAAATATTATAGAGACACAGATGTAGAGAACAAACATGGACACCAAGGGGGGGAAGTGGGGGTGGTGGTGGGATGAACTGGGAGAGATTGGGATTGACATATATACACTAATATATGTAAAATAGATAACTAATAAGAACCTGCTGTATAAAAAATAAAATAAAATTCAAAAAAAGTATTAAAGGTGGCAGTGATCTGAGGTGCTATTTTCAGGGAGAGCCATGCATAGCCAGTGACTGTGGAGAGGTCTTTGAAGCTTCTCAGTGTAGTCAAGATTTGAGCAACATACAGGTCAATACAAACCCTAAGTATTAGTCTCAGCCCTTGTAAACAACTTGCTCTGGCTGATTCAAACCAAAATGGATTTACCAGGAAGGCTACTGGGATACTCACCAAATAAATGACAGAAATCAGGAGGACTGAGTTTAAGTGATGAAATATATGGAGAACTGACTAGGATGTTGCTCAATTTGTATGATAAAAATATTTCAAGAGATTTCTGGTTTCAGATAATGGCAGAGGACCTTATATCAGACTAACTTTCCTAGTGACAACAATTTTACATTCTTGGTAAAATACAAAAAAAAAATTACTTGAAGGCATAGTAGAGTGACTAAAAGCAGGCAGAAACTGGGGGGGCTACAATCTAAGAAAGAAGCAAACACCCTAGGTAAGACTCACAGTTCCCTGTCTTTCCCCTGAGGGCACTCCCTAGTCTGTTCAATGTATGGGAATAGAGCTCATACAGAATTACTAATGGACTGAGGAGACAGATGTTGGAGTTGAGGGCTGCTAGAATGGCTGAAAGTTAAGGGGGGATATCCAGGAAAAGAGGAAGTCATGTAAGAGGGAGCTCCCAAATCTGCAGATCTTTTTTCAAATCCTTAGCTGACTGTGAAGACATAGGGCAAGACTCCAAGGAATCCCAGAAGAAAACACTAGCAATCTTACTAAGCAGATATTACAGCAACTCCCCAGTGCTGTGGATACATGATTTAGAGTTCAAGTTCTGCCAAGGTAAAAGAGCTTGACAATACCTTAGGCTTTTTGTTAAAATGTGAGAAGGGTCAAACTCTGGGAGTAAGGACTATGTACAAGGACTAAAGACTGCTCCTTAGGATAAAGGAAAAACTGAAAAGACCTACCTTAACAAAACATAAAATTAAGCTTCCACAAGATCAGTTATCTGCCAGTAATTTAACTGCTTACTAGAACAAGAATCAATACTCTTCTAAGGAAGATAATGGTATCCAGAGCCCTATAACATATCATCCTCAATGTCCTAGATGTAATAAAAAATATATATTATTTGATATGAGAAGAAACAGGAAAATGGGACCCAAAGTCAAGAGAAAAAACAGTAAATAGAAACAGACCTAGAGATGATCCAGATGTCAGTTTTAGCAAAAACTTTAAAATAATTGTGATGAATACGTTGAGTCTGTAGGAAAAGATGACATAGTGGGTGAGGTGAAGAGGAATTTCAAAAGATACATGAAAACTGTAAAACAGAATCAATGGAAATGCTAACACTAAAAAATAAAATATCCAAAATAAAAATTCTGTTGGATGAGATTAATGCAGATTTGACAGAATAGAAAAGAGGTTGAGTGGATTTCAAGACAAGTCAATAGAAATTATCTGAAGTGAAACAGAGAGAGAAAAAAGGTGAAAAGAATAGAGTCTTAACAACCTTTGAAAGAAATATTAAGGAGCTTAGAATACATGTGTTTGGAGTCCCAGAAAAAAAAAGAAAAAAAGAAAGAAAAAGGAACAAGAGCATGGGGTAGGAAAAATAACTAAACAAATACTGACTAAAAATTTCCCAATTTGATCAAAACCAGCAATTTATAGAAAAAAAGAGCTCAAAGCCCAAGGAAGATAAATACAAAGAAAATCACACATGATCAAAATGATGATAGCAATGGATAAGAAATAAGTCTTAAAGGCATCCAGATAAAAAGTCTAAGAGAGCAGCATACAGGGGAAAGATGATAAGAATAACAGCTGACTCCTCATAAAAACATTCCAGAAGAGAATGGAATGACATATTTAAAATCTGAAAAAAATAATCAGTCAACTTAGAATTCCATATCCAGTGTAAAAATCTTTCAAAAATGAAGGCAAAATTTTAAAAAAACAAAAATGAAGGCAAGAATAAAGATATTATCAGAGAAGTGAAGGCTGAGAGACCTGCACTGTAAGAAATGCTAATGGACATTTTTGAAGAAAAGGGAAAATGATGCCAGATGGAAATTTGAATCCAGGGAAGAAAATGAAGAGTAATAAAAATGTAAATATATGGGAAAAGAAAGATTAAAAATTACTTAAATGACAATTCTCTAGAATGAAAATAATAACAATGTATTGTGTAGAAGGGAAATATATGACAATGATAGTACAAAGAGTGGGGGATGAAATGGAATTTCACTGTTGTACTGTTTTACTTCACACTTCTTGTGTGTGAAGTAGCATAATATTAATTCAAGGTACATTGTGCTAAATAAAATATGTATATTGTAATCCTAAGAGAACCACCAAAAAATAATGCAAAGAGGTATGGCTTAAAGGCCAATGGAGGAGATAGACTGGAATACTTAAAAAAAAAATTGATTAACCCAAGAGATAGTAGGAAAAGGAAGAACAGAGGAACAAAAAACATAGGGGACATATAGCAAAAAATAGTAAGATGATAGAACTAAATCCACCATATCAATAAAGTTTTAAAATGTACATGGAGACTAATACTAAACACTCCAGTTAAAAGATAAAGATCAGAGGGATAAAAGAGTAAGACCCAACTATATGTTTTGTATGAGAAACTTACTTTCAATCTAAAGACTTAGACACATGGAAGGATGGAAAAATATATAACTTGTAAACACTTAGCATAAGAAGACTGAAATGGCTATATTAATATCAGACAAGTTAAAAAGTATCACAGAGTTAAGAGGGTTATTTTATAAGAATAAATGGGCCAATTCATCAGGAAGGTATAACAAGCCTAAATGTGTGTACGTCTACTAACAAGCTGCAAATATATGAAGACAAAATGTTTGGAAATAAAGGAAGAAAAAGAAAAATCTATAACCATTGTTGGATATTTTAATACCATGTCACTGTCATTCACAGAACCAGTAAATAAAACATCAGTTAGTATGTAGAAAATTTGAACAACACTATGAACCAACTTGACCTAACTGACAATTATAGAACAATATACCCAACATCTGTAGAATGTACAATCACATTCTTTTCCAATGCATATGGAATGTGCACTGTGCTAGAACATATACGGGACCATAAAACTAGTCTTGATGAAATTCATCAGGAATTTCAAAAGATTGAAATGATACAGAGTATGTTCTCTGATCACAATGAAACTAAATTAGAAATCAATAAGATATTTGGGAAATCCCCAAATATTTGGAAATTAAACAGTACACTTCTAAGTTACCATAGGTCATGGAAGTAATCATAAGGGAAATGAGAAAGTACTTTGAACTAAATGATACTGAAAACACAACATGTAAGAATTTGGGATAAAAATAAAGCATTATAGCTTTATATCAGCTTGAAGTGCTGATATTAAGAAAAAACGTTTAAAATCAGTGATCTGGCTTCCACCTTAAGAAGCTAGAAAAAGAAAGAAATAAATTAAGCCTAAAGTTAATAGTGAAGAGGAAATAATAAAGATAACTGTAGAAATCAACAAAGTAAAAAATAAGTCAGAGAAAATGGAGGTGATAGAGAGTCCAGTGAACTTGAAGACAGATGAGTGGAAATTCTATAATCTGAAGTAGAGAGTGAAAATGATTGAATAAAAAAGAGAATAGAGGATCAGGGAGCTGTGGGACAACATCAAAAGATCTAATGTCTTTGGAATTGGAGTCCCAGAAGGAGAAGAGAGAGAACATAGGGCAGAAAAGAAAATATTTGAAGATATAATGGCTGATTAATAAACCTGACAATATTAAAAAAAAAACAACCTATGCCCAAGTGCCCAGGCCACACCCCATATCCATATCATCAGAATCTCTAAGATGGGACTCAGGCATCAGTATTTTTTAAAGCTTCCCAGTTGCAGCTGAGGTTGACAACTACTGACCTAAAAAGGACTGGGGCTTAAGCAAGATACAGAAGAGATTATATGGTTCTTCTGTGCTTATTTGCTTATAAATGTCTGTTCAATAAATGTCTCCATGAGTGGAAGAGAAAAAAAACAGTCATGTAGATAGCACCTAAACAAACAAACAAAAAAGATATAATGGCTGAAAATTGCCATTATGTGAAGACATAAATGGACAGATTCAAGATTAGTGACTCTAAGGATAAATATAAAGAAAATTACATCTAGGCAAATCATAGTCAAAGTGCTAAAAACCAAACATAAGGAGAAAAGCTTGATAGCAGCCAGAGAAAAGTGATACATGTATGGTGCCAATGACTCAAATTTCCACTGACTTCTCATCAGTAATCATAGAGGCCAGAATACAGTGGAAAAACATCTACAATGTGCTAATTTGAAAAAAAAAGGTCAATCTAGCATTATATCTCCCGTGAAAATATTCTTTAAGAATGAGATGAAATAATGACATTTTCAGATAAAAGAAATGAGAGAATTTGTTGCCAGCAAACCTGTACTACAAGAAATGCTAAGGGTAGTTCTTTAGGTTGCAGAGAAATGCATCAGGTAGAAATTCTGATCTTTAGGAAGGAATGGAAAGCACCAGAAATGGTAAATAAATGTGTAAATATAAAAGTCTCACAAATACAAATAGTTATAAAGTATCTCACAAAGAAAACTCCCAGCCCAGATGGCTTCATTGGTGAACTCTATCAAGTACTTAAGGAAGAAATATACTAATATTAAATAAACTTTTTAAGAAGACAGAGGAGGAAGGAATACTTTTGTTCGTATCAAAACCAGAGAAGGACATTAAAAGAAAATAAATTACCAGTATCCCTCATGAATATAGATTTTAAAATCCTGAGCAAAATATTAGCAAATTTGGTCTGGCAATATAGACAGTGAATAATATATTATGACTAAAAGAGACTTATTCCAAGAATGCAAGATTGCCATAACATTTGAAAATCAGTTAAATTCATCACCTAAACAGATTAAGGGAGAGAAACTCTATGAATAGATGCAGAAAAAGTCAGAGCTGCCAGCCCAGCAGGAGGTTGATGCCACCTACAAGAGTGGAAAATTGTGGTCCCTTGACTGATTTCCAGATTTCTATCAGTTCTTAGACCCAGAGCTCATTGAAGGGAATTATGGCTTCCAGGGAGCACAGTAAGGATCCTACTTAACTAGAAATTGCAACTACCACTTGGCAACTTTTAGGTCCTTATGCCAGTGAAACCAATAGAAAAAGAAAGGAGTTACTGGGTGGGGGAATAATTGACTCTGATTACCATGAGGAGCTAGGTTTGATGCTACATAATGGGCACAAGGAAGACAATGTCTGGAACCTAGGAGATTCACTGGGAGCTTATTTTGGTGCATGGGCAACTCTAGCAACAATGGCTCTACAAGGTCTAGGCAACTAAGGAGTTAGACTTTTTGGGTATGAAGGTGTAGGTCACTCCAGCAGGGAAGGAATGCAGACTAGTCAAAATGGATGCTGAATGAGTGTGATGGTGAATGTCAGTTATAACAACTCTAGGACCAGCTGCAGTAGTACCGATGTACCAAGTTTGGCTTACTAACCTCCTTTAGTTCTTTTTGGAATATTGCAATTTGCCATTACCTTGCAGAACTGGATTTTCTCTCTCACCTCTTGGGGAAGAATTGAAAGTGTACTGATCTGATATAAGATCCATGTATTATAAATGGGTATGAGCAGATCTGAAAGGCACAGTGGATAATTGTACTGGACCCCATTTGTGTGCCACCCCAGGTCTATGTGGCCACACCTTCCCTCTGCCTGGGCCTTGGTCACTTGCCTTGCTCTTCAGCTGAGCAGCCCTAGCGAGAGCTCACACTATTGTGCCACTGCAAGAAAACCAGATCTCCAGCACTGCCATTGCTACCATTGCAGATGAAGGGTCCTTGAACAAGAAGAGACTGTCTGCTCTGTCCTGGACCCCCAGAAGCTCTGGCTCCTCTAGAGGTTGCCCAGGAGACCAGGTTACACGTTCCAGAAAAGCAAGGGTGTAAATGCTTCATAGAGCTGATTTTGACTAATGGGAGATGGGAGCTGGGAAGGGATCAACAGATAAATTCTTCTCCATTCCTCCTCACAAATAAACTCTGTAAGAGGTGCAGCAGATGAACCATTAAGATCTGAAGATCTGCAAGACTCAACAGTCAGTTGCATTTGTTACGAAACTGTGGCTTGCTTCTTAAATATCCCCTCTATTTGCTGTCCCTTCTTTCCTGCCTCAGTCTCCTTTTCCCTGGTATTGCACTCTGAAACTAAATGTCAGTAGGTAAGCTTCTCCCCCAGGCAGGCTCTCTTTTCCAGGGAACGTGGGTTAAGGCAGGTAGTGATAATGTTGTTAATGAGGATATTGATGTGGTTGTGATGAGACTGGTGAAAGTGGTGATGGGGTCATGGAGAATGATGGTGCTGTGGGTGACGATGGTATGGGTGAGAACTTACAAATGTATTGTGAGGAAGTTGAAAGCCTGGGAAGTCAAGGGTTATGGTAGATTGTATAACTGTTCAACTCATACTTGGTATCTTTTTATTTTGTACTCTTCCCTGGGGAAGGATTACATATCCCCATCCGTTTGAGCTTAAGCATGGCCATGTGACTTGCTTTAGCCAATAAAGAAGCTGTAAAAGCCAGCGTGTGCTTCTGCCAAGTTCACTTTCCTTCTGTCATGATGGTCAGTGATCTCCAGTAGGCTGCTCCTTCAATACGGTTCTTGGAGCAGAGCCATAACTGATCTGTGACAGACAAGCAGCATGAGTGGGATATAATCTTTTGTAATTGAGAGTCAATGAGATTTTAAAGAGTTTGTTACCATAGCGTAATCTAGGATACCCTGACTTATATGTGAGAAAGGAAGTCTGTCCAAGGAATGTGCCTTTGGGATATTAGTGGTAAATAGGAAAAAGTACTGCCTTAAAAAGTTATGTTCTAAAACTCTGGGGCCAGATGGCTTCACAGGTGAATTCTATCAAATATTTAGAGAAGACTTAACACCCCTCCTTCTCAAACTCTTCCAAAAAATTGCAGAGGAAGGAACACTCCCAAACTCATTCTATGAGGCCACCATCACCCTGATACCAAAACCAGACAAAGATACTACAAAAAAAGAAAATTACAAACCAATGTCACTGATGAATATAGATGCAAAAATCCTCAACAAAATACAAGCAAACGGAATCCAACAACACATTAAAAGGGTCATACACCATGATCAAGTGGGATTTATCCCAGGGGTGCAAGGATTCTTCATTATACACAAATCAATCAATGTGATACATCATATTAACAAATTGAAGAATAAAAACCATATAATCATCTCATCTCAATAGATGCAGAAAAAGCTTTTGACAAAATTCAACACCCATTTATGATATAAATGCTCCAGAAAGTGGGCATAGAGGGAACCTACCTCAACATAATAAAGGCCATATATGACAAGCCCACAGCAAACATCATTCTCAATGGTGAAAAACTGAAAGCATTTCCTGTAAGATCAGGAACAAGACAAGGATGTCCACTCTCACCACTATTCAACATAGCTTTAGGAGTCCTAGCCCTGGCAGTCAGAGAAGAAAAAGAAATAAAAGGAATACAAATTGGAAAAGAAGAAGTAAAATTGTCACTGTTTGCAGATGACATGATACTATATATAGAGAATCCTAAAGATGCCACCAGAAAACTACTAGAGCTAATCAATGAATTTGGTAAAGTAGCAGGATACAAAATTAATGCACAGAAATCTCTGGCATTCCTATACACTAATGATGAAAAATATGAAAGGGAAATTAAGGAAACACTCCCATTTACCACTGCAACAAAAAGAATGAAATAACTAGGAATAAACCTCCTAGGGAGATAAAAGACCTGTATGCAGAAAACTATAAGACACTGATGAAAGAAATCAAAGATGACACAAACAGGTGGAGAGATATAACATGTTCTTGGATTGAAAGAATCAATATTGTGAAAATGACTATACTACCCACAGCAATCTACAGATTCAATGCAATCCCTCTCAAATTACCAATGGCATTTTTTACAGAACTAGAACAAAAAATCTTAAAATTTGTATGGAGACACAAAAGACCCTGAATAGCCAAAGCAGTCTTGAGGGAAAAAAAGCATAGCTGGAGGAATCAGACTCCCTGACTTCAGACTATACTATAAAGCTACAGTAATCAAGACTATATGGTACTGGCACAAAAACAGAAACATAGATCAATGGAACAAGATAGAAAGCCCAGAGATAAACCCAGGCACCTATGGTCAACTAATCTATGACAAAGGAGGCAAGGGTATACAATGGAGAAAAGACAGTCTCTTCAATAAGTGGTGCTGGGAAAACTGGACAGCTACATGTAAAAGAATGAAATTAGAACACTCCCTAACACCATACACAAAAATAAACTCAAAATGGATTTAGAGACCTAAATATTAAGACTGTACACTATAAAACTCTTAGAGGAAGACATAGGAAGAGAACTATTTGACATAAATCACAGCAAGATCTTTTTTGATCCACCTCTTAGAGTAATGGAAATAAAAACAAAAATAAACAAATGGGACCTAATGAAACTTAAAAGCTTTTGCAAAGCAAAGGAAACTACAAACAAGACAAAAAGACAACCCTCAGAATGGGAGAAAATATTTGCAAATGACTCAACGGACAAAGGATTAATCTCCAAAATATATAAACAGCCCATGCAGATCAATATTAAAAAACAAACAGCCCAATCCAAAAATAGGCAGAAGACCTAAGAAGACATTTCTCCAAAGAAGACATACAGATGGCCAAGAAGCACATGAAAAGCTGCTCAACGTCACTAATTATTAGAGAAATGCAAATCAAAACTACAATGAGGTATCACTTCACACCAGTTAGAATGGGCATCATCAGAAAATCTACAAACAACAAATGCTGGAGAGGGTGTGGAGAAAAGGGAAGCCTCTTGCACTGTTGGTGGGAATGTAAATTGATACAGCCACTATGGAGAACAGTATGAAGGTTCCTTAAAAAACTAAAAATAGAATTATCATATGACCCAGCAATCCCACTACTGGGTATATACCCAGAGAAAGCCATAATTCAAAAAGACACATGCACCCCAGTGTTCATTGCAGCACTATTTACAATAGCCAGGTCATGGAAGCAACCTAAGTGCCCCTCGACAGACGAATGGATAAAGAAGATGTGGTACATATATACAATTGAATATTACTCAGCCATAAAAAGGAACGAAATTGGGTCATTTGTAGAGACGTGGATGGATCTAGAGACTGTTATACAGAGTGAACTAAGTCAGAAAGAGAAAAACAAATATCATATATTAACACATATATGTGGAACCTAGGAAGATGGTACCGATGAACTGGCCTCCAGGACAGAAGTTGAGACACAGATGTAGAGAACAACGTATGGACACCAAGGGGGAAAAGTGGAGGGGGTGGTGGTGGTGGTGGGATGAATTGGGAGATTGGGATTGACATGTATACACTAATATGTATAAAATGGATAACTAATAAGAACCTGCTGTATAGAAAAATAAATAAATTTCAAAAATTCAAAAAAAAGTTATGTTCTCTCTTGGAACAACCTTCTGGATAGAAGTTTTGGGAAAATCATAACCCCATTTGAAACTGGCCAAAAGCAAAATGAAGAAAACCATCTTCACGGGCTGAGGCAGCTGCTAGTTCATCCCATCCTTGCACGTCTGTATTAGTGGGGTTCTTCATGAGCTTAGGAGTTCTGCAGAGTTCTCATGAAGTGAATTTGTGTGCTTGCAGGCTGCGATGGAGCTGGGAGAGGAAGATAGGGTTGTCAGGCGGCGGAGTGTGGCAGAGAGTCTTCCAATATCCTTGAATGCTGCTGGGCTGATGCAGTCAGTCCTGTGCAGAGGGCACAGATCTTTACTTTCCCCACCAGCCCATGGGGGTGTTCCTGCTAATGAGGCATTCAGGCTGATTCTCATTAATGCTCTTTATTTACAGGCAAATGAATCAATTATGGAAAGCATGGTTTTCTCAGTCATTTTTGTCTCCATTTTCCATCTGCTGGTGTTCTTGGCCAGGAGTGCAAGCCCTGTCCTTCTTGGGGTGGTTTGTTTGGAGTTAGAGGATAAGGAGGGGCCTGTGTGTGTTGGTGGGGAGTGGAAGGCGAAGGGATAGAAGATGGCTTCATTAGGAACAGCCAGCGGATACAGACTTGGAGTGGAATAATCTAATTGATTTTGCATTCTCCTCCTTGTCCCTGCCTCACCCAGAATATGCAAATTCTGATTAAAACCTTGCTCCAGAGGACTGTCTCCCTAGCTAACAGGAGTAAGCACAAGTTATGCCATCTTTCAGAACATGGGCTGCTTAAAGGTGCATGCTCCGTGCTCCTTGCCCTACATTTTCTTAGTCTTTGTAAAGGGGGTAGTGGGGGGAGGTGCAGTGAAAGCACGAAGGAAAAGTGGCAAGTATGTGATAGTCATGCAGTCAACAGCCATGAATGGGCACCTACTGTGTTTTACTCTCTTAGGTAATGGAAACCCCTAGAAAAAAAGGCAGTCACGATCCTATTCCTTCACAATGCTCACATTCTGGCAAGGAAGACAAGGGTTTGAACAATTAAAGATGCAATAGGTGCATCTAAGGCACTTTAGTTGGGAACCTAACGTTGCCTGAATGGTCAAGGGGGAAATGATGTTTAAGAATAGACCTGAGAATGGGTAGCAATGAGCGTTAGGGAGTGCATTTATGCAAAATACGTTCTTGTGCAGTTGTGTGGGTGCACACATACACAGGTGCACACACAAAGTAAAACCATGGATAACGAGGTAAATGAATTAGCACACAGAGCAAATTTTCCAGCTTGCCACGTTTATAATCCATTGAGCACCCAGATTATTTTATTGCCAACAAATTAGATGTAGATTTTCTTTTTTCAAAATTAATTTTATGTTCCCTGCCCTCTTAAGCAGGCTAAGAGTTACTTTCTTCATATTTCAGGGCCTCCACTCTGAATATCATGACTATTCAATGCTCCGAGAGAGTGCTTCCTCAGGATTTATTTAGGGGTATATAATAATTTTATACCACTGAGATGGCTTCAGACTGCTTTGCTTTTTGAGTTCCTATGTCTGCTTTTTATAGTTTGCTGTCTCTTTCTTTGCTATTGGGCTGTCAACTGTCACTTCCTGCAGCTGTCAGAAAGCCTGGCTTTGGCAGGGCTCACCACTACCAGCATCTGCCCTGCCCCCAAAACATACACTCACTGATTCCATTCTGATCAGGTATTGCTTGGGAGTCCAGACTTGGCTTATCTAAGCTGTGAAGTGGTGGTCCTTAAAGTGAGGCCCCTGGGCCGGCAGCATCAGCTTCACCTGGGAACTTGTTAGAAATGCAAATTCTTGGGCCCCATCCAAGACCAGATGAATCAGAAACTCTGGAGGTGGGGCCAGTGGTCTGTATTTAACAAGCTGTCCTGGTGATTCAGAGGTCGCTCACTGACGCAGTGCTGTAAGAAAGGATAAATAGAGTCCAAGTGAGGGCTGAGTTGCTCTCCCATGTGTGAAGTGCATGCTCATTACAGCATCAACTGTGATCTATGTTCCGTCCAATCAAGGGACTTGCATTTCTTCCTGGTTCTTGGCTACTGTTCGGTGTGATTGGATTGTTACAGGGTGGCTGATCCCTGGGAAAGGGTGTGTGTGCATGTGCTCATGAGCGTAAATGCATACACCCCGAGAGAGAGAGAGAGAGAGAGAGAGAGAGAGAGAGACAGAAAGCCAGAAAAATCCGGGGCCCAGAGTGAGCAGTGTCTTGGGCTCCAATCCCCTGCTCTTAGCTGCTAGAGTTTCCTACATGTCCTGCTTTCAGAGCTCTGGCCTGATCCCTGCAGCTTGGGGTCCCGATGCTCCTTAGATAACAGAAGTGTCGCCTGATTCCCCCTCTCACCACCCCTGAGTGGCTGCCTGGGGCCCAGACTGAGTGTCAGGAACACTCTGAGAGGCATCAGCTGGCGGAGACACTGCCAGAGACTCTCCAAACATACATCTTGGAAGGACAGCTGGGATATGTGTGGGAGCCTCGGAGATGCATGGATTTGGGTTTGTAAACATGAGCCTGTTAAATTCAGGGTGGGCCATGGGCCTAGGAGAGCGCCGTAGCATCTTTTGGCAAATGCTGAACATTCTGAGTGGTTTTAAAGGTATTGGTTTTTAAGGTATTACTCATACTTTATCTATATAAGGAGATATAGGAGGCCTGTTTTAGCGTAGCTCATTATCAGGGAGAGGAGAGAGGAGGGGTTGGCACTGGTTGAACACCCACCACGCTCTGTGTGCCAGGGATTCTCCATGAACTGTCTGATTTTGTCTTTACCCCCTTGGTGAAGGGCTGGGCTTGTCAGCTCTGCTCTATAGACTAGGACGTCGACTGAGAGCAAACGTCTGGGCCCGGGGTGTCCCAGTGAGTTCGACCTGAGCTGATGTGGAGGACGTGTTTTGTGAGCAGCCAAGACTTTGGAGGGTGGCTGACATGATGGTGATGAGAACGTTTGCCCACAGTGGGAGCACACGGTCACGGTCAACTGTCATAGGGAGCTGACATTCCCTTATGACCGGCCAGCTCAGTTTGCCTAAATCAGAGTTTGTCAGAGAGAGAGAGAGAGGGAGGGAGGGAGAGAGAGAGGGAGGGAGATCTGCCAGACATGAATCCCATGAGGTGCTCCTCAACCTCAAGGCCCCACTGACCAAATCTGTTTGGGAATTGTTGTAAAACTACATTCTACTCTTGGAGATTATGAATCATGGTACAAATTGTATCAGGCAGAGTCCAACAAGAGAAACAGGGCCAGTGGGGTAGATAGAAAAATCGATAGGGATTTATTGCAAAAAGTTGTTTTATGCAGCTGTCGGGGCTGACCAGACAGATCTGGAGTCTGAAGGGCAGGCTGTCAGGAAGGGCAGGCTGAGGGTCCTGCGCACGGGGTGAAGCTTCAGGCCATAAGCGGTGTTTCTTCCACAGGGTAGCCTCAGCTCTGCTCTTAAGGCCTTTGGACCGATTGAATCAGGCCAACCTAGATTATCTAGGATTATCTGTGTTACTTAGAGGTAATTGATTATGGATTTTAATCACATCTATAAAGTGACACTTTAGATGTAAAGTAACACAGTGACACTTAGATTAGTGCTTGACTGAATAAGTGAGGATTTAGTCTAGACAGGTTGACTTAAAACTGACACTGAGAAGTCCTGTACCTAAGACGCCTTAGTTTATTTGAGCCCCTTGTTTCCCAAAGTTACAGGGACAAGAACCGCCTCTCATCCCCATCCCCCTCACAATAGCCATTTACACTCAGTGTACCCCACTGGACACTTTGGAAATCACTGGCCCAGCTCTCTGGTCTGACCTAAGAGGTGCTGGGCAGTGAAAGCCCAGAGCACGAGTATATCTGGCTCCTGTTCAAGGTCTCTCAACAGTGGTGCTGTTTACATTTGGGGCCAGATAATCCTTTGTTGCTGGGGGTGAGGGCTGTCCTGTTTACTGTAGGATGTTTAGCAGCATCCATGGCTTCTATTCACTCACTGTCAGTTGCATACCACTTCCCCCCAGCAGTGACAACCCAAAATATCTTCAGACATTGCCAGATGTCCCCATTGAAAACCACTGGCGTAGAAGAAGAAATTATAGGACAGCACGGGGGCTTTGCAGGCCCAGCAGCCTGGGTTTGAATCCTGCCTCTGTCCGTGTTATTTTTACTTACATTCCGTCACATCCCAAAAGGATCTGAGTGACTAAATCTGTCATTTGGGGGAATAGATACATAGTCCTAGGGAAGTTATTTTAACTTTTGTGAGCCTCAGATTCACCTCTGCAAAGTGGGGATCATGATAGGACTTGCCTTGTTGGGTTATTAAGGGGATTCACTGGCGTGGAACAAGCAGGGTGCCTGGATCTTGGTAGTTATTCCAAGAATGTTAGTTCCTTACCCTCCCAAGAGGGAAACTGAGTCTCACAATTAGACTTGCAGAGGCATCCTAGAGTCGGGGAGCTGGAAGGATCTTGGCTTCCCCAGGTCCATTTTCTGGATGAAAAGACCAGCCTAGCACCTGTTTGAGATCCCAGAGCTCCAGGCCAGGGAGAGTCCTCAACCGTGAAGTGTGTAGCTTCCCTGGGTGGGAACAGCCCACTGCTGAGTCTAGAGAGAAGTGCTTAGGGCTCGAGGGGCTCTAAGGCCCCTCTGAGGGCTCAGGACACACCCAGCTCCTCTCTAGGCCTCTTCCTCAGGCTGCTCAAGTCAAGTCATCCCGTCACACAGGTCATGGTGTGGAAGCTGGAGCGCCATGGCCGATTTATGAACGGGGCACCCCTGCGCAGCCCAGGTCATGCCTTGCCAGGAGTTTTATTAATGGCCTTCCATCTAGCACTTCAGGTTTGCGAGCTCTGTCTGTTCCCTGGATCACAGTCAGACGTGGGGAGGCACACCACACCAGCAAAACCTTTCTCTTCACTTGGCGGCGGGGGGCTTGGCACAGGAGGGTAATCTAGATATTTTCGTACGAGCTCCATTGGGATCAGAACCCACAGCCCTCCTTCCTCCTATCTTGGCTGTCTCTCAGCCCATTGGGATGTCTCCCCTGGTAGCCTCAGCTCCCCTGGTCAGGATGGGGACCACTACCTCAGGCCTCAAGGGGAAGCTGAGAATACCAGCCTTGGGTCAGAAGCTCTTGGCCCTGGCCCTGGGCATTGCCGTCTACCAGAGGGATGACACTGGGGAGCCACTGCACCTCTTAGAACCTCAGTTTCCTCCTCTGTAAAATGCGGACAATAATTGCCACCCCACAGGATGGTTGTGAGTATTCATTGAGTCCTGTTCCGATGGGCTTAGTAGGGGCTTCCTCTTTCCTTCCCCCCTGCCCAGCAGAGGGCCTGCATTGGGCTACGCCCTCCTCATTGTGTGGAGGCATGAATCACCGGGGGGCATAGTCCCCAAGTGTGCAAGCTAGGACACAGCCACCCCGTGGCAGCGTCAGAGGGGCTCCTGCCCCATCCTTTTGAAGGACATCGTCTTCCAAGCCAGGGAGAGCTTGAGGAGGGACCCCATAAACTGCTCAGACCTTGGGAAACATCCATGTCTGAGACCAGGATAGGGGTGGAGGAAGGGCATTTTCTAGGCTGTCAACAATTCATCAATAGAGGAGTGAATCAAGCTGCCTCCTCCCAACACTGATGGAATGTCCCCGAAGCACCTCCTGAGGGCTTGTTAAAAATACAGATTCTGGGGCCCCGCCCCAGACTCCAGGGTGGAACCACTGGCTGTCAGTGATGAGGGAGAGGCCCTGAGGGATGAAGAGCCTCTTCCTCCAAGGTGTGGTGCCTGGGAGGTCTTCTTGCTTCACTCTCCAGAGTCCTGCTGGGATGCCGGATACCTGCACCAGGAGTTCTGGGTGTCCACTTCTAGCATTTTTTATTTAGGAGGTTGGCCTAGAAGACCCACGAGGCCCCTTTCAGCTTTGTCACTGTGCTCAAAGGAGGGAGTTCCAGAGAGGGGAGGAGCAGCGGCCCGTCTCTGTCCTGGGGTTGGCTGAGCTCCTGGGGGTGCAGATACGCTGATCCACTGATCCTAGAGGCAGGATGGATCCCCAGAGCGGCTGTTCCCGCGGCCACAGTTAGCCCTGCGTTTTAGGATGTGCCTGGTGGGCTTGAGCTGAGAGGGGGTCCTAGCTACCTCCTTGCCAAATTCCTTAACCCCTATCCCCCTCCAAAATGCACACTCTTGGAAACCGTTGTGAGCTGCAAAGCAGTTAGCAGCCCGTGATATGCTGGGCTGTATGTGAGGTGGACTTGCTGGGGATCCCTTTTCTACCCTGTGCATTGCAGACCCCACCTGCCTCTCCTGGGCCACTTCTTTATCAGGCAAACATTGGCTAAGAACACACTGTGGGGACATAAGAGTCACAGTCTCTGAGCCTCAAGAAGCAATAGGCTGGCAGGGAAGACAGATTGATAATCTAAGAAGAGCTTTGCAATGTCATAGGCTGTCTGATGGACAGATACGTGCCCAGGGCTCCAGATGGCCTCCCTGGAGATGCAGCTGGAGCGGTCAGCAGGGCCAGTTCTGGCTTCTCTGCAAGCAGATGGGCTTAACTTCGAGGTCAGTGCCACCCCCCCACTCCCCATTCCCCTGTCCAGCTGACCCTGGTCTGGTGGAGACCCTCCAACCCCAGCCATTTCCAGGTTCTGATTTGGGGTGTGGAGCCCAGGATCCGCTCTCGGTTCCTGAGCTGCCCTGCTGGCTGCCCTGCCTCTCAAGCCCTGAGCAGGCAGCTGCTGCGTTAGCTGGAAAGGTGCTCTGCTCTGGCAAAGATGAGTGCTCTCACCTCCTGCCTCCCTCCTCACACAACCCGGCCTCTGAGGGACCCCTGGGGAAATGAGCACAGAGGAGCCTGGCAGTTTAAAAGCCCTATAATTGCACTGCTGGTTTCTAGCACCGCTCTGGGTTTCCTAAGTTAAGGAAAGTTTACAAGGCCCCGGAAACAGCTCCGATGCCAGCAGGCTCTGGAGATGCAGGCTAGGGCAGCAGAGGGAGGAGAATGTTTCTTGAAGGATCCCTGAGATTCTCCCATCCCTATGAGCCCCTGGAGCCTGGAAGGGAGGCCTCTGGGATACAGGGAGAGAAAGTTCCAGGGATGGGAAGTTTAAGGAGAACCTGGCAAAAGATTTTCTGGGACTCTGAGTTTTCTTAGTGCATTTAAAAATAGTTATTGAGTCCCTGCTCTAGGTGCCCGTTCTAGGCACTGAGATCCATCAGTGAGCAAAACAGATCAAGTCCTTCCTTGCCCTTAAAGAGCTCACACTCTACTTGGGAGATACAAAAGAAGCATGTGTGCAAATACAGATGTGGAATAATGTCAGGGAATGAGACCTGGGAGAAGAAAAATAAAGCAAAGTCATGTGATAGAAAGGTTGGGGAAGACGATTTTAGACAGGGTAACCCAAGAAGACCTCTAAGGAGGTGACCTTTGCCCTGAGACTGGAGGGAGTGTAGGAGGTGAGTGAGGGAGGGGGTGGGAATGGGGTGAGGGGCAGAGGCCCCGGCTGGGAGTGTGCATGGTCTGTTCAAGGAACAGCATGGGATGCAGTGAGGCTGGGGAGAGGGTGGGAAATGGGACCAGCGAGGGAGCTACTGCCAGATCCTAGAGGGACTCGTGGAAGAGACTCTGGGTTCAGATGGAGGGATGTTGGTGGGTGTCGTGAAGGCAGTGGGAGCACCCAAGCATGGCTTCTGTTTCTATATGAAGCATGAGGTGAGAGTGAGGGGGGGACTGGGGAGCAGGGGGTGGAGGAGGGATATGGAGAGAAGAGGAGGTATTCAATCATCATCTCAGAGAATGAGAAAGAAATTTCTAGAAAAACCTGCTGGGATTGCTGGACAGCACTCAGGGTGCTTGGCAGTTTGTGGTCTTGAATTTAACAACTCTGTGTGTGGTTTGCTCTGTTGAGTGGCTAAAATGGGCTCGCAGAGGGCTAGCCAGTAAGGAGGGAATAAAATAGACACATTCCTGCCCTCAGACAGTTTCACCTCTGCAGGGGAATTAAGTCAGTGTTACAGACAACTGCAAATCAGAACAGTATGAAGCTGTGCACCTCTCAGAAAGGTGTGAGAGGCTCTGGAAGGAGCTTGATGGAAGAGAAAGACTTTGGGGCCAGATAGCCGTAGGCTGGAACCCCAGCTTTCCCACTCCTGAGCTGGATACTCTAAGGCAAGTCACAAAAGCTCTCTGAATCTCAGATTTTCCAAATTATAAAATGGGGATAATCCTACTAATTTAATAAGGCTGGGGTGGTGATTAACTAAGGAAATATCAATAGATCTTGTGTGGAGTAGGAATTTAATGAATGGCAGCCATTGCTGTTTATTAGAACAGGGTCAGCAAATTATGACGCGTGGGCCAGTCCCATCCACCGACTGTTTTTGTACAGCCCACGAGCTAAGAATGATTTGCACATTTTAAACGGTTGGGGAAAAAAAAATCAAAAGAGGAATAATATTTCATGACACGTGAAAGTGATATGAAATTCAAATCTCGGTGTCCATAAATAAAGTTTTATTGGAACACAGCCATGCTCATTTGTTTACGTATTGCCTATGCTACTTTTGCTCCACAACTGCAGAGTTGAGAAGTTGGTTGTGACAGAGACCATATAGCCTAGAAAGCCTAAAATATTTACTCTGTGGACCTTTACAGAAAAAGTTTGCCACCTTCCGAGTTAGAGGAAGGAAGGAGAGATTGACCTGGGTACTCCGAAAGATGGCTTCTGTTGCGAACCAGTTTCTGTCTTTCTAGCAGAAGCAGGACAGGTAGGAGGCTGGGCTCCATAAGAGTCCTGTCCAAACTAGAGCTGCATGTTTTGGGGGTGGGGGAGTGTGTTCCTGGGCTTGGGCCCCTAAGCTTGTCTCCTGGCAAGCCAGATGCAGTGCCCTCTTTTCAAGACCCAAAAGGAAGATAGAAAGAGCCAAAGAAACTCGTGCCTTCTTCCTTTCTTACAGGAAGAAGGCACGAGTCTGTGTGGATTGGGTCTGCAGGGGCGAGCGCAGCAGGGCCTTGGCTGTGCAGCAACCTTCCATTTTTCTCTTGCTAACAATTACAGCAGCTGATCCAACCTTTCTCACTGTCCTTAAGCCTCTGAGGCCACCCCTGTGCTCCACTCGGCAGAGGACCCCAACCCCAAGGTCGAGGAGACCTTGACCTGTGAAGTCCCTCTACATTCCTCCTCCCCACCTCAACTTCTCTGAATTCCCAGGGTTTCTTCCTGCTGCCCCCAAGGAAGAAGCGTCCCTATCCCTGTTCAGGCTAAGCCTTCCACCCACGCTTTGATCTCACCCCTCCTTGGCTCCCCTGGGCTCTTGCTCTGTTATACATCTTTCTTGCATTCTTAGTCTTGGGTCCACTGACACTTTTCCTTTCCTCCTCTTTTTGGGAAGGTGACTAATATTTAATGAGTTCCTATTATGTGCCAGCACTCTGCTAGGTGATTGTAGATGCTGTTTCATTTGATTCTGACAAAAGGCCTGAGGTAGTATGTTAGTCAGGGCTTCTAGTTGCCTGTGAAAGAAACCCAACTCAAACTAGCTTAGAGGAAATTTATTGGTTCATGTCATGGGAAGTTCAAGGACAAATTTTAGACATGATTAGATCCAGGTCCTCAATAATGTCCTAAAGAATCTCTTTCTGTATTTCTCAGTTCTGATTTCTTCTGTACTGGTTTCATTCTCAGACAGACATGCCTCATGTGGTGGCGAAGGTGGCCACCAGCAGCTTCTAGACTTTTACTCTACCTTTGTAGCAATTCCCAAGGAAAGAGAGCTTCAGCAAAAATCCCAGGGCTCACTATCATTGGCTTGGCCTGGGTCACAGAGCCTTTCCTGAACCAGTCACTGTGGCCAAGCGATTGCTGTCCTCTCACTGGTCAACCCAGGGCTATCTGCCCACTTGTGGTGGGGGCATCAGCCCCATCTAAACCACATGGTAAGAAAGATGTGGTTTCGCCAAAGGAAAATCATGGTGTTGACACTGGAAAATGGGAGAATGGTTGCTGGGTAGGCAAAAATGACAGTTGTCCATCAAAGATAGATATTACAACCCTCATGTTATAGTTGAAGAAATTGAGCCTAATAGAGGTTAAATGGCTGGTACCAGGTTGTACAGCTGAAACTCAGTAGAGGTGCAATATCACCCAAGTTGGGCTCACTCTATATTCTGCCTTGGTTCCCAGGATTGCCATGGGAATGCAGGAAACTTCAGCTTGCTCAGGGAGTAGAAGGGAACAGGAGTGGAAATGATAAGAAAGAAAATATGGTCTTCTGGAATAACCAATGAGAAAAAAAGCTGCTGACTGGGTAAACCTCTGGTGGACGCAGGTGGCTGGGCAGAGGTGTTGGGAAATAAGGGGTCTCTACGGGAGACATCTCCATTGGAGAGACCTGGTCTCTATCTCTTCTGAATAACCCTACTTGTCTGTTTGTCCAAGGCCTTTCCAATCAACCTTGATGTCTGGCAAATGCTGTTGTATTTTACCGAACACAACTGGGCTCAGAGGGCATTGCTGTGAACACACACAGCCCTGGTGTTTCACAGAATGACATCAGAGAGGAGGGGAGTTCTGTGACCCCAGGAATGAATCCCCACATTGGGATGAGCTGGACATATACCACCCAACCAGATATTTCAGGTCTGTATCCACCTGGAACTTTTCAAGGGAGAGGAACCCTTTTGATCAAGACCATGAAAGACAGGAGAATTTGCCTGGAGGAAGCAGTTTTCTGCTGGTCTAGGGTGGGACTGTTTTCTAGAAAATTTGGGGCCAGTTCCGTTCATGTACACATATGGAAAGAGGAGAAACACACACACACACACACACACACACACACACACACACACACTCTTTTTCTTTAGGATCACTGTATCTGTGGCCTCCAGACTGTGATGGGGAAATAAAGTCTGATCAAGGCTCTAAGTAGGGGGTGCTGGGAGTTAGGGAGGCCTGGGGGACACAGGGCACCAGAAGGGACAGCTGAGGGAGGATGGGAGTGTGGACCCAGAAAGGAATGAATTAGGACCACATATGTGGTCCTGGGTTCTGCTACTGATTCTCCCAAGAGGCAGAGATGGTGACAGAACCCGGCATCGGACCCTAAAGAAAGACATGAGTTGAGTTGGAGGACAGCTGCAGAACTGTTGTGTGAGAGCCTTGCCTTTCCCCCGTATCCCTAGCCCCACCCACGCCCCCTGTGCTTCAATCTGAGCTGCTGGAGGCTGAGGCAAAGTGGGTGGAACATTTCTAAGTATAGAATGTCTTGGACTTGGAACCCATGGGAACCTCAGAAGCAAACTCATCCTCACCTAGTGAAAAATGCCCTCTATTGGGCATTGTTAGATGCTTCATCATCAGAAAAGCTCCTCCTTATGTCACACCCAAATCTGCCTCCCAGTAACTCCCAAAGAATGGTCCCACTTGTGGACAGTTGGCATCATGCTGGACAAGTCCCTTTCCAAGTTAGAACTGGCCCGAGAGTGTCAGTGACGTCATGTGGTCCAAGCAGCTCCGCTCCCCTCGCGTGCACGGGCTTAGCCTGTGTCGGGGTGGAGACGTGTACGGTTGTGCATTCAGGCAACCCGACTGGTGAGTAAATGAAGGGCTATATTTATCTCCGCCTCCCAGGCCCAGGAGCTCCCACTCTGTGCCACAGAAGGGAAAAACAAGCATGTGGGGAGATGCCTCACATTATTGTGACAAGTAATTAGGGGATGTAAGATGTTCATAAATTACTTTATTAGACAAATGCTGCTTATAAGCCCCACGCCACAAACATTCCTGGGGAGTTGCCTCTGGTCCTGGGACTCTGCTGCTGAAGGAATCCTGGCTCTCCTGGTCCTCCACATGGTGGGCTGTGTGCAGGGAAAGGTCTGGATTTGGTATCTCTGCTCTGCCCCTCCTAAATGCATGATCTTAGGCACATCAGCTCATCCGGTTAGACTGCAGTTTCTGTGTCTGTAGGTGGGAGTAATGCTCTTCGCTCACTGCTTCAGGAGGTGTCTCCAGCAGACCCTACCACCGCCAGGGCTGGGGGTAGGGTGATAGTAGAAGTGGTGATAAGGGATCCCAGGCGTCAGGGCCTGCCTGCGGGGGCGGGGACAGTTGAAGAGGTGTGTCCAGTGGGAACAGAATATTAATTGAACATCTACTATTGCCAGGGACTGGAACAGGCCTAAGGGACATTGCTGAACAAGATTCTTCCTCAACTTGCTCATCATCCACAGAGAAGACAGGGAATCCTAGGACAAGAGCTGTTTGAAATGAAAATCGTAGCAGCCTAGATCTGGGGTCAGCAAGCTTTTCTGCTAAGTCAAGGGCCACGAGAGTAAATGTTTTAGACTTTGCGGGCCATGCAGTCTCTTGCCACCATTCAACTTTGCCCTTGTCACGCAGAAGCAGCCTGAAACAATACATAAACAAACGTGCGTGCCTGGATTCTGATGAAACTATTTATGGACACTGAAATTTGAATTTCACAACATTTTTACGTGTCCTGACATATTCTTCTTCTTTTGATTTTTAAAAAAACACTTAAAAATGTAAAACCATTTTCAGCTCATGGTCCGTAGAAAGGCAGGCGGTTGGCTGGATTTGGGTGATAGTTTGCAGACTTCTAGCATAGAGGAAAAAGCAGTGGAGTCCATTAGGGGTACCAGGGAAGTCTTTGCTGGGTCTGAGATTCTCAGTAGATGACAGTTTCACTGGGACCGTATGCTGGGGAGGGGAGAGGTGGGCCTTCTACGCAGAGGCAAGTGCTGTTACTTGGGCAAGGAGGCAGGAGCAGGGGTGCCTGCCGGACAGTGGGGAGTTTGGAGCGATTGGACTACAGATGCGAGGTGGGGCAGTGAGCAGCGGGTAAGACTGGAGAGAAGGTTGGGGTGGGATTGGGAAGCCCTTATAAGCCATGAAAAGGAGTTGAGCTGATCCTGAGGGCCATGGGGCTCTAGTGGAGATTTCTTGACTTTGTAGAAAAGCCCCCCCAGCCCCCGTCATTGGCAGGAGGGCCGGGAAGCGGTTGTCTCAGTAGATTGTGGGAGGGGTGATGAGAGCCTGAACGGAGTCAGTAACAGCAGGGACAGGAGCAAGAAGCCAGACTGGAGAGGAGAATCCACAGGTGGAAACAGCCCAGATATGGGGGCAGGGAGGAGAGGAGGTCATCTCTGAGGTCGCATTCCCAATGGAGTGCCATTTGTGAACAAGCACCCCATTATGTGCCCTCACTGTGATGGCTAATAGGTATCTAATGGTGCCTCAGAGGAGGGGCAGGGAGGGGCCTCCCACTCGTGTTCCAGGTTCTGCACCAGGAGCTTTATAGACATTATGTCATTCAATCCCACCACTGTCCTGCAAAGGGAGTTTATGGTCTCACTTTACAGATAAGAAAACCAAGGCCTGGAAAGATTAAGCAGTTTGCCCCAGGTGACACAGCTGGTGAGTGAAAAAGGGGAGCTCGGATCTTGGGTTAATTACTCTATATGCCAACATCTTTCAACCCGGACACCCTGCCGGAGGCAGTTTGGGAGCATGAGGCACCCAAAACCCGAAAGGACATTTTTATGGGCACCTGGTCACACTGGAGGCGGTGGAGGAGAGTACAGCAGAGCATGGGGAGATGGCAGGGGTTGGGGTGACAGAAGTCAGGCAAGTAGCTCCTCTGCTGGGAGTCTACATTTAATTCCAGAGCAAGGAATCAAGGGGGTGGTTGAGAGAGACCTCGGGCAACCTGCTGAGCCTCTGGCTGCGGTCTCCCTTTGTGAAGCCTGGTGGGGGATACTGACGGGGCCGCAGGGGTGGTTCCAGTCACCCTGCATCCAAAGCTGTCCTCCCGGAAAAGGCACCTCCCCAACCCCTGCTAGGGTACCATCCCCAAACCCTTAATTCCATTCCATCCCTCTACTGCTCAAAAGCGCCCAACTTGCGGTGGGTTCCACGGTTCGAAGGGCACATCTGGCTCCCCAGCCTGGCAGGGAAGGCCCGGCCTCCACAGGGCTCCAGTCTTCTCATTCAGGTCCAGTTCTTACTGTTCCCAACAGAACCTCTGCTGCACTGGCCCCAGCAAGACACCGTGGCCCCTCTGCTGAGACCACCCCATCCCTCTATAGATCTGGGAGATGCTTTCCTCAAGGTGCAGCTGGGCGCCCACCTCCCTTGCAGTCTTCCCTGACGAGCCGGCCCTCCCCTGGCGCCGTGATGGTGTGATGTCCCCGTTACCCTCAGAAAGTGGTGCTGAGGGCTGGCCAAGTTCTTGTTCTGGGTAAAAGAGGAAACACAGGGCTTCAAAGAGAAGCCGAGGGTGATGAGTCCCAGAGCAGAAGACCCTGGTTAGAGGAAAAGGCCAAAGGGGGAGGCAGAGATCATGGGAGCCATCAATTAACCACAGGATCCTGAGGGGGGAGGTGAGTGTGTTGGGGCAATGTCCAAATTACAGGCAAGGGTCATCATGGGGCTCCCCTAGTCACCCTGCTCCCCGAAGGACTATCATGGGCTCTGCTGTGAAAACACCTATTATGGGATGTGGTCGAAGCCATGGTTATGGGGTGGGACTGGAAGGGCTTTGTATCTTAGGGAGAGGGCCTCGTAGGGAACAAAGCTTCCTGGATAAACCTTAAAACATATCAATTTCCATGTTATTTCAGTGGCCGCAGGAAGCTCCACAACCTGGAGGAGGTGGGTTATACTTAACACACTAATCACAAGGCTGTGACCTTGAATAGCTGTTGAACATTCGCAAGGTGCTTTCACATGCACTAGATCATCCCACTTTCATGACAATCGGATGGGTGTTATCATCCCCGTTTTACAGATGAGGCTCAAGATTAAATGTGACTTGCTAGGCTCCTCTTCATGGCTGCCACGCTGCTCTTCAAGGTCACGGGGAAGCCCCCTTTGAGTTCTCTCTCCTAGCAGGAGGGCACAATGTTTGCTAAGTGTTAACCAGGAGAGTGTGAATTAGCTTTTTAGAAGCTTCTCACGCAGCTAGTAAGTGATGAGCTTGGGAGCCAAGTCTAGTTCTATGCTCCTCCCAACACCTTGTGTTAACTTAACTGCATGTGTGTGCACCTGTGGCCTCGGTGAAATTATACACTCCTTGAGGGTAGATATTCTGTTTCCTGTTCTGTGTAAGCCCCCTTTTGCACCGGGCCCTGGTACATAGTAAGCACTCAGCCAACCTTTGGCTGATCATCTCTTCACTCCTACCCCAAATTCAACAGGTCTGCCCCTGAGACATTCTGCTTAGGAAGGAGAGATGGAATACTGTCAGTTTCTCTGGGATCCCCTGCCCTTTGGGAGTTTCTCTGGAGAGTTCCCAGAGCTGACCTTGGGAACAGAGATCCAATTCTTGCCATTTGGAGCATTTGTATCCTGATTACATTCATTCCCACGACACATCTTCTCATGGTCTTGGACAATTTAGAGCTTTGCTTGGTGGGAAGGCAGGGGAGAGAAGGTGGCCTCTCTCCATCACTTAGGGCTGCAGATTCTCAGATGCCAATTTCTTATATTTGGCCCAGTCCCACTGTTCACTGCGGGACACTTAAGCTCTCAGGCCCACTTTGGGGCTCAGGAAGAGATGGTCCTCCTTCCCCATCCATCTCTGCTTTATCTTTCTTTCATCTAATGGTTTGCCACCTTGGCAGGAAGGGTGCTACTGGGAGCTGGGGAGACCCCCTCTTCCAAGTTCTCTCTCTTAGCAGGAGGGCACTGTGTTTGCTAATAGGTGTTAAATGAGAGCATCAAATTTTAATCAGCTCCTTAATGGAGTCTGGGGACCTGGGGGAGTTCTCGAGTCCTGCATTATGCTGCTTGCTGGAGGCAAGTTGGATGCAGTGAGTGGGAAGGTGGGACGGGAAGCTGCCGTCAGCCAGAGCTACTGGAAAATGAGATGGTGCTGGCTACTTTCATTCAGGGTGGCGCAGCTCAAGTGGCCACCGTGGCTGCTCTTGGTGACCCATCCATTGCTGACTTCCTCTTGGTGGGAAGCAGGTCTAACAGCAAATGTAAAAATGGGAGAACATTGGCATCGGAAGACCCTGGTTCATATTCTAGGATTTTCAAGTTGAATGAATTACTGTGGACAAGTTCCTTGGTGTGGTAGCCAGTTCATTTTAATTAGGGCCCCCAAATCGGGCCTCCCTGCATCCCTTTTGCGATGGGATGTTACCACTCCTTGCACTGAGAGGCAGAGTTTCTTCATCCCCATCACACTGAATTGGTCTATGACTTTCTTTGACGAATAGAATATGGTGGGAATGTCATAGGTGGGTTCTGGAGCCTAAGCCTTAAGAGTCCTTATTGCTTTTGCTTTCTACTCTCTTGGAATGCTGTCCCGTGACCACCATGAAAGGAAGCCTGTCTAACCTAGTAGAGGGTGAGAACCCATGTGGAGGAGAACCAGGGTGCTCCCATCCATAGCCAGCACATGTGAGTGAGGTGACCTTCCAGCTCCAGGTGAGCTGTAAGCTGACTGCAGCCATATGAGGGATCCCAGGTAAGACCTGCGGAAGGATCACCTAGATTGAAAACACGTATTGTGAGAAATAAAAAAATCATCATTGTTTCAGGGCACTGAGTTTTCACGTGCTTTGTTACTGATTAATAGATAAGTGAAATGCTTGGCTTCTCTGAGCCTTGGATTCTCAGATGTAGCCCAGGACCTCCGATTAGCACCTTGTCCCTGGAAGGGTCTCCATGACAGGTGCCTGAGACTGTGCCTGGGACATAGTAGGTCTTCAGGGAGAGAGAAGCACTGCCAATGAGACTGGGGGAGAGAAGGGCCTTGACCGCCACAGCAAGGAGATGTGACAGTGGTGGTGGTGGTGGGATGAGGGAGAGGGATGACATGTAAGACTTTTCTGAGACAAAACAGGATTTGATGAATGACTACATGAGCAAGGAGGGTGAGTCAGAGATGCCATGGAGTTTGCCAGCCCGGGGAAGTGAGTAAACAATGCCGCTAAGGAAGGTGGGAGGAGGGCAGGTCTGAGATGGAGATGAACGGGTATGAGAAGGAGACAGTGGACGCAGTTGGCCATGTGGGCCTGAGCTCAGGAGAGAGGCCAGGGCTGGGTGGAGGTGTGGGACTCATCGGGGTGCAGGGGACCATTGAAACCTGGTGGATGGCTGTCTCAGTCTGTTCGTGCTGCTATAACAAAACACTACAGACTAGGTGGCTTGTGAAAAACAGAAATTTCTATCTTTGACTTCTTAGTTGACATCAGACTCCTTCTAAGCACTTCACAAATAACATCTATCTCAACCTTGTAACGATCCTACTATCCCCATTTTACAGACAAGGAATCAGAGGCACAAGAGTTACTTGGTGCAGAGTGCACATCTAGTAAGTTCCAGAGGCCAATGTGGTGGTCTAGTTTAGAGCCCACACTATTAACCAGTGCCCTCTAAGCCAACTCCCCGGCATGATACACATAGTAGGCGCTCATGAAATACATGTGCATTGAATTAAATCCATCAGATCGCTATTTCCAAGAAAGCCAAAGATTGTAAATTCTTAGGAACACAAATCCCTTTAAATGTCACTTTTAGAATCTCAGATACTAGGAAGAAAATGAAATAGGAGGGTGGGTGGGTCTTCAGGAGGGATTTTGCTCTTCCATTTTTGCAGCTAGTGTGGTTTGCTGCCCTCTCACCCTGTCACTGCCCCACAAACCTTCCTCCAGTCTTGCCCTCTTGGGAAAGGGAAGAGTTGGAGCACCCACCGGCCATCGTGGCAGACAGGGGTCGGGTAGAGCAACGATCCATGTTTCAGTGTTCTCCATGCTGCTGGAGCCTGTGAGGCGAAGGCCAGATGAGCTGGAGCTGAACGCAATTTTTGTCAGAGTTCCCTTCCCATCTGTGAATGCAAATCCTGAATTACAGGCCATCCGGATGACAAGCTGACATTTTAGCTCCAAACATTCTCCTATAATTAGTAGAATCTAATGCAATACAGGGAATGGCTCCATTTTACACACACGTTATCGTAATGCCTTTAAATAAGATAATTGATTATGCCTCTGCATAAGAAAGTGAAATATTCGGTGTAATTAAAACCAGTATTCCAATCCTGGCTCCCTGACAGGTGATCCACGTGTCACTTTATAAACCCTTAAAGTACTGCTCACACCCACATTCAAAGTTTGTTGTAGAAAAAACTTCGGAGAATTTTTTTTTCTCATGGTTTCCAGCTTTGGGTCTGGAAATCTGAGTGGGGATGGCTAGTGATTTTGGGGGGAATTCTGTATTCCTTCTCAGCTCCCTGACACTATCACAAACTCTGTCTCACGTTTCGCTAATAGATCTTTTTATAGATGAGGAAATCGAGGCACAGGGAAATGACAGCCATTCTGTGACAGCCAGCCTTGGAACTCAGTTGTCTGTCTCACAGCCCTTGCAATTAGATTTTAATTCAAGTTCTTTTGCTGTAAGTGGGAAAAGTGTGGTTTTGTTGACAGAATGTAGGGCTGGAATCAGGAAATCTGGATTCTTCTTGGCTTTGCAATCAGTTAACTTCTCTGAGCTTTAGTTTCTCCACTTGCTTCATTGATTGGCTAGGGAGAGAATTAGATCAGATCAGTAAAGTGAAGAAAAGTAAAGTGAGAAATTTTAATATAATAGCAGTCTAGTAGGTAGACTCCTGGGTTGTCTGGGGTGGAGATGGGGAGGTTACTTGTTTGAGTAAAGAAAAATCAGGTATGGCTCTGGAAATCTCAGTGGTCTGGAAGTCTAGGGATTCCCCAGTACTACCCCATTACTCTTGACCCAGCCTCCATCTTCTGGAGGTTAAGTGGTGGGGAGGAGATGGGACATCAGTAGGAAAGCTAGGTGAAAATTGTGTGGGAAGCTCTTTGCCTTGATGGTACTTGGAGATGACATAGCCATCTCAAGTGGTGTTGACCCACATTAGAGTCCTGCATTAGTCCCACCCTGTGAGTAAGTTTCCGAAAGAGTTAGTCTGTGGCATGCGTTTGTGGGGCAGCTGATGGGTATTGGGTGAGTGCTCTGGGGACAGGAAAGCAAGCCACTCCCATTGGTTTCTCTTCTGGAGGCAAACTAATTACTTCATCTTTATTCTCATGAACCCCATAGCCTTATCCCAATAGCATTACTAATAAAAGTCTAGCTTCCTACAGAGATGTCAAGACTATTATCAATACATTTGTTCAGGAAAAACTCTTCCCAGTGTTGTCCTGTTCACACTTGCACTAGTTTCCTATTGCTGCTTTAAAAAATTACTATACACTTAGTAGCTTAAAATAACACAAATTTATCATCTTATAGTTCTAGAGGTCAGAAGTCTGAAATCGATCTCACTGAGCTAAAATCAAAGTGTTGACAATGCCGTGTTCCTTCTGGAGGTTCTAGGGGAACACCTGTTGCCTTGCCTTTTCCTGCCTCTAGAGGCTGCCTGCATTCCTTGGCTCATGGTCTCTTCCTCCACCTTCAAAGCCAGCAATTTATGTTGAACCTTTCTTACTGTGCCTCATCTCTGATTCTGATTCTTTGGCCCCTTTCTTCCTTGCTTGTCACCCTTGTGACTACACTGAACCTACGAGGATAATCCAGGAAAATCTCCCCATCTCGAGATCCATAACTCAATCACATCTGCAAAGTCCATTTTGTCATATAAAGTAACACAGTCACAGGTTCCAGGGATTAGGATTTGGGCATCTTTTGCAGGGATTGGGGAGCGGGTTATTATTCTGCCTACCACTATGCTCTAGCCCCAAGGGTAATTGTATTAGTTACCTATGACTTCTTAACATATTACCTCCAAATTTCATGGCTTAAACAATGACCATTTACTGTTTCACCATTTCTGTTTGTAAGAAATTCTGTTGGTAAGAAAAACTAATACAAGTGTGAACAGGACAACACTGGGAAGAGTTTTTCCTGAACAAATGTATTGATAATAGTCTTGACATCTCTGTAGGAAGCTAGGCTTTTATTAGTAATGCTTTTTGGACACCCCCCTGGCTGGGGGTCTCTCACAAGGCTGTATTCAAGGTTGGCTGGAGCTGTAGTCATCTCAAGGCTTGATGAGGGAGGATTCACTTCCAAGTTCACTCACATGGCTGTTGGTAGGTTGTTGGCTAGAGACATCAGTTCTTTGCCACACAGGCCTCTCCATAGGGCAGCTCACAATATAGCGGCTGAATCCCTTCAGAGTGAGCGAGTGTGAGAGCAGAAGAGGGTGCCCAAGATGGAAGCCACAGTCTTTTTATAACCCAGTATTGGAAGTGACATCCCATCACTTCTGCCATATTCTTTTTTGTTAGAAATGAGTCAATAAATCCAGCCCACACTCAAAGAGAGTGACTTACACAGGGGTATAACCAGGAAGTGAGGATCAAATTCGGGGCCATCTTAGAGGCTGTGTCCTCCAGCAATGGGGAGGCTGATCCCTGAGGATCAGAGATGAGGCCCCCAAGATTTAAGACAATGGAAATCAGACTTTAGAGGCCCTATCCCAATGCAGAGGAGACTGAGATATTGGGATGGGGGGGGTGGGTGTGTAGGTAGGTGGGTGGTTGTAGAACTTTCTTCCATCTATGTCAGTGGTTCTCTAACTTAGGAGGTATATTAGAATTATCTGCAAGATAAAAGGCCAAAGCCTGAGCTCCAAACCTATAGGTTCTTATTTAGTTGGATTGGGGTAGAATCCGTGCAGGTGCATTTTTTTCAGAACTCTCAAAGTAATTCTGATTTGCATCAAAGTTTGAGAAATTTTGATCTAAAGAGTTTGCTGGTATCTAAAAGAAGGAATTTGGAGATACCACGGAACTCTTTGAAGTCTGGATCTTCCAAATGATGATAATGATGATGATGATGACAATAATAAGAATTATTATTTACGTGAGTACCTAATACTTGGCAGGCACTATCTCCTGGGTCTCAGTTTCCTCATCTACAAAATGAAGAGAACATCAATCCAACAGGGAGATAGTGAAGCCTAAATGTTTTAAGTCTGTATGCACTTGGTAAATGCTGGATTTACACCAGCGCCTCCTGTCTTGGACATCCCTGTGCTCCTTTTTGGGAGCCGAGATACCACACCCACCCCACCATCCTAGCACATTGGAACTGCTTGACAAGGGTGAGTGAACTCAGAGGAACCTACAAAGGACATTGTGTAGTGACCACAGGTCTGATGGGCTGCCCAAGAGGCCATTATGCAGGCTTGGGCTGGGGTGAGGCTGGCTGTGCAGTATACCCAGGTCTTCCATTAAAAGGCTTGGACCAGCAGCTAATCCTAAGAGCAGTGACCAGGCTATTTTTACCTCCAGGTGACAGAGCTGGATCTACTTCTCTTCTTAGAGGAGCAGTCTATGCTGGACATGGCTGTACCTCTGAGGCCCCAGTCCACTTCTCGTCACTGATGAGTGAACTCCATTGACAGTTATTCCCAGCCTTCCCAGACCTCTTAGGTTTCTTCGGAATTACCTGGTAGTCTGGCATGGATTAAGGGGGATGTAATTCTTTGTGGGCAGGACTTTTGGCCTCCCCTGCTTAAGCCGTCTCTTGGTTCAAGTACAGGTATGCCTGTACTAGTCTCTTCACATAGCCCTAAATAGGAAAGCAGAAAGGGCTGGTGACCTAAGCCAGGTTTTGTTCTTCCATTAGTAGGGAAACTGAGGCAGAATACAGGGCCTTATCTGCTTACAGATAGTGTGAACTTTGGCTATATTTGGAAAGTTCCAGCCTCCTGGAAGTTTCAACATATGAAGATACTCATGAACTGACTGTTCTGTGTGTTCTTTTCTGCCAGAAGCTGAGCTCCTGGGGACTGATGACAAGGATAAAAGAAGTTATGTAGTTCTAGTTTCAAAGGGTCTAAGTTCAAGACTCAAACTAGTTTTGCAATATTGAACTTAGCTTCAAAAAGAATGTCCTTTAAATGCTTGTTTTGCCACTATCTTGCTGTGTTACTTAAGGCAAGTAAGTTCACTTAACCTATTTCAGTATTGGCTTTCTTATCTGTGACATGCTTGTATCAGTCAGCATAGGCTCATGCTGCAGTAGCAAGCAACCCTCAAACCTCAGTTGCTGAATACAGCAAAGATTTATTTCTTACTCACTTTTTGTGTCCATCTTGGGTCTACTGAGGGCTCTGCTACATGTTGTCTTTATTTTAGGACAGAGATGGACAAAAATAGTTACCATCAGAAACATTGCTGATTTCTGTGGTAGTGGGACAGGGAGACTGGGCGCAAATGATGGTACTTCCACCTGGAAGTAACACACATTATTCTGCTCATTTTTCATTAGTCAGAGCAAGTCAAATAGTCATCTCTAATTCCAAAGGTGAAGGGAAGAGCAATCTTACCATATGCCCAGAAAGGGGGAGATCTGGAAAGGTTTGGTGAACAGCACTACTGGCTGTCACAATGAGTATTATTATGTCAACTTTCCCTCCAGGTTATTGAAAGCATTAAAGGAGATAATAGAGGGAAAATCACTTGCAAATAGTAGACACAAGTAAGATGTTGTTCAAGTAGCATTTGGTGTCAGCTGTTGTGTGACAAACACTATATGCTAGACATTTTGTAACAGCAGCAACCCCCAGATGGAACTCTGGAAGGCAGTGGCTCCCCTGGCTTTGCTCCCTCTTGGCACTGGAGTCCTGACTGTAATCATCAGGCAAGGCGCACTAGCCCAGGTATGTGTGTGGAATGAGAGCTCTTCTTCAACTGGAGACTTCTGGATGTCGTCCAAAGTATTTCCTGGGAAGGGCTCACTCTTGTGACAGCTGACCAGTGATCTCCACAAGCAGAGACAATGTGGGCTGTCCTGATGTTGACCTCTGCGTCCTCTTCACTAAGGAGCAGGTCAGGTCTCTTAGCTCAGTGGATTTGAGACTGGTCGTGGTCTGGTGTGGATTTTGGTCCAAGTGCCCCTCTGTATTCTGAGGTCCACTCTGTGCTGAGATGCCTGCTTCTTGCTTTGAGGCCCTTGGAGTGGGAAGTCTTTGGTAATCTAGGGAGATCCTGTGATATTGCAGTGTCCTGTCCCCATCAGTGGCTTTTCTGGCTGGAAGAAAAAGCCCGTTGAGATCAGCAGTGTTGTGTTGGCAGCTGCACTCCATGCTGTCTGACCATTGGAATTTTGGATGTTAAGCAACTCCCTTTTTTTTGATGGGAAGAGTCTTAACTTGAAATTTAAACTAAAAAGAGATCCCTATGTCCTTAACATTTTGTGTGGGCCAATAGATACACCCCTGGCAACAGTAGCTCAGAACTTAGTCACGCCTGTGCTCAATATACACTTGCAAATGCATTCTCTTGTTAGAATTCCACAGGATTATTCTACTAAGAATTTTATTAGTAGTAATAAATTATTAATTTATTAGCAATAAATACTACTAATATTATTCTACTAATAGTCCTGTGAAATAGCTAACATTCTTATCCCCAATTTACAGATGAGGAGACTGAGGCTCATGTACCTTATCTGCCTTGTCCAAGGTCCCACAGGTAGCAAGTGGCCTGCATTTAAAGACAGGTCCTCAGACTCCAAGCCCATTGTCCATTTCACTCTACAGCTCTCCTTCATAGTGCTGTTTGCCTTTTTTTTTTTTGGATCCTGACTAACCATCAAAGTTTTAGAGCTAAAGGGGATTTTAGAGGTGATCTAGCCCAACACCCTTGTTTTATGGAGGAAGCTCCAGGCTCACAGATGGTTGCCTGATGGCTCACATTGAGCTGTGTCTCACTCCTTTGCTTTTTCTACTGTATCCTAACCATGATGATAGTTTTTTTTTTTTTTGCTTTATTTCTATCCATTCCCTGTCCCCCTTCTACAGCATCTCATCCTCATTTTGTAACATCACCTTCTAGAAGCCTCCCCTGATCATCCTTCTTCCCCCAGGTTAGGTTTGGTGCCTACTCAATGCAATGTAATAGTCCCTATAGCCTTCCAGATTATAGGATATACCCACTGAGTTGTAATCATCAGTTTACTGATGGATAACAATGGACCTCCCCCTCCACCCATCACCCTGGGGACAGAAATTATGTTTGTTTTGCTTGCCACTCCATACTTGGGGCTGGCACTCAATTGGTGCTCAGAAAATGTTCATAGATGGAAGGAAAGAAGAAAAGGAAGGAAGGAAGGGAGCGAGGACAGCTGACCAGGTGTGACTTTCAGTGTGGGCCCTCTCTTGCAGGGTTGGGGGGTGCCTCCTGAGGGGCTTTTCCTGTTGGGGTCTCCCAAGGGTCAGGGAGCAGGAAAGCCTCTCTGCTGCCTTTGTGGGGCCTGCCCCCTACCTCTGAGTTGTTCTTATTCTTACCAGCAGCTCTTGGAAAGGGAACTGAGCTGAGCAGGGGAGAGATCAAGAGAGATTGAGGGGGAGAGAGTAGAGGAGGGTGTGCTCCTCCAAGACAGGAGAAGAGCACTTAAAAAATGTCACTTAGAATCCCTGAAAGAATAAGCTGTAAAAACAACCACACACTCTCTGCTGGGTGACGCAAGTCAAAGAGAAATGCGATGCAATTAGTCACTGGTTCTGAGTAGGAGGCGGGGAGGGGGCAGGGAGGCAGAATGGGAGAATGGTGAAGGGCTGGGGGGCGGTGGCAGCCTCCCTCACAAACTTTGCATCATCTGCTCAGAGACAGCCTCCGTAGCCCTGGGGAAATGTTATTTCTTTTCTTTCAGCCCTCTGTGCTGGCCAGAGCCCCTCCTCGCCTTCTCCTCTTTCTCTCCCAAGAGGTGGCATCTTCCCCCTTGGTCAACACAGTCTTAGGTCTAGAACTGGGGAGCCCACAGTTTCTTGAGGGAAGGAGGAGGCTGGGAGACCAGAGTTCATGGGATTGTAAAGAGGGGAAACCTTTGACCTTGGGCCCACCCTGTGGACCTCAGCTCCCCACTTTCCTGCCCAGAGTGAAATGTTTTTCCTGTTCAGGACTTCAAAAGGGGTAATTTGTTCACCCTATTATGTACCAAACAGTTATTAAGCAGTCACTATGTGCCAGACCCTGCGCTCATGGAGCTCACAGTTTAAGTCGAAGAGATGGACAAGGCATTAGGCAAATAGGATGCTGAGTGACGGGAAATATGCTGGTGGTTTCCCATTTTATCCATCCATGAAGTAGCCTAGCTGCTGCACATGGGTCTGAAGGAAGGATCCAAAAGATACTTTCTCACAAGGTCCTCCTTGTTTTCCTGGGTAAGGTAGCAGTCAATGATGATTAGAAGTTCTGGGTATTACACGAACCTCACACTGCATGGACTTTTGGGTTCCCGGGCAAGAGAGGTAGATTCAGGAAAGACGTGTCCTAAGGGTACTTTTAGGGGCTGGGGTCATCCTATCTTTTAACCACTGTTATTCATAGCAGCATCAGCACCCCCTGGGAACTTACTAGAAATGAAAATCCATGGGCCCCACCCAAACTTGATGAATCACACTCTCAGGGAGTGGGGGCCAGAAATCTATGTTTTAATAAGAATCCAGGTGATTTCATTGTGCATGGAAATTTGAGATGCACTGTCTAAAGGACTAGCTGAAGTTGACTCAAATCCCCCACTCCTCTGTCTTTGGGAAGGTGAGGCCAATGTAGCTCCCTCTCTTGGTTTTTGTAAATTTCAAAAGCTTTCCTAGTCAACAATGGCTCTGATTTCAGGGGCAGGGGTGGGGGAGGGGGAAGGGCTGGGGAGGTTGATAATTCTTGTTATGTATTTAGTGCCATGGACCTTTATCTTCACCTGGGTTACAGCTCTGATAAGGGACACAAGCTTTTCTTCTTTTTTTTTTTTTATAAATAAATTTATTTATTTTTGGCTGCATTGGGTCTTCATTGCTGTGCGCAGGCTTTCTCTAGTTGTGGCGAGCAGGAGCTACCCTTCATTGCTGTGCACGTGCTTCTCATTATGGTCGCTTCTCGTTGCAGAGCACGGGCTCTAGTCACGTGGGCTTCAGTAGTTGTGGCATGCAGGCTCAGTAGTTGTGGCTTGTGGGCTCTAGAGCTCAGGCTCAGTAGCTGTGGCGCACGGGCTTAGTTGCTCTGTGGCATGTGGGATCTTCCCAGACCAGGGCACGAACGTGTGTCCCCTGCATTGGCAGGCGTATTCTTAATCACTGCACCACCAGGGAAGTCCCAAAAGCTTTTCCTGATCTGCCTTTTTGCACCTTCACACCTCCCAAATACAATTCACATGAGGTAGTTGTGCATAGTAGATTTTGCCTTGTGATTTGAAGGCATATTGTGGAAAGGAACATCCCAGCACTGCAGCCAGATAATTTAAAGTCGAATATTTCCCTTCCCTGTCCCTCAGATATATATTTTTTTCCTGGCCGCGCTGCACAGCCTGCAGGATATTATTTCCCTGACAAGGGATTGAACCCACGCTTCTGCAGTGGAAATGCGGCGGAGTCTTAACCACTGAGGGGAAGTCCTCCCTCAGCCATTTCTTACAACGTAAGCCCCCAGTGATGTTCCTAGGCCTTCTCTCTCCTCTGTCCTTTTTCTCTTCTCTACATCTAAGTTTCTATGCATTTAACTTGCCAAAGAGCTTAACTTTCTCCTTGTTTCCTTCCAATCCAGTTCTCCAGGATCCCACCTTGCACCACCTAAGAAACTCTGATGATATTTTCACAAACAAAGATAGTTCCTTCCCTAGGAGGTTCTCTGGTGCCATCTGGTAAAATAGTAATTTTCTTTATCCCCCTACATTAGCAATCAAACTTCTTATTTAATCCTAAGGGTGCTCCCACAACCATGGCCTTGGTAACTTCCTATTCCTTTAGGCTGAAGGGTTGTGGTCTGCCCTTTCCACACGAGCATTCTCTCAACCTGGGGTGCTGTCCCTTCATATTACTGACTTGGTTCTGAAGTGGATGCTTCACCCATTAAACAAATTTCTTAACAGTCTTTCCTTCCCTAGCTTGTCCTCTTTTATTGTTGTTTTTCTCCCAAAGACCTTTGTTCATTCAGCAAACTCTTCTTAAAATTCTTCTCAATCCCTCAATCCTTAAATGCTGCCTCCTTCCCCTACCAGCTCTGACCATTCCCTTCTTTCTGGAAGGAAGAATGTCTCTGACCCCAGCCAGGCCATGAGCACTGCCTCAGTGGTGACTTCTTATGCCCCTCAAACTTGTACCCATTTTACCTCTTCCAAATTATTGATTCAGGGGCTTCCCTGGTGGTGCAGTGGTTGAGAGTCCGCCTGCCGATGCAGGGGACACGGGTTCGTGCCCCGGTCCAGGAAGATCCCACATGCCGCAGAGCGGCTGGGCCCGTGAGCCATGGCTGCTGAGCCTGCGCGTCTGGAGCCTGTGCTCCTCAACGGGAGAGGCCACAACAGTGAGAGGCCCGCGTACCGCAAAAAAAACCCCCAAAAACAAAAACAAACTATTGATTCAGTTGATTCAGCTGATGTTATTTAAGCTTTCAGGGTAATAAATGAAGGTAAACCATGTCACAGCCTCATACCCACTCCAGAATAAGCATTAGTTAGAAAGGAGGACAGGTACTTCACCAGAAAGGAGACTCTACCTTCCATGAATATGTAGAAGCTCGTTAAACTTCTGTGCACACATGGGTGTCAAAGACTTTTTCCATCCTCACCTTCTTGACCTGTCCATCATCTGCAAGACTGTCAACCTCACTCTCTCCTTTCATTCTCTCTTCAGGCTGGTCCTGATGTTGGATCCTTCCGAGGATCTTCTCCTTCTATTTTGAGCATCCCTTTGAGTGTTCTTGTCTTGTAAGATGGGCACCTCTACTCCTCGCCCAACTTCTCTTGCCAGGAGTAAGACCAAATATTGGGAATCAGCTAAGCATAATGAGGAACGTGGAGGGCTGAGCCCTGGCCACACTGGAAATCATCTGGGAAAAAAAAACACTGGGGTGTTTCCCAGGACAGGTCCTTTGGGGCACGTCAACGAGTAGACAGAGATGAGACTGGGTTTTTCTGCATGAACAAGCAAGGCTCCTCCCTATGACCTACCTCTTCTTGGTCTGGAGACACCACATCCTTGAAGTGAAATCAACAATCCTTTCCTTAGATCACATCCTTTCCTGATGCGAAGACCAAGAGAGACTGATCATTTGTAATCACCTCTTTCCAGTTGATAACAGACATTGGAACCTTAACCTGGAGGATCTGAAGATCCATGATGAAGAGGAAGAGCATTTCCCTGGGAAACATCTGCCAAGTAAGTCTTTCCTCCAGGGTAGTTGTCAATGAAAAGCCTCCTTATCACTCACCCAGGCACAAAGCCCAGCAGACTGGGCAGGGGTACCAACTGGGAAAGCCAAAGTCATCCAGTCTCCTCCTCACATTTGTAGTGATTGCACATCTAGCCACTGTGGGAGTATTTTTCTCTGTCCCTTGTGCCTCTGCTGCCCCTACCCTCTCATCCATGGGGCTGAACCCTGGGGTAGATTTTCTATCAGTGCAGGGGCACAGATCCTTCTTTTCTTGGAAGGCCTTAAGGAGATGATTGTGAGGGTGGGGAGAGGGAAGCCAGAAACTCACAGATGTAATGGAACCAGATCTCACTGTCCAGAGATCATTATGCTAGTAGCAGCAGCTGAGATGCTTTCCCTCTGGGATGGAATCTTGGGCTAACATGAATCTAGATAAAAGAATAAGTCAGGCTCTGCTCCATGACCTCTGGGACACATGATCCAAGACTTAGAACTGAGGTGTGGAGGCCAAGAATGGAAAAAAGGAGCAGACTTTTTCTCTACATTATAGGAAAGCTTAGATTGTAGGGAACCCAAGGACTGGAATGGGGTTGCATCTCTCTCTGTGGTCCCAGAACTCTTGCCCAGAACTTAGCAGACCATTTAGTAAATGTTGAATGGATAAAAGAAGTGGCTTGGCTTCAGAGGAGTGTCAGGGAGGAGCTGATGTAGGCAACTACAGCTCAATCGTCAGGGGCTTCCATTCTTCCTATGTTCCAGCTGTGAGGCCTGATTGAGTCCCGTCACCTCCTAGAGTCCCCAGCTTCCACATCAGCAAAATGGTAAGTGTTATTGACTTCATGGGCTTGCTGTGAAGGTTCAGTGAGATGGCAAGTGTGCAATGGAGGGAGCACATCAAAACCACCCCCATCAAAGAGCAGCATGACAGAGTAAAAAAAGCCCTGGATTTGGAACAGTCTGTACATCCAAATTCCAATTTTTCATTGCCCTTCCAAGCTATATGATCTTAGACAAGTTGCTTTATATCTCTGAGCCTCGATTTTCTCATCTGATAAGAGTATCCATTTGTATTTGTTTTCTATTGCTGCTGCAACAAATCATCACAATCTTAGCGGCTTAAAACAACAGAAATTTATTATCTTACATTTTTGGAGGTCAGAAGGCCAAAATGGGTCTCAACTAGTTTAAAATCCAAGTGTTAGCAGGGTTGGGTTCCTTTCTGGAGGTTCTATGGGAGAATCTGCTTCCTTGCCTTTTCCTTACCCCCATTCTGTAGCTTGTGGCCCCTTCCATCCTCAAAGTCAGCACCAGCTGGTTGAGTCTTTCTCACATGGCATCTCTCTGACACCCACTCTTCTTCCTCCAGAATAATTTCCCTATTTTAAGTTCAACTGATTGGTAACCTTAATTCAATCTGCAACCTGAATTCCCCCTTGCATGTAGCATAATATATTCAGAGGTTCTGGGGATCAGGATGGAAACATCTTTAGGGTCCATTATTCCACCTGCCACACCTCAGAGTGTTCTTATGAAGATTAAACAAGACAATACATGTAACCTAGGCCTGTGATGACTTGTGATAAGAGTTTAGCAAATTGTGGCAGCTATCACCATCATCATCACCACCATCACCATCCTCATCACCATCACCACCACCACCATCATCATCATCACCCCCCCACCATCATCATTATCATCACCATCATCATCAACACCATTACCATCATCATCACCACCATACTATCATCATCACCATCACCATCATCTCACCACAACCACCACCACCATCATAATCATCACCACCACCACCACCATCATCACCATCATCACCACCACCATCGTCATCACCATCATCACCACCACCACCAGCATCATCCTCACCATCATCATTATTCTACAGTCATCTTAGTCCTCATTCCCTCCTTTGCTCTGCAGAAGGAAAGCTTGCCCCTCTGTGAGGACCACCAGGTGTGTTGGGGCAGACGAAGGCTAACAGAGCTCCCTGCATGTCTTGCCCTTGACTTCCTGGCTCACCAAGCCTCCAGCCCCAGCTCTCCCTCTTCCACAGGAGCTGTCCTGATCCTTGGGCCCTCACACAGGGGCCCAGGGACAGCTTCTGCTTCTAGACACCACATCCTGAACGAGGGGGAGACCAGCTTTGTCTGTCCCCCCAGCCCCACCGAGCTCTGTCTGCAGTCCTGGTTGGAGAAATGCTCCTGGACACACAGAGCAGTTGTGAGAACACATTTCTCTGGAAGTTCACAGCTCCCCTGGGCTCTTCCTGAGCACGAGGGGCTGCGCACAAAACCCCAATGCCAGTTAAAGATGAGTTAACAAAACGGCCTCTTATGTAATCTGCCTGATAATAATGGAACATGATATTCATTCGGGGAGGGGAGGGGATGCCCCTTACTTTCCTCCAGCTGTGGGGAGGAACTCTGTGGACTCCAGGATACTGGTAGAGTGAGGTGAAAGAACTTTGTTGAGAGAGCATGATTTGTGTCCTCCAGCGTTTGTGGGTATAGGGGTTGGGTCTGACTCTTGTGAAAAGCATCTAAAGGCTGGAACTGGCTGGAAATGCCTGTCCTGTCAGAACACAGAGAAAGAGTGAGGTGGGAGGGGCTTGCCCTTCCCAATTCCAGTGAACTTTTTCTGAGTCTTATGAGGGTGATGGGATAGAAGCCATTTGGAAAGGGCTCCATGCAAGATGACTCCCCCAACAAAAAGAGGTTGTGTGGTTGTGCCCCTGGATGTGGGCTCTAGAAGGAGTGGTGAGGCAGTCACCAGAGAGCACTTCCCTTGCATAAGGACGCCACGCCGAGAGAGAGGCTCCCAAAGGGGGAGGGTGGGGCCCTCAAAACCCCTACAGACTCCTACAGCTCCGCAGCAAAAACCCAGATAACCCGATTGAAAAACGGGCAGAGCACTTGAAGAGACATTTCTCCAGAGAAGACATACAAATGGCCAACAGATATATGAAAAGATGCTTAACATTACTAATTATGCAACTCAAAATTACAGTGAATTATTACCTCATACCAGTTAAGATGTCTATTATCAGAAAACAAAAAATAACAAGTGTTGGCCAGGATGTGGAGAAATGGAACTCTCATACGTTGTTGATGGAGTGTAATATGGTGCAGCTGCTATGAAAAACAGTATGAAAGTCCCTCAGAAAATAAAAAATAGAATTACCATCTGATCCAGCAATTCCACTTTAGGGTGTACAACCAAAAGAATTGAAATCAAGATCTCAAAGAGATTATCTGCATTCCCATGTTCATTCCAACATTATTCACAATAGCCAAGATGTGAAAACAACCTAAATGTCAATTGATGGATGAATGGATAAAGAAAACGTGGTATATACATGTAATAGAATATTATTCAGCCTTAGAAAATCCTACCATTTGCAGCAACATGGATGAACCTGGAGGACATTATGCTAAGTGAAGTAAGCCAGGAATCTATAATAGTTAAACTTACAGAAACAGAGAGTAGAACAGTGGTTGCCGGGGGTTGGGGGGAGAGGAAGATGGGGGTTTCTGTTCAGTGGGTATAAAAGTTTTCGTTATATAAGCTGAATAAGTTCTAGAGACCTGTTGTATGCAACATCATGCCTATGGTTAACAATACTTAATGTGCATTTAAAAATGTGTTAAGCATAGGTCTCATGCTAAGTGTCCTTACCGATAATAATTTTTTAAAAAAGCCATCGGTGGCAGATGACATCAGTGGCAGACCACAACAGAACCAATCCAATGAGAACTTCTCTGACCCTTATTTCCCCTCCCTTCCTAGCCCTCTATCCTGTTCTTAGAGGCACTAGAAGCAGCTGTGTGAAGGGGGCGGAGAAGGAGACAAGAAGAATGGAGGAACCCACTATGTCTTTGGGCTCCGGGCAGGGGGAATGGAGCCATTTAGATCAGATGAGACCAAAGATTTTCTATTAGACTCTTCCAGCCTTTCACTACATGTAAAAACTGTTAATACCTGAAAATAACCAGAAAACACAGGCGATCTGCTCAATGTACCACGGGCTGAGAAAGGAGGTCAGACAGTGTGGAGAATAAAACAAAAAGCAAAGGTGTTTGTGTTTGTAAGCCAGCAAGTGCAGCTTGTCTAGGTTGCTGGTTACAGTAATAATTGTTCACTTCATGGTCCTACTCAGGGGTACCTCCTTCTCTCATTTAATGCCTCCCACAGCACCATGAGATGGATCATTGTTTTACTGTTCCACGTTGGATGCAAAAGGCTGGGGCTAACGTGACACATCAAGGCCACTCCGCTGGTGAGGAGCTGAAATTTGCTCTCTGGGTCTGGCATCAAATTGCAGCATGAGCCACGGACACATATCAGTGGGGTGAGCCCACAAAGTCACGTGGCAGGAGACTTCCTTTTTCTGACCTCAGTGGTCTCCTTTCTTTGTCTGCCATTTCCCAGCATTTAGGGGGGATGAAGAAGAGGGTCTCCGGGAAGTGTGCTGAGCTTGTCAGAAGAAAGAGACAGAGGACTCAGAAGGTCTTTTCTGACCCCTGCTGTGTTCGGGTTTGCCTGTCTGCCCGGTGACAGTGAGACAGGTTTCCTTGGAGGTGCCCTGCGGTGGCATCAGGGAGTTCTGGAGGAAGCTGGGCTCCAGGTGAGCATGTCAGCCGCCATAATAGGAAAAGCATTGTGCAAACAGAGGCAAGGCCCTGGGTCCTCATCCCTGGCCCACACCACCTCTTGGCCAGGTGACACATCATCTCCCTGAACCTCAGTTTCCCATCCAGAGCCAGAATCCTAGTATCTGCTCTGTCCACCTTCCAGAAGTGTCCGAGAAAGCCCTTTGTGAGCTCTGTGGCTGTCACAAACCTGGGACAAACAGTGGCTCGGCATCTCAGGTGGACATTGTCTTTGTTTGGCTAGCCAGCATGCAGGCACACTTTTTATTTGGGAGAATCCATGCTTTGAGAAAATCTTGGTGGGAGGCAGGAACCCACCTTCTACCATGGGAGGCAAAAGATGCCAACCACTTCTTCTCCTGGAATCCACCCCCTTGTCTCTCTCTCTCTCTCTCTCTCTCTCTCTCTCTCACACACACACACACACACACACACACACACACACACAGCCCTCCTAGTCTGGGCTCCTTGGAGGCCGCTACCTGGACCTGTGAATGTGGAGGGAGTGGTGCAGAGACATAGGAGCGGCAGAGATGAATCACTGGGACAGGATGGCTGAGGAGAGTCAGTAGCCTCACCAGTGGGGTGTTGGTGCCAGGGTGAACTTGGGGAGCTCGTGGCTGCCAGGTCTCTACTGATTGCTGCCAAGTTCTCTAGGGCTGCCATTAGTTCTTCTGATCTCTTTCCAATATACTCCTTTCCTGTATCAGATATACTAACCAGAGTTGGCTTCTATTGTCTGCATTAAAGGACCTGTTGGGTACGGCTTCCATCCGTAGAATTTCAGGGACATTTACACAGACCATTGCCAGCCCTGAATTCCTCCCAAGGAGTTCCCAGAGTCCTTCGGGGCTGTGGTCCAGGACACAGCTTGCCCTCCTGCTTCTCCTTCCTGCATCCCTGATGGCTCCACTGGAAATGTTTGGTGTCTGTCCCTGCACAGGACGTACACACTTTACCTGTCCTCTTTGAAACCTTCTCTTTGCGTTGTGCAGTAGCAGAGACCTCCAGCTTGCAAGCTCTGTGGACAAGCTTTGGTTTCAGTAGGCTCTGTCTGGAATCACAGCTCTGCCACCTACTAACCCATCATGGATGAACTTGTTAACCTCCCCGGCCTTAGCTTCCTCATCTGCACAGTGAGGATAATGATAGCACCTTTTCATAGAGCCGTGGAGGGAATGAAATGAGAGCTCCCACCTGCACCCGATGCTCTCAACCAATGACTAGAGGCTGTTATTATTACTGACTTTAATGTTCTGCTCACACTAGAATGCTGGCTTCCTTTTCCTGCTCTGCTGTGAGTCTAATTTAGGGTCCTCCATAAACCCAGCTTTTTTATCTCGGAGGCATGGGAGGAGAGGTCTGAGGTTGAGTTCCTTGAGCGCTTGGGCTTTGCAGTAAGAAAAGGGCCCTGGAAGAAGGAAGCAAGGGGTTCAGGGATTGAGCCAAAGTTTTTGAGTTTCCAAGAGCCTCAGATCTGCTGCCATTAGCAGTGGATTAGTCATGCCTATGGCTAAGAGATGCCTTGCGTAATGGGCACTGCTGGCCTCCTCACCCTATCAGCTTCCCTATGCCCTCCCAGGACACTGCTGAGGCCCCTGTGGCATTGTGGTCTGGGGCCTGGGCAGGAGAAGTCTCTGTGCGCCAGACTTTCAGGGCACAAGGGGCCACCTTTAGGGCCACCTTTTTTGACTTTCTTGCTTTATGGATAAGAAGACCTAGATGCAGAGAAGGAAAGAGCCTCATGGAGCCCAGTCTCCTGACTGGAGAGAGGACCCTCTCTGCTCCCCATACTGCTTCCCAGAGCATCCTTGAGGCCTGAGCTTACGTGTGTGTGTGTGTGTGTGTGTGTGTGTGTGTGTGATCCTCCTTCCTCCTCCTCCTCCCTGTCCCCACCTGTGTGACCTCCCACTCCCTGTGCAGCCCCCTGGTTTGTCTCACCACGAGACTCTCAGGTGAGCTGCAGCATCGAAGGTGGATATGTTCCCTGGAACAGCTTCAGCTGACTGCTAGCTTGGGGTGTAGTAACATTTATCACAGGTCTCCTTCATAAATAGATCTCTTTCCTGAGCTCGCAATCCTAGTTCAGATGCTTTTCAGGGGCTTTGGAACAGACAAATCCGCAACCTAAAAATAAAGCCCAGTCCAAAGCAGGTCTTCACATAGTGGGAGAACAAGGGGAGGGAAAAAATGAACATCTTTTTGAGTGTCTACAAGGTGCACAAGACAAGCTCTCACTGAATTTTCACAGCCTCCTACAAGCTATTTCCCCACTTTACAAGGAGGAAACAGGTCCAGAGAGGCCACAGAAGCCACAGAGCAGGCAGAAGCCAGAGCCAGGAATCAAAACCAGGTCTGTCTGCCTCCAGGGTTCATGAGGACCTTTGATTACAACTTATTCAAGTTTCTGGAGAAGAATTTGACATGTTTGGGAAAAATTCATCATAAGAAGAAAGAGTTTCTCACTTTGTCCTTTTCTCTCCTCCCACAGAAATCCATTCCTTTTGAAACTAATGTCCATTTGTCATTTCTTCTTTTTCCGTCTCTCCTTCACACCCCCTTGCTTTCTTTTTTCACTCTTATGGCTGTCTACGGTCATCAAATATCCTGAGCTGAGTCCCCTGTTGAATCCAAAGCCCAGATGGGCATTTCTCTGGGTGGAAGGCTGGTGACAGCTCTGGGCAGGGAGCCGAGGCTGGCTGGTTGGTGTGGTCAGGCTGGGGACAGGCTGGGGATACAGCCGAGGATGTGTCCTAGCTGCTCCTAACTGCAGGACTGGCATCCTGGAGAGACACAGTGGGTACCTCTCACTGGTTGCCTGGTACATCTGACACTTTCTTGGCCTAGGGACTGCTGGCCACATGGAGGCACCAACAGGCTCATGGATGGAGGGATGCCCGCCAGGCAGAGTGCCAGACATCAGGAAGCCCTGTGCTGTTCTCGGGAGGAAGTTACCCTGGTCCAGGTGGTGGGCAGTTGGGATGGGAAGTCTGCAATTGATTTGGCTCCCTGAGACTTCACCAATGAAAGAAAGATGCCATTCTATAGTGTAGGAGTAAAGAATATGAACTAGGTTATTGATTCATTTACTCAACAAGTAATTATTGAGGATGTACTCCATACTAGATCCTTTTTTAGGTGCTAGAGACTGAATGAACATGGCAGATAAGTCCAAGGTCTCAAGAAATTTCACTCCCAGTGGCAGAGAGAGACAACAAACAAGCCCCATCTTCTGAGTGGCAAGCAGATGGAGAAAAAGTGTACGGCTGTTCAGATCTCAGACTTTAATTTCTCTTCTCACTGCCTCTTTAACCTGTTTCCTACCTGAGTGTTAATTTTCAACAGTTGTAGATTGCTGCCACCATCAAAGACGCTGGATGTGGATGATCAAAGATTCAAGATTTAAGCAAAACAGACAGTTTTTGGGCTTTCCTGGTGGCGCAGTGGTTGAGAGTCCGCCTGCCGATGCAGGTGACACAGGTTCGTGGCCCAGTCCGGGAAGATCCCACATGCCGCGGAGCGGCTGGGCCCATGAGCCATGGCCGCCGAGCCTGCGTGTCCGGAGCCTGTGCTCCGCGGCGGGAGAGGCCACAGCAGTGAGAAGCCCGCATACTGAAAAAGCAAAAAACAAACAAACAAAAAAACAGACAGTTTCTCTCTTGTATTTCAAAAGTTGATGATACCACTGTTCCCTTTGGGCAAACACCCATGCAGCCCTGTGTCTTCAAGGAACATCCATGATACCATGTCCTGGGTGGATAGAATGATCTGTGGACAATTTTTAAGGAGTAACTTTTAGGTCAAGGCATTTAATAGCAGGTCTTTTTTCCTTTTCCTTTTTTTCTTTCTTTTTTTTTAAATTGAGAATCATCTGCCATTCACAGGGCACTGCAATGTTCATGAGACCATCCAGGGGTCACTGGGGGCCATGAGGAACCTTGGCGCTCTTACTCAAGAGTGTATTCTTCCTATTGATACACCTGCTCTGTTGCCTTCAATCACCACCTGTATGGCTAAGAGGAGATTAGGGCCAGCACTTATTTTAAACTCTGGTTCTGTCATTTCCTAGCTTTGTGATCTTGGGTAAATTACTTAATCTTTCTGAGCTTCAGTGACCCCTTGGGAAAGAGTGTAATTGAATGGAAAGAACAGAGTCTTTGAAGTTTGATTCCTGGCTCTGCCACTTACTTGCTGTGTAACCTTATGCACGTAACTTACCTGTGGGAACTTGGTTTCTTCATCCAAAAAATGGAAATGAAAATACCTACTTCACAGGGCTATTTTAAAGATTAGATGAAAAAACGCATTTCAAGCACAAAGTCTGTATATTTGTTACTCAAAAAATGTAATTTTCTTTTAACTTTTCCTTTTCTATGAAATAAAACCTTCTGGGATAACTTCACCCCATCTCATAAATGGCACTATCATCTATCCAAATGCTCAGACCAAAAACCTAGAAGTCATCTCTGATTCATTTTTTATATCACCCGCTCCCCGGCTTTTTCTTGAGCACAAAATTCAATAGAAAGGTCCTTGGCTTGTCTTCTGAATGTGTCTTGACTCTGTCTTCTCCCACTATCTCTACTTCTACGGCAGTAGTCGTAGCCACAATCATCTCTCCCTTAGCAGTTTTAAAACATGGTCCTCAAATTCTTTGACACTCCTCTCATTGAGAGGTGAAGGGTGGTGTTCCCTCCCCTTGAATCTGCAAGGACCTGAGACTACTTTGACCAGTAAAGTATGGCAGAAGTGATACTATGTGACTTCTCAAGATAGGTCATACAAGGCTTCTGACTGATTCTCTTAAAACACTCCCTTTGGGACCTGAGCGGTCATGCTGTGAAGAAGCCCAAGAGAGGCACAAGTAGGGGTTCCAGTTGACAGTTCCAACTAAGCCAAGCTTTTGCAGTTTTCAGACGTTTAAATCATCCCCAGCCATTTGAAGCCTCCCAGCTGAGGATCCAGACATCACGGAGCAGGGGGAAGCCATTGTCCCTGTGCCCTTTCTGAATTCTTGATTCACAGAATCCATGAGCATAATAAAATGGTTATTGTTTTAGTGCTACTAAATTTGGTTTGTTGTGCAGTGATAGATAATCAGAACACTCCCCTTGTCTACTGCAGTGCCCTCCCGACTTCTTCCCCTGCTTCCACTAACATCCATTTCTCCACAAAGTAACCACAGGAATCTTTTGGGAATATAAATCAGATAACGTCACTCTGCCATATAAAACCTTTCCAAACTTCCTATCTTGGCCTACTGGGCCCCACATGACCCAGCCTCTGCTCTTAGGTGCTTGCTGGAGGTGGGACACTGCCACCTTCTGCATGGAAATCAGAGGCTGGCCAAAGCCGTATGACATGCGACACAAAAAGCACGTCTTGCAGCTCAGTCCCAGCTTCCTCACTTCAAGAGCCAAAGCAGGATTTCCTCTACCTATGTGGGTGTTGGAACCCTGGTCCATGACGCCAGACACTCTGTGGGTGATCATGACCTTGCCTATACCTTTTTAGCTCCGACTGCTCTCTCGATTGCTGGCACTATTATATCCTTCCCTTCCTCCATCTCCATCTCTCCCCCTTTCTTTCTTCTTTCTTTCTTTCTTTCTTTCTTTCTTTCTTTCTTTCTTTCTTTCTTTCTTTCTTTCTTTCCTTCCTTCCTTCCTTCCTTCCTTCCTTCCTTCCTTCTTTCTTTCCTTCTTTCCTCCCTTCCTTATGTTTTTCTTCCTTCCTTCTTTCTTCCTTCCTTCCTTTCTTTCTTTCTTTCCTTCTTTCTTTCCTTCCTTCCTTCTATTTTTCTTCCTTCTTTCTTTCTTCCTTCCTTTCCTTCCTTCCTTCCTTCCTTCCTTCCTTCCTTCCTTCCTTCCTTCCTTCCTTCCTTTCTTTCTTTCTTTCTTTCTTTCTTTCTTTCTTTCTTTCTTTCTTTCTTTCTTTCTTTCTTTCTCTCTTTCTCTTTCTTTTGGTGCAGCCATATTTTTCAAATAATATCATGCATTTCCATGTGTTTGTGACTGGAGGGGAGAACTCCATCAACTCAACAGCCCATGTTGCAAGAAGCCTTAAAACTCTCATTATTTGTATACAATGCCATCACCTACTTAAGAAATGAACTGAGAAGTAGTTAAAAGTTAGAGCATTTGGTAAGGTGGCTAGATATAAGGTCTACATACCCAATTGCCTTTTTGGTGAAAATGGTATTAATAGATTAAGCACAGTCATTTAAATTCACTGTGTTCTGAAATGCCACTAAAACTACCAGTAAAGTTTTTTTTCCCATAAATCCACAAAGATGAGGAGAACGAGAGTGGAGACAACATCATTTGGGGAGTTAGAAAGCAGATGGAAAAATGGTAATTTATGTAGCTAACATAAGAAAGAAGAATCCTAAGCCAGCAGAATCCTAAACCAGAAGAATCCTAAGAACCAACCAGATTTACACTGCAGAATGTAAAGGCTCAGAGATTGATTGCACCAGAAACTTTTAGAACTTGGAGATGGGGGGGGGGGAAGAGGATTGGTAGAAAACTGTTTAAAAAGCAGTTAGGAATGGGAGTTATTGCTTAATGGGTACAGAGTTTCTATTTGGGGTGATGAAAAATTTTGGAAGTAGGTAGTGGTCATGGTTGCAACAACATTGTGATTGTACTTTATTGCCCTCTCACAACGTGGCAGTGTACTTCTTCAAAGCCTACAGGAAAACCTTTCACTCCAGTCTAAGACAGAGTCTTATATAATGTAATCACATGAGAGACTGTCTCCCATTACCTTTGCTATAGACTGTAACCTAATCAAGGGAGTGACTCTTCCTTCACCTTTGCCATATCCTTTTGGCTAGAAGCAAATTACAGATTCTGTCCACACTCAGGATATACAAGGGTGTAACTCATTGGAGGTCATCTTAGAATTCTGCATACCATAACTGTAGACCAACAGAAGCTCTAATAAGCTCTCAGAGAGAAATCAATAGGTTCAGTCAAATAATCAGGAAGTAGAATAATTCAGCTTTCTCAACAACAGTGTTGGAAGCTATGGAGTAGTGCTATCAAAATTCTAAAGTGAAAGGATTTCCTACCTGTCATTCTATACCTAACCAAGCTATCCATTGAGTGTAAAAGTAGAGTACAGACATTATTGGAAATAAAAAGTCACAAATATTTACCTCCTACACACTTTCTTAGGAAGCTATGACCTATAAATCAGAGGAGTAACCAACAAAAAGGAAGACTACTGATCCAAAAGACACAAAATAAGGTCAGAAGGCTTGGGAAGGGGGAATTCAACAAGATGAAAATAATAGAACAGCTGAGATGAGTGAATGTGATGAAAAAAGATTTAGACAACTGGCAATGAGTTTTGAGTTGAATTAGTGAAGAGAACATAAAAAATTAAACAGAGTAACAAACAATTATTAACTCCAGGGATATAAAAAATTATTCAGGAAAGGAAATGGAAATACATGGCTCAGCTCTGAAGAATTGAGTGGTAGGTTCATTACAATGTAAATAGTGCACATTAATCTAACCAGAGTGATGATGTAATTATACAGTTCTGAAAGGATGGTGTTATGGGTTGAGGTCCTAACCCCCAGAACTTGTGAATTTGGAAATAAGGTCTTTGTAGATGATCAAGTTAAGGTGAGGTCACCTTAGGGTGGGCTCTGCTCCAATATGACTGATGTCCTTATCAAAGGGGGAAATCTGGACATAGAGACAGAGACACAGTGAGAACACCATATGAAGCCTGGAGTTAAGCTGCCACAAGCCAAAGAAGGCCAAAGATTGCTGAAAATCCACCAGAAAAGAGAGAGAGGCTTGGAGGAGATTCTTCCTCACAACTCTCAGAAGGAACCAACCCTGCCGACACTTTGATTTTTGATTTCTAACCTTCAGGACTATGAGACAATAAATTCCTGTTGTTTAAGATATCCAGTTCGTGGTACTTTGTTACAACAGCCCTAGTAAACTAATGCGGATGGAAAGTGTGTGTGTATCGGGGGGCGTGCGGGCAGGAGAAGGACGAGGAAAGAACTAGCCCTTCATCTTCAGTGGGACGTTAACAAATCATTCTTGCAAATAATGAATCAAGAAATAGCAGTATAAGCATGGTATTTATAAATAGCAAGGTAAATACCAAAATAATCATCTAAAAGAATTAAAATTTGTTTCCTGTGTGGATGAGTTAAGGAAGTAGGGAGGAAGAGGGCTGAAACTTGACGTTTATCTTTGAACCAGCTGACTCTTTACCTTAAGTGTGCAGAAGGATAAAAATAAAAACACAGAAAGTCCACTATATCAGCAATTATTAACTAGAAAATATAATAGGGAAAAAATTCCATTCACAAGGGCAGTAAAACCTAGATAATGGCACCCAAGAATAATTCCGAACAGGACACATGCCAGATCCTTCTGGAGAAAACTCTCAAATATTACTGAAGGACAAAAGTAAATAGAAACTGGACCCTGCCTCAAGCAGTGCCTGTGATGAAGGAAATGGCAGATGAACATTACAGCATGACATGCAAGGAGCTACTTGATTAGGTGGGAAAAAGCACCCAACTCTGCCTGGGGAAGTCAGAGAAGGTTCTGCAGAGGATGTGGCTCTAAGTGAAAACTTGAAAGACAGAGAAGACAGGGAGACCTTCCAGGCAGAGAGCACAGCCTGAACCAACCCACTGTGTGTTTGGGGAATCGTAAAGTGCTTGACCTGAGGGAGAAAAGTGGGCATGATGGAGAGTGTTGGCAGATGAAGCTGGCTATCGAGGCAGAAATTGGATCATTAAGAAGCCATGTACACAGTGGGAGTGTTTGCTCTTTTTTATAGGAATGGGAGTTTTCAAGTAGCAGAATGAGAAGAAGGTAATATGTGTCTCGTGGAATGAGCATGTGGGTGACTTCTCAATATAAGGTGCCGCTGTGGACAGGGAGCCTGTGTTACTGGCTTGAATTCTTTGGGCAGGCTCCTTACTAATGCTTCTTGACGGCAGCCCCAGACCTCAGTGAGCCATTGATCCAGGGGGTTATTAGGTGCTGTTATTCATCCACCTGAGGTGGGGAGCTCCGTGTCCATTGCAGACACACCCCAGGAAAGAGGCCCCGCCAAGCACTGTGTGTGTGGCAGACCACTTGACCGCTGGGAACTCATGGTCAGGAGGGTGCAGAACCCGCCCGCTGAGACACTGCAGTACAAACACAGGGACAGGAGGTGTGGGCTCTTCCTCCAAGGAGCCCCAAAAGCACCTGTGATCAGCCACCATATAAAAGAGAGAGATTATAAAAGCAAAAATGGTGCCTCGACTTCAGGAACAATAAAGTCTTTTGTATCAATGTTGGCAGATGGTCCCGGGTGCTTTGTGGCTGAGTGTGTCTCATCAGTGTCACACTGAGAGGGGCAGAGTGGTGGGAAAGAAGGTGGCACATTAACCTGCTTCTGTGCCTGGAAGTTTCTTACCTGGGTTGGCTTTCCCAGCCCCGGGGTCAGCAGACCTCAGTCTGTTTCTCTCACATTCTCTGCCTAACTGGCCACCTCCAGTCTTCAGCTGTGCTGACCTACCCTTGGTTCTCCAAACATCCCAGCTTGGTCCAGCCACAGGGCCTTTATCCTTGCTAATCCCATTTTCTGGAATGTTCTTTCCCCAGGTCTTCACGTGGCTGGCTCCTACTCATTCTCTCAGAAGGATCTTCTCATGTAACCTTAATAGCAAGTACTCTGGAGCTAGCCTGACTGGGTTCAAATCCCAGCTCTGCCACCTTGAACAAGGTGAGTATCAGGTGTGCCTGAGTGGATGAATTGTTGTGGGGATTAAATGAGTTGGTGTAAATGTAAAGTCTTAGGATAATGCCTATCCCATAGTAAATTTATGTGAGAATTAGCTATTATTATTGGTCAAAAATATATGTCACCTTTTATTAGAACGGTCCTCCACCCACCCTAGTCATTCTTTCCTCTTACCCACTATCTGTGAATATATTATTGATTTCTTTGCTTGTTTATTGCTTCCCTCTCCACCACTAGAATACAAGAACCATGAGGACAGGGACCCTGTCTGTCTTGTTCACTGCTGTATGCCCAGTACCTTAGTAGTGTCAGACACATAGCAGATGCTCAAGAAATAGGTGTTGAGTGAAGTAATATAGTCAATGAACTTCTCTGAACCAATAATTATTTCTTGGGGATTCTAAGTGGGTAAAGGGCTTCCAAATTCATGTGAGGCATAACGTGGCTTTTCCTTAAAAATTAATTCCCTACTTTGCTCCCTTGCTCAGACCCTTTAATAATATTACCACTTCAATCCACAGGACAGTGGACATTAAGATGGTAAATGATAAATTTATAAGCTACTGCAATCTAGACACATGTTTTTCTTTATTTTGTTTTATTTTCTTTACACCTTTATTGGAGTATAATTGCTTTACAATGGTGTGTTAGTTTCTGCTTTATAACAAAGTGAATCAGTTATACACATATATGTATTCCCATATCTCTTCCCTCTTGCGTCTCCCTCCCTCCCGCCTTCCTAATCCAACCCCTCTAGGTGGTCACAAAGCACCAAGCTGGTCTCCCTGTGCTATGTGGCTGCTTCCCACTAGCTATCTATTTTACGTTTGGTAGTGTATATATGTCCATGCCACTCTCTCGCTTTGTCACAGCTTACCCTTCCCCCTCCCCATATCCTCAAGTCCATTCTCTAGTAGGTCTGTGTCTTTATTCCTGTTTTACCCCTAGGTTCTTCATGACATTTTTTTTTCTTAAATTCCATATATATGTGTTAGCATACGGTATTTGTCTTTCTCTTTCTGACTTACTTCACTCTGTATGACAGACTCTAGGTCCATCCACCTCATTACAAATAGCTCAATTTCGTTTCTTTTTATGGCTGAGTAATGTTCCATTCTATATATGTGCCACATCTTCTCCATCCATTCATCCGATGATGGACACTTAGGTTGTTTCCATCTCCGGGCTATTGCAAATAGAGCTGCAATGAACATTTTGGTACAGGACTCTTTTTTGAATTATGGTTTTCTCAGGGTATATGCACAGTAGTGGGATTGCTGGGTCATATGGTAGTTCTATTTGTAGTTTTTTAAGGAATCTCCATACTGTTCTCCATAGTGGCTGTACCAATTCAAATTCCCACCAGCAGTGCAAGAGTGTTCCCTTTTCTCCACACCCTCTCCAGCATTTATTGTTTCTAGATTTTTTGATGATGGCCATTCTGACTGGTGTGAGATGATATCTCATTGTAGTTTTGATTTGCATTTCTCTAATGATTAATGATGTTGAGCATTCTTTCATGTGTTTGTTGGCAGTCTGTATATCTTCTTTGGAGAAATGTCTATTTAGGTCTTCTGCCCATTTTTGGATTGGGTTGTTTGTTTTTTTGTTATTGAGCTGCATGAGCTGCTTGTAAATTTTGGAAATTAATCCTTTGTCAGTTGCTTCACTTGCAAATATTTTCTCCCATTCTGAGGGTTGTCTTTTGGTCTTGTTTATGGTTTCCTTTGCTGTGCAAAAGCTTTGAAGTTTCATTAGGTCCCATTTGTTTATTTTTGTTTTTATTTCCATTTTTCTAGGAGGTGGGTCAAAAAGGATCTTGCTGTGATTTATGTCATAGAGTGTTCTGCCTATGTTTTCCTCTAAGAGTTTGATAGTTTCTGGCCTTACATTTAGATCTTTAATCAATTTTGAGCTTATTTTTGTGTATGGTGTTAGGGAGTGATCTAATCTCGTACTTTTACATATACCTGTCCAGTTTTCCCAGCACCACTTATTGAAGAGGCTGTCCTTTCTCCACTTTACATTCCTGCTTCCTTTATCAAAGATAAGGTGACCATATGTGCGTGGGTTTATCTCTGGGCTTTCTATCCTGTTCCATTGATCTATATTTCTGTTTTTGTGGCAGTACCATACTGTCTTGATTACTGTAGCTTTGTAGTATACTCTGAAGTCAGGGATCCTGATTCCTCCAGCTCTGTTTTTCGTTCTCAAGATTGCTTTGGCTATTTGGGGTCTTTTGTGTTTCCATACAAATTGTGAAATTTTTTGTTCTAGTCCTGTGAAAAATGCCAGTGGTAGTTTGATAGGGATTGCATTGAATCTGTAGATTGCTTTGGATAGTAGAGTCATTTTCACAGTGTTTACTCTTCCAATCCAAGAACATGGTATATCTCACCATCTATTTGTATCATCTTTAATTTCTTTCATCCGTGTCTTATAGTTTTCTGCATACAGGTCTTTTGTCTCCTTAGGTAGGTTTATTCCTAGATATTTTATTCTTTTTCTTGCAGTGGTAAATGGGAGTGTTTTCTTGATTTCACTTTCAGATTTTTCATCATTAGTGTTTAGGAATCCCAGAGATTTCTGTGCATTAATTTTGTATCCTGCAACTTTACCAAATTCATTGATTAGCTCTAGTAGTTTTCTGGTAGCATCTTTTTTTAAATTTTATTTTTCTTTTCTTTATTTTTTCTTTATTTATTTTTGGCTGTGTTGGGTCTTCGTTGCTAAACATGAGCTTTCTCTAGTTGCGGCGCGTGGGGGCTACTCTTCGTTGTGGTGCACGGGCTTCTCATTGCGGTGGCTTCTCTTGTTGTGGAGCACAGGCTGTAGTTGTGCAGGCTCAGTAGTTGTGGCTCATGGGCTCTACAGCGTAGGCTCAGTAGTTGTGGCACACAGGCTTAGATGCTCCACGGCATGTGGGATCTTCCCGGACCAGGCCTCGAACCCATGTCCCCTGCATTGGCAGGCAGATTCTTAACCACTGTGCCACCAGGGAAGCCCTCTGGTAGCATCTTTAGGATTCTCTATGTATAGTATCATGTCATCTGCAAACAGTGACAACTTTACTTCTTCTTTTCTGATTTGGATTCATTTCCTTTTCTTCTCTGATTGCTGTGGCTAAAACTTCCAAAACTATGTTGAATAAGAGTGGTGAGAGTGGGCAACCTTGTCTTGTTCCTGATCTTAGTGGAAATGCTTTCAGTTTTTCACCATTGTGGACGATGTTGGCTGTGGGTTTGTCATATATGGCCTTTATTATGTTGAGGAAAGTTCCCTCTATGTCTACTTTCTGCAGGGTTTTTATCATAAATGGGTGTCGAATTTTGTCGAAGGCTTTCTCTGCATCTATTGAGATGATCATATGGTTTTTCTCCTTCAATTTGTTAATATGGTGTATCACGTTGATTGATTTGCATATATTGAAGAATCCTTGCATTCCTGGAATAAACCCCACTTGATCATGGTGTATGATCCTTTTAATGTGCTGTTGGATTCTGTTTGCTAGTATTTTGTTGAGGATTTTTGCATCTATGTTCATCAGTGATATTGGCCTGTAGTTTTCTTTCTTTGTGACATCCTTGTCTGGTTTTGGTATCAAGGTGATGGTGGCCTCGTAGAATGAGTTTGGGAGTGTTCCTTCCTCTGCTATATTTTGGAAGAGTTTGAGAAGGATAGGTGTTAGCTCTTCTCTAAATGTTTGATAGAATTTGCCTGTGAAGTCATCTGGTCCTGGGCTTTTGTTTGTTGGAAGATTTTAAATCACAGTTTCAATTTCAGTGCTTGTGATTGGTCTGTTCATATTTTCTATTTCTTCCTGATTCACTCTTGGCAGGTTGTGCATTTCTAAGAATTTTTCCATTTCTTCCAGGTTGTCCATTTTATTGGCATAGAGTTGTTTGCAGTAATCTCTCACGATCTTTTGTATTTCTGCAGTGTCAGTTGTTATTTCTCCTTTTTCGTTTCTAATTATATTGATTTGAGTCTTTTCCCTTTATTTCTTGATGAGTCTGGCTAATGGTTTATCTATTTTGTTTATCTTCTCAAAGAACCAGGTTTTAGTTTTATTGATCTTTGCTATCATTTCCTTCATTTCTTTTTCATTTATTTCTGATCTGATCTTTATGATTTCTTTCCTTCTGCTAACTTTGGGTTTTTTTTGTTCTTCTTTCTCTAATTGCTTTAGGTGCAAGGTTAGGTTGTTTATTCAAGATGTTTCCTGTTTCTTAAGGTAGGATTGTATTGCTATAAACTTCCCTCTTAGAACTGCTTTTGCTGCATCCCATAGGTTTTGGGTCATCGTGTCTCCATTGTCATTTGTTTCTAGGTATTTTTTTATTTCCCTTTTGATTTCTTCAGTGATCACTTCGTTATTAAGTAGTGTATTGTTTAGCCTCCATGTGTTTGTATTTTTTACAGATCTTTTCCTGTAATTGATATCTAGTCTCATAGCATTGTGGTTGGAAAAGACACTTGATACAATTTCAATTTTCTTAAATTTACCAAGGCTTGATTTGTGGCCCAAGATATGATCTATCCTGGCGAATGTTCCATGAGCACTTGAGAAAAATGTGTATGTATTCTGTTGTTTTTGAATGGAATGTCCTATAAATACCAATTAAGTCCATCTTGTTTAATGTATCATTTAAAGCTTGTGTTTCCTTATTTATTTTCATTTTGGATGATCTGTCCATTGGTGAAAGTGGGGTGTTAACGTCCCCTACTATCAATGTGTTACTGTCGATTTCCCCTTTTAAGGCTGTTAGTATTTGCTTTATGTATTGAGGTGCTCCTATGTTGGGTGCATAAATATTTACAATTGTTATATCTTCTTCTTGGATCGATCCCTTGATCATTATGTAGTGTCCTTCTTTATCTCTTGTAACAGCCTTTATTTTAAAGTCTATTTTGTCTGATATGAGAATTGCTACTCCAGCTTTCTTGTGGTTTCCATTTGCATGGAATCTTTTTCCATCCCCTTACTTTCAGTTTGTATGTGTCTCTAGGTCTGAAGTGGGTCTGTTGTAGACAGCATATATATGGGTCTTATTTTGGTATCCATTCAGCCAATCTGTATCGTGGGAGCATTTAGTCCATTTAAATTTAAAGTAATTATCGATATGTATGTTCTATTCCCATTTTCTTAATTGTTTTGTGTTCATTATTGTAGGTCTTTTCCTTCTCTTGTGTTTCTTGCCTAGAGAAGTTCCTTTAACATTTGTTGTAAAGCTGGTTTGGTGGTGCTGAACCCTCTCAGCTTTTGCTTGTCTGTAAAGGTTTAATTTCTCCATCAAATCTGAATGAGATCCTTGCTGGGTAGAGTAATCTTGGTTGCAGGTTTTTCTCCTTCATCACTTTAAATATGTCCTGCCAGTCCCTTCTGGCTTGCAGAGTTTCTGCTGAAAGATCAGCTGTTAACTTTATGGGGATTCCCTTGTGTGTTATTTGTTGTTTTTCCCTTGCTGCTTTTAATATGTTTTCTTTGTATTTAATTTTTGACAGTTTGATTAATATGTGTCTTGGCGTATTTCTCCTTGGATTTATCCTGTATGGGACTCTCTGTGCTTCCCGGACTTGTTTGACTATTTCCTTTCTCATGTTAGGGAAGTTTTCAATTATAATCTCTGCAAATATTTTCTCAGTCCCTTTCTTTTTCTCTTCTTCTTCTGGAACCCCTATAATTCGAATGTTGGTGTGTTTAATGTTGTCCCAGAGGTCTCTGAGACTGTCCTCAGTTCTTTTCATTCTTTTATCTTTATTCTGCTCTGCAGTAGTTATTTCCACTCTTTTATCTTCCAGGTCACTTATCCGTTCTTCTGCCTCAGTTATTCTGCTATTGGTCCCATCTAGAGTATTTTTAATTTCATTTATTGTGTTGTTCATCGATGCTTGTTTCATCTTTAGTTCTTCTAGGTCCTTGTTAAATGTTTCTTGCATTTTGTCTATTCTATTTCCAAGATTTTATATCATCTTTACTCTCATTATTCTGAATTCTTTTTCAGGTAGACTGCCTATTTCCTCTTCATTTGTTAGGTCTGGTGGGTTTTTTATCTTGCTCCTTCATCTGCTGTGTGTTTTTCTGTCTTCTCATTTTGCTTATCTTACTATGTTTGGGGTCTCCTTTTTTCAGGCTGCGGGTTCGTAGTTCCCGTTGTTTTTGGTGTCTGTCCCCAGTGGCTAAAGTTGGTTCAGTGGGTTGTGTAGGTTTCCTGGTGGAGGGGGCTAGTGCCTGTGTTCTGGTGGATGAGGCTGGATCTTGTCTTTCTGGTGAGCAGGTCCACGTCTGGTGGTGTGTTTTCGGGTGTCTGTGGACTTACTATGATTTTAGGCAGCCTCTCTGCTAATGGGTGGGGTTGTGTTCCTGTCTTGCTAGTTGTTTGGCATAGTGTGTAGCTTGCTGGTCGTTGAGTGAAGCTGGGTGCTGGTGTTGAGGTGGAGATCTCTGGGAGATTTTCGCCATTTGATATTATGTGGAGCTGGGAGGTCTCTTGTGGACCAGTGTCCTGAAGTTGGCTCTCCCACCTCAGAGGCACAGCACTGACTCCTGGCTGCAGCACCAAGAGCCTTTCATCCACACGGCTCAGAATAAAATGGAGATAAAGTAGAAAGAAAGAAAGAAAGAACAAAAGAAAGAAAGAAAGAAAGAGGGAGGGAGAGAGAGAGAAAGAAGGAAAGAAAGAAAGGAGGGAGGGAGGGAGGAAGGAAAGAAGGAAGGAAGGAGGGAAGGAAGGTAAGAAAGAAAGAAGATAAAATAAAATAAAGTAAGATAAAATAAAGTTATTAAAATAAAAAATAATTATTAAGAAAAAAAATTTTTTTAAAAATATAAAGAAAAAAAAAAAGGACGGATAGAACCCTAGGACAAATGGTGGAAGCAAAGCTATAGTGACAAAAATCTCACACAGAAGCATACACATACACACTCACAAAAAGAGGAAAAGGGGAAAAAAATCATAAATCTTGCTCTCAAAGTCCACCTCCTCAATTTGGGATGATTCGTTGTCTATTCATGTATTCCACAGATGCAGGGTACATCAAGTTGATTGTGGAGCTTTAATCCGCTGCTTCTGAGGCTGCTGGGAGAGATTTCCCTTTCTCTTCTTTGTTCTCACAGCTCCCGCGGCTCACCTTTGGATTTGGCCCCAACTCTGCGTGTAGGTCGCCAGAGGGCGTCTGTTCTTCGCTCCGACAGGACGGGGTTAAAGGAGCAGCTGCTTCGGGGACTCTGGCTCACTCAGGCCGGGGGGAGGGAGGGGTACGGAGTGTGGGGCGAGCCTGCGGCGGCAGAGGCCAGCGTGACGTTACACCAGCTTGAGGTGCGCTGTGCGTTCTCCCGGGGAAGTTGTCCCTGGATCCCGGGACCCTGGCAGTGGCGGGCTGCACAGGCTCCCGGAAGTGGGGTGTGGAAAGTGACCTGTGCTCGCACACAGGCTTCTTGGTGGCAGCAGCTGCGGCCTTACTGTCTCATGCCCGTCTCTGGGGTCCGCACTTTTAGCCGTGTTTCGCACCCGTCTCTGGAGCTCGTTTAAGCAGCGCTCTTAATCCCCTCTCCTCGCGCACCAGGAAACAAAGAGGGAAGAAAAAGTCTCTTGCCTCTTCGGCTGGTCCAGACTTTTCCCCGGACTCCCTCCCGGCTAGCTGTGGTGCACTAACCCCCTGCAGGCTGTGTTCACGCCGACAACCCCGGTCCTCTCCCTGCACTCCGACGGAAGCCCAAGCCTCAGCTCCCAGCCCCGGTCGCCCCCGGCGGGTGAGCAGACAAGCCTCTCGGGCTGGTGAGTGCCGGTCGGCACCGATCCTCTGTGCGGGAATCTCTCCGCTTTGCCCTCCGCACCCCGCGGCCCCGAAGCTTACCCCTCTGCCACTCGCAGTCTCCGCCAGCGAAGCGGCTTCCTAGTGTGTGGAAAACTTTCCTCCTTCACAGCTCCCTCCCACTGGTGCAGGTCCCGCCCCTATCCTTTTGTCTCTGTTTATTCTTTTTTCTTTTGCCCTACCGAGGTACCTGGGGACTTTCTTGCCTTTTGGGAGGTCTGAGGTCTTCTGCCAGCGTTCAGTAGGTGTTCTGTGGGAGTTGTTCCACGTGTAGATGTATTTCTGGTGTATCTGTGGGGAGGACAGTGATCTCCGCGTCTTACTCTTCCGCCATCTTCCTTTTGTCTAGACACATGTTTTTCTAATAATTCATGGGACATATCCTAGTGTCTGAGCTTTTGCCCAATGGGCCATTTTCAGCTCTGGCAAAATCACAATGTGTCTTTTCCTCCCAAAGAAGAAGGAGATATGACCTCTCATAGACAACAGAACCCAGAGGGAGCTGAGGTAGGGATACAGATGAACAGCACAGCAGAGCCATGGAAACTGGGAGACAAAACTGGTAACAGATAACTTGCAGAGCTTGTTGGGTGAGGCAGCCCTTTCTTCTTCTATTTTTGATAGAGAATAAATTTACTGACTCCCTTGAAGCTAGGTATGGGCTATGAGTGGTCCTAGCTAATGGGATATAAGTGTAAGAGGTAAGTGCAGCTACTAGGAAGGTTCCTTGAAAGGACTTTCTTTTTCCTGCTCTCTGAGGGATAGATGGCTGGAGCTGGAGCAACCATGTTGGCTCATGAGGTAAACAGAGGCCGTGCTTGGGGGAGCTACAAGAGAGAAGGAGCATGGCTTCTTGAGGATTTGGTGGAGCAGAGCTGCCATTATCCTTGGACTATTCATCTCTCAGTTTTTATTTGAGAGAGAAAAAAACTTTCATCTTTTAAAACCTTTGTTATTTTGGATTTGCTGCTACTCATATGCAAGCCTAATCTTAGCAAACACAGCATCATAAATGGACGATGGATAAATGCTGAACTAAATTTTGACCTGTTAAATAAAAACTAGGGATTGTCTGCAAACAGAAGACCATGGCAAGGAAGTGCACACCAGTCTGGGTCCAGATCAGTGTAGGGAGAACAGCAGAGGCTCAGCAGACTCCTAGGTGCACAGGAAGAAAAAACCCAGATCAGGTTAATAGACAGTTCTCTTAGCTAAATCTAGTTAAACACTTCCTCGGTTCTTTAGTGGTAAGAAATTAAAAATTAGCACCACAGCCTTGCTAGTTAGCACACAGTACCTCCTCTACTTAATAACAGGTTACATTCTTCCTAAGTCTATTTGTTTGAGTCCGGAGGGACTGAGGCCCTGGGAGCATAACTTAATCAGAGAACGAATCCTTGGAAACATTAAAACCAGCAGACTCTTCTTCATGCTGATAAGTATTTCACAGGCAATCTTTTCTCCAAGTAGTTGGGGGCACTAAGGGAGTCTGCTGATAACTCCTTCTTGCCTCCATCCGCATCTCCTGGAGCACCACAGCCACCGTGATCATTGCACTTTCCACCTCCCCACTCACTCTGACGCTGTGCAGATTCGAAGGGCCTGGAACCTATGATCCTCCCCTGGTTATCAACTGTATACCACCTCCCACCCCACTTCCCCTTCCCTGGCTTTCCATCACTGCCTCCTATTTTGTTTCTTTCATAGCCCTTACAACATTTACACTTTAATGTTTTTTAGTTTATTACCTGTATCTATCCCCATCTCCCACTGACTGTAAGTTTTTCTTTTTTTTTTTTTGCGGTACGTGGGCCTCTCACTGCTGTGGCCTCTCCTGTTGCAGAGTACAAGCTCCGGGCGCACAGGCTCAGCGGCCATGGCTCACGGGCCCAGCCGCTCCGTGGCATGTGGGATCTTCCCAGACTGGGATATGAACCCATGTCCCCTGCATCTGCAGGCGGACTCTCAACCACTGCGCTACCCGGGAAGCCCGACTGTTAGTTTTTCAAGGGGAAGGACTGCGTTTGGTTTAGTCACCAACATGTTCCCAGTAGCCAGCAAGTATGTTTGGCTCATATTAGGCATTCAATAAAATAGGTGGTGAATGAATGAATACACACTTCAACAGCAGCACTTTCACCACACTCTGCCATTAGGTCCTTGAGCAAAGTCCCAGCTTTGTCCTGCATTAATACCTGGCTCATGGGCAGCCCATGGGGGTGCTCATCTTATAGCCTCCTACTCTCAAGTTCTTGCCTTGTTCTTTTCCCTCCCCTCTTGCTGATTATCAGCGATGGCGTAAGCATAGCAGGTTGCATGCTAAGCACTTTGTCCTTCCAAACTGTGCATCCTTTTGCAATGAATCAAGGCACATGAGCACAGCAGTCATTATTTTTTTTCTCAGCACTTTAAACCTTTTATGATTTCTTCTTTTAGTTTTACCACAATCACATACCTTTTATTTCAGGCACTTTAAAACTTTTGCTCTTGTACTTGCTGGATACAGTGGGATTAACCATGCTTGCAAACTACCTCAAAACTAAGAGGTAAGATTGCCACTTATTAACAAAGGTTCTATGGTCCAGACTGGAAGGAACTTGCACTACATCTATCGCCATCTGTTAGCAGGAGGCCGAATTAATGTGATCTTGTTTTGTAGCTTTTGTTTGTATCTATGAAAGTTTATAACTTGGAAATTCATAAGTAGAGTAGTTTTTTTTTTAATCTGTAGTTTGTTGGATTCAATTACACTTAAATTAAACCCGGAGTATAATCTCTTCTAATCTCTTTAGATAGTGCGTGAGTTCAAACATTCTCATTTATTCCTTTGTGTTGAATCCCCAAGTCTGGGGATCAAGAATTCTAGTGAATATTGTTATAGCTCAATTTGTCCCAAATTGTGCCCCATGGGGTATATATAGGTATCCCCACCTAAAAATTTTGATAAAATAAATTTGGGACTTCTGGCATACCTCATTCACAACGTGCATTATCATTTAAAAGGCTCTCCTTAGCCAAAGTGTATTATCACCTAAAAGTCTTTTTTTAAAAAAAACCTAGTGTTTTTCAAACTTGCTTAATTATAGAACCCTTTCCTCATATAACAACCCGTGTTCCAACATTACTAGGGACACATAGAAATCTATTATCTATCTATCTATCTATCTATCTATCTATCTATCTATCTAATCTGGTTTCTTGGAGTCAAGATTCTGGTGCAGAAAGGGCCCAGAACCATAATCATAGCACTCCTGAAAGAATACTCCCTTTGCAAAGTTTATTTCAGCCCTTGTGTGCATCACTTTAAACTAGCCCAGCAGCAGAAGACAATACCTGTTTGACGTTCTGGAAAGGGTCCTCATGCTGTCTAGTTCAGTAATACTGAAACACCTTTTCCCAGCAGGTAATACAGTATCTCAGCAATCATTACATTTTGTGGAAGAGAAACATGAGAAAATTCCAGCAGCTACAGGAAAGCTTGGAGCACTTGCTTTGTTTTTTTGAGTAGGCTCATCTTGGCTTGCACACGTCTTAGTTTGAGTTAGGCAAATATTATTCACAGTGTGGGTGTGGCAGCCCAGGAGGACAATGATAGAAGTTCCAATTTCACATTTTCCTTTATTTGGTCATACATCCTATGCATCAAAATGATAAAGAATGTTCCAATGGCCTTCTAAAAGTTCGAAGTGGGAAGACTCCATGGTTGAGGCATCCTTTAAATAATAGTCCTCATACCAGAATTTGTGTGTTTGCGTGGTGTGTGTGTGTGTGTGTGTGTGTGTGTGTGTGTGTGGTGTGGGTGAGTTATAAAACATTTCAAAATTTTCTTGGTGTTAGGAATTTAAAATTGAAGGACCCAAGTTCAGAAAACTGTGGGAGTGATGATATTATTGTGCAGTTGCACTCTCACCCTTGAGGTCTGCTTGCAAATGACCTTGTGAAAGGTCAAAGTGTGTGACTATCAGCTTCTAACTATTTTGTAAGAACAGTAGGAAATCAACCAACTGTGGGTACTGGCTGTTTAATTGCATTTCATTATACCTAATGCTCTTAGAGCTCCCTTAAATCCATATAAGTGATAGGTGTTTGTCTGGCAATGTTGCTATTACCAAGTGGCCACAGATGACCAATTCGATGATTTGTTTGACTTGATGATCAATATCTTCAACTTTCTAAACACATTTTTAAAGTTAAATTTCTGACTTTCAAGTGAACTGTTGCCTTGGATGAATCCAGAGGAATAATCCTTTTATGCATTTAACTCCACAGAGAATACTTTTGGAAATCTATTGATAATTCTGGTCCTTGGGCTGTTCCATTGACATAAATATCTTAGACATGAATTCCCAGAGTTGTGATCCAGTTCCTCTGCAAGAGGCTTTTGTGCTGCTCTTATAATAATCATCATCAGTATCATTACCAATCCCTGCATCTGTAAAACAGTACTCATCAAGATGCTTCGTGGCAACTGATAGCAAACCAATTCAAGCTGGCTTAGCGCAATGAGCCTTTATTGGCTCACGAAGCTTGAAAGTCCAGAGGTAAAGCTGGATTCTGTCACTCTACTTAAATAACACCTACCCTTCAGTCTTCATCTCTTACCCTGCTTTAATTTTTCTTCATAGCACTTATCATGAGCTGGCATGGTATTCCATGTCTACTTGGTACTTATTGCCTGGGGTTCCCACTGGAATGCAAGCTCCAGGAGCGTAGGGTCTTCCTTTTGTTCATCACCTAATGCCAAGCATCCAGAAATGGACATGGAATATAGGAGGAATGTGATAACTAGTTGAATTAAAGAATGAAAGAATCAGTTCATGCAGGTGCTCAAATGGCTTCATTAGAAATTTGTCTTTAAACATCATTTGTTCTGCTTCTTTCTGTGTTGCTTTCATTCTTTGGACTGCCTCTTCCCTGTGGGGACAAGATGGCTCCCAGCAGAAAGAGAACTTCTTTTTCTCAACAGAACCAGCAGAAGGCTCACTGACCAGCTTAGGTCATATGGCTATCTCTCAGCCAGTGAGCATGGCCAGGGGGATGCAGTTGGCCCAAGTGAACCACAGTGTCTGAGGGTGGGAGGATATAAGCTGGGCAGACCTCACAAGAACTTGGCTAAAATAATAAGAGCTTAATAATTGCTCTCAGATGCACTTTATCAACTGATCCTCACAAAACCTTGTGAGGAAAGAACAGATATTATTCTCCCCATTTTACAGATGAGGAAATTGAGGCTTGGGTAGGGTATGCTTCTTTAAGCAATTAGGAAGCGGTGGAGCTCTGTCTTGACCTCAGGTCTTCTTGGGCTTCACCCAGAATTCTTTCTAATGCAACAGACCTGGTGGGATAGCTTGGAAGAAAATGGCATGTGGCTTGTCTTTGCAGAAGGGGCTGAAAAGTGGGAAAGGTAAGAGATTTGATAAAATCCTTGAAGGGTTTTTACTTCTCTGGCTGAGTGACTTTATTTCTCTCAGTGGAGCCAGCTGGTTGGAAATGGCTGGTAATCACTAAAAGGTTTTGCCTTAGTACATGGAAAGCAAGGACTCAAGATGGTATGAGGAGGGAGTGGCAATAACAGCAAATTTTCTGAGCCCAATGACCTGAATCTGGAAAAAAGAAATGGCATCGTATTTAGGCAATGAACAATACCCTCTGAACCATGTGGAAGCACAGAGGTTTCTCTTTCTGCCAGTTTTGCACACATGTATAGAACACCAATTTTAAGAGATGAGAGGAATCTCAGGGAGCATCTAGACCTATAATTCTCACCCACTGTTTTATGGCCTCGTGAGCCAAATTTTTAGCACTTCATGCTTGTTCCTCTCCCTCTACTCTTTGTTGGTAACAGTGGCTGTGTTGCTTTTACTCTCTCATTCTGGGGTCAGCGGTAGAACGTTTATAGGATTTTCCAGTTCACGGTGTAATTTTGTCTAGAAAACATTGTACTGGTGGTTTCACAGTTAAGAACTGGGCTGGAAAAAAGGAAAGTCACTTGTTAAGATTGTCTGGCAATAAGCAGAGGGACTAAACCTTACACCCAGACTTAAAACAAACAAACAAAACCCCCCTTCCAGTTGTTTCCAGTAAACCAGTGCTTCTCAAGAGTTTGACCTGGCTGGGTCATACTCTAGGGGAGCTGATGTAATTGCTCTGAAGTGCAGCTGAGGTGTCTGGACTTTCACAGTTTCCCTGAGGGATTCTGATGGACAGCCGGGTTGAGAACCTGAATACTATCCACTGCCACTCCATATGCTGAAGGGCAAGGCTGTTGCCTGTTGCAGGGTAGGATAGAGGGTGTCAGGGTAGAAGCAAGTTGGAGATCATGTGAGAAGATTATAGGAGAAAAGAAGAGAGCTAAGACCTTTTTTTTTTAATAGTGTGTATCAGTAATTTATTCCTTTTTTTGAATTTTATTTTATTTGCTTTTTTATACAGCAGGTTCTTATTAGTTATCCATTTTATACATGTCAATCCCAATCTCCCAATTCATCCCACCACCACCACCACCCCCCCCCCCGGCGCTTTCCCCCCTTGGTGTCCATATGTTTGTTCTCTACATCTGTGTCTCAATTTCTGCCCTGCAAACCGGTTCATCTGTACCATTTTTCTAGGGTCCACATATATGTGTTAATATATTATATTTGTTTTTCTCTTTCTGACTTACTTCACTCTGTATGACAGTCTCTAGATTGATCCACGTCTCTACAAATGACCCTATTTTGTTTCTTTTTGTGGCTGAGTAATATTCAATTGTATATATGTACCACATCTTCTTTATCCATTTGTCTGTCAATGGGCATTTAGGTTGCTTCCATGACCTGGCCATTGTAAATAGTGCTGCAATGAACATTGGGGTGCATGTGTCTTTTTGAATTATGGTTTTCTCTGGGTATATGCCCAGTAGTGGGATTGCTGGGTCATATGGTAATTCTATTTTTAGTTTTTTAAGGAACCTCCATACTGTTCTCCATAGTGGCTGTATCCATTTACATTCCCACCAACAGTGCAAGAGGGCTCCCTTTTCTCCACACCCTCTCCAGCATTTGTTGCTTATAGATTTTCTGATGATGCCCATTCTAACTGGTGTGAAGTGATACCTCACTGTAGTTTTGATTTGCATTTCTCAAATAATTAGTGATGTTGAGCAGCTTTTCATGTGCTTCTTGGCCGTCTGTATGTCTTCTTTGGAGAAATGTCTATTTAGGTCTTCTGCCCATATTTGGATTGAGTTGTTTGTTTTCTTAATATTGAGCTGCATGAGCTGTTTATATATTTTGGAGATTAATCCTTTGTCTGTTGATTCGTTTGCAAATATTTTCTCCCCTTTTGAGGGTTGTCTTTTCATCTTATTTATGGTTTCCTTTGCTGTGCAAAAGCTTTTAAGTTTCATTAGGTCCCATTTGTTTATTTTTGTTTTTATTTCCACTACTCTAGGAGGTGGATCAAAAAAGATCTTGCTGTGATTTATGTCAAAGAGTGTTCTTCCTATGTTTCCCTCTAAGAGTTTTATAGTGTCCAATCTTACATTTAGGTCTCTAATCCATTTTGAATTTATTTTTGTGTATGGTGTTAGGGAGTGTTCTAATTTCATTCTTTTACATGTAGCTGTCCAGTTTTCCCAGCACCACTTATTGAAGAGACTGTTTTTTCTCCATTGTATATCCTTGCCTCCTTTGTCATAGATTAGTTGACTGTGGGTGCATGGGTTTATCTCTGGGCTTTTCATCCTGTTCCATTGATCTATATTTGTTTTTGTGCCAGTACCATATTGTTTTGATTACTGTAGCTTTGTAGTATAGTCTGAAGTCAGGGAGTCTGATTCCTCCAGCTCTGTTTTTTTCCCTCAAGACTGCTTTGGCTATTCGGGGTCTTTTGTGTCTCCATACAAATTTTAAGAGTTTTTGTTCTAGTTCTATAAAAAATGCCATTGGTAATTTGAGAGGGATTGCATTGAATCTGTAGATTGCTTTGGGTAGTATAGTCATTTTCACAATATTGATTCTTCCAATCCAAGATCATGGTATTTCTCTCCATCTGTTTGTATCATCTTTAATTTCTTGCATCAGTGTCTTATAGTTTTCTGCATACAGGTCTTTTGTCTCTCTAGGTAGGTTTATTCCTAGGTATTTTATTCTTTTTGTTGCAGTGGTAAATGGGAGTGTTTCCTTAATTTCCCTTTCATATTTTTCATCATTAGTGTATAGGAATGCCAGAGATTTCTGTGCATTAATTTTGTATCCTGCTACTTTACCAAATTCATTGATTAGCTCTAGTAGTTTTCTGGTGGCATCTTTAGGATTCTCTATGTATAGTATCATGCCATCTGCAAAAGGTGACATTTTTACTCCTTCTTTTCCAATTTGTATTCCTTTTCTTTCTTTTACTTTTCTGATTGTCATTACTAGGACTTCCAAAAGTATGTTGAATAATAGTGGTGAGAGTGGACATCCTTGTCTTGTTCCTGATCTTAGAGGAAATACTTTCAGTGTTTCACCATTGAGAATGATGTTTGCTGTTGGTTTGTTGTATATGGCCTTTATCATGTTGAGGTAGGTTCCCTCTGTGCCCACTTTCTGGAGAGTTTTTTATCATAAATTGGTGTTGAATTTTGTCAAAAGCTTCTTCTGCATCTATTGAGATGATCATATGGTTTTTATACTTCAGTTTGTTAATATGATGTATCACATTGATTGATTTGTGTATATTGAAGAATCCTTGCATCCCTGGGATAAATCCCACTTGATCATAGTGCATGATCCTTTTAATGTGTTGTTGGATTCCGTTGGCTAGTATTTTGTTGAGGATTTTTGCATCTATATTCATCGGTGATATTGGTCTGTAATTTTCCTTTTTTGTAGTATCTTTGTCTGGTTTTGGTATCAGGGTGATGGTGACCTCATAGAATGAGTTTGGGAGTGTTCCTTCCTCAACAATTTTTTGGAAGAGTTTGGGTGTTAGCTGTTCTCTAAATGTTTGGTAGAATTCACCTATGAAGCCATCTGGTCCTGGACTTTTGTTTGTTGGAAGAATTTTAAGCACAGTTTCAATTTCATTACTTGTGATTGGTCTGTTCATATGTTCTATTTCTTCCTGGTTCAGTCTTGGAAGGTTATACCTTTCTAAGAATTTGTCCATTTCTTCCAGGTTGTCCATTTTATTGGCATAGAGTTGCTTGTAGTAGTGTCTTAGGATGCTTTATATTTCTGCAGTGACTGTTGTAACTTCTCCTTTGTCATTTCTAATTTCATTGATTTGAGTCCTTTCCCTCTTTTTCTTGATGAGTCTGGCTAATGATTTATCAATTTTGTTTATCTTCTCAAAGAACCAGCTTTTATTGTTTTCTTTGTTTCTATTTCATTTATTTCTTTGCTATTGTTTTCTTTGTTTCTATTTCATTTATTTCTGCTCTGACCTTTATGATTCCTTTCCTTCTGCTAACTTTGGGTTTTGTTTATTCTTCTTTCTCTAGTTCCTTTAGGGTGTAAGGTTAGATTGTTTATTTGAGATTTTTCTTGTTTCTTGAGGTAGGCTTGTATTACTATAAATTTCCTTCTTAGAACTGCCTTTGCTCTATGCCATAGGTTTTGGATCGTCGTGTTTTCATTGTCATTTGTCTCTAGGTATTTTTTGATTTCCTCTTTGATTTCATCAGTGATCTCTTGGTTATTTAGTAACGTATTGTTTAGCCTCCATGTGTTTGAGTTTTTTACATTTTTTTCCCCTGTAATTGATTTCTAATCTCATTGCATTGTGGTCAGAAAAGATGCTTGATATGATTTCAATTTTCTTAAATTTACTGAGGCTTGATTTGTGACCCAAGATGTGATCTATCCTGGAGAGGGTTCTGTGCGCACTTGAGAAGAAAGTGTAATCTGCTGTTTTTGGATGGAATGTCCTATAAATATCAATTAAATCTATCTGGTCTCTTGTGTCATTTAAAGCTTATGTTTCCTTATTAATTTTCTGTTTGGATGATCTGTCCATTGGTGTAAGTGAGGTGTTAAAGTCCCCCACTATTATTGTGTTACTGTCGATTTCCTCTTTTATAGCTGTTAGCAGTTGCCTTATGTATTGAGGTGCTCCTATGTTGGGTGCATATATAATTGTTATATCTTCTTCTTGGATTGATCCCTTGATCATTATGTAGTGTCCTTCCTTGTGTCTTGTAACATTCTTTATTTTAAAGTCTGTTTTATCTGATATGAGTATTGCTACTCCAGCATTCTTTTGATTTCCATTTGCATGGAATATCTTTTTCCATCCCCTCACTTTCAGTCTGTATATGTCCCTTGGTTTGAAGTGGGTCTCTTGTAGACAACATATATATGGGTCTTATTTTTGTATCCATTCAGCGAGCCTGTGTCTTTTGGTTGGAGCATTTAATCCATTCACGTTTTAAGGTAATTATCGATATGTATGTTCCTATGACCATTTTCTTAATTGTTTTGGGTTTGTTTTTGTAGGTCCTTTTCTTCTCTTGTGTTTCCTACTTAGAGAAATTCCTTTAGCATTTGGCGTAGGGCTGGTTTGGTGGTGCTGAATTCTCTTAGCTTCTGCTTGTCTGTAAAGCTTTTGATTTCTCCATCGAATCTGAATGAGATCCTTGCTGGGTAGAGTAATCTTGGTTGTAGTTTCTTCCCTTTCATTACTTTCAATATGTCCTGCCACTCCCTTCTTGCTTGTAGAGTTCTGCTGAGAAATCAGCTGTTAACCTTATGGGAGTTCCCTTGTATTTCATTTGTTGTTTTTCCCTTTCAATAATTTATCTTTGTCTTTAATTTTTGCCAGTTTGATTACTATGCGTCTTGGCGTGTTTCTCCTTGGGTTTATCCTGTATGGGACTCTCTGCGCTTCCTGGACTTGGGTGGCTATTTCCTTTCCCTTGTTAGGGAAGTTTTCGACTATAATCTCTCCAAATATTTTCTCAGGCCCTTTCTCTCTCTCTTCTCCTTCTGCGACCCTTATAATGCAAATGTTGTTGCGTTTAATATTGTTCCAGAGGTCTCTTAGGCTGTCTTCATTTCTTTTCATTCTTTTTTCTTTATTCTGTTCTGCAGCAGTGAATTCCACCATTGTGTCTTCTAGGTCACTTATCTGTTCTTCTGCCTTAGTTAGTCTGCTATTGATTCCTTCTAGTGTATTTTTCATTTCAGTTATTGTATTGTCCATCTCTGTTTGTTTGTTCTTTAATTCTTCTAGGTCTTTGTTAAATATTTCTTGCATCTTCTCGATCTTTGCCTCCATTCTTTTTCCGAGGTCCTGGATCATCTTCACTATCATTATTCTGAATTCTTTTTCTGGAAGGTTGCCTGTCTCCACTTCATTTAGTTGTTTTTCTGGGGTTTTATGTTGTTCCTTCATCTGGTACATAGCCCTCTGCCTTTTCATCTTGTCTATCTTTCTGTGAATGTCAAGAGCTAAGATCTTTATGGAAGCTGCCTGCTCTGATGGAGGAAGCTGATACTGGCTTCTCAATGCAGACTATCTTGGGGACTGGGGACACTGTTACTGCGAGCCCATGGGTATTTCTGTGCAAATTAGAAAATCATTCCCTGCAGAGGCCTCAGTCCTGCAGGCACCCATCCAGGCTCACGATAGGATGGTTGCCTTGGAAATTTTCAAAGGAAACCTTCTGCATTAAGGATCCAGCTATGCACCAGGCACAAGCCCCAGTTAGCAAAACAGGGACTGAGTCTCGCCCCCACTTGCCCCCTTGGATGCGTGCCTTGTGCAGTGAACAACCTGCCCGAGAACTGAGGCAGCCCGGGATGGGGAAGTCCAACTAGAAATTCCATTCAGCTACAAGCTGATGTCTAACGCTTTTTTGACTTGCCTTACTGTTAAATTCATCTATTGTGGACAGGGAGAAACACATGGGGCCCTGCTATTCTAGTCCTTGAACTGATAAGGAGAAATTGGTTGGTAAAGAAGAAATGACTAGAGTCTTTGGCAAGCTCCTATGGTAACTAAGGGTGGATGAAGCTGGGCATAATCAGACATATTCCCTAAACCTTAAGAAGGTGGACCTGAGTAGAACTAAGGAAAATATGGCCAATCCATAGCATGAGACTTAGAAAAGAAGATGGCTGAAGAGAATTGAAAGATTGTCAAAAGTATAACTCTTTTAAATATTTTTTTCATGTTACAAAAGCAATCCAAACTAATTGCAGAAAATGTAGAAAATAGAAATGAGCCGAAAGAAGACAAGCCATTTGAAAACTTACTACTCAGAAATAACCACCAACAGTTTTTTGTTTATCCTATCAGTCTCTTTTCTATGCTTATAGATACATTCATACATACTGCAAAACAGGATCATTACGTATAGAATGTCTTGTAAGCTGCTTTTTAACTTAACAATATTCCACATTTTCCATGTCATTCACTGTTCCCCTACCTTGTTATTTTATGGTTGCATGGTAACTCATTTAATGATTGTGTCATAATATATTTAATTAGTTTCTATTTTGAAATATACATTGTTTCCAATTTTTTACATTATAAATAGTATTTGATGAACATTCTTTGAGTTATACCTATTGCCGTATTCCTGAATAAATGCTTAAAGGGGATATCAGGGTCAAATACATCTTGCCAAAGAGCTCAACAGTAAGAATGTACCATTTTCCGCTCCCACCAGCGATGGATGAGAAGGTGGGTTTCCTAGAAGCTCCTCCAATGCAAGTCAGAGCAATATGTCTGACTTAGCAGTTTGTTGGCTCTAAATGAGATGGAGTGGGATGTCCTTCCAGGGATAGAAGGGCAAAAATTGAGACCTTGAAAATGGGCAGTCCCAAAGAGCTGGTTCCAGGAGCGTGTTCTCACACTGCAAGGTTTCAGAATGATGTTCATCTCTTCTGCACTGAACTTACTGGTCAGAGGAAGTGACTAAGCCTGCATTGCATTTCCTCCCATGGTCACAAGACCAGGGGCAGAGTTCATTCTAGGCAATGTCTTCATAGGTGTCCTCACCGCTTGGGCCTGGGTGCCCAGTACCGCCTGCGAGCACAGTGGGAGGGACAGAGTGTGGGTGCGGACATGCTTCTCTAGCGGAATAAGAAGACCCGAGAAGGAAACGACAAGCTCCCTTTCTGAGAGCGCTAGGAGGCATTCAACACATTGCCAATTGAGGAGGACGCAGGCTTCTTTTCTTAGACACTTCTTTTCTTATTTTTTGGTAATAAAGTTTAATTTTTCATCATAAAAGTAATGCACATTCTCTAAAGAAAATGTGGAAAATATGGGATATAAAGTGAAGGAGAAATCATGCACAGGCATATTACCCAAGGATGAATGTCAGTACATGTCTCTCCAGTCTTTCGTTGTGTGAATGTGCATGTGTGTGTGATTGTTCTTTTGGTATAGTTGTAATTGCACTGTCTCAATTATTTTTCCATCCTGCTTTTTTCACTTTAACATCATATGCATTTTCCATGTTATTACATGGTCTTGATAAACACTTTTTGATTATGTAATTCTCAGTTGTGTGAATGGGCCACCATTCATTGTTCAGTGTTAATATTTAGACTATTATTTCTGTTTTACGGATGAGAAAGATAAGACCCCTAGGAGTTACAAGATTTACCCAACATCACAGGACCAGTAAGTGGTACCACCAACATTTCATCTGTTCATCTATTATTTAATTATTCATTAATTCAGCAAACATCTATAGAATACCTGCTGTCGTATCATGTACTATAAAGCCTCTGGGAGGCAAAAACGATATTCCTGCTCATGTGATTTTTATAAGTTAGTGGGCAGTACAGCCTCATTGGAGCTTTGACAAAAGAGTTCCTTGGCTCTTTTAGAGCTCAGAGAGGGATACCTATCCAGCCTGGGGTCCAGGAATGCTTCCTTGGAGGAGGTGATGTTGAAGCTCACTCTTACAGGAAGGCTGAGAGCTCCGGAACAGGGTAAGGGGGTGGCCACATAAACATCTCAACGTGAGAGGGAGCAGGGTGTGCTCTGGAAACCGCAAATCACGGGCCGCGGGGTTTGTTGGGAGTGATGGGGTTGGTAGGTGGGAATCAGCTCATGATGAGCTTCTGTGGCCCACCAAGAACTTTGCACCTTTTCCTGCAAGCAGTGGGAACCCTGGGTACAATGTAGGCAGGAGATTTGTACATCCTATTTGGATTTTAGAAGGAACCACTGATGTCACGGAGGAGAATGGACTGGGGAGACTGGAGTGAAGTAAAGCAGCTGGAAGAATATTCAGATAAGAGATGTTGGGGCTCTCAATGAGGGAGGATAGCTGGGGTGGAGGGGAAGATATGGATTCAAGAAATAACTGGAAAGCAAGACAGAAAGCAGACCCAACTTTGTGAAGTCTGTGCAGAAGACAGGGCAATATGATGAGGTCATTGGATTTGAGAATCCATGAGGAGAGGAGACAACTGGCGCTGCCTTACCTGCCATGGATTTGTTTTGAGGTGCCTGTGGGACTGAGTGGGTAGTTGTGTGGAGAGAGGTGAGAGGTTTGGGTGGAATAAAGATTAGGAGCCATCAGGGCATACGTGATGGTCAAAGCCTGAAGGAGGATGAGAATCAAGCAGGAAGAGTACACAGCAGTGGTTGGAGCCTACTGGCAATCCTGAACCCCTCCGTGGATTGTATGAAACCTGGGGACCCTCAATTCAGAAATCTACAAGCAGAGAAAAGTTCAAAGAGTTTAAATAACTTTCTTGGAGTTTGTAGGTATGCTGAAGCTCATCTGTGGTGTGGAGTGAGAAGTGAAGTCTAAGGCAGCATCCTGAAGGGCACCAGTATTTCAGGGGCAGGTGGTGGAAGAAAAACCTCCAAAGGAAACTGAGAAGGGCCTGCTTGGGTTAGGGGTTGGGGGGCAGGATGAAAAGAGTAAGAGAATGATGCTCTGGAAAGAGGGAAAGCAATTTCATGAAGGAAAAGGTCACCTACAGTGTCAGAGTTTAAAGTTAGGGTCAGCCCAGTGTCAAGTGGAGCTGAAGCTCAGTAGATTGAACGCTAAGAGCAATGAAAAGACCCAAGGCTTCCAGCACATAGGCCAGCGTTCTCCCTACACCCTACTTCTCTCCCGTGACTCCTGTTCCGTATTTCAGGGGAGAGAGCATTCATCCATCACAAGGGGCACCTCTTAGCTTACAACATGGCCCTTTTTGAGCACAGTTGGTATATGAGACAAGGAAATTGCAAATTGCTTTGGGCTGAGGCTCTCAGTCCTCTACCCGGGCATATATCTAGGTCCCTTGCTATGAAGCTTGGTAATTCCCCCCAGAAAAGGGCAAGTATATTTCCCTGCCCCTTGACTTTCGGCTCAGCCACATGACTTGCTTTGGCTGGTTGGATATTAGCAGACCTGGTGTAAGACGGAGCTAGGAATGCCTTGTGTGGCTCATCTTGTCATCGTGAGCATCTGCCGTTGCCCTGAGAAAAACCCGGCCAGCCAGCTCACTGCTCCTGGGAGGCAGGTGAGAGACAGGTGGAGCAGAGCTACACCTAGGCCACCTCCTGACTCATGAGTGACAAAGACATGCTTCACATTGTAGGCCTCTGAGATCTTGGGGGCCATCAATGAGTCCTACAGCACTCCTTCATAAAGCGCCCCATACCTCACAGAAGCTTTCACCTGTCTGCCTTTCCTGGGTCCTCTCCCCAGTGTCCCTCTGCCTGACTCCCAGCTGGGACATTGTTCCTCTGTCACAGACTCAGCTCCCCTAGCTCCTGGTCATGATATGGAGCAGGAGGGATTGAAGCAGCTGTAGCCCCACTTCCGTCACCCACGTCTACTCATTTCAGAGACAAGCCCAGTATGATTCAGCTCTCAGATTCATATCTGAGGTTTCTTGTTTATTCCCAAGGCCCAGTCCCAGTCAGGGGCCCTTCTGTTCTACTTGGGATAAATTTAATAATTCATTCAACACATTTTATTGAACTGCTACTAGACACCAGTCCATTAAAAGCAAAGTCTCCTCTTTTTTTTCAAAGAAAATACTTGTTTGTTTTCATGTAAAACACCCAGTGCAGTGCCTGATGTGTAGTTGGTGTTCCACTGATGGCAAACACGTTGCTATTCTAGAAAATACTATAATGGATATATTTGTGCGTAAATCTTGGTTTCCATTTTTAAAAAACTCCTTGTATTTTTAATTGCCAAAGTAATGCATGCCTGTCTTAACAAATTAAAATATCAAATTACATTTAAATTTTAAATTAATTGACAGGAGCTTGGGTTTTGTACCTCCCAGAGAACTGTCTGGTGGGTAAAATGAGGCTCAGCTATGGCTCAGTCTTGTGTTATATGTTTAGCACCAGGCCTGGCACAGGGTAAACTCCCAATAAATGGTAATTGCTATTTTTTTAAATTAATTTTTATTGGAGTAGAGTGGATTTACAGTGTTGTGTTAATTTCTGCTGTACAGCAAAGTGAATCAGTTATACACATACATATATCCATCCTCTTTTAGATTCTTTTCCCATATAGGTCATTACAGGGTATTGAGTAGAGTTCCCTGTGCTATACAGTAGGTTCTTATTAGTTATCTATTTTATATAGTTTAGTAGTGTGATTATGTCAAGTAACTGCTATTATTATTACCGTCACCATCAACATAATCAACAAGTAGAGCCAGATGCTCAGTCTTTGCTTTCCTCTGCCAAGGCGATGCTGTTCAGGCCCTTCCAAGCCGGCCTTCCTGCTCCATCTTCCTGGCTCCACCCTTTGTACCACGTTTGTGACTGCGGGTGTTGCCCACTTGCCAGCTTTCTCCCAGCAGCAGCGGGTCATGGTCAGTGGGAAGCATCCCTCCAGGCTCCCTCAGCTCCCTTCACTTTGTGGCCTGCGTTGCTCACTGCTCCCCAGAGATGAGGATTCCCCACTCAACCCTCCTCTCCTCCTCCATATCCTCTCATGGCTGCAGTCAGGGGCCAGGTCCTTGCAGTTCCCAATCCTCCTCTCCCTTGGGAGTCTCAGGGGACTGTTCTCTCCTCATTGTGGCTGCCACTCTCTGAGGTCAGGTTGGCAGAAACTCCTGCCAGGAACAGAGAAACAGTCTCCTCACTGGTCTCCCTTCCTCCAGCCTCTACCCACATTGCCTGATTAATTAATTAGAGCCTGAGAAATTAAAGTGTATCTCCGATCCTGTCTCTTGGTGCTCAAAGCCCTTCCATGGCTCCCTAATGCATTCCTGAATCACTCTCAGTGCTTTAGGGCTCATGAAGATCTAACCCTAAACTAATTATCCAGCCCCTTTCTCTTGGCTGCTCCTCACGAGGTACATGGCCAACTGGACAGTTCCTTGAATACACCCTTCACTTTCCACCTTCTAGGTCCTGCTCATGCTCTCTCCTTTGCTGGGGATGTCTTTGCCTCCATCCCCACATGTGCACCCTACCGATTTTTGAGAGCTGCTCAAGTGCCCCTTCTCCATGAACTCTTTTCTAATTTCTTCAACTAGAATTGATTTTGCTTTGCTCTGAGTGCCATGGCACCATCACTCCTCTGGATGGGGATTTCTCCACCTTGGCTCTATTGAGATTTGGGTGCTGAATAATTCCTTGCTGTGGGGGTTTCCTGCATTTCGTACAATGTTTAACCACATCCCTGGCTTTTATCCACTAGATGCCAGTTCCACCTCCTAATCCAGTTGTGACAACCAAAAATGTCTCCAGACATTGGTCCAAATGTCTCCAGACAGAGTCCACTGGGGGGGTGGGGGGGTGGAGCAAATCGCCACCCTCCCCCTCCTCCCCCAGTTGAGAACCACTGCTCTAGAACAATATTTATGCAACAAATCACCTGCCACACTCACTCGTGTCTTGCCTGGGACTATGCTACCTAATTATGTTAGGCCCTTTCAAGCCCCTGAGCATTGGCACATGCTGTTCCCTCTCCCAGGAATGCCCTCCCCCTCTCTCCTTCATCTGATGAGTTCCTCCTTAGCCTGTCAAGCCTGGATGACAGGCTGCCTCCTCTTGTAGCCCCTCCCAACCTGCCTCCTCGCTCCCTGGGCAGAATGGATGGTTCTGGTCGCTGAGTTCCACAGCATTTTGCACAGACTTTGATCATAGTCCTTACCAGACCATGTGCTGCGTTATAGAAAAATAGTTTAAGTATTTGTCTCCTGAAGTAGAACATGAGTTGTGACATGGCAGGGACCTCGGCTTGCCGAGGCCTCTGCAGCTGTGCCAGGGCAGGAGCTCACCAAGGACAAGGCTGGGGCACTGGAGTGGTTACGTGTGTCTAGGAAGAGCAGTGTCTGAGTTCAAGTCCCAAGTTAGGCATTTATAGTTGTGTGATTTGGGGTGATTTATTAAGCTTCTCTGGAGGCTTAATTTCACTCCCTGTAAAACCACCTTCAGGATAACATCTATCTTACAGGGTTTTTCCAAAGATTTAGCAAATTAACACATGTAAAATGCTCTCCTGGTACCTGGCAGATAGTAAGTGCTCAGTAAATCTGCGTAATGAATGAAGAATGAATGAATGAGTGTTGAACTGGGCAGTGCGAGGACGTGGATCCCATGGGCTGGTACACTCTCAGTAGTGCAGTAGCCTGGGTGCTGCTCCCGGACCTGAGCCTCTGTCCCGCCCCACCCCCGGCCCCTTCCAGCAGTCCTCACCCTGTCCTCCCAGCCTGGGCAGCTTGGGCTATGAGCACAGCCTGCTGGGGAGAGAGGGCTGTGGGCTCACTTCATGGTGAGGTAGCCAGTCTGGGCGGAACAAGGACAGATGTTAAAAACCTATTTTCTCACTGAGCATAAGTAATTGGCAAAAAAGCTCTAAATCCATAGCTGTCAGGTGAAGTCATTTCCGAGAAAAAAAGGAGCAAAGGAGCGAGGGTGGCAGCCAGAGGGAGGGAGTGAAACGCAGAACAAGGGTCTGGAGAGGCCGGGACAGAAAACCTTCTCCTTCCCTCTCCCAGACCAGACCCTTCTCCCGCTATCAAACTTCCCTCATTTTTTCTTTTTTTTTTTTCTTTTCTGGAAAAAGAGATTTCTAAGGTGGTAAAAGCAACAAAAGCCAGCCCTGGAATTATTTAATGAGCCAGAATGAATTGCACTTGAAATAATTTAAATGGGATCTGGGAGCATTTAACTGCAGCTTGGGATCTTAACTAGAGTGGGAAAGGATCTTTGTGCTAATTGCTGGCAGTGATAGTCCTACAGAGAGGGAGAGATAGCAACAAGCAATTAACAGACAAGGGGTAATTTCAGAGTCTGGGCTGCTCAGGCGGGGAGAGTAAGCACCTTGGTGTTGCTGCCTGGGGAGCCCAAGTCCCCCAGCAGGGGGCAGACACGGCCTGGGGCCCTGGGTGGGGAGGGAAGGGGGAGGGGGGATGTGGGGGGATAGGTAAGGGACCAGGACAGGGCTTCCAGCAGTGGAAGCGGGTCCATCATCTTTCTGAGGGATGGGCAGATGGACAGGGATCTCGAGAAGGGGGATAAAGTGAAGCTTCCCTGTAGTCCCCTGCCCCACCTTCTGGAACACCAGCTTTGGGAAGGCAGTGGACTTTGCCAGCTTCCAGGTGAGGGAACAGAGACAGCCACATTTGGGTTCTTTCTGTTTCATCCCACATACCTTCCCTAGAGGTCTCTCTACTGGTTGCACCTTTAATCACCAGTTTTGTTGTGGAGTGTAGGATTCTGTTCATTAGCTTTGGGATTGACAAATGACCCTGGGAAGGTATTCTTAGCCCCATTCTACAGATAAGAAACTGAGGCTTTCAACTGTGACTTAGTTGAGGACGCATAGTTGATGAGTGTCAAAGGGTGTGTCCTGAACCTTCATCAACTAGTAGTCATGGTTACAGTGTGCAGGCAGATGCGAATGTCATCATCCCTGTCCTCCGGGATGAGTCTACAAGGCTCGCACTCTAGAATCACTAATAATTACGACAGATTGAAGATGCTAACTTCCATAGGAAAGATACAAATGAAAGCCAGAGGAGAGAGGGCTCACTTCTGAATGGGTGACCAGCACAGGCATCACCTCGGAGTGTGGGTAGAATCTGGATATGTGGAGATGTAGAGGAGAGAGACTGCCGTAGAGGGCATTACTTGAGCAAAGACAGGAAGGGGGTAAAGCATGGGGCATGTATGGGAGACATCAGACATTTCTATAAGTCTGGAGAGGAGGGTAGAGCTAGGGGAAGAGTCGGGGTCAGATAATGGAGAGTTTTGCATGCTGGGCTGATAAGTTGTAAGCTCGCTTTGCATGCAGTGGGGATTTCTGGGTGGGTTTTGAGCTGGGGAGCAGCCGTGGGGGATTAATCTGGCTGTAGTGCGGGGGAAGGGCTCTGCGTGGAATGATGATGACCGTTGGAACCAGGTAGAGATCCTCATAGTTGCCTACAGAAGAGGCAGTGAGAGTCTGAATTGGGACAGTGGTGTGGGATGGAGAGAAGAGGACCCCCTGCCCCATCCACTGCTCTGCCCTCAGCACCACACTGACTGTCCTGGGTGTGTTCCGTGGTCCTCAGCATCAGTTGGGCCACAGCCTAGGTTGGAAATACAGATCACGGATGACATGTGTGTAACACGTGGGGCACAAGGCTGGTGTAGCCGGGAGGTCATCTGGGCATCTGGACTGGTCCTTGCTTTTGACAGGTGACGACCAAAGCCACCCAAAACCATGGTCACTTACCCTGTTTGTAACTCCATAATCTCTCTTCCCCTCAGAGGTCTGCATTTAATCATTTTGACAGTCCAGAAAGCCTACGCTAGAGCTTCCTCCACTTTGAGCACAAGAATTTTCTAATTCCGAGTTGTTGGCAGAAGGAAAGCGCTGCCTCCAAGGTGTGGTTTCGACTCATCCCTGGAACTGGGCAAACAAGACAGACCTGTGTGGAGCAGGTTTCCATTTAAGTGTGGGAACTGGGGGTTGGACTCATGATCTTTACGTCCCTTCCCACCCCTGATTCTTAAATTTCTCTCATTGTACTGTCTTTTCATTTTATTCTGTCCTCTGTGCCATCTCCTCCGGGAAGCCTTCCCTCCCCACAGCCACCTCGTGCCTCTCTAAAGACCTGCTTCCTTGGAAAGTTGCCTATGATAGATTTGTGCCTGCTTTGAGGGCAGGGCCCATGTCTTGCACATATTCCCTGTAAGACCACCTGAGGCATGACGGAGAGAAATTTGTTATTAATACTTTTTTTTTTTTTTTGCGGTACGTGGGCCTCTCACTGTCGTGGTCTCTCCCGTTGCGGAGCACAGGCTCCGGACGCGCAGGCTTATCGGCCATGGCTCACAGGCCCAGCTGCTCTTCGGCATGTGGGATCTTCCTGGACCGGGGCACGAACCCGTGTCCCCTGCATCGGCAGGCAGACTCTCAACCACTGCGCCACCAGGGAAGCCCTATTTTGCTATTTTTAATAAGGCTAATAATAATAACAGTTAAAGCTACCACTGCTCTGACCACGTGGTGAGCATCTCAATACATTATTTCTAATTCTCAAACAAACTGCAAGGGAGGGATCATTACTGCCATTTTCCAATGAAGGAAGTGAGACTCAGGTCAAGTCACTTGACCTCTGTCCTACAGTTAGGACAGGGAGTCATCGGGATTTGCTCCCAGGCTGGCCAGCTCCAAAACGCTCTTCCTCTCCCTCTTTGGTGGAATGGAATTATCATAATCATGCTTCCAAATATCATCTCATGGTTCCATAGCATAATAATAGCAAACCATATTGAGAGGGCTGAGCTTGGGCTATTGTCCATCTGAAGGTCCACCCAAGGGTTTAGCCCACGAGGAGAGGTTTGCTTGTTGTTCTAAATCCTCTGACCATACAGCTTTCCACAGCTCTATGTCACCAGGCAGAATGTTGGGGCTGGAAGCCCTACACTAGACTTTCCAACTCCGGGCAAAGAAGTCGCTGAGGAAATGCTATTGCTCTGGGGTCTTCCAGCCCATAGGTGGAGCTGTTGGACGCTGGGAAGTCCCAGGTTGTGAGGGATGGAGGGAGCGATGCAGGCCAGTCCCAGCTCAGCTCTGGAAAAGGGAAGGCACACATTGATTTTAAGAACGGACCCTGGAAACATCCTAAATGACCATCAAGATGAGCCGAGTTAAATACATTATAATATACCCACACAAATGGAATGCCATGTAGCCATTAAAAATTATGACATGGATTTATGTTGATTGTTATAGAAAGATACCTCACAATATATTTTGCTGAGGAAAAAGCATGCCTCGGGACATTTGATATATATAGAATGATCCCCAAGATACAAAATTGTGAAAGAGAGACAGAAATGGATAGTAAGCATGGATGTTCACCAAAATTATTAACAGTATAGATCTTTTTAGATGGTGGGATTTCAAATGATTTTTACTGTAGTCTTTTTATCTATAATATGTGAGTTTTTAAAATAACAAGCATATATTATCTTTGCAAGTGGGAAAAATAAAGCCTTTTCCATTTGAAAATGCATAGATCAAACCAAACTGAAGGTGTTACCCACTCTTCCCAAAGCTAGTCCTGTTCAGAGTGTGGCACCTCTGATGTCTCATCCGTGTGTCAGTGACTAGTTACTCCCTTGCAGAGGAGTGGAGACATTTGTCACCAGTGTTAGAGACAGAAAAAGCCGAGGAGGACTTTCCTGGGCCAATTCCAGGACCTATGTGGGAGCTGAGGGCCAGAAGGCGGTCCCCAGGACTCCCCACCCCTCCGTTCCGTCTCGGCCCCGCCCCTCCCTCTCCCGTTTCCACCCCCAGCCTCCTCTCCCCCATCCTCACCCTCCTCCCGGTGTCTCCAGCAACTTTCATCTCCACAAATTCTATTCAGCAGCGAGTCCCTGAACTTTCTAATTGAGATCAGAGATAAATATAGTGGGGAAGAAGGGAGGGAGAGGGAGGAGGCCTAGTTTTAATTTGCAGCATTTCCCATTAATAACAACTTCTAATTAAAAAGTCTATATCTCCCAGCCGGAGTCCAAGAGAAAAGTCTCCCCAGGTCTGTCTGGCTGGAACCTTTGTGCCAGTGAGTTCAGAGTGCAGATTTCTGCACCAGCTGAGCCCTCTCTGTCAGAAGCCATAATTAAGCTGGAAAATAAAAAGAAAGAAAGAAAGAAAAAAAAAAAGGATGTCATCTAAGACCACGGGGATCTTCCCTTGATGCAGTCCTAGAAGGAGGCCATACACCTTCCTCGGACAGCGGTGCCTGCTGGGCCAGTCCTGTTAGAGGTGGCCAGGCCAGATGAACGAGGAGGAAGCTGAGGGGGTGTGGGACATTTTCTGGAGCCGGAGGAACTGTCACAGGAGGTTGGAAACAGCTCAGAGAGAGAGCTCTCTGCCTCCATCCAGGGTGCGTCTGCCCCATCTTTTCCCTTTCTCTTCTCCCCCCATTTCCTCTACAGAGGCTCCATCCTTCTGTGGTTTGTGAGCCTTGTGTGTGTGTGTGTGTGTGTGTGTGTGTGTGTGTGTGTGTGTGTGTGTGTGTGTGTGTGTGAAGCGGGTGTGCTGGTGCTGCGGATGGAGAAGCGATGGCTGTTAACAGTCTAAGATAGTAGGACGTGCCATTTAGTATTGATCTAAACACAAGTACCAGTTTATATTTTTTCCCCAGAAACATTTTTATGCCTTTGCAACTTGCTGAACTGAAGTAGGCACTCAGTAAACAGCTGTGGATGAATGAAGGGCGGAATGAACATAAAGATCCTCTCTGAGCTTCAGTCTCATAGGCATCTCAGACTTCATGTGTCTCAACTAAACTCATGATCGTCCTTTCCAGACCTGCCCCTCACACAGTCTTCTCCCATCTCAGTTGAAGGGAACTCCATCTTTCTAGTTGCTCAGGCCGGAAATCTTAGTGGCATCCTTGACCCTCCCCTTTCTCTCACATACCACATCCTTTATCCACGAGGAATTCTTGTTGGCGTTGCCTTCAAAATATACCCAGCCACTTCCCCCCATGTCTCCTACAGTGACCTTGGTCCAGACCACCATCATCTGTCTTCTGTATCATCTCAGTAGCGTCCTGACTGCTGTGCCTGCTTCCTCTCTTGTCCCCTAAAGTCCATTCTAACCCCAGCAGCTGGAGGGAGCCATTTAAAGCACAAGTCAGATGATGCCCCTGCTTTGCTCAGATTCCCTCCAGTGCCTTCCCTTCATCATCCCCAAAGCCTTACTGAAGCCTCAAGCCCTGTAGGGTCTGATCCCTTGTTACCCCTCTCATTGTCTTAGTTCATTCATGCTGTTATAACAAAATATAGACTGTGTGGCTTATAAGTAACAGAAATGTCTCTCTCACACTTCCGGAGGCTGGGAAGTCCAAGATCAAGGTGCTGGCAGATTTGGCATCTGGTGAGGGCCTGCTTCCCGATTCATAGACAACCGTCTTCTCAGTATGTCCTCATGTGGTGGAAGGGGCAAGGGAGCTCTCTGGGGTCCCTTTTAAAATAAGGGCACTAATCCTGTTCATGAAGGCAGCAGAAATCCCTCAGATGAGAGAGCGTTGAGACTGAAAATCCATTTGCAAGAGCTCCTAGTCACTTCCCAAGTGCCCCACCTCCAAATACCATTAGGAGTTAACATACGGATTTTGGGGGTGAGGGGGGACACAAACCTTCACTCTGTTGCACTTACCTCACCTCCTACTACTATCTCCTTGGTCCTTCTGCTCCAGCCAGCTGGTCTCTTGGCCACTTTTTGACCCTGCTGGTCATGCTCCTGCCTTAGGGTCCTCGATCTTGTGCTTCCTCTGCTTGGAAGGCTCTTCCTCCAGGGGCCCATGTGGCTCAGTCCTTCACCTCCTGCAGGTTAGCTTCTCAGCAAGGCTGTTCTGACCACCCTGTTTTGTGACCCTGCCCCACTCCAGCAAGCTATTACTTCCTTGTTTATTTTATTTTTTTATTTTTTTACATCTTTATTGGAGTATAATTGCTTTACAAAGGTGTGTTGGTGTCTGCTTTATAACAATGTGAATCAGTTATACATATACATATGTTCCCATATCTCTTCCCTCTTGCATCTCCCTCCCTCCCACCCTCCCTATCCCACCCCTCCAGGCGGTCACAAAGCACCGAGCTGATCTCCCTGTGCTATGCGGCTGCTTCCCGCTAGCCATCTACCTTACGTTTGGTAGTGTATATATGTCCATGCCTCTCTCTCGCTTTGTCACGGTTTACCCTTCCCCCTCCCCATATCCTCAAGTCCATTCTCTAGTAGGTCTGTGTCTTTATTCCCGTCTTACCCCAAGGTTCTTCATGACATTTTTTTTTCTTAAATTCCATATATATGTGTTAGCATACGGTATTTGTCTTTCTCTTTCTGACTTACTTCACTCTGTATGACAGACTCTAGGTCCATCCACCTCATTACAAATAGCTCAATTTCATTTCTTTTTATGGCTGAGTAATATTCCATTGTATATATGTGCCACATCTTCTTTATCCATTCATCTGTCGATGGACACTTAGGTTGCTTCCATGTCCTGGCTATTGTAGATAGAGCTGCAATGAACATTTTGGTACATGACTCTTTTTGAATTATGGTTTTCTCAGGGTATATGCCCAGTAGTGGGATTGCTGGGTCATATGGTAGTTCTATTTGTAGTTTTTTAAGGAATCTCCATACTGTTCTCCATAGTGGCTGAACCAATTCACATTCCCACCAGCAGTGCAAGAGTGTTCCCTTTTCTCCACACCCTCTCCAGCATTTATTGTTTCTAGATTTTTTGATGATGGCCATTCTGACTGGTGTGAGATGATATCTCATTGTAGTTTTGATTTGCATTTCTCTAATGATTAATGATGTTGAGCATTCTTTCATGTGTTTGTTGGCAGTCTGTATATCTTCTTTGGAGAAATGTCTATTTAGGTCTTCTGCCCATTTTTGGATTGGGTTGTTTGTTTTTTTGTTATTGAGCTGTATGAGCTACTTATAAATTTTGGAGATTAATCCTTTGTCAGTTGCTTCATTTGCAAATATTTTCTCCCATTCTGAGGGTTGTCTTTTCGTCTTGTTTTATAGCATTGCCACCTTCTGATTTCTTTCTTATCTTATTTATGCCTCTTCCTCTCTCTCCTACCCCACTGGAAGGTGAGCTCCACCAAAGCAGTGATTTTTGCCTCTTTGGTTCACTGTTATTATCCCAGCACCTAGATCAAGGTCTGGCACATGTCATTGCTCGATGAGTCTTTTGTTGTATAAATAATGATTAAGTGAATGAGTGCAAATGAGCTAAAGTGTGAAGTGCAAGTCAAAGTTTACTGGGGACCATAGCTAAATTAATAACCCAACAAAGTCCTAGCACCTGGGAAGAGGAAAGCTGTTGTCATATAAGGAGTTTGGGAGTCAGTGGAACCTGAGTTTGAAATCTAGTCTTGTCCTTTGTGAATGTTTGACCTCGGGTATTTACTTTTCTGGGCCACCATTTCCTCATTTATTAAAATGGGGGTAATGATAGGATCTTCCTTGTAGGGTAGTTGGATGGAAACAAAGCCGTGATCTAAAATAAATGCTTATCACTGGCCAGGCTTATAGCAAGTGCTCAGTACATGTTAGCTAGTAATTGTGGTGTGATTTTGTTGTCAACAGGGAACACCTTGTAAATCAGCAGTGACAGTTGACCATGAGGAGGCCAGTGCAATCTTCCCCTGTAGAAAGAGGGGCTCACTATTAAGAAAAAGCAAGGAGACAAGTCTTATCCAGCCCCTGCAGGAGCACAGTTCTGGGATCACCTTTTTAAAAATGAACATAAATTAATGGGAGCTGTTAAGAGGAGAGTGATCAGGGCAGTGAAGGTGAAAAGACTCAAAACCATGCCCTATGGTGGTCACTGGCAAGAGCTGGTTGGTTCAGCACAGTGCTGAAGGAGGTATGGTCTATAACAGGGGTTGGCAAATTTTTCTGTAAAAAGCCAGATAGTAAATATTTTAGGCTTCTCAAGCCATATGGTTTCTGTCACAACTACTCAGCTTTGCTGTTGAAGTGTGAAAGCATCCATAGATGATACATAAATGAATAAGTGTGGCTGTGTTTCAATAAAGTTTTATTTATAAAAACAGGTGGTGGGCCAGATTTGGCCCTGGGCTTGTAGATTGCTGATCCCTGGTCTATAGGATTCTATCATAAGATGGTTGAAGGAATGTCTGAAAGAGGACTGGACTGTTCTGAGGGTCCTCAAGCAGGAGAAGTGGGGCTGAAGGTTGGAAAGTATAGGTCTATAGATGTTGTTCCCTTTAAGGAAGTTGTTTAAACAGCCAGGACTTCTGGCTCTGCACTGGACAGAAGGCTATAAGTCCTCATCCGTGGATCTGTTCAGACAAAAGTTAGGGCAACTTGGCAGAAATGTTGGAGAATGTATTCAAACATTGTGTAAGTGGTTGATTCAATCTTTCAAAAGGGGACTTTCAAAATCCCTGATTATTGGGATATTCTAAGGTATGTGCATATTGACATTCAGGGAAACAAAGTCGTCACAGGTTTGGCACCTCTGCAATGAATGGGTCATTGAAATTTGCAGATTGAAGACGGTTTTACTTTTCAATTATATCGCCAAACAGAATTTGTACACGTATCTACGGGTGAAAAACCACAAGAATGCATTGTCAACTTCATTTAGGATATAATCCATCTCAGTACTCATTTGGGTCTCTCATGAAGGCCCAGGCACTAATCATAAACTCTAGTCACTGTCCTACTAATAAAATAGCATGAGGAATGTATAAGAATTCATTTCCTTTTTAGATGCAAGAATAGAAAACATCTGGCACAGGGGCCACTACTCCCCTCAACTCTATGTATTTGAAAATATTGCTCATTGATCTTGACTCTCTTTCTTCCTGAACCTTGGCCTCAAAGAGTTAAGATTCCAGAATTTTTGTAATAAGAGAGATTTAGGGCCAGCTGCCTACTTGGAATAAGGGTTAGGCTATAGAATCAAAGCTGAATTATGTAAAGGAATGGAGGCAGAAATGATTGAAAACCCCAAATACCCCCTCCCCAAGGACCCTTCTTGGTCCCCGCTGCCCACTTCCCCAGAATTCTTCACAACACATTGCTCCAGGCAGCTAGCATCAATTTATTGGAGGCAGCTGTTTGTCATCTCAGGCTTAGAAAGTTCAAGTGCAAGAATTGACATTTTCTATAACCTCCTAGAAGTTGGCTAGTGGACAGTAAGTTGATAACTTAAGTTTCTCTACTGAGCACCCTGTACAGAAGGAATCAGAAGGATGGGATCTCTCAGCATCTTTGACATCATGACACCTTAATAAGATACTGGAAATGACTCCAAACTTTTGGGTGCAGGCATATCCTTTGGTCAGTACCCTGAGCCAGGTGCTAGCAAATGTGGGGTGACACTCATTCACCTAACCTTTTTCAGTGTGCTAGGACCACCTGTGTTTGTGCCCAAGTGAGATGTAGGCCTGAAGGATGAGACCTTTGGGAGGGCGGGATTCTGGTGAGAGACTTGGAGAGTGGTTGTCTTAATGATGTGTCCACACTTCTAGCCGAATATAGGGTGGAGGCAGGAGACCAAGGATGGGAGCAGAGGTAGTCGGGATGCATATTTGTGGAAATGGGATGAGCCCAGTGGGAACGTGTTTCAGGAGGGCAGCCCCAAGTTTAGAGGATTTGGGCATTGAACGGGAAATAGCCAGGGTCCTGTCATAGAAAATGGTACCCAACATCAAGCCCCAAAGGCCAAGGTGACAACGTAAATGGTAGAATAGGCAGCAAGATTATCCTTTGGAAGGGTTGGTCGCACATTGGAATTAGATATGATGGATGGATGAAGGAAGGTGGTTCTGAATTAAGGCAGAAATGGTGAAGGTGCTTGTGTTTGCATCTCACTCAGAATAAAATATGAAGACATCACCATTGTCCAGGGTTCCTTAACCTTGACATTGTTGACATGTTGGACCAGATAATTTTTTTTGTTGTGGGCGCTGTCCTGTGCATTATAGGATGTTTAGCAGCATCCCTAGCTTCTACCCACTAGATGCCAGTGGTCCTGTCCCCATTATCCGCCTCCCACATTGTGACAACCACAAATGCTCCAGACACTGCCAAATGTCCTTGGGGGGCAAATTGCCCCCAGATGAGAACCACTGCATAGCCTGCCAGGCTATGGTACACAATGCATATTCTAGGGTGTAGAGGAGACCTGCCAGTCCAGACTGGGATGGGGGATCTGGAAGAAATGGAAGAGGCTTGTGGGCCTGGAAATTTACTAATTTAAAAGCTTAGGACAGGTTTCCTTAGATCAAATTGGGTTCCATCTTCCTGACTTATAGAGGTTTCGTCTTTATCTCCTGTGCTCCCACTGTACCTCACACATATTCCCAATAAAGCTCCTAATTTCTTGTATTGTCAACGTTTGCATGCTTTTACCCCCATAAGACTTTAAATCCCTCTAGGACAAGATTACACTCTTTTATCTTTGTGTTCCCAGAACCTAGCATGGTTCTTGGCATATAGAAGTTGCTTATTACATGTTTTCCAAATGCATGCATGAATGAATGAGTTAGTGATTCAGGGATTGCTCCCTGGCCCTCCAGCACCACACACAGACAAGAGATGCAGATCCTGAATTACTGACACAGAGCAGATATCAGAACTGGAAAATGATAAGTCTTTCCCCTCTTCTGGAAAAACATAAGTCAGCCTAGGAATGAGGTTCCTGAGTCACTGAGGGGAAATGAACACAGGGTGGGGACAAGCGGCCTAGCTCGGGTTTGGGAACAGGCCAGGGAGATCAAGTCAGCAGGTCTGACATCCTGAGAGCAACCAAGCCCCAAGTCCCACTCCCTTCTGCGCGGTCCACAGCTGTGCTGACCACTGCAGCCTCGGCTCCCCCAGTGCCGCCGCTGCTCCCCTAGCCCAGCTCTGGGAGCACATCCACCAGTTAATGGACCTCTTGAAGGGGGGCCGAGACAGGAGCCATCAGCACAGCTCCCTAACCAACAGTCTACTGAAGCAGTGATTTCAATTAAAGGACCATTACCATGAAATCCTATCCAGCCCCAGATCCCATCGGCCAGCGGTAGGCCTTTCTTCTCCCTGTCCCAGGCCCTGCTCTGTGGTTACCGAGCGGCCCTCTCACTGGGGCCCACCGCCTTTGCTAAAACACAGCAGCTGCTGCTAATAAACAAACATATTGATCATACAGATATGGGATGTCAGGGACTTAATTCACGAATGAAGTGAGCTTTAAGAGTGCCCAGTGGGAGCTGGCTCTGTTTAAAGGGCCAGCAGCTACCTGAGTACCCTTGAGGTGGATTCCCGGACAGGCCAGAGAGGGAGCGTCTCCCTGACTCGTTGACCAGTTGGTGTGAAATGGAATCTTCTGCCCCATGGATACCACCTTACCTAGCCCTCTGCCCTTCTCCTCTGGGGCCCTCTTTGCAATCGGGAGGTAGTCAGGTGAGGCTGCAGTGCTCTGAGAGTACAAGCGCTGGAGCCAAGGCAGAGGAGGAGGAGAAGAGGGCTTGCCCAGGCTCCCCTGGCTTGGGTTCTTGGGGTCCTGCCCTGATGATGGTGACAATGGCCTCAGTCCTGATGACCGGTCTCCACCAGGACCTGCTGTCTCACTGGAATGTACTGTATAAGAGCCCTGGGAACCCTGATGAAGGGTCCACTTTGGGATACTGGAGTTGCTAGACATCCTTAATGCAATCATTAAGTGAGGGGCTGGGGACCCAGGTTAAAGAAAATGTTGTCTTTGGCCAACAGTAAAGTGACGGAGAAGCAAGCAAACAGGCGATTTGAATGCAATGTGGTAAGAGAGAGGGAGGAGCAACGTCTGCGTGGCTGTGGGAGCCGAGAGGCTCTTTGCCAAGGAAGCTTCCTGAAGCCAGTGGCTCTGAAGTCCAGATGAAATGGTTGCACAGCAGCGGTTGGCAGTGGAGGTGTGGTGGGCACAGCGGGTGCAGGGATGTGCCCTGCAGAGCAAAGGGGTGATGTTCTAAAGCAAGCCGGGAACACTGGGAAGCACACACGGTGCGGTTCTGCTGGAGGATGAAGGATTAGGGTGGCTGGAGTGGAGGAGGGAGGGTGGTCGAGGCTGGAGAGGGGCAGGGGTCCAGACGTGGAGTCGTGTCTGCCGTGCTGAAAACTATGCTACAGTGAGAAAACTCCTGAGCGGTTTGAGGCAGAGGGACAATGAGATGGCATTTGTGGATTAGAAAGATCACAGAAGCCCTGTGGTACAGAAAGACCTGGAAGGCAGGGAGGTCATTAGTGGTGAGTGCACAAGCTCAAGGAGAGAGGGTGCAGGCCTGGACACTGGTGGCCTGGTGCGGGGGGAGAGGAAGAAGAGCTTTGAGGATAACAACAGTCAAGCGTTACCCCGCCAGCGATGGGTCTCATTAATTTCAAACTTGAGATCACTTTTTTAAAGGCCTGAGCTGAACTTTACTTGTGTTCAGGAATCTTTCTGCTGAAAGGGCCTAGGTCCCCATATCTATCAAACACAACAAAAGCTGTTTGCAGAGGAGAACTTATAGCCTTAAATGCCTTCATTATTAATGAATAAAGCTCCCTTCCCCCCAAAAGGGGTCGCATTAGGTAATCATCTCAAGAAATTAGAAAAGGAACAACTGAATAAACCCAAAGAAAATGAGAATAAAGATAAAAGCAGAGATTAATGAAATAAAAATGAAAGTATATTAGAAAAGATAAATAAAACCAAAAGTTTGTTCCTTGAAAAGTCTAGCAAAATAGATGAATCTGTTTTAAGAGCCTGCTTAAGGGGAGGGAGAGATATTGAGAGAAAACAGAGATGATATAAATTTAATTGCCTCAGCAAGAATGTGGAGAGGAAATTAGAAATACAGAAACTGAGATCCAAGAGCCTCCCGCACTGTTCCTGCACCAGTAATGGATACGGCAGCCCCGATCCACACTTAACCCTCCCTTCCCAGAAGCCCAAGGAGACCAGCGATTTTTTATTAATGTGATTCTCCTTACCGTCATATAAAATAATAGTGACTCACATTTATCGAGCTTCTTTTTCTTCCTTTATGCCAGACACTACGTTAACTACTTTGTATGGATTTTATTTTAATCCTTCCAATAGCTGAACCAGATGAATCTGTGCCTCGTTTGACACCCATTTTACAGATGAGAAAATCAGATTTAACATGACATAATAATTTACCCCAAGCTCCTACATCTCTTGAGAGGTGGAGGCAGTCAGTTTCGGGCAGCCTGACTCTTGGGCTGGTGCCCTGACCCTGTTTAACTCACACCTCTCCTGTGCACAACATCGCCCCTGAGTGGGCATGTTTGGAGCTATTAAGGGTGTAGGAGCAGTATCTGGGTGCCCAGACAGAGATGCTCTGGGCCCTGGGTTCCAGTCATGGTTTTGTCACTTAGATGCTCAACTTTGGGGAGTTATTCAGACTTTCTGGAGCTCAATTTACTTTTCTTTAAGGGAGTTGGACTGGGCCCCTATGATTTAGAAGTTATTTTATGTCTTTAAAAATGCTTCATATTCAGACCTCATCACTCAGACAAGCCTCGGCATTCAGTGTCAGTAGGAAGGTATGAATGTTCCAGAACTATGCATCTTACTCACCTTCCATCAGGGACGCCCTGGCTGCCCTCTGAATAAACAGACCAGGACAAAAACTGCCACAATAGGTAGTGCCAGGGGTGGCATATGGCAGTACTGCCCGTAGAACTGGCAGCCCGGGCTCCTGTCCCAACCCCCAACCCACTCTGGCCCTCCTCTGGCTGCACCCTTCCCCAAGGGCCAAGAGGGACACACCTACCAGAACCCATACTCTTTTCTTCACCTCGCCACCTGGATGCCCGGAGCCCACTGCCAGGGCCTGTGTAGGCCTCTGGCCCTGGGCTGCTTCCCCAGAATGAACCTACTGGTATTTGCACCCCCCATTCCAGGGGGTGTCCAGGGGCACACAGGGCTGTGAACAGAGCCTGGCTTGGCTGGTCTTAGACTCTACAGGCAGGAGGGGACCAGGCCCCTTGTGGTGTGAGAATGAATGGGAGTGGAAAGAAAAGGGGAGCCAGGGCAGGGGACCCCCATGTGAAGTCTTATCCTGACATATGGTGCCCCAGGTTTTGTTAATAGAGGAAAATTTAGTTGTGTGGTAAGAGTTAAGGCCCCACAAAAGACATATATAGATGCGAATGGTAGGCAAAATGACAGGTCACATTGAGTTGAGTCAAGTCAACTTGACGATTAGGGGGCCAGGTAAGTTAACACCCTTACAAATAGAGAATCCCTCAGAAGGGAGACAGACTGCCTACAAGACGGGAAACCAGAGCTCAGGAAGCAAACGTAGGGAAACCAAAAGAACAGAAATCTGTCTTAGCTTTCTGATCTCAAAACCAGCTCATGCCTCTGGGCTCTGACTTGAAGCTGACCAGAGCAGTTCTCTGATGAGAATCTGGCCCTCCAAAGAGATGTGCCAGGGTGCATTCACATCTCCGTACGGTCATCAGCAAATATTTATGGAGCCCGCCCCAGGTGTGAAGCACAGTGCCAGGCCCAGTCCCTCCCAGAGTGGAAGTACAGCCTCATGGTGGAGGCAGGTGCTGGTAGAAGAATCGTGCAGATGATGTGGAACCGTGCTTGTGAGACACCCAGGGAGGGAAAGGACCAGGGTGCCCCGAGGCAGCACAGCACAAGCCCTGACCCAGCCTGGGAATCAGGGCTTACCCAAGGAAGTGGCGTTTGGAGGTGGGACAGTATGTGTGCAGCCTCTGGGGTGGGCAGCAGCCGATCTGGCTAAAGGCAAGCTATGAAGGGGGAGAGAAGTACCTGGAAGGTAGGCAGGGGTCACAGGGGAAGAGGCAGCATCAGGAGAGCCTTCCAGATTTGAGTTCACTTAACCGATTGCAGGTGATACCATTTCCTGAGACAGAAGGACACTGGAAGCAGCCAAGCTCAGGGCTGGGGGTTTGGGAGAGATTGTGTTTGGTTTTGGACCTGTTGATTCTGAAGTACTAAAAAAAAATTTATTTTGAAATAATTTCAAACTTAAAGAAGAGCTGCAAGAACACAAGGAACTCCTGTCTCCCCTCCTCCCAGACTTTCCTAAATGTAGTTAGCAGTTAATTGCATCTGTTCCATCACCTTTACTCCCTCAACAAAGACACTCTTCATTCCCATCATACAAGCTCCCTGGTCAGGAAATAAACCACAACCTGCATTCAAATGTCACCAATCCTCTGAACTAGGTCTTTTCCTTTCTGGCCCAAGATCCCATCCAGGGATACATGTAGCACTTGGCTGCCATGTTGTTTCTGTCCCCTTCAGTCTGGAGCATTCTCTCAGTACTTCCCTGACTTTCATGGGCAGTTGGAAGCGTACAGGCCTTTCCTCCGTAGGATGAACCTCAACCTGCTTTAGCGAGGCTTCCTCATGACAAGACTGAGTTTTTTGTGTCAGGTTTATTGAGGTTTAATTTACATACAGTAACATTTATCCTTTTTAGTGCATGATTCTGTGGGTTTTGACAAACACATAACCCTGTGTAACCACCACCACAATAAATAAATAGAACATTTCCATCCACGGCTGCTTCATGGGCACATGACCTGTGTAGTTACATAAGGCTGTGCTTTGAAGGGCCTGTGCTTGGCTTAATGCTGTCCTGTCACCGTCTTGAAATACTTAATAATTTTTAACAAGGGGCCCTGCATTTTCATTTTGCACTGGGCCTTGCCAATTATGTAGCTGGTCCTGTTTCCCATCACCCCCAAAAGTTTCCTCCTGCCCCTTTCCAAGATCTTTGGCAACAATTGATCTGTGTTCTGTACCTAGAGTTTTGTCTTTTCCAGGTGTCATTTAAACAGGATCATGCAGTGTGTTGTTGCCTTTTGAGTCTGGCTTTTTTCACCTAGCACAATGCATCTGAAATTCAGATCTGTTGTTTCATGGATCCACGGTTGGTTCCTTTTTATTCCTAAGTACTATTCTGTGATATGGCTATATTGCAGTTTATTTATTCATTCACCAGTTGAAGGACACTTGATTTGCTTCCAACATTTAGTAATTATGATTAAAGCCACAATAAATGTTCACATACAGGTTTTTTTTATTTTATTTTATTTTATTTAGTTATTTTTGGCTGCGTTGGGTCTTTGTTGCTGCACGCAGGCTTTCTCTAGTTGTGGCGAGCTGGGGCTACTCTTCGTTGCAGTGAGGGGGCTTCTCATTGCAGTGGCTTCTCTCGTCGTGGAGCACGGGCTCTAGACACGTGGGCTTCAGTAGTTGTAGCACGTGGGCTCAGTAGTTGTGGCTCACGGACTCTAGAGTGCAGGCTCAGTAGTTGTGGCACACGGGCTTAGTTGCTCCGCGGCATGTGGGATCTTCCCGGACCAGGGATCGAACCCGTGTGCCCTGCATTGGCAGGCAGATTCTCAACCACTGTGCCACCAGGGAAGCCCCACATACAGGTTTTTGTGTAAGCATACGTGTTCATTTTTCTTGAATAAATAGCGATAATCAATAGAGTGAGATTGTGGGTTGAATGGTAAGTGCATGTTTAACTTTATGAGAAACTGCCAAACTGGTTTCCCACGGGGCCGCACCATTTTGCATTCCCACCAGCAATGGATGAGAGGCCCAGCTGCTGCTCATCCTCACCAGCACTGGGTATTAGCCACATTTTTATTTTAGCCATTTCAGTAGCTGTATAGTGATTTTATTTTGCATTTCCCTCGTGACTAACATTGTTGGACATCTTTTCATGTGCTTGTTTGCCATCTGTATATCTTCTTAAAGTGTCTATTCAAATCTTTTGTCCAGGGCTTCCCTGGTGGCGCAGTGGTTGAGAGTCCACCTGCCGATGCAGGGGACACGGGTTCGTGCCCCGGTCTGGGAGGATCCCTCATGCCGCGGAGCGGCTGGGCCCGTGAGCCATGGCCGCTGAGCCTGCGCGTCTGGAGCCTGTGCTCCGCAATGGGAGAGGCCACAACAGTGAGAGGCCCACGTACCGCAAAAGAAAAAAACAAAAAAAACTTTTGTCCATTTAAAAATTGGGTTTGGGGGGCATCCCTGGTGGTGCAGTGGTTAAGAATCCTCCTGCCAATGCAGGGAACATGGGTTCGAGCCCTGGTCCGGGAAGATCCCACATGCTGCGGAGCGGCTGGGCCCATGTGCCACAACTACTGAGCCTGCGCCCTAGAGCCTGCGAGCCACAACTACTGAGCCCGCGTGCCACAACTACTGAAGCCCACGTGCCTAGAGCCCATGCTCTGCAACAAGAGAAGCCAACGCAATGAGAAGCCCATGCACCGCAATGAAGAGTAGCCCCCGCTCGCTGCAACTAGAGAAAGCCCACACAGCTATGAAGACCCAGTGCAGCCAAAAATAAATAAATAAATTTAAAGAAAAAAAAATTGGGTTTGGGGACTTCCCTGGTGGTGCAGTGGTTAAGAACCTGCCTGCCGATGCAGGGGACATGGGTTCGAGCCCTGGTCTGGGAAGGTCCCACGTGTTGCAGAGCAACTAAGCCTGTGTGCCATAACTACTGAGCCCATGTGCCACAACTACCGAAGCACGTGGGCCTAGAGCCCGTGCTCCACAACAAGAAAAGCCACTGCAATGAGAAGCCCGCGCACCCCAACAAAGAGTAGCCCCCACTCGCCGCAAGTAGAGAAAGCCTGTGCGCAGCAATGAAGATCCAATGCAGCCAAAAATAAACAAACAAACAAACAAGATAAAAATTGGGTTTGTTTTTTATTATTAACCTTTCAGAGTTTCTGAATGTATATTCTGGATACATGTCCTTTATCAGATATGTGTAACAAATATACTTTGTCCTGACGCACTTTTGAGACACTCAAGTGATTAGAGCTAATGAACAGAGGAAGGTTCTGGGCTGGTGATATGAAAATGTGACTTAACTGGTGTGTAAATTGAAATTGAAGACATGGGCCTGGGTCTGATTGCCAAGGAAGAAAGCAGAGAACTGAAAGAAGAGATAGCTTAAGAATGAGTGTTTAGGAATAACAAAATTAAACAGCCAATGGAATGGGATGAGCTAGAACAGGAGATTGAAAAAGAGGTGTCACAACTGTAGGAGAAACCCAGGAAAGAATGAAGCCACAGAAGAAGAGAAAGGAGTGTTTCAAGAAGAAAGGAATGTTCAAGAGTGATGGATGCAGTTGAAAGATCGAATAAGATGAGGCCTGAAAATTAGATTTAGAACAGATTTAGAACATGGTGGTCACTAATGACCTTAGCAAAGCTATTTATGTGGAGTCACAGAGCAAGGCCAGTATTCACACCATACCTAATGACACAGCCATGACACTTAATATTGGAATGATTAAGTATCGATTGGCAAATGGCTACCACCCCAGCCCACTGGCTGTTTCCCTGGCTCACCCTTGGACCTCCCCATGATCCAGTAGCAAAGTCAACCTCCCAGCCAGCAGGGGATCTTTAGGATTCCACTAGAATCTCTAGGACTCTGCTAGAACTCTGGGAGCCCAGAGCAGGGCTCTGCTAGGGAAGATGCTTCCTGTCTGCAATGTAATTGGGTGTCCTTCTCCCTAACCCCGTGTCTCATCCTCCTGGGACTCCATGCACCATTATTCATGTTTCAGACCCAAGAAAGTTGTATCTGGGGTGGCATCCCCGACCTTGTCCTTCCATCTGCCCAGCTGCACTGGGTCAGGATTGGGTCAGACAGCCATGTGCTACTTCCGGGACTTAGGACCTCACATCCTTACCTATTACTGTAGGGGCAATGAAAGTGGCAAATAGATTTTCGTTCATTTTGTTTCTCAAGGGGTAGACTGTTTTTGTACTTTGGTATGTATTGATTCTGGGTTCGAGTAGTAAGTGTACTTTGAGATTTTTAGTTGAAATATAGTAAACAGTGCTAGAAATATAGCTAAAATGCTAATTAATCAGGCTGATGTGTCTAATTGCGGCATACCATTAAGGAGAGTCTTAGCCCTCAGTCTTTAACTTAAAAGGTTAACGCTACCTAGCTTCTAAATGAACTTACAGCATTGATGCGGATCATTTTGCAAAGTATTTTAGGGGTCCTAGTTCAAGGACAATAGGCATGAAGCTATGATTTGACCCACAATCTCTGAATACTGTCCGTAATACAAACCTGGTTGTGTTGGTATTAGGGTTGTTTGATTTAGGCGTCCTGGGATTGCGTCTGTTTTTAGGCCTAAGGAAGGTATGGCTTGTGAGTGTAATACATCTTCGGAGGAGCTTAGTATTTGGATTGTTATCTCTATGGGTAATACTACTCGGTTGTCTACTTCTAGTAGTCATAATTCCCCTGGTTTTAAGTCTGATGTTGGGATTATATAGGAGTCGAAACTTAAATCTTCGTAGTCAGTGTACTCATAGCTTCAATACCACTGGTGACCTACAGTTTTTACAGTAAGAGATGGGTTATTAATCTCATCCATCACATAGAGGATTCATAGTTATGGCAGGGCAATTAAAATCAAAATAATAGCTGGTAAAACCGTCCAAATGGTCTGTACTTCATGTTCGTCTATTGTGCTGACATGTGTTAGCTTAGTTGTTAACATTAGTGAGATAATAGAAGGACCAGGGAACTAATTAAAAAGATAATTATTAGTGTGTGATCATGAAAGTGTAGTAATTCTTCCATGATGGGTGATGTTGCATCTTGAAATCCTAGTTGGAAAGGATGTACCATAGAGATATACAGGATTTTCACCTGTGACTTAACTTTGACAAAGTTATATAATTTTTTACTAATATCTCATTTATAGAGAAAGACATAATGGCTATGGTGTTGGCCTGAAACCAGTAGAAGAGGGTTCGATTCCTTCCTTTCTTAGTCATTTTAGGTTAACGTAAGGAGGTTCTTCAAATGTGTGATATGGTGGAGGACATCCATTTAATCACTCTAAATTTGTGGTAGTTAATTCTAATGTTAGGACTTCTCATTTGGATGTGAATGCCTCTCAGATAATGAAAATTATTAACATGACTGCTGTTAGTGAAATGAATGAGCCTATTGATGCAATGGTATTTCATGTTGTATAGGCATCTGGGTAGTCAGAGTATCGTCGAGGTATACCGGATAGACCTAAGAAATGTTCTGGGAAGAGGGTCATGTTGACACCTACAAATATGATTACAAAGTGGATTTTTGCTCATGTTGAGTTGAGTGTATACCCTGAGAATAGTGGGAATCAGTGCACAAACCCTCCTATTATAGCGAAAACAGCCCCTATTGAGGGTACATAGCGAAAATGTGCAACTATGTAGTAGGTATCATGAAGAATGATGTCTAATGATGAGTTACCTAGGACAATACCTAACTAACCTAGGTATCTCACATCCCTTCCTTCCAACTCTTCAGACCCTCCAAACACGGCAGTCCACCTTTGCCCACCCCTCACAAGTGATTTCTCTCCGCCTTATGAAGTACTGCCCCCACTTCAATGACTGACGGTTAGTAACTCTTCCAGGGTTGACTTGCCAAATCCTCAGGAAGTTTTCCCACCACCTCTTTCAGTAGAAAGAGAGGAAAATGCAAGCTTAATTCTCAGTGGAGCCTCTTTTTACAGAAAATATTTGCTTCATCCCAAGGGGAAGGCCAAGTTCCCTTTTTTGAATGAATTTTCTGTAGACTTCCATGTAGCTCTTTGCTCACACTGACTTACAAATTCCCAAGGTTTCCTTCCCTCTCTGCTCGCTTTCCCCGTCAAGCAAAGGAAGGAGCTGTACCAGATAGTACAGAAGGCCTCTTCCGGCTCTGACTTACAGAGACTTTGTCCTTTGTGGTTTGCATCCACCTTGAGCCAAGGACACCCAGGCACTGTCATAGTCATTGTCTACCTGCAAAAGCCGCCTACACGGGATACCACCAAGGGAGGCCGCTGTGGTCTTGTGGTGCTTCAATTGCAAGGTTACACAGTACGGATAATGGCAAATAATGCCTCCTCATCGTTTTTAACCTCTCTGAAGAATGCCTCTGTGCATATGCCAGAGGTTTTTATTTTAAAATCAATTGTGCTTATTGTGCTCTTTGGAAAAATAAATGAGAAGCTTGGAAGAAAGAAGTGGGATCCAGGGCTTATTAACACAAAGAGGTTGGAGTGGATGGAGTGTGGTTACACGGGCCTGCCTAGACGAGACTGCTATTGTCCTGGAGGACAGGGTTAGCAGCTGAAAATCCCAAGTGGTTGCTATGGGAGAAGAGAGCTTCTCATGCTACAAAAATGTACCAGACTTATGTGGGCAAAGCAGCTGTCTTCTATTAGCCTCAGGCGTCCTGAGAGCCTCCATCCCCATCCTAGGGAGAATGGGGCTCTCGTCCCACCGAAGGACTTTTAAGTCACAAAGATCAGATATCCAATCCAAGTTCAGCCATTTACTAGCTCTGTGGCCTTGAGAGGGCCACTTGACGTCTCTTCTGTACAAGGGAGGGAGCGACACCCACTGCGTAGAGTTCAGAAGATCATGGGAAACTTGGAAACACTGAGCCAATGGCTTGTAGGGGCCCATGGCTGTGAAAACCCCACATAGGCTCATTCCCAGGGTAACATGTGGATTGTTGGGGCTGGTAACCTGAGAGAACCAAGGCAAGATCTGTGGATACAAGACGGGCTGTAATTTTAGCTCAGACCCTAATCAGTTCTGCAGCTGCCTTGGGCAACTATGGCATTCCAGTGACAGCACTTGGCATAGTGGAAATGCCACCATGCTTGGCTCCAAGGTATTTGTGCTCCGTTCTCTGTAGAGCCACAACACACACACACACGCCACACCATCTGCCCACGTCCCCATCTCACCACTCAGGACCTCCTACTGCTTTTCCAAACCCACTTCCACATCTTAAAGTAGAAAGGAAGGGAACTCTTTCTATCACTTTTGCAGGGGGAAACCATGAAGAGGGTGGTTGGCATTAGACTCTGTACTGGGGCTTGTTCATTTTTACTAGTTACATCACTGTACATAAGATAACACCCTTCTAATGCATGGCACAGAGCAGGCTCTCCAAGAGGCCAGCTACCTTTTCCTTCTTTTTTTTTTTTTTGGCCCCTACAGATATCGATATGAGTAGGCTGGTCATTTGCCAACCTAGGCCTCAAGGATGGCAAAGAGATCTTACTAGAGAGCCCACATCCTCAGTTTTGTCCCAATGATGTGCATTTATCTGTTCTGCTCTTTTCTAGGGCTCTCATTGTAACCTAAGTCCTAATGGGACCAAAGGCAGAAGGGGGGAGTGAGGGATGAGGATGCAAACAATAACTGTTTTTTCTTGCTCATCAGAGATTAGTCATGAGGTTTGATCCATTGGGCTTAGGGGTCATTTTCATCGCCTGCCTGGTAAGAGGGGTGAGAGTGAGGGCAGAGTTGGGATGGGGAGCAGATGCTTGGGGGATGAGACTCTGGCAGGGAGACCTCAGACCAGGGGCAGTGTCGAAGGTTCTAATTGTTCTGGGGACCAAGGCCTTCTTCTGAGACTCTCTTCACTAACATGGACACCTTCTCAGTGCTCTGTCATTGCACCCTGTGTGGATGACACCCCCTGGAGTTGTGCAGCACGGAAGCCCTGATGCTCATCATTCCTCAAACTCCAGCTGCAATAGGCATCACTCTGTAAGTCTGCCATTTCTGCCTGCCATATGGTTAAGCCTTATGCCTGGAATGGCCTTTCAAAACTCATATCAACACTTGTTACCTAATATTTACACCATTCTGGACCCCAAATTCATTCGAGAAGCAATTTCACATACCTGAAAGACATTCATGCTCAACTTTACCCAGATAAAGACTGGTTGGGGCAGACACTGCTGGTTGCCTAACTATCAGAACTCTCTGCATCCCAAATCCTTCTTTGTTGGTAGAGCTAGACTTCTACTATAAGTGTTAATGTCACATACTCATGTTCCCAGTCTCCTTTGCATCAAGAATATTGACAGCAGGATCTAATCTTTGCCAATGGAAACTAAGAGGAAAAGTGCCAGGAGGTTTCTGAGAAATGTTTTCCTCCCTGATGAAAAGAGGAAGGAGGAAATGTTTTTCTTTCTATGAACATGGTTGTGTAAGGATGTGATGCCTGGAACCACAGCAGTCATCTTGAGACCATGAGGAAATAAGCCTGAAGAAAATTGATGATAATGGAAGAGTAGAAGGAAAGAAAGAACCTTGCTTTTTGATGATATTGTTAAACGAGTAGTTAGACCTTTGAACTCCCATGCTTCTGTAACTTGTTAGGTTAGGTAATTAAGTTCCTTTCTTGGTTAATCTTTGTTGAGTGTTCTTCCACATGCGTCCAAAAGCATCATAACTGCTGTATATTCATCTTCCCATCTATCGCTATGAGTGTGTGGAGCTGTGTGGTGGGGGGAAAGGAGTACAGGGTTAGGAATCTAGGTATTAGTTCCAGATCTTCTACTACCTTCTTGTGGCAAGTCAGGGATTGGTAGGAAATAGCTTAGAGGGTCAGGGTAGACCCCTATTTTTGATAGAACTGGAGTGAATTCAAGAACCAGACATCAGGGCAGAAGGTCATTCCCAGTGTGCTGAGCAAAGAGGATACAGCATTACCGTCTTGAAAGTGTTCAGGGAACTACTCTGACCCCATGTCCACCTAGAAGATGACATTCAAATTCTAGACACCTCTAAATGTCCTTCTTATAATGGAGTGGAGCTCTGAATAGGCTATGTGGCTGGCTCTTCTTGGCTCAGGGACTGGCCAGGATGAGCCTGCAGCTGGCAGGGTTTAGAACCCACACAGGACGTAGAGGAAATCTGAAAAGGCTTAGCTGGGGTGTGGTCTGAGACCATTGGCTAAATTCTGATCTTTGCTTTTTAAATTTTTCATGCTGTCCCTGCCCTCCATCCAGCTGGCCATGAAAAAGTTGTCTATGTTATACTTTGTCGGCTCAAGCTCAAATTACCCTTTGAGAAAACATCCTCGTCTAGAGCAGGAGCTCTCCCTGCAAAGCCAGGACCCTTAAAATTACATCTGCCAAATGGAGAACACCTTTTGGAATCACAGAGCATTAGAGCTGAGGATGCTTAGGCCCAAATGGGAATAGATGATTTTCTAAGGCTACCATCTGGTTAGTGGAAAAACCTGCCTTGGGTTAACATCCTGGACTCCAAGTTTAGTGTAACCTCCATGACACTAAATAATACATGGATCCATTTCCTGGGTGCCGAGAACAGCTGAAAAATGGACATGAGGAAGTGTGCTCATGAAAGCTGGGACTGAGGGCAGACATTTATCTAAGTATCTTACCGCCTTGGGATTTTTATTATCTTCCAAGACTTGGGCTCAAGTCACTGGGAGAAAGATGATATCAGAGCTTGAGAGTTCTCAGATATCCACATAAGAGGCCCTCCGATTTTGCTGTGTGCATCTCTTTTAGGATTAATTTTTATAAGATGACAGTGGATCCAATTTGCTGTGGCATGGATGAATAATTGACCTCTGGTATTTTCTGAAAATCAGACACCACTCCTTGGTGTTCCATCAAAAGCAGTGCCGGTCTTGCCATTAATTCTGGTGATGATTCTCATTTTCAGGAACCATGCAATAGGTAGCTGATGGGATCTTTTCCCCTGCTGAAGTGGTTTACAGGCAAAAATAATTCAAGAGGTGCTGTCATTCTTTGTGCTTTGTAGGTCACTCAAATGAAAATTTAAGGACCAATGAAGCAATCCATATTTGTCAGGGAAAGAGCAGCCCCTGATGTTAAGAAGTCCTCGGGAGGATAGGTTGAACTCCGAGTGACTGGAATAACTTACTCCAGTATGCTTTGAATACCGATGGCTCGCGTCTGCTGTGTGGAATGTAGATACACCTCCACACAGTCATGTGCTTATGACTGTAGCACCACCCACAAATTCACCCCTATACCTGCAAAGACTCCCAGAACTGGGACATGGTGTGGTGAAGAGAAAAGCGCGCAGACCTTAGAGTTAAGCAAACCTGGCTCCAATTCCAGCCCACCAGCTGATTGTCTAGAGCTAATCTCTTTCCTTCTCTGGGTCTCAGTTTCTCCATCTGAAAAGTGGGGATATTATATCAACCTATCCCAGTTTCAGTCAAGATTAAATGAGATCCCTTAACAAAAAAAGTGCATAGCATACAGCAGGGCTTCAATAAAGGCCAATTTCTTTTCTTTTTTCCTTTGCCCTCACAATCTACCAGCTGCTTGGGGAAATTTGGTCCCCACCCACCCAAAGTCCCCAGAAGTTCTGCGTGTCAGAAACTTCACAGTCATGTGGTAAAGACCCAGTGCAGCGACTAGAGAAGATGCAGGGAGCAAGGGGCTTTCCTTGGCTCTTCCCATCCCCTTAAGCAGAAGCATCTGCTTCTTGGCAAAAAGCAATCACATCCCTCTTATCCCCAAAGGGAACCTGACTTCTGAGACCTTTTTAGGTATTGGGTATCAGAGTAATAATAATAATAGCTTCCATCTCTTGTGTTTTTACTATGTGCCAAGCATCACGTTAAGTGCTTTATGCGCTTTCTTTCCACAGGCCTATCGGTGGTGCAGGAACGGGCAGCCTCAGTACAAGGAGACCCCGGCCTGGAGAGGTGAAGTTCCTTATTCAGAGCTATGCAGCTAAGAAGAACTAGGGTCAGGATGTGAGCCCCAGACAAAACCTTCACTCTTAACCAAGGGTCCCAGTAAAACGTAAGTCCATCCACTTTTTCATTGGTGTAGCATGTATTGTCTTACATTTATTGTCAATATTGCATTGGCATCGATAATGTGCATTTTAAAATTTCAGACTCTAGCATAAATCACACAGGTATTAGATAATGTTTGTCTCCCTCTCTCCCACTTGTTAAAATATATGTTTATAAATTATAGATAAGTGCTGCTCAAAGTGTGGTCTCAGCTTCACTGGGGATCCTGTTAGAAATGCATATTCTCAGGCTCCCCCCCAGCCCTGCTGAATCAGACTGGGATGCACCCAGAGATCTGTGTTTTAACAAGTCTCCAGGTGATTTGGAAGTGCGAGACGCACTGGTATGGATATTTCTTTGAGCCACTAGGTATACAGCCATGCAGGAAAAAGGAGAATTTAAACCCATCTTCCTCTGATTGGCCCAATCAGCTCTGGGAGTTTCCTGCATTGTGTTGAAGACCTTGCGATGCTCCTGTTTTGTGAGGACCCAGGACAGACCTGTTATTTTGCTGAGAGCTGATAAATGGAGAGTGAAACATCCGTTTCCTCTTTGACCAGGATGCTCCTCGTACCCCTTTCATCCAGCAACAATGGCAGCAAGCATGGCCACACTCTGAAAGATTTAAATACTCAATTAATCAATGGAATCTTCCATTAGTGGGATAATCAGTTGCCATTGCCCTGATCTATAGTTACATCTCGGCTGGGCCTCACAAATTGATTTCTGATGAAGTTCTAATTGACTGGACCATCTGATAAAGGGCCAGTTGGAGTTTATTGAAATACCAGTGAGCAGTCCCTGGGGCCGGGGCCTTCCTTAGGGGAAGGCTGGGGGTGGGAAGAGGGGCAGAGGAACATAATTTATGCCCAGTTCTCACTACATCTTCTCTCCAATACAATGTTTATGAGTCCCAGGTGAGGGATGTGCACTCACAGCTGGAGTACACAGATGAGACAGCCTCTCTGAGCCCATCCCCTGATCTGGGCGGCAGGTGGCCAGAAAGGGATTTGCCCAGGAACCCTTGGGGCAATGGTTTTCAGACTCGCGTGTGCTTCAGAATGACTCAAAGAACTTCCTAGAATGTAGAGTCCAGGTCCTAGTCTCAGGCATTCAGACTCTCTGGGTCTGGGGCAAGGACCTAGGAATCTGCATTTTGATCAGTTTCCCAATGATTCTGATACAGTGGTCTCCAGGCCTCCCTTTGAGAAATTCTGCCTTAGGAGCTGGTGGCTCAGAAACAGATTGTGTCTCCAGGGCGCTGCTTCCCCGGGGGGATTCGGGTTTCTTAGGCTTTTTGTGTGGGAACAAATGTGTATGTGTACTGTCAAAGGCTCCCAACCTCTTCATTGCCTAGCACCCCTTTCATTATTTTTTTCACTTATTCTGAGTGATTTTTCCTTTCAAATAATCTGCTACCCTACTGCTAATGGATTTGCCTTCATATTTTTATTACTCAAAGACACCAAGTATGTAAAACAGTATAGCGTGACCTTTATTTGTTTCATTCACTAATTCACTGGCTTATTCTCAGACATCTTTTAAGGATTATGTGGCAGGCATTGAGGATATCTTTTTTAAAAACATGAAATCAGGCAAATATATGGTTCCCAATTGCAAGGAGCTCATACTTCTTTGGGGAGACAGGCAGGAAAATGAAATGCAGCATTAGAGGTAAGTATAGGACCCCACTATGGGACTGCAGGTCATTTAGTAGGATTTGTTGCAGGAAAAAAATATATGATACCCATTAGGTTTTTTGGAAATTTGAAAACAATTCCCAGATCTCTGTATCTATCTTGGAGAATTCCCTCAGCCCAGAAAGTCCTGGTGATATGAAAGCCTTGTCAGCTAAAGATGCCCCTGGGTGGTCCATGAATGTGCATGGGGATGGCTTTTCTTGGCTCTTCCTGTGGGGACCTGAAGGCACTGGGTGGTCTTAGGAGGCTATATTTTGACATAAGTGGTCCAAAGTTCTACGTATCTAAAAAGGAGCTTGGATTTGTCCATATTATGAAGGGAAAATCACTGTAGAATTTCATGCTGGGGAGAGCCATGATTAGATTTCAGATTTCCTCCATTTTCCATTCCTTCTTTGCCTTCTCTCCTCCTGTTCTTCTTTCTCTCCCCCTCTCTTCCTTCTCTCTAAATACACTGTTTTGTATATATGCAGCTTGAATTTGTGTTTAGATAGAAATGTTCAATGTTCTCTCTGTGAAAATACATTCTGTTGTTTTGGATGATGTGGGACAGAGTTTGGAGACTCAGAATGTCTTAATCTGGCCTGGAGCTATTGAATGTTTTAATTCCTTTAGACACAGCCCTGCCCCAAAGTGCCACAGGAGGTTTTTGGTAGACGGAACCTTTAGTGTGGTTTAACATTCTGGTTCCATTTCCTTTGTCATGATGTTCTGCTTCTGACAGAAACCGCCAACTAGGTCAGAGAATGTTCCCGGCCATGCCGTCACTCATCTAACATTTATTAAGTGGCTCTGATGTATGAGGGTGATGTGACTGTCCTTAGGATGTGGTCTTGGCCTTCAGAGGTCCATAGTCTAAGATAGAGGCCCCCGGGTGGGTGTGGATTCCACTGGTGGGCACTGGGGTTAACTTAAGGTAGGATATGAACGGGCGTTGAAAGGCTGAATCACACAGTGGGAAAGAGAGTTTTCTTTTGGACTCTTTTACAATCCTTATGATTATTTTAAGGTGAAAGTCTCAGTGTAACATCGGTGTATTTTTAACACTTCCCCAATACTTGTTAATCTCCCTTTTAAACAGAGAAAAAAATAGCAAGTCTCAGGCTCAGAGCCTAAGACAGGCTGCAGATTCCAGCTAGATGTAAGTAAAATTGTTAGGTCCTAATTGTATTTACCTTCTGTTTGTGGCAAGTGTGATGGCTACTTTCATGTGTCAACTTGACTGGGCCACAGGGTGCCCAGACATTTGGTCAAACATTATTCTGAGTGTGTCCAGATGAAACTAACATTTGAATCAGTAGACTCAGAAAAGCAGATTGCCCTCCCTCCCATGGGTGGGCCCCATCCAATCAGTTGAAGGCATGAATAGAACAAAAAGGCTGACCCTCCCTCAAGTAAGAGGGAATTCCCACCTGCCTGACTGTCTTGAGCTAGGACATTCGTTTTTTTCTGCCTTTGGACTTGAACTGAAACATCTGTTCTTCTGGGGTCTTGAGGCTGCTGGCTTTTGGACTGGAACTTACACCATTGTCTCACCTTGTTTTCCAGCTTATCAACTATAGATCCTGGGACTTGTCAGCTTCTGTAATTGTGTGAGCCAATTTCTTATAATCAAGCGCTCTCTCCCTCTCTCTCTCCCCCCCCCTCTCTCTCTCTCTCTCTCTCTCTCTATATATATATATATATATGTGTATATATATATATATAATTGGTTCTGCTTCTCTTGAGAACCCTGACTAATACAGAAAGTAATACTAGTATTCCATTTAAGAAGCTACATAAAGTGTCCTTATTCAATACATTTATTTAAATAAAAAAGAGTCCATTTAAGGAAAGATATGACATAAATGACAATGGCAGTCACATATGGATTTGGCAAAAATGGTGAAAAGGGTTTGGGAAATGCAGAAGTTAGGACAGAGATGCAAGAGCCACAGACCTAAGCAGGAAGGAGGAAGGTTCAAGAAGAGAGGCTGAAGTCCTGGACACTTGCCCCCCCGCCATCTGGGAATAGGGAGGGAGGTACAGATGACAGGCAGCGGTGCTGGGCTCTGTGTCTAGAGCATTGGACAAGTGCGTTGTGGGGGAGTGTTAGGGTCTTTTAACTGCTGTCCCAATCAATCTCAAATCTCAGCAGCTTACCCAGTCAAAGGTCATTTCTTGCTCACTCACATTAGCTCTTGTAAAGGGCACTTGAGGAGAAGGAGATGATTTTGTTCTGAGCCCTTATTCAAGGGCCAGACTTTGCTCAACAGGGGTTCCATGGAGCGGCACCGTCCTAGAGCTTTCTGTGATGATGAACATGTTCTGTAGCTGCACTTTGATGTTGGAGTACTTGACATGTGGTCAGTGCACCTGAAGAACTGAATTTTAAATTTTCTTTTGTTTTAAGTAATTTAAATTTGAATAACTACATGTGGCTAGCTGCTACCATATTGGACAGTGCAGTCTGGAGCCTCATCCTTATTTGCAATCATCCAGGGGGAGAGAGAGAAAGGGAAAGAGTGCAGAAGAAGTTTTATGGGCTGGGCTTGGAGGCGAAGTACAGAAGTTCATCGCTTTCTCCCACATTCCTCTGGCCAGAATGCAGTCATTTGGCTGCCCTTTATTCCTCAGAAGGAAGTCTAGGTGTGTGTCAGGAGGGAGGGGGAGTGGGTTTGGTGAGAATCTAGCCAGTCTGCCACTACGGATTTGACAGAAGAGAGTGATGTTCCTGGAAACAAGCAGTCTTGGGGCAGGCACTGGGCAGTGACATAGTCAGGGGGCATCAGACAGGTTGGGTCCCTGGTGGCAGAGTTCTCATCCTGTGACTGCGGTTCAGGGTTGGAACTGTAGTCTCTGGGTAGAAGGAAGCCAAACTGTGGAGGATGTGGAGAACTGAGCCCACAGGTACGTTTGAGACTTGAAAAAGGATAGGTTTCAGGGTCAAGGCAGAAGCTGACCAGAACAGAGACAAGGATCGGAGTGGGCCCTTGGCAAGCTGACCCACCCCTGAGTCACTGCCTATAGGAGGGCAGCCATAGGCTCCTTATATTTCCTTCCCTTCTGTTGTCTCTTAGAGGTGGGGAAGGGTGTGGAGGGCAGGAGGGGCAGGGGGTTCTAGCAGTGGCGAGGGGCACGGTGGGAGGTACCGTGAGGGATCAGGTTGCTTAGCTCAGAGTGAGCCAAGGAGGGGAGAATACACCACTTATTCAGCAAACATGTGGAAGACATATCATGGGGCAGGCAGAGGACAGGAGATCTTGATGCACTAGTTTCAATGGTGAAACATTTTGATGCACCGTGAAACCAAACTTTTATACTCCCAGCTATTTTCCAACTAAGAAATGTACACACCAGATATCTGCACCTCATCTCCCAACCTCACCCCCTGGTCAACCCTCACCCCTAGGGAGAGTATCAGAGATGGGATGGGAATTAGGATAAGCTGGGACTCTGGGGTTCTAAGCACAGACATGGCTGAGCCAGATCAGTTGCTTTGCAAAGCCTGCGTCAAATTGGCCATGTGAAAATGTCTCGCCTTTCCCAGGTGCTAAGTGTGGGCAGTTTCGTGGAGGAGGTGACACCTGAGCTGGGCTTTGAAGACCAAGTGGGATTTGACAGGTAGAGATGGAGGGGAGGACACTCTAAGCTGAGGATTTGAATGATCAAACTCACAGGAAGGACGAGTGTGGGTGTGTGAGCAAGAGATGGGGAGTAGACCAGTTGGCCAGAGGGTGTGTGGGTTCTGAGAAAGATCCAGCTGGAAAGATTTGCCGGGACTAGGTTCAGAAAGGTCTTGAATGCCTGGCTAAAGGCATCACCTTTATTCTGGGGGCCATGGAGGGCCACTGAAGGGTTTTGAACAAGGCACTGGTGTAACCAACCTGGGCTGGACTGGCGGGGAGGGATGAATGGTGTGAGATGTGATAGGAGGCTGTTGCAGTGGTCTGGAGAGAGGCCTGGACACCAGTGTGCTGGCCTAGGCAATGGAGAAGTGTGTGAGAGAGAGAGTGTGTGTGTGTGTGTGTGTGTGTGTGTGTGTGTGTGTATAGGGGAAACGGGGAGAGGGGTTAGTCATTCAAGGCCCTAATGCAGGATTTACTTTGACATCTCAACAAATATGTATTTATGCCCATTCTGTGCTTGCTTGGCCGTCCCTGGCTCTTGAGTATGTGGACAGGTCAAGAGAGTGGAGATTGTCACATAGTGCCATCCTTCTTCCATAAGAAAAACTCAAGGAATGTGCTGCTTGCTTAGGGGGAAAAAGGTGGATCCCGGTGATTTCTTGTAAAACAGCCACCTCAACCTGAGAGAGGCTGCTACTGGGATGAAAGTCCCATGATTCTGTGTCTTGGGGGATTAAGAAAGGGCAAGGATGGAAAGTACTTCTCAGCATGGATTCCCCATGGAGATGAGAAGCAGTTGGTTGGAGAGGCTGGGAGGGAAACGGAGCAGCAGCTCTGAGCCAGGTGAAAGCACAGTGGTGGGCAGGTGAAATCCTCCTGGCTGCCTTGATGCCTGAAATGGCAGCAGAAACATAGTAGAATTGGGTGTTTTGCATCACATTACTGGACTGCCTGTGCAGGAAGCTGTCCTTTTGAAAGGAGAAATTTGGTGGTTAAATTTGAATCTACGACAGCAACCTGATTCTTTTTACCAAGGCCAGCTGGGGACTCGGGGAGAGTGACTTTCTTTGCCACTAAAGACTTTCAGTGTGGAAACCCAATTTCACTCCAGCAGGAATAACAGCCATTCCGTATAGGATCAAGAAGGCAATAATTTCCTCATTGTGTGTGTTTCTGTAACGGCTGGGAGAAGCCCACATTCCCGCCTTAGATAATTGCCCAATTAGAGAGATTTCAAAGAGGGGAAAGTCTTCAAGGTGCTTGGTTTTCGGGGCCTTTATTTATTTTATTATTTTTTTTGCAGTATGCGGGCCTCTCACTGTTGCGGCCTCTCCCATTGTGGAGCACAGGCTCTGGACGCACAGGCTCAGCAGCCATGGCTCACGGGCCCAGCCGCTCCACGGCATGTGGGATCCTCCCGGACCGGGGCACGAACCCGTGTCCCCTGCATCGGCAGGCGGACTCTCAACCACTGCGCCACCAGGGAAGCCCCGGGGCCTTTTTTGATTCCGTTTTTCTCTTCTTTTTTTTTCACTGTGGTTTTAATCCCAAATGGAACTGGCACGAAGAGGCAGTGTGTTATCTAGGCAAAGTTTATCTCCGGCTCATTACAGCACAGGGAGAAGCGGGTCCTCTCCTTCTCCAGCTTGAGTGGGTTATAAATGCACGGGCTGGGCTGGAGCTGCCCAAGCACCTACTCCCAGATTTGCAGAGAAATCCTGGACCAGTGATCAGCAATGCACCTCCAGCATCAGCATTACCTCCAGCTTCTGCATCACTCTCCCCGCCTCTGGACCCACAGTGATGAGCCCATACCTCAGGGCAAGTTCCCATAAACATCCCAGTGCCTCTTGCTAGGCCTTCTTCAGCCTTCTGCTCCCATCTCTCAAGGACTGACCAGTCAGAAATCTGTGACTCAACATCATCCACAGACGGGTCCTTGGAACCCGAGCTCTGCTCTGTGACTTTGAGAAATTGGCTTAGCTTTTCTAAACTTCAGGGTCCTCACCTGTAAAGTGGGGGTCTTTAACAAAAATCCAGTTCCTGGGGCTGCTGTGAAAACCAAATTGGTCCTGGGGTGGGGTGGGGGGCGGGCAATGACCTTGAAAGTTGGGCTTTGGCGAGGCTGGAACCTCCTGCAGAGTGACCTTGATGGAACAGGGCAGACACAGCCTGGGATGGCTCTTGTCTGTAGCGCCTATGAGCTGTGGGACTTGGGACAAGTGATCTCAGCTGCAGGAACTTAATTTTCTTCCTCTAAATAAGGGGAGTAATAATAGTACCTAAGGCATAGGGAAGTGGGAAGATTGAATGAAGCAGTCAATGAGCAAGAGCGAGAGGAGCGAACACAGGGAGTTTAGCACGTGCAAGGTGCATTTCCATCACTTCCCACACGTGGCCAGTTGACCAGGCAGACATCCAACCTGTATTATGCACCTGTGGCACACCTGGCGCCATGCCAGGCAATTGGGACCGACTGGGAACATGGTGGTGTGGTCTCTGCCCTCCCATGTTACAGTCCATGCGGGGACACAGGGTGATGGGATGCATCCATGAGGAGTGCTGTAGTGGGGGAGCATGGGTGCTGCGAGGATGCAGAAAGGGGACTCACTGTATCCGAGACACACTCAGCCCAGAAGAGAGGTTAGAAGGATGGAGTCTTTCTGGGAGCAGCTGCCATCTGCCTATAGGGTCTGGGGTCCTGCGCAAGGGGAGCTGACAAGCGTGGGTGAAATGGGGCTGCCTTTTGAGTGCGATCTGAACTGAGAGACAGGAGCCCCTGAAATGCCAGAATCTGATGCCAGGAGTGCATCTTGGAGGCCTCAGTTTTCTTGGCTCAGGGGGTCTTGTAAGGAACTGCTAGTTGCCCAAGCCTTGCCGGTCCCAGGGAAGGGTGGGTACAAGAGCACCCCCCAACCCCCGTGGCTGGTGGGCTGCATCTCTCCTGTTAGCCTTGGGCAGGCGTTTTGTAGCGGACATCTCTTCCCATTAAGTTTTCCCTCCCAGACCTGCATTCCTGAGCAGCTCAGCATATGGACGGAATCCTCAGGAGGCGGAGGGAGTGGGGAGGGGTGTCCAGCCCCAAGCATGTCGCAGATGCCCATGGAGAGCTGGGGAGGATTAGAGCGAATCATTAATTGCCATTAATATGCTGGGGCTTGACAGCCCCAGGTTTATTTTTACACCGAAGCCCAGACGTGCCTTGCACATGTCCCTGGGTTCCGGGCTCTGGGAGAGAAGGGGAAACTGGTTGTACTTATCATCTGCCAGGCTCTCCGGGATTGGACAGCCTGCTTTCAGCTTGGCTCCCTGGTCTGGAAGAAGCCATGGCTTCCTAGGGTCCCCTGCCTTCCTTCCCTCCTTGGCTGTCTCCCCTCCCCAGAGAGACTTCCTGCCAAAGAGGACCTAGATCTCCAGAGCTCATGGAGTTGTGTGCCAAGACCTTAGGGAGGAGGAGGGAGCCATTCAGAGAGAAGATGAATGACCTCACAGGGAACAGCATTCAAAAGGTTAAACTGCCACCAAGAAATGCATTGTTTCAGAAAGAAAATGCTGTACAGCAAGACTTCTAGAGCTGCTAATGTCTCTATGGGCAAATGGATCTGATCTGGTAGCCCTTATGAAAAGCAGATAGTTCTAGTGCAAGGCGCTGGTGGTGTCATTGCAGAGACACTCTGTGAGCCCACACTGTCCTGCGGTCTAGAGGCCCCATAGCGGGTCACCGTGGGGTCCAGGAAGCTGTGAGAAGCGGTGTTGAGCCTTTACTCTGTGCCAGCGCTGAGCTGGGCCCGAGAGATAGTCACTCTCAGCAAAGTGAGATGTGAAATGTTCCATCAACAGAGAGCAGTGGGGGCTACTCTCCCAAGTGGTAGGGGACCTGCCGTCTCTCCCCTTTCAATCCTTCTGCCAGCTTTCCTTCCAGCGCTGCTGTCCTTTCCCCTTTGTCAGCGTTTGGGAGAACTTCATCAGTTTCTTGTATTAGTTTCCTATGGCTGCTGTAACACATCACCACAAGTATTATCCTACAGCTCTGTGGGCTAAAAGTCCAACTCAGATCTCACTGGGCTGAAATCCAGGTGCCAGCAGGGCTGCCTTCCTTTCTGGAAGCCCTAAGTGTGAGTCTGTTTCCTTACCTTCTCCAGTTCCTAAAGACTGCTGCTTTCCTTGGCTTGTGGCTCCTTCCTGCATCTCCAGAGCCAGCAACACTGCCTCTCTGTGCCTTTCTTCTATAGTCACAGCTCCTTCTGACTCTGCTCTCCTGCCTCCCTCCTCCCCATTTAAGGACCTGTGTGTTTATACCGGGCCCACCCAGATAATCCAGCATTGTCTCCCTATTTTAGGGTTAGGTGATTAGCAACCTTAATCCTATTTGCAATCTTAATTCCCATTGCCATGTAACTCAGTATACTCACAGGTTCTGGGTTGAGGGCGTGGCTATCTTTGGGAGGCCGTTATTCGCCTTCTACAGTGGTGCATTGATAACCATCACTTGGCAGCATTGCTAGCCCCTCCTCCGTGCACACGTGTGTGTGTGTGTGTGTGTGTGTGTGTGTGTGTGTGTGTGTGTGTGTGTGTATGCAGAGGTCCTGGCACCGTTAGGGCAGAGGCTGGAGGAGCACAGTCATGACCTGGAGAGGGAGTCCTGCACTGGGCAGGGTTGAGAGCTGGTGCCCTCTGAGACCCCTCCAGCTCTAAAGGCTATGATTTGATGACCCTTTGCTGTGGACTGAATTGTGTCTCCCTCCAGATTCCTATGTTGAAGCCCTAACTCTCAGTGTGATGGTATTTGGAGATGGGGCCTTTCAGGAGATAGTTAAGGCTAAATGAGGTCATAAGGGTGGGGCCCTAATCCAATAGGACTGGTGTTCTCATAAGAAGAGGAAGAGACCCCAGGGATGTTCATGCACTGAAAGAAAGGTTATGTGAGGACACAGCAAGAAGGTGGCCATCTGCAAGGCAAGGAGAGAGGGCTCAGGAGAAACCAAACCTGCTGACACCTCAATCTCGGACTTCCAGCCTCAAGAACTGTGAGAAATACATTTCTGTCACTGCAGCCACCCAGTCTGTGGTACTTTATTATGGTAGCCCTAGAAACCAAGACACCCTGACTGGAACAATGTTCATCTTAGTCGACATCGCCATCTCGCCTGTCTCAGTGCCCAAGGAAAAGGTTTCTCACTGGCGTGCAACCTAATGGCTCCGTTGACCCGCCCCCTCCCTTCAGTCTGTGTTCTTGCAACTTCCTTCATCCAAAGCTGATTCTTTGGAACAAACATCACTTTCTCTGCCTGCATTCCTGTGGGTTACTTTTCTGGATTCTGGAAGGGTTATTGTGACCTGTTTGAGGCTAGCCTTGGTGAAATCAAGAACTACACATATCTGGGAGTATCCTGGACATGGTTTATAGTGGGAAGAGTCAAGAGACCATAGTAAAGGTCACTTAAAACACTTACGACACAAATTTACTTTGGATCTCACTTTTCTTACCTTGAAGCAGAGGCAGGATTAGATCAGGGATGGCAAAGACCAGGGATGACCAGTTCTAATCAATGCTGAGTGACCGTGTGGGACTAGTAGGAAAGAATCCTATAACCAATTAGCCATGTTTGCCAAGAGAGAAAGGTAGTCTGTACGTCAGGGCTGCCATCCCAGAATCAGATGAGTTTTAAGGTCTCCTCTAGCCCCAAGTTTCTAAGACCCTTGTTAATCAGAGGTTCATGCAGACCTAGGATACAAATGTTCCCTGATATTGTGCCTGCAGTCATGTCCGCATCCTGCTGCCTTGGACCACCCAGGCCCTTACACTGCTGCCGCTGTTGCTCTTTCATTGGCTCTCTTTCCCTGCTGGCCACTTCACCAGGTCCCAGGGATGCTCACTGCAAATGTCCTTCTCACTGCTAATTAAGGAATTTCTACTGAGCCCTATTGTTTAGCAACTCACATTGCTCTTCATCCCACAGTCCCAGGTTCCCACTGGAATCCAACTCTGATTTCATTAAGATTTGCTCTGTTGCCAATGACCATCATCTGAAGATCAACGTTTGGGCTGGAACACTGCAGAACCCCTTTGAAGTTTATCTTCACCACAGTCCAGTCGGGGAATGCAGGGGTTGGATTTTTTTCTCTTTTTTTAAAGGGAAGAGTGATGTGTGTATATGTGTGTTTTTTTTTTTCCAAAGAAAGCATTTCAGATGCTCATTAGGCAAAAATATCTATTTTACATACACTGTAATCATTCTACCTAGGATGAAATATGTTATTTTTCTTAACTAAAGCTACAGGCAGTTTATTAGCAGAGCTAATTAACCCACAATCAGCAACTGGCTCACCTCTAATCACAACCTGCTTGCATTCTTCGCAGGCAACGTGGTGGTGCTATAGCACTTATATTTATAAATATGTGCAATGCAATATGAACTATATTCATGCAGATGGCATCCATTTTTTTAGCCACAAAATCTGACCTACCTAAAACAGAGGCAAGAGGACTGGACTGCAGGTCTGAGGCTGGAGGCTGAGGCCCCTCATCTCGTTAGCCAGAGTCCTTCTTTTTTTTAACCTTTCAGCCTGTTAGGTTCCTTTTCCTCCTAACAAGTATTCCTGGGTGAAGGGTTGTCTTGTTCATAGCCTGTTGCAAGCTGGCTGTCTCCTTGTGGGTGGGTGTCAGCCTCTTCCACGCCTCCCTCATTTTCTACTGCAGGGAATGAATGGAGGCATCCTAGCCAGGGGAGTTTGTTGGAGGAATGTGGACAGGTCAGCTGTGGCTTGACCAAAGGTCAAGCCCAAAGGAATTCCTCCAAGCATCCAAGGAACACGGCAGGTCAGGCAGAAGTGTCCCATTGGTGGCATATATGAGATTAGAGTTTGATGGTATATCTGCCAGAGACCCCGGAATTCTCATGTCATGACTTGACAACTGTCCTTTTACAGGATTTGAAGGTAATAGATGGGAGTGAAGAACTAAAGGGAGAGAAGAACCACTTTACTGGTGCTGGGCTGATGCCGGGCTCTATGGTAAAGAACGCCTTAAAGCCCAAATGTGCATCTTAGGTGTTTACTACTTGTGGCCAGCTGAACAGAAACAGGCAGTGGAGAGGGGGACAGCCAGGGCCCAAGAGGGGCTCCTGCATAGACCGGAGGGAAGAGAGACCTGAATGTGGACTCACAACCTTTCAAAACAGTGACCCAATGCATGTGGCCCAGTGGATGCTCTACGCCTGGACCAAGCAGATACAGATCTCTTTCTGGGCGTGGGGTGGTTGAGAGGCAAGCAGGAAGGCAAATGCCGCGGGAGTCTCATCCCTCCATAAATTATGGCTCATTTGAAGAGAAAAGGGAATGAAGGAAGGAAGGAAAGAAGGAAGGAGAGGGGAGGAAGAGAGAGAGAGGAAATAAAGAAGAAAGTGATATTCAGAATCTACAGCATGTCAGGCAATTTGTCAAACACTTCTACATTCACTATGTCACTTACTTCCTCAGCCCTTTGAGTAGAACTACAATACTGCCTACATTTTATGGAAGTGGAATTAAGATAGAAGAATCTTAAAAACGAAAAATCAACCTTTGGACCTGGGTTCATCCAGACCTCTTTCTACTTCTCATTTTTCATGTGTCCACTTAGGTGGGACATGTCCATTTTATGATCATGTTGGATAATAAAACCACAAGGTTCTCAGTACACTTCTAATCCAGACTCTCATTTTTCACATCAGTGGGGCAAAACTTACCCATCAATTCAATCTGGGGAGTGTCAAGGTCTCACAGAATTTCTAGTTATGTCGCACCTGGCTCTTGGATGACCAGGCGATTTCACCTAAGTTAAAAGGGAATGTCAGGTATTGCATTGATTTTCTAATAGACAAGTATGGACATACTCGGTCAGTTTGGTTTTAACTTCCTGGCTAAGCCAAGGGGTGTCCTGTAGGGACAGGAGATAGGGCATGGGGATTTCGCTAGGCTTGCGTAGTGGAGAGAGACTTCGGTAGAATGGAATGGGAACATTCCGTAGAATGTTTGTGCCAGTGTTTCCTGTTGTTCCCCTGTGGGCCAGGATCGGGCAGGTGGGAGAACTGACTCTCTGGCATAGTGTCCATCCCCCCTCGCTGGCCTTTTATTTTGAAAACTGGAACTGGAAGCAGCTGGGCTCCAAGGGTGAATGTGGGCAGTGCATAGGGCCAGAGCAGGAGTCTCAGAAAACTGTCCAAGGGGATGCTGTGTTAGGGCTGGTGAAGCATCTACAAAGTGCTGGGGGCCTGAGACAGGGAGTGGTTCCAAGCTGCAGTAATAACTCACATAGAATCCAGGACAACTGGAGCAAGAAGCAGTGACTCAGGATGGATGATCTGGAAAAGTTTCACAAGTGAGATCCAGCATCCTCTGACGGAGTTTCTGTATGAGTGTGTCCGTGGGTACACCTGGTTTGCTTTTTTTTGGTGGGAGTCTTAGGAACAAAAGCTCAATTCTTTTTAAGGCCACATGAATTCACTCAGATAAGGTTTATTTTCTGAGACTGAGGCAAGACATCACAGTCACCCTGATGATACCTTCTTTAAATCAGCATCCGAGGTTGGTTGGAAATGGGAGGAGAGAGAAGCAAATCAATAGGTAGCTAAATTGTTCTTAGGGTCCGGGGACTACCTTCCTCTATTTGGGGAGGGAGGTGGTTTCCTGGGTGGAGTCAGCAACTGATTCCTTGTTGCTTATCAGAAAAGGATTTTAAGAGGGAGGCTTACCAGCTGTTTGAGGAAACAGCATCTCAGTTCCAGGAGTATTAATTCAGGTCTGCTGGAATTTTAGGGTGCTGGACCTATATTTAGAAATAGATATTCTCTTGTCTGAAGTTTACCTTCCCCAGGTGTGAAATAAAGCAGGTGAGTTGGCTATCCTAGTAAGAACTGAAGCTCCGCACTTAGTAGGTATGTTCACAGAAGATCTCAAAAGCTGTGTTGCATGGTTGAACCTTAAGAACATGCTCAGTGAAATAAACCAGTCACAAAAGGACAGATATCACATGATTCCGCTCATATGAGGTACCAAAAATAGTCAAATTCATAGAGACAGAAAATAGAATGGTGGTTGCCAGGGACTGGGGAGTAATTGTTTAATGGGCAAAGATGTTCAGTTTGGGAAGGTGAAGAAAGTTCCAGAGATGAATGGTGGTGATTGTTGCACAGCAATGTGAATGCACTTCATGCCACCGAACAGTAAACTTAAAAATGGATAAAATGGTAAATTTTATGTTGTATATGTTTTACCGCACACAAAAAAAGATGAGCTGCCTACAGTGGGGCCACAAGGTCAAGAGACCCAATTTGCAGAACTGAGACACGTTTGTGATTAGATGCATAGGTCAACCCCTGTCCTAGATAAGGCTAATCATGGCCTAAAAGTCACTTAAATTTGAAAAATAGTGGTGAAATCTTTTTCTCTAAAAAACCAAAACTTTCTTATAGTCCCATTACATTAAACAAGGAACAGAGTGGCCACAACTTAGTAGGGTGAGGAGCCATGCACAAAAGTCACAGTTGCACAGAGCAGGATGGGATCAGCATTTTGTGCTCTAGGGGAGTGTACCAAAGGGGAGAGGCCACCGCTGCCATGTGAGGCTGGACCCCAAACACTCAGAGAGTCCCATGTTGTAAGGGGACATACAAGAGGCTTGCGTCTGTAACCCTTGGCGTGCAGCCTGGGCTTCCATCAAGTGCGTCTCTCCGGCGACAAGGAGGCGAGACCAGGTGACAGAGATGCAGTGAAACCCCCCTCATGGCCCAGTCTGCTGGCCCTTTTGGCCTCCCATAGGATGCCCTGTGGAATCAGCTCCAGAAATACTCTGGGAAACCTTTCATCTGGCTAATGGACTTTCTGCTTCCCTAGTGTAAGTTACCTGGTTGGCATCAGCTAGAGATGACACCCTGTTTGGTCCTCTTTATTGGAGTATCTGGGTGAATCAAGACCCTTTGGGTTGCAAGTGACAGAAACTAAACCCAAAGTGGCTTAAACCCAAAAAAGATGTGTCGGCTTGCATAACTGAAATGTCAGGTACAGCTGGCTCCAGGGGTTCAAATAATGCCATGAACTCACTCTCTTTCTCTTTTTCTCTCTCACTCTATGATTTCTTTTCCATTTGTCTACTTATCTCTCATTCAGGCCCTCTTCCCATGGTGGACCTTTGGTAGCAATAGGCTTATGTCACGCTTTTGGCAAGTTTGTTTTTCTCAACAGGATTTACTCTCAGGCCTATCCATGGAGCTATTGGCATGGACAGGGGGATGGAATACTCTGATTGGCCAGGCCTAGGCCACTTGCTTACCTCTGAAGCTAGAGGTTGGGGCCGGCATCTACCCCCCTCCCACCCCCCACCCCAATCATGGGCTGAGTGTAGGGGAGGACTTGTCCGCGAAGGAGAAGGGAGCACCATTACCAGAGCAGGGGGTGGAATCGGACCAGGCAGTGACAACAGACGCACCTTTCAAAGCCCATTCATGATGTGTGTGAGGTGGGCAAGAGAGCTACCGTAGGTGCAGGATTTCTCCTGCACGGCCCTGCCACAGGCAGTGTCTCTCCTGGGTTCTGCACCTCATTTTAGCTTTTCTCCTGGACTCCTGCTCTGTCTCTAGCCCTGGGGTTGGTGACCCCATTGCAGGTCGTCTGGTCTGGTCCGTAGCCAACCTCCCTCCAGACAGGCCCCCAGTGCCTGCCCTCTGCATCCAGTGCTGTGCCCCAGCCCAGGCCACCTGACCCAGGAGGATAGTCCAGCACAGAGCCACAGGGATGGCACCCTAGTTTGGGGGAATTCACCCTTTGGAGACTTCAGGCGCAGCTCCCTTGCCCTGCCAAGACTCGGAGCCTTAAACTTTCTTTCCCCCTTCCAAGTTATTTTCTTCATTTGTCAGGTCCCTGTTGTGACGTATGGCGTTTGTTGTTGGGGGGTGTTGGTTTGTTATTTTCACTCTGCTCTGTGCACTGACACTTCCCAGAGGTGCGGGCACATTCTAAAATAATGATCTCTCCATGGTCAGGAGAGCCTGACCCCTCTGCAGGGGTTGTAGCAGCTCTGGTCTGGGGGAGGGGCCAGGGTTTTCACTTGGGCCCCAATATGGGAGGGGCTGGGATAGAAGAGCATGTTCAGTGCGGGTGCAGAGAGCCTGGGCTGGAAGGTGGAGGGGAGGGGGAAAGGAGTGTAACAGGTCTTGGTGCTGGGTCTTAGAGATGCTGGTCTGTGGGGACAGTACCCTGTCCCCCTCAGGTGAGCTCAAGGTCATCGAGGGCACCAGACCCTGAGGAAACCTGATGTCTCAGCTCACCAGCTGGTCCCGAATAGCAAGGCTGATTGACCATGGAGGGTCTGGGTGGGGAGAATGGGGTCGGGGGCCAGGAGCTGGAGTCCCAGGTCATGAATGCTCACAGGTGAGCCCCCATCTTGCCAGTCTCAGGGTTCAGGGGATCATTCTATGATTCAAAGGTGGCCCAATGTCTGTGCTGGTGGCATCTGCTCTCCCAGATCCGGTTCTTGTTGCGAGCAGTTTCCTGACCTCAAGGGGTCCCATGTCCTTACCTCAGGCATTTCCACAGCTACCGGCGAAGGGCCTTTCTCCATTCTGGGCCATGTGCATGCCATTCTGGACAGAGGAGGCTCTGGGGCTCTTTAAAGACACCCCCCATTCTTCCTCCCTCCTGCCAGTTCCCCACAAGGCCTCCATCCCCTGGCTGGTTCTGGCCATGGCAATTCACTCCGTTTATAACTCAGTGATATCTTGTTTAACATGCTACAAATCCCAAGTTTAAGATGAGGCTTCTTGGATTATGAAGAAAGAGAGCAGAGTGTCAGGATGAGGATGGACGTGAGCCCTGGAGTGAGATGGACATGGATGCAAGTCCTGGCTCCACTCCAAGTTGAGTGGCCTGGTCTAAGTTATTCAGCTTCTGCAAGCCTTAGTTTCTTCATCAGCACATTGTGATGACAGAACTGTCTTCCTTTGAGGGCTGTTGGGAGGATTAAATAAAGCAAACATTTATTCCCTCAATAAGTATTTACTGAGTGCCTAGTACATGTCAGACACTGTTTTAGCTCTTTGAGACACTGAAAAAATAACAGTTCTAGTGGCTGTAATGCATGTAATGGACATGAACAAACTTGCAGACCAGCAGATCCTCGATGAAAGAAAGAGGGGCACCGTGATCCCACCACACAGCAGGCCATTGCTTTTGGAAGGGTTTCCATTGTTGTGAAAGCTGTTGGAGACCCTGATGCATTCCTGCCCAGAGGCTTAATGGGACAGGCTTGCCACTAGGCATGGGACAAAGTCTGCAGCCCTCCCACTCCAGTGTGCAGACAACCCTGGTTCCCCAGGACTCCCTGAGCCCATGTCCCACAAACCTTTGGGGTCTTGTTCTTCAAACCAAAGCCAGGTGAAGATGACAGTGTGTAATCCATCAGCTTATGGCTGGGCAGCCTGCTTCTCTCCCAAGGAACGGGCTACAGTTGACTCCTGCAGCTTGACGCTTTGGTGCAGCACACACACCCACATACACACACCCTATTTCCCACACTCAGGCCTACGCTTCCGTATTATGGTCACCTCTGTGGATGTAGCACTGACCATGACCACACAGCTCAGCCAAGGATGGCCAGCTCAGGTACTCCTTGGGGGAAGCCGGGAGGCGGGGGGCGGGGTGCGCGGAGAGGGAAGTGGATGGGAGGGGCCTCCAAATTCAGAGAGAAGGAGAACTAGTTGACTAGCGATTGAAGATTCCTTTTGGGTTCAAAGCAATGGAGCAGGGCCTGGGGGGCTGCCTCCACCTTGGGCCTCCTACAGGCAACAGGCTTACACCTACTCCTTGCCCAGATCGTCCCCACCTCTAAGGCCTTACTTTAGAGGCAGAGTCTCAGGACCTGCCCTCCCCCCGCTTCCCACTAGGAAGGGAGCAGAGGTGCTAAGGGGTGAAGGAGAAATGGAGGATGTGTGCTGCCAGTGGGGCAGCTTGGCAGGGAGGGCACTGCTCCCCTGGGACCGGATTTTCCTGTTCTTTTTACATGCCTCCCTAGGAGGCAAGGGGCAGCCCTCTGACCCAGGAGCACTGAGCTCCTCCCACAGAGATAAGGCCTCTCCCCTGCTCTGGCTTGTTTCCCTGCCATGGTCAGAAATTCAATTTGCAAAGATTTTCTCTGGTCTGGGCTATGACTCCTTTGCCTTGTCTCTCTGGCTACTGCTGAAACCGGCCCCTCCCTTCCCTGTCTCCTTTCACATTTCTTGGATGAAATTGATTCTTTAAGCTTCTCACCCCAATGCAGCTCAGAGCAGTGGGGCCAGTGAGCATTTTCTTCAGCAAACTGTCTTCCTCATCTGATGAACAGTGTCTATTAAACCCTCAGATCTGGTGTGTGTGTGGGTGTGCCCGTGTGCGCCTGTGTGATGATGTATATGAAGGGTAGGAATGAATTGAAGGAAGGAGCACAGCTCTCTTAACAGAGGTGAATGTGATGCCCCCAAAGACAGCTGCTTCCCCTCCAGGACTGGCCAGGACAGGATAGAGCAGTAGGCTCTGCTGTGGTCATCTGCGTGGTATGCCCTTTCCCCCAGAAATTGATGGAGGCAGACAGAGGAAGTTTCCATCCTTGGAAGACCAGAAACAGATACTTCTAGGCAAAACTCAGGCTTGAAATGTAAAATCCCTCTCCACTTCTCTCCTTCTCTCTCTTTATCCCTCAGAGGTTGTTGATTGGGGTATTTCTAACGTCTGTGCCACTGGTGTCTTTTTGGGTCCCACGGCCATGAGCATCTTACCTGCAGGACCCCACATGCAGTTTGTTGCATTAGGCTCCCAGTAGGACCCTTCTCCTCTTTCATCTTCCAATCCTCCAACCACCCAGGATTTCCAGAACCTGCCACCTTCTTGCTCACCTGTGCCTTTACTCACTCTACCCTCCCTCCTCCCCTGTCCTTCCTGCATATCTGAGTCCTCTCCTCATTCAAGATGCTGGTAAAGTTGTGCCCTCTCCATGAAGTCTCTGTGGACCACCATCTCCATCAAGGTCTCTACTAGTAATTTGCCTCAAGTCTGCAACCTTGAGTTGTCAGAGGGGACAGCATGGACTTTGGTGCATTACCACTAACTTACCATGTGATGTAGAGCCAGTTTTGTTTTTTGTTGTTAAGTTGTCTGAGCCTCAGCTTTCTCATCTGGAAAAGGGAAATAAAAGTACTTACCTCATAGAATTATTGTAGGAAATCCATGAAATAATATACATGACGATCCTAGAACAGAGACTGGCACATAGTAGGGGCTCAGTTACTAGAGGTTCCTTTCCCCTCATGGATATGTATCATTTCTCCAATGAGATTGTAAAGTTCTAGAGAGAAACCACTGGATCCTATTTTATCTTTGGGTTCCCAGTGCCGAGCACAAAACTTACTACAGAGTAAGTGCTATGGACTGAATGTTTGTGTCCACCCCAAATTGTATGTTGAAATCCCCAACGTGACGGAATTAGGAGGTGAGACCTTTGGAGGAGATTAGGTTATGAGGATGGAGCCCTCATGAATGGGATTAGTGCCCTTTTAAAAGAGACCCCAGGGAACTCCCTTGCCCCTTCTGCCATGTGAGGACACAGTGAGGAAATAGCCATCTGTGAACCAGGAAGTGGGTCCTCACCAGCCAAATGGATTTTGGAGTTCCCAGTCTCCAGAATGATGAGAAATAAACATTTACATTTGCTGTCTAAGCCACCCAGTCTATGGCAATTTGTTATAGCAGCCTGAACTAAGATGGTAAGTGTTCAATAAACGTGATTTGCAGTCTTTGATCTAGCTCCTGCCTACCTTTCTGGGATTATCTCTCATTGGTTCCTCTTCTCTTCACACCAACCATCCTGAACTATCTACTGTCCTTCTAGACCAGATTTCTCAGTTTCTCAACCTTGGCAGTATTGACACTTGGACTGGATAATTCTTCTTTTGGGGATGGGGGCTGCCCTGTGCATTGAAAGCAGCATCCCTGGCCTCTACCCACTGGATGACAGTGACATGTCAAAGTTATGACAATCAAAAATTTCTCCAGACATTTCCAGATGTCCCTGCAAGGGCAAAATCACCCTAGTTGAGAATCACTGCTCTAGAGCTTTGTATTCTCTCATGTTTTTATGCAACACATGCATTCGCCTCTGCTTAGCACTGATTTCCCTTGTTCATCTACCAAACTCCTAATCACCTTTTGAAACCCAGGCCAGATGTGAGTTCCTAGGAGAAGATCTGTGATCCTCACTCTGATCCCCACAGAGGCCCTTCTGTCCTCCTAAATCCCACTCTCTCCCACTATGCCATCCCTCATTATTCCCTATTGCAGTTGCCTATTTTTGCATCACTCTCTTATCCATTGTAATTTGACCTCTTCAAAGCAGAGTCTGTGATTTTTTTCCACCTGTTATCTTCAGCACATAATATAGGGTCTGGTGGTCAAAATGTGTTGAGTGAATGGAAGAACTGATGAATGACTGGGTGAGTTGATGGATGGGTGGATGGGTGAGTTGATAGGTAAACTTGTAGGTAGGTGGGTGCGAGAGTAGTTGCATGGAAAAGTGAATTGGTAGATAGAAGAATGGATAGGATTTATGAATAAATTAATAAATAGATGGCCGAATAGGTGTGTGATTTGATGAATGGATAGGAGGATAGCTAGATGAATCGGTGCACGGAGAGATAACCAGGTGGATAAATGGATGGGTGATTAGATAGATGGGTAAGTGGATGAATAGATGGATGAATGAATAGGTGGAGGTTGGGTTGATGGGTATATGGGTGAATGGATGTCCATGTGGGTGGATGGATGGAAGGATGGATAAAATTTATGACTGAGTCAATGAATGGATAAATGGAGTGTGTGGTTTGATGAATGGATGGGAGGATAGATAGATGAATGAGTGAATAGATAGATAGGGGAGTAAATAGGTTAGTGGATAGATGGATGGGTATGTGGGTGAATGGATGTATAGGTGGGTGGATAGGTAAATGTTTGAATGAATTAACCTAGTTAAAGGATAAAAGTAGTGTATAAATGGGTGGATGAATGGGTGGAATGAATGGAATGGGAGAATATGTGAATGAATCAATGTGAAGAAGAGAGCACATCCTCCTGTATTGTCTCCTCATTCAGACAGACTGGAGGGAGAAACTGAATCAGTGGGATGGGGTGGGGAGGGCATCCTGAGGATCTGGAATCATGAGGGAACCCAAAATTCCAATGTTACATATATAGGCAATTTTTCCATATAGAATCTCCTTTTGAGTTTCCTCTCTTTATAATCCCTTGTACATTGGGTTAAGACAGGCTCTTTTAAGAAGGGTTCTTTTGTCCCATTTTAGAGATGGAAATTGAGCCATAGAGCAGGTCAAAGCCATTGGGTTTGGATTCCAGATTCCTAACTCCCAGGTTGCTACTCCCTGGAAAAGGATGCCCTGCCCTCTGCCTTTGGGGCTCAAGACAGCCTGGCCAGGGACTGGCAAAGTCTTCTATGTATAATAAAGAAGGGCCTGGAATAGTGGCCAAGAGTACAGTTTCTGAAGTCAGAGAGCCTGGATGTGATTCCTGGCTCCAATAATATCTTGCTGTGTGATCCTGTGTAAGTTGCAGAGCACCTCTGAACCCCAGTTTCCTCATCTGTAAAACAGGAACAGTATTAGTTCTTATTGACGTAAGGGTGAAATAATATAATCCACGTGAAACACAGCACAATGCCTGGCATGTAACACACTCTCAATAAATGTTAGTCTTCTTTTTTGATATATTTTTATTAATATCATTAGCATCTTGGTCATGATCATGTTCATTATCACCTCCTTGTATAAAGAATCCATGTCCCAGTGTTGAATGATGGAACTGAATGGGGATGTGACAGGTCATCTCGTCCAGCCTTCCCCATAATGCAGACCCCAAGGCTTAGAGGTGAAATGACCCATCTAGACCCATGCAGCTGGTGAGTGACAGAGCTGGGGTGCTTAAGACTCTACAATCTCTTTCCATTGCCCCCCACCCTACTACTGCCTCCCCTGAGAGCCCAAGCTGTGCTATCCTGGGGAGGAATAGTTACTTCTGTTAGGGTTGAGTGCTTCCCCAGGAGTTAAGAGACGCACCTTCCTTCCCGTGGGGTTTCCATGGAGCTGCAGGCTGAGGTCTCATCCTGCTCACCTCCAGAACACCCCTTTGGTCTCCTGAGTCATTCAGGACTCAGTTGCTCCTTTTTCCTGAGCTAAATGAGGTCTAGCAAATGAATAGGGGCACAGGTGACCTACTGAACCCACCAGAGTTTCAATTTCCTCATCTGTGAAATGGTCACAAGGATATTTCCAAGGGTTGCCTCGAGGATAGAGACCCTAGCACAGCGCCTGGCACATGGAAGCCGCTCAGCGAATGTTAGTTCCCTTTGCTTTTCTGAGAGGCTGGGGCCTGGGAGCCATGAGATGTCCAGCCGACCATCTCATTCTGGATTCAAATGGGAGGAAAGCTTCAGGACTCAAGGCTGAGCACCAAGAGGTGGAGAAGTGAAGAGACAGATTCTGGAAAAGTCAATGGCAAAGAAGACTCCCCAGCACCAGGGAGCCAGAGCCAGAACCTCGTGCTGGACCCTCTGATGACGGTCTGCCCGCCCAGCCAGGCTCCGGTCCGGGAGTGAAGGTGTTAATCTGCCAGAATCAGCCATGCAGGACTCAGATCCATTTGCCAGGCTCAAGGCTCCCAGGAACCAGTTGAGGAGGAGGCTTCCTAAATTAGAATCAGAGTGCAAAGCTGGGGTCACACCTCAGAGCAAAGGTCAAGCCGGGGAGCTGCTTCAGTCTGCAGGCTGGTGGCTCAGACAGGCTGCTGGGGAGCAGCCACTTTTGCCTCTGTTTACAGAAAGCAGGCTGGAGACCTGTGACCCGGAGGCCACACGTTACTCAGCCTAGGGACCTCACCCACGCCTGCCGCCCCCGCCCCCGCGGCCCCCCGCAGGCCCCTGGGGTGTGGAACCCAGCCCATTTAGCTTCTTGTAGAGCCAGAGAAGAGGGGGTGAAGGAGGGAGCCAGGGAGGGGCTGAGCTGGGGGGACAGGCAATTAGGCTGCCTGAGCTGCCAGCAGCTGGGATGCACATCCTCCCCTCCAGGCAGAGAGGGCCCTTCATTAGCTGCTGAGCTGTTGCCCATCTCCAGCACCTTTGGGCGGCCTCGGGAGGTGGGGATGGAAGAGCAGCCTCAGGTGGCATGGTTGCTGATGAATAAAAACACATGAAAAAAAAGGGGGTCATGAAGAACCTAGGATAAGACGGGAATAAAGACACAGACCTACTAGAGCATGGACTTGAGGATATGGGGAGGGGGAAGGGTAAGCTGTGACAAAGTGAGACAGTGGCATGGACATATATATACTACCAAACGTAAAATAGCTAGCTAGTGGGAAGCAGCTGCATAGCACAGGGAGATCAGCTCGGTGGTTTGTGACCACCTAGAGGGGTGGAATAGGGAGGGTGGGAGGGAGACGCAAGAGGGAAGAGATATGGGAACATATGTATATGTATAACTGATTCACTTTGTTATAAAGCAGAAACTAACACACCATTGTAAAGCAATTATACTCCAATAAAGATGTTAAAAAAAAACAGAAACAAAAACACGTGGATGCCACGCAGCCAAAGACTCCAGACACTCAAGGCTCCTCCAGCGCTGTGCCCGCCCAGGGCAGGGAACAGGCTGTGGCTGGAAACCAGTCCCCTGCCCAAGTCGGTTCCCTTCTCCAGCCCTTTGGCCAGAGCCTGAGGCACCTGGGCAGGCTGGAGAAGTAGGGCTGGGGAGTAGGGCTAGAGTTTGAAAAAGGAAAGGGAGCGCTCGAGGTTCTGATTCTAATTCCACAACAAAAGACGTGTGATTGGTAGGATCTGTTTCAGAACTGAAGACAATTTTGATTTATAGTCTATATTTTTGAGGGATATTCAGGTTCGTCTCATGTGTGCCCATATGCCTTTATTACTATTTTTTGGCAATCAAGTTTAAAGGATATTAACAGAGCCCTCTGCTTGATGTACCAGTGCTGTGATAGGTCTCCCATGTTCCTTTTTATCAGATACCCTGAACCCGACACAGGGACTGGTCACTTGAAGGGGTAAAAAGAAACCTGGCATGATCCAAGGGAGCCTGGGATGTTCCAGAATGGGGGGCTGTTGCTCTGGTTCCCGGGGAAATTTGGCTGGAGTTTAAACTGCAACTTTACATCTGTTGGAGGACAGGTGACACCCTCTGTGGACAGAGTCTGAAGATGGATCTGTGTCCTCCCAGCCCCTGAGGGAGGGGATGTGGGAGCCTGAGGGGCTGACGCCTCCCTCAGAGGCAGCAGCCCATCTGAGGGTCCTGTCTCTCCAGGCTCGGCAGGGGCATAAAGAAGTGAGCCCCGGGGGCACTGTTTGAGGTGCGGAGAATCTCAGAGCCAGGTGGGGGGAGCTTCGAGACCTCTAGCTGTCTCTCTCCATTTCATAAACTGGGAACATGGACACCTGATGCGGTAAAGAATTTAGTGATAATCTAGCAGAGCCCAGTGCAGAGAAGAGCCTTATGGTGAGGCCGAGGCCTTTAGGGGACCTGGGCACCCATGAACATGGAGTACAAAATTAGAATGGGTGTATGCATTTCCCCGGGGAATGGTTCTGGGGAGCTTTCTATGTTTGCAAGAAGCCTGCATCCAGGCTGATCTCACAGTGGACCCCAATCTAACGGGGGGCAGGGAGCAGGGATTGGAGGTGTCCACTAGCACAAGCTGGGTGGGAGGGCACCTGCTGCCTGCCAGGGGAGGGATGGGGGCTCGGGAGGCAGCCCCACGTGGTGAGAGCCCCCCTCCCGACTCTGAACAGCGCCCCACCCCCTCCCACCCTCTGAAGATACTGCAAGGCCCCAACAGATGAGCTGTGTTTGTGGCCAGACCAGAGCCCTTTTGTTAAGCAAACACAGTAGTCCTCCATTTAGCAGAAGTAGCTCTGGAGCAAAGAGAGAGTGAGTGTGTCCACAAACCCATTTGCCGTTTAGGTGTCAGAAATAAATTTTACCACTGGAGTCTGTAGCATCTGATTAGTGAATTATTCAGTTGGGATATTGCGTTCCCTCTGACCTCATTAGTAACCCTGAGGTGAGAGGGATGCATTAGAGTAACCACCAGGCTGTCGCGGAGGAGCAGAGTGGGGGCATTAAAGTGGATTAAAGTGCTTTACCAAGAACTACAGCACAACTCATAAAAACAGCGCATTGTTAAACCAGGGCTCAGCAAATAAACAGGCGGACACCACTGGGAGGGGGGCGGTGGACAGCAGGGCCGGGAGGGGGAGGGTGACAGCTTTGTAGCCGTGTTGGCAGTTCTGCCTGTCTGGCTGATGGCACTGGGGACCCGAGTCGGGGACAACGTCCTCTCCCAGCCCAGTTGATTTCTGTCTTTGTGTTAAGCCCTTTCTCAAAGTACCTGACTTCTTCCATGGTCGTTCTTTTTGCCCTCTTTCGCCAATGGGTCTGAAAGTGCTGGAGAGTTGACAAACTCAACGAGACTTTATTGCACATCTACTATGTTCTGGCCTCTAACTAGGAGTTTTCCATTTCAGCAAAACCTCCTGTTCCCTCCAGTTGATACACAGTCAGCCGGCAGAGCTAGGAGGCTGGGCTGGTCCTCCCAGAGCTCCAGCTTTCCTATTTACCTGCAAAGTGGAGAGACCCCAGCCCCCAGGTTCTGGAAGGTGTGCTAGAAAGATCTGGCTGGTCCATGGATCAAAGGGAGGCATTGGGTGGGGGGATGGATGAGCCTAATCTTTTGCTCCTGCTGAGGAATTCAGATCCCCTCTAGGAGTTCCTTGCGGCTTTACGTATTCCACACCCTACTCTTGGCCTGCAAACCCAGCCTAGTTGAGCAGACCTTTGGGTCCAGCACCTTCCAGAGTGACTGGAGTATGGAAGGGAACATTGGAGGACCAGCCCCCCTTCTGCTTATCCAAATCAAGGGCTCTCCAGACCTCCTGGCCTTTGTTTCAGGGGATGGAGCCTGTTGCCTTATCCTTAACACACAGAAACTGTGCCTCCCTCCAGCAAGGGAAACCCTAAGCCATGGATGGATTAGGTAAACAGGATCTGATTCTGAAAGCTGATATCTAAACAGTGGCTACTGAGACAGCAGAGCCCAGGAACTCATCTCTATTCATGGCGAAGCATTGCTTATGGAGCAAAAGGTGTCGGGGGCTCCTTGGCAATGGGACGGGAACATGAACGGGGAAGGCAAGGAGATGGAGGACTGCAGGGTTCCAGGTCTGGATCTAGCTACAGAACCCAAGACAGGGCTGCTGAGGGCACATCCTCTCTCCTTTGTTTGGGGATGGGGCTCTGGGCTGGAGTTCAAGGCTGTCTCAGGAGACCCAAGCCCCAGTTCGTGACCGGTGTGTTTGCAATTGTTTGTTCAGCAGCAGTCGCAAATGGATGCTAAAAGGCTTTGTGGTTCATTGATGGTCATGCTCCTCTCCAGCTCATTCTTCATCCATTTCTTAGGTGAGCCACAAGCCCTCCACTGGCAGCCCTCACTGCTCTTGCTTGGCGCTGGGTCCTAAACCCTGCCTGCTCTCGGCCCTCTGTGCCAGCAATCCTAAGAACTGGATTCCTCCATGCCTGTGTTTTGGAGACCCTCGGCAAGGCTAGGGTCTTGCTGTCTTTCCCCTGAGCTCCTGGCCTCCTCTCTGAGCTCATGGTAACTGGTGGGACAGGTTCATGTGGGAGAAGGTTCATGTGGGAGAAGGTCCAGTGTAGTAAGTAGTTCACTGAAGACACCCACGAGGCACTTAATCACACAGGGAGGGATGCCAGAGAGGGGGCTGTTGGGAGCTCCATTTCCCATTTCGCTTTGGAGCGTGGCCCCCAAATTTGGGATCCCGTTGCTGATCCCGCTGCAAAAGTCATAGGTGGAATGACTGGTGTGGGTGAAGGCAGGACCCCCTTTTCACACGCCAAGAGCATATTCCCCACAATTTGGAACAGAGGTGAGGGAAGCTGGAAGGATGTCTTTGTGTTATCTGCGCATCTACTGCAACACGGATGAACCTTGAAACCCTTAAATGCTAAGTGAAAGGAGCCAGTCATAAAGGACCACATATTGTATGATTCCACCTGTGTGAGATGTCCAGAATAGCGATATCGATAGAGACAGAAAGATCGCTGGTCGCCAGGCATTGGGAGGTATGGGGGACTAAGCAATGATGGCTAAGGGGTATTGGGTTTCTGTTTTTTTGTTTTGTTTTTTTCCTTCCTTTGCCGTACGCGGGCCTCTCACTGTTGTGGCCTCTCCCGTTGCGGAGCACAGGCGCCGGATGCGCAGGCTCAGCGGCCATGGTCCACGGGCCCAGCCGCTCTGCGGCATGTGGGATCCTCCCGGACCGGGGCACAAACCCGCGTCCCGTGCATCAGCAGGCGAACTCTCAACCACTGCACCACCAGAAAAGCCCGGGTTTCTGTTTTTGAGTGACGAAGTGTTCTTGAATTGACTGTAGTGATGATTGCACAACTCTGTAACTGTATATACTAAAAATCACTGAATTGTATACTTTAAGTGGATGAATTGTATGCTATGTGAATTACATCTCAAAGCTATTCAAAATAATAGATGCACCTTTTTTCCCCTCCCAGTGGGTATTGCACCTTTCCCTTCTCCCACTGAATTACGTCCCTGGCTCTGTGCTCCTTTCCCCAGGGGAGGGATGGTGGGAGATGTGAAAGGCCTGAAAGTCTCACAGGCTTTTGTGCTTCAAAAGCCTAAACCCTCAGCAAAGTTAGATGAGTTATGGAGATGATCTCAGGCAGCCTCGGCCTGTAGCCTCTTGAAGCAGGGTTTTGGTTTCCAGCCTGAGATTGAGGTTGGGCCACGGCAGTGAGAGTGCTGAATCCGAGCCACTAGACCACCAGGGACCAGTGGCCAGTGACAAGGTCCTGGCTCTTCGGCTTTGCAGAAAAGAATTCCCACAATGACAGAAAGTAGTGAAACAAGCAAAGTGTTTATTAGGAGGAAAAAGAATACAGTACATGTGGAAAGATACACGAGCGGACTCAGAGAGTCGCGCCTTCGTGATAGTTTGAATCACTTACATGGGGCATTTCTTCCAGGTTTCCTTTGGCTAATCATCTTGCTTTGCCTGGTTCTGAGTCCATATTTGGTTTATCTCAGGGTCCTCCCCTGTGTGCGGGTGCATCTCTTAGCCAGGATGGATTCCAGCGAAGATTCCTATGGGTAGGTTGACATCACCTACTATGGGATGGCACTCCCTCCCTTTTTGACTTTCAAGGACCTTTATAGTTGGGAAGGTCTCCTTGACCTCAAGAATGAGAAATATGTGGTCTCTATCTTTTATCTGGGCAGGGCTCAGCCTCTCCTATCTTCATCTTAGAGTACAAACTCCAGCTGCTCAGCCTGGGGCCCATCTATCTCCTGCCTCATAGACATGAAAGGAAGAAGGAAGAGATGCTTGGGTGCAAACCAAGTGTCTTGGAGGAGCAAAAAGGAAAGCTAGACTTTTCACCCTGGACTGCAAAGAGATCCCCAGGCAGGAGCAAGGAGGAGAGAGGTGTGCAAGTTCCAGATCAGTGAGGACTCCTGCCCTGTTTTTGGGAGAACCCCCAGCAACGAGGCAGGACCCCATCTGCATGGTGATGTTCTGGTGGGCGTTCCACCTACTATTGATACATAACAAACCACTCTGAATTTTGTAAAACAATCACTTTGTTATGCTCATGGGTCAGGAATGCAGAAAGAGGACATCAGGAACGGCTGGTCTCTGTTCCATGAAGTCTGGGGAGAGTCGAAGCCTGGGGACGACTTGCCAGTGGGGGACTGGAATCATCTGAAGGCTGTTGACTCCCACGTCTAGCAGTTGTTCTAGTAGTCGGCTGGGGTCCCAGCTGCGACCGTCGGCTGGAACACCCACGGGTGTCTTCCTTATGTGGCTGCTTGGCCTTCCTCATAGCATGGTGGCTTAGGATCCAAGAACAAGCATCCCAAGAGAACCAGGCAAAGCTGTACCTCCCTTTAGGGTCACATAATGTCACTTCTGCCATAGCCACAGGACCGCCACCTCTCGGTGGGAGGAGTTTCAAAGTCACACTGTAAGAAGAACGTGTGGGACAAGATGGACTAAGATGCCGTTTCTCCCAGCCAGGAGGGAAGGTGCTCAGCACTGGAGCTTAGGCAGAGTGTTAGAATTAACGTTTGCAAAGAGCTTGCACACTTGGAGTTTGTAGCATGAGCTTGGTTCTTGCTCTGCATTCATTCATCTCTACAAAGAGCTAACCAAGGGGACAAGGGAAGACACCCAACATGGAGGTAGGATTAAGGGCTAGATCAGCCTTTCAGCCTCCCCAAGTTTCAGGCCCTCCCCTCCCCGCAGCATGGCAAAATTCCATGATGTGTGATATGTAACCCATGGGATGCTGTCTCTAGCTCCATGCCCAGAACGGGATGAAGCTCAGTGTGCAGGAGCTGTCGTCACGTGACTGTCCTACAACCCGAAGGAGCCCAAGCGAGTCATATTCCTTCCCCGAGAGCCTCAGGAGTTGTCCAGAGCCACCAATCTCTCCCCTGTCACTTGAAATCAACCTGCCCACTGTCAAGTCAGTGGTCTTCAATGAGAGGCGATTCCCCCCCCCCAGGGGATGCTTGGCAACGTCTGGGGACATTTTTCATTGTCACAACTGTGAGGGTTGCTAGTGGCATCGAGTGGGTGGAGCTCAGGGATGCTGCTAAACATCCTGCAGTGCCCAGCCAACCCCTCAACAAAGAATGATCCAGCCCGAAATGTAGATAGTGCTGAGACTGTGAAACCCTGGCCCGGGCTTCCCAGTAAGAAATAGGTCTTTAAAGGAAATCTGGGAAACATTTGTCCGCTTTTACTCTTCCTATCAGAATGGCATCCCTGCCTTCACCCCAAGGTGGTGACAATTTTTTTTACCATATTCCAGAAGGAAGCCCAGCCAGGCAAAGTTCCTTGGACGTGTGAAATTTGAGTCAGTGGGTGATTTCTTTTTGACTTTTGCAATCCTTCTTATGCTAAATATAATTTTTTTATTTTTAAGGCATCATGAAATCTGCCTTCCTTATAGACCAAAACATTATCCAAGGTAACAGTGAGTTTTATAAATGGGAAAGATACGGTTGCTGGACAAGAAAAAGACGGCAGGACCAGGGTCCAAGCCACTATACCCAGAGGTGAGGGATAACGAGTTTGGAGAAACTGAAAGGGAGTGAGTTGTTGATTCTGGTTGCAGGGATTTCCAGGAAGGAGTAGTCAGAAGAGGCTGACCGATGGAGAATGCAGGGAGACAGAGGCTTCAGGAAGGGAGAAGGGCCAGCTGGAGGGGCAGGCAGTGCTGTTCTTGGGCCAAGTGCCAAGGGGGAGACTGGTCCTGGGAACTGCAGGGACCAGAGGTGGAGAGGCAGGTGAGGGGTGGCTTTGCGAAACTCAGAGTAGACAGAACTGGAACGTGGATGGGCTTCCTTGGGGATCAGAGCAGGATCTGAGCTGGAGAAAGAAAGGCAGAGAAAGATGGAGAAAAGAAGAGAAAGAAAGAAAGAAAGGAGAGGGAAGGGTGTGAGGGGAGAGAGGCAGAAGATAGAGAGCGTTGTCTGGAAATGGAGATGGAGCAAAGGGGTAAAGTGGTTGAGCGTGTGAATGACCCAGCTTCCCGTTTTGTTCCAGGTCTCTGTACACCTAGCCAAGGAGCTTTGTGTCCCAGACTGGCTTCCAAGGGGTGGTCTTCTTGGAGGGACCCCTACAGAAGGGGCAGAAAAGGAAGCAAAGACCTGAGATCAAGGTCAGGACATTTGGAAGACAGCTCTAAGCCCCTAGAAGTCTGGGCGCACTCAAGGGTGCAGCCTAGGAGCCTCCTGCCCCCAAAGCCGATTCCTTTGTGTTCAAGGATGGAGCCGTTTTTCTAGGAGACACACAGAGACATGGCAGAACCCACCAGAGTGCCCTCCCTTCCCCAGGGGATCGGTTGTCAGAGCCTGTCCCTCCCTGAGAGGAGGGGGAGGGAGGTGCCTGTGCAGAGGGAGGAGGGCTGGGGGCAGGGAAAGGTGGTGCCCCTCCCCAGCATTTGCTATTTCGGACCCACCAAAAGTCAGTTTCTCCTGGGTCTCTGCTCAAATGCGAGTGACAAGACTCCTCACAGCCATCTCTTTCCTTAACCCCTTTTGCTGGGCCATCTGTTCAGAACACTGATGTGTGTCTCTCCTCGGAGCCGGCATCCCATTATTCAGGCTCCTTGCCTGGCACAGACTCTGTCCTTCACAGCTGCCCCTGCCCCACACAATAAAACCCAGCCACTTGCTCACGTCCCGAGTGACAGGGTTGCTCACGGGTCCCTGGGCGAGCAGATCACAGTTGAACAGAAATCCCGGAGGCCTGTTCCCTGCTCAGCCTTCTTTCAGATCTTAGCTTGTGCCTCACCTCCATCCACTCCCCAAGCTGGCTTTAAGAAATGTCCGTCCTCTGCGTTGCCGTGGAGCCTTGTGTTCCTCCATCATGGTCAGCGGGGAGCTGGGCCATTTCACATCACACCCTGATCCAGCTGAAGAGCCTTTGAGGGACCTGCCTTCCCCCATGGGTTCTTCAAGCTTCCATAGTCTCAGTCTCCTGGGTCTTTAGACACACACTCTTTTTTCTCCTAACCCTTGTCTCCCTTGGTAATCCCACCATCAGGACGGGCTTCCTAGAGCAGCGTTGTCCAACAGAACTTTCTCCTGTGATGGGAATGTTCTTTATCTGCCTGGTCCAATATGGTAGCCACTGGCCGCATGTGGCAATGGAACCCTGAAATGTGGCCAGTGGGACTGAGCAACTGTATTTTCAAATTGTATTAAATTAAATTTTAATTGACTGAAATTTCAACTGACATAGTCCCAGAGCAGCTGCCACAGCTGCAAACCTAGAAACTTGCTAGAAATGCAGAATCTCGGGCCTCATCCCGGACCTCCTGGATCAGAATCTCTGGGGCTGGGGCCCAGCACCCTGGTGCCAATTTTAACCTGCCCTCCAGGTGGCGTTTATGCACAGAGGTTTGAAAACCACTAATCCAGAGCCAAGTCACCCACGACCCCTGGGCCTTGGGAAAGCCAGGGGTCCGGAAGTTGGCTCAGACCCAACGTGGGGCCTATGCACTGGGTTTGCTGTCCACACCTCAGGCAGAGAAGGCAAAACTGGCCTCGGCTGGTGCTTCTTACCTGCCCCCATAGCGGGCGCCAGGCTGTGGGAAGGTCTGAAGAATGAATGCAGCAGAGGGGCGCTGGCTTTTTCCATTCGCTTGCTGCGCGCCTTTCCCCGTGGGTGAGGTGTGCAGTCAACACCCACCCAGGAGCAACCTTCCCCGTGAGAACAGGCCTGGCCCCCGCCTTTCCCTCCTCGCCCACAGGAGGCTGGGAGCTGGCTGGGGGAGGCTTCAAGCCCTGCCTGGGAACGCCCAACAAGGGGCCCCAAGGTGCTCAGAGACAAAGTGGCCTGGGTCCTCTCTTTCCTTTTTTTCTAGCCAATATTTATTGAGCTCATCATCTAGGTCCTGTGCTAAGTGGTTTGTAGTGTTTACCCTTTACATCAGTCCTATGAATTGGCATTATTGTTCCTATTTCTTTATTTTTTGACTGTGCTTTGTGGCCTGTGGGATCTTAGTTCCCCGACCAGGGATAGAACCTGTGCCCCTTGCATTGGGAATGCAGAGTCTTAACCACTGGACCACGAGGGAAGTCCCAATGTCCCTATTTCTTAGAGGAGAAGCCTAAGGCTCAGAGAGGTGAAGGGATTTGCCCAAGGTCAACAGCTGCTCTGTCTGACTCCCAAGCCTGAGCTTTTGCCTACAGCCCCATATGCTCCTCCACAGGAAGCAGGTCAGGTGTGGGCCCCTCTTTCGAGCCCCAGGAATAGGAGGGTGCAGCTTCTGTTAGTGCCCAGGAAGCTCTCTTCTCAGCAGAAATTCCTGAGCCAGTGATTCATACCTGAAGGATGCTTACTTGCAATTTCCTCTTCCATAGGGAACTTTATATGTGATTCACTTAATATCAGATTGTGTTGAAACCTCCACCCCTGTTCCTTCTCCCTTTCTTGTCTCTTCCCAATCTTTTAAAATTTATTTATTTTTGGCGGCATTGGGTCTTTGTCACTGCGCACGGGCTTTCTCTAGTTGCGGCGAGCGTGGGCTACTCTTCGTTGTGGTGCGCGGGCTTCTCATTGCAGTGGCTTCTCTTGCTGCGGAGCACGTGTTCTAGGCGCACAGGCTTCAGAAGTTGTGGCACGCGGGCTCAGTAGTTGTGGCTCGCGGGTTTAGTTGCTCCACGACATGTGAGATCTTCCCTGACCAGGTCTCAAACCCGTGTCCCCTGCACTGGTAGGTGGATTCTCAACCATTGTGCCACCAGGGAAGTCCCTCTTCCCAATCTTGGTTGCTTTCTTCCAACTCATAAGAGTGGGAGCTGGGCATCAAGAAGTGTGCTTCCTGACACCAGAGGTGGTCCCGGGAGCAGCAGGGGCTAGTGCAGGCCTGCTTGAAGTTAAAGGCTGGGAGGAGTTGCCCAGAACGTCTGGGGCAAGAGGAGTGACATTGTCTAGCATGAGGGCACCTTTTGGCACCTGGCCTGCAGTGGCCGGAATGTGACCCCTTCCCGGGACATCAGAATGCCCATGGGAGCTTAGTCCTTCCTTCCCCAGGAAGACTCCATGTAACCTTCCAGCACCTCCCCTGTCTGGTTGTAACCCTTGTTCCCTTTCCTGCTCTCCCTTTTGTCCCCTTTCCCAGCTCCTATCCTGCTCTGCCCTCTTTGTCTCATTTCCCTCAAGTTCCTGGACACAGACTGTCCCGGGGATTGACAGATCCAGCTGTCCCCGTGACCTCCTGTTTCCTTCAGAGTGTCCATGTCACCTTTCAAGGTTGCCTTCTGCCTTTGGGATGGAGGATAGGGGTCGGGAAGTGATCGGGGTGAGAAGGGGTGTGACAGCCAGGCCAGGAGCGACTTCAAGGAGCTTTTCCCTGTGTGGCCAGTAGGTGGTGCTAGATGCCAGCCGAGGCCCTGCTGGAGCGCTGGAGCCAACCGCAGCCCTGGCTTACAGGAAGGGGCCCTGCCTGCCCAGCAGCCCTTCTGGATGCGGTGCCCGGCACCGCGGGCTGGAGGACTGATTCGGGACACCGGAGGGGCTAGGGGAATGTAATTGGTCTCCCCTCTAGGAATCAGAAATGAGTTGAAAAGAACCTGCCTCACCTTTTCCTCCCCAGAGAGGTTAGAACAACTGGGATACAGGAACTTGCCTCCACACTTGCTCAAATATCACCCTCTAAGTGCGGGTAGGCTCTCTTTCCTCCGGGAGCTCAGAGCAAGCTTTACTTCACCCTACTGGGGCACTTCACACATGGCAAAACTGAGTTGTTTCCACGGCTCCCTTCTCCAGGAGACTATCAGCTCCTGGAAGCCATTTCTAACCACCCCTCTATCTTCAGCACCTATCCAGGGCCTGGCGCACAGCACGTGCTCAGAATGTGGTGCATGACTGAGGGAGTGAGTCAGTGGCAGCATGGAGGCCATACTGCCCCTCCCCCTTGGAGGTCTTTAGAACATGGTAGTTCCTCTGCCTCGGGGTTTTAGCAATGATGGCCCAATGGAGAAACAGTGGGAAGGATGCTGTGATGGCCTTGAAGGCCATTGGAAGCCAACGCCTAGCTCCAGACTTCACACATTTGTTGAATATGCTTTATTTCCCTTCATCTGATGGACATCTCTCCAAGCAAAGAAGCCTCCTCGTATCTACAAAGAAACCTCCCCACATCCTCAAGAAGAGGAATGACAGGTAACCTGAGCACTGGGGCTCTGGGACTTTGGTCTTAGCTTCCCAGGTGCACAGACCTTGGAGAAATGCTGAACTTTGGGGGCTGGGCAATCAGAAAATGGAAAGAGAGGCCATCCTTGGGAGCTCTGCTGGACAGGAACTGGGCTGGTGGGTGCGTGTGCACATCAGCACCCAGAGGGAGGGGGATACTGTGTAGGCAGGGACATGAACAAGGATTGAAGTGGTCCGGGTGGGCACTGGCTCCTCAGACAAAGTTCTTTTTCTCTGGCTGAGACTCCAAGTCAGCAGAACGTGCAATTTGATTGAAGACTTGGATAAAGTAAGCCAAACAGACTTGTAACTGACCTGAAGTGGGAAAGGGGTAGGTGATTTTCTGGACCTGGAAAGATCTGGACAGACAAGAACAGAAGGATGTATCAATGAGGTGTGAAATAAGTCAAGTTCTAAAGACCAACTGGATGCGAGAGGCGAGGCTTCAGGGTTGCTCGCAAGAAGGCTTCGGTGCTTCTAATTGATCCGAGTCAGCCGTGGGATGGGAATGCAGCAGACATGAATTCGTGCTGGGAGAAGGTTCAGAGTGAAGTTCCGAGCTGTGGTCTGCTCTGGTCAAGCACTCTTGGTTGTTCTGTTCAGTTCTAGGGAACATTCTATGTGATCCATTTCATACCAGCTCACGTTGAAACCCTCACCTCTGTTCCTTCTCCCTTGGTCACTTTCCAATCTTCATTGCTGTGACCCAATGAAGAAGAGCCAGAGCTGTCTTTTAAAAGACACGATGCACTGAAACAGACACCGAGGGGAACAAGCAGGACAAAGAGACTCAAAACTCGAGAAAGCACTGAAGGAACCCGAGCTCTTCATCGTGCGGAGAACCAGGCCTGGCGGTGGTGGTGGTGGTGGTGGGCACTGGCTGTGAATGAGCCAGTCTCCTTGGCTTGTGATGACCGCGGAGCAGATGTGACAACAGGAGGGGTTGAGTTCCCTGGAGGTTTGCCAACCCAGGATGGGGTTGAGTCTGAAGCCCCTGAATTTCCCTCTGGGCCACAGAGACTAAACAAGTCTCTCTCCATCCCTCTACACCCGGGGCTGCCTTGGGGCCACTTAGCCACAACCTGAAGCAGCTGTAAAGGTCAGTGGCCTCACAGCTCTGTCTCTCCCACTGGCCCTGTGGCTGCACCCAGCTCTTTGTTGAGGCTGGGATTGCTAATTGTGATGAATTCCCTTGGGTCTCAGGATGAGGACACGGGCCATCAACAGAGCTTATGTGCTCCTAGGTCCCAGAGGCAGGACAGCTCAGATACGAAGGTTTATGCCACTCCCCTCTTGCCCCCTTCCCAGCAAGAAGCTGGGGTTCAAATTCTAGCTCAGTGATCTGGGTCAAGGTGACCTTTCTGAGCCTCAGCATGGGCACTGGCTGGGTGGTGGCAGGTACCCTTGACATTAGCCATCCTTAGGCGCCACCCTCTCTACCTCCCAGACTGTAGTATGAGCCCCCTACTCAGAGTCTGTTGTGTCCTGGCCCAATAATATCTGCTTGCCTAGAGTCAGGGTGACCAACCTGCCTGGTTTGCCCTGGAAGGAGGGCTCCTGGGATGCAGGACTTTCAGTGCTAAGACCTGGGAAGTCCTGGGCAGAGCAGGACCAGTTAGTTCGCTTAGCTGGAGCCAGTGGTTCTCTGAAGGACAGCTTGGGGCCGACGTTGAGGACTGGTGCTCTGTCCCTGCACTCAGTGCTGCCTGAAATCCCCCCACAGCTCAGGGACGGAGGGCAACACCTCTCGTGCTATGGGTTTGCCCTCCCTTTCTCATTTGCCAGCCCTTCATTTTCCCCTGGAATGTCTAATGCATCTGGAAATGAACCTGCTTTTCCCCCTCTGGTCACCCCATGCTGGGAAACAGTGCCTTGGGGTGTCTAATACTGGGGGTAGGGGGAGGGGCGGGAGGAGTTACACGCTCAGGCCGACCTTGCAGGGGGACAGCAGCCTCCGCTTTCTGTAGCCCTGTAAACACTGGTGGCCCTGTGGCCTCTAGGTGCTGGGCTCTGCTTCTGGCAAACTCCCCTTCTTTCAGGATGGGCAGAGTTGACGTTGGACTCAGTACCTGAATTTCCTTGGAGCCAGGAAATCATTGTGGTCGCTGGCTCTGTTCTCAGATATGCTGACTTCCTTTCAGGTTGTCCTGAGATCCTATAGGAACATGAGGCCAGTCTCCCAATGCCCAAGAGACCCACATCTCTGAGGCCCTATCTGTAGAAGCACAGTCTCTAACCTCACACGGAGTTGGGAAGGGCACTCAGCCCCACCTGCCTTCAACTTAAAACTCTGTCAAAAGACCACACTGCCCAGTGTGCAAGTTTTGTCCCTGGGACCCCAAGAAATATTCTGCTGAGGTAGAAGATGGGAGAAGGGAAAGAATAGGACACATTCTTTCCTGGTTTAATTTTCTAGTTTAGTTCAATGCATATTAGATCGACACAGGTTCTGTGCAAATGCAATAGGCCTGGTTTCAAGGCACCTATAGTTCCAGGAGGGAGGCAGAAACACGCATGGCTGCCTCGGAGCGGGGAAGGCTCTGATCGATGCTGTAACAGATGCTGAGCCGGCACTCTGAACATACAGGGCCAGAGGGGTTAGTAGGAGAACTTGGGGAGGCTTGTTAAGGATGTCCAAGGCTTTGAAATCGAGGCAGAATTTTGACAGGCCGAGGCCGCCGGGCCCTAGGAGCAAAAGGGCAGAGGTGAATGCAAGTAGGGAAGGTGAGGCAGGAAGTGTGCGGGAGCTGGGCATGGGGACCGGGCAGTCTGGGGACCCGAAGGCAGAGAAGAGAGGAGGGCCAGATCCGGGAAAGCGCTGGGTGCTGGGCGATGGAGCCTGGAGTCCTGCAGGTGGTGCGGATCCACAAAAGGTTTTAAAGCAGGAGAGAGCTGGAGATCCAGCCATCTCTCGACAAAAGGTCAGCTGCCCTGCCACTTCCACCCCCTGCTGGCATTGCCTTTTTATTCTTTAATGAGGAGCTGGACCAGCCTTGCCCCCACCCCCCGCCCCAGGGAGGGTCTGGCCATGGGCTCTGCTCCACTCCCAGGTTGGGAGCGTGACGAGGGCCCCGGGGCTGGAGTTGCCTGTTCTCTCCTTGCCTCTGACCCAGACGGAATCCACGGCTAGAGAGCCGTGGAGCAGGAAGTCCGACCTGGAGTGGGCAGGGCTCCTGAGCCCTCACCACCCTCCCTCACCGCTTCTGCTCCTGCTTTCTTCCTCCAGCTTCACCCCGCCTGCATCCCTTCCCTCTTCTAAATCCTCGGCCTTACCTTCCTTCCCCTTGTCCTGACAGCAGGGACCCTTCTCCCTGCTCTCATCCCTCTGTCCACTAGGTCCCACTGTCCCTAGCCACGTAGGAGGCAGGGCCTTGAGGTCAGACCGACTGAAGCTCGTGCCTGTCCTCACAGCGCGACTTCAGTCTCAACCTCTCCAAGCGGTTCTTCACCTGTGGAGGTCGGATCAGGAGAGCAAGCTCCCTGTGTGGCTGGAACTCCGCTGTCGCCTGCGCTGTGGGCATTGGTCACCGGCCCTCCTCGCCCCCACTTCTCCCTGTTCAGGCACGCTCTTGGCCCTTCAGGGCGCAGATCTCTCTGGCTGGGGAGCAGTGGGCAGCTCCAGATGGTGTGGAACTCCTTACTGGGCTTCCTGGGATGCCGCTGGCCTTTTCAGTTGCCTCCCTGTCACTCTTACAGGATAACAAGGCCATAAATCAGGAGCTCTCAGTGTTCATTTCCATCCTGGGGTGGACAGCATCCTCTCCTAGCGAGGCTCCAGGCCTGTCTGCAGAGGACCAGCCAGGGAGGACCACAGGCCAGGGCTTCGGGAGTCAGTTCAGGCCAGAGCCAGACCCCAGGGGGTTCACAGAGCTGCGTGAGGATAAGCCAGCATGTGCCATGACTCCCACATGTGTCCTCCTGTTGGGCCCATCCGTCTGGCCCACATCAGTCCTGGGTCAGAAACCATGAGCTACACACAGGTGGAGACTAGAACCTTCTCCCCAGAATGCTGCTGGGATGAGACCCCTAGGCTTGCCAGGGACTGTCTCTGCCAGAAATGGAAGAGGGAGTGTCTTCTACCATGAGCCTCGGGGAGAGAGAGCCCAACAAGGAAAGCTGCCCCTGCTGTGTCTCCTTCTAGGGGCTGGGAGGGGGCCGGAAGCAAGGCCAGCTCTGAGAGAGTCAGCGAAGATAAAGAGGGATAACACAGAACTTCAGGACTTGGTAGGAGTGCCCTGAACTTCAGCCAGGACCCAGCTGGCTGGCTGTCCCAGTTGGGAGGAGTTTGTGAAATCCCCCAGTTTCAACCTGCCCATTTTACAGATAAGGAAAATGAGAGCGGGCAGTACCAGACTCGGTGACCAGCATCTTATTCCCAAAGCAGCTGCAAAGGATCTCAGTACACAGAGCTGTGTACAGCGAACAGATGAATGAATGAATAAAAACAAAGGAAAGGACAGCTCTCTCCACCCAGAATTAACCTCTTCTTCATACCCCCTGCTGTTTGTCATCACAGGTGACAATCTGTTGTCCTCCTTGGCTGGCTGGCAGACCCTGAGGTGCATGAGAACAGAGACCAAGTCTGACTTTCCCATGATCTTGCCTGGCCTGCGGGTTGCTCTCTGTCAAGTCTCGGGATGGTCCAGGGTTCTTCTTTATCATTCTCACTGGATCCATCTGAGGTGAGGGATCCTGGGAGTGAGAGGATATTCCCATCCTGCCCCACTTCAGCCCAAGAGTCAGCTGGAGAGAAACAGGCGGCCTTTCTGCTCACTGGCCCCCAGCATGGAGTCAGCAACTTGGCTATGCTTAGGAAAGGTCAGCTGAATCAGGCCCCCCCACCCCTGCAAGAAACGTGCTTGGTATTTTTAGAAGCTTTTGTTACTGAGCTCAGCAGGAGGCACTCAGAGCCTTTGCCCAACCAACCCCAGCCCCTGCCCAGCCCCTGCCTCAGCCTCGCTATCTCATAGCTCAGGCTAGTGAAGGTAGCTGCCTCTGTGCAGAAGCGGATACAGTCATTCAGCTAGGGCTGGTGGGTAAATCCTGACCTCCTTTAAACTGTATAATATGTGCCTGCGATCCCATCCACGTCACTGCCCCAAATCTATCTTGTGACCTTGAGAAAGTCACGTTCCCACATTATTTCCACCTGTACGATGGAGAGGTCATCATATTTACCTGCAAATCCATTTTGCAGAGGAGGTGGGATAAATAGGAACCCTATAAGCACCAAAAATTGCTGTATTCTGCTGAACTCTGGGAGATGGTTGTAAGGCCAGGGTGTGGTGGTATTGGAGAATTTTGCGTTCCTTGGAGAAAGATGCTTAGAGAGATGATGTCATAAAAATCTGTCATAAAATGATGTTGTGCTAAAAAGGTAGCTCTCTGGTTGAGAAGAGAGGTATGTGGTCCAGGAGGGGCCAGCTGCGTTTGGGACATGAGGTTCTGAGAGCTCTAGCCTAGAATCTGTTTTTTGTTGTTGTCTGTTTGTTTGTTTGCTTGTTTGAACGGCAAAATGGATGCTTTAAATAGAAGCCTTTGGCTCTGGTCCTAACTAGCTCTGTGGCCTTGGGGACATAACTTAGTCATCTCGGGCCTAATTTTTCTACCTATAAAATGACAGGGATGGGGGAGGAAGGGCTTGGACTAAATATGTGCTTCCGAAAGTGGTAGGTTTCCACAGAGGGTTTTGTGTCAAAACCCCAGGGGGTCTCTGAGGGCCCAGGAGTAACACACATGACATGTACCTTCCAGGGCCACTCATTTTATTCCGTGGAGAGATTTTAAAACATTAGTTCACACCAAAACACACACAGACCTACTAGGCTGTAGAATGACACACTCGCTCAAATTTTGAAAGTAACATGTGAGACTTCAAAGAAGTTTCATGACTGCTGCAGCCCTTCCCCCAACTCCTCCTTTCCCTCCGCCACCCACGGTGAGGAGTTCATTTTCCTCTGGGCTTAGGGGTTCTTGTTGGAGAAACACCAGGCTGGTTGATCTAAGGTTTCCTTTTTTCAGATGTCAGCATTCTCTAATTATAATGTCTGCTTTATTATTATGGTTATTATTTGGCGTATATGTGCCGGAGGAGGTGGGGTTCATGATAAACTGACCCAACAGAAGACGACTGCATGTTTTCTTTCCTCTTCCCATAGTCCCAGGACTGGAAACTTCCAGTGAACTTAGAAGTTGAAGGGAAAGTGAACTGCCTTCCTCAGGCAGCAGGGATTGATGGGAGAAAAAAGTGGGAGTCCGGAAGGAGGGTTGCTATTTAAGATGTTCTATTCCACAATCTTCCTATCTGAGAGCTAACAGATTAAAAGCACGGCTTCTAACCCAGTCTGGCACAAGGCAATGAAGATTCCCCCCAGCATCCCGTATTAAGCAGCCTCATCTGCCCGGGCCCAGCAGCTGCCTTTACCACCCACCCACCCAGCCACGCCCCTCGGCCCCTGCCTTTCCTCCCCCCCTGCACATATATGTGCGTGCCCAGCACAGTCTAAATGCTCGCCCACCCGCCACCCGGCTCCCCCACGCTCAGCCTGGCCCTCACAGGTGCCCCCATGGGCTGGAGGCTCCCGCGCGTCCTCTCCCGCCCACCCCTCTGTCCACCCCTCCTGGCCCCCTCTCTCCCTTGCTGCCCACAGCCTCCCCGCAGGCTTCACACACACACTCATTCACCTCGTGGAAGATCAAAAATAAACACTCTCTGGAACCTGTTCAAAGGCTAATGTGCATCCTCTCTTAATTATTGATTTGTTTATTACAGACGCTCGGGTAGGACATTCAATGCGGCCTCTGTGTCAAAGGGTCCACCTCTAGAATTCCTACCCTTTGCCAGGAGAAAGCTGGGGCAGCGATCTCCTCCGGGAAGGGGTTAGTTGGACATTAGATGAACCCACCCATGAGGCAGGTGGCAGACTGATCATCCCCCTTCCCCCCGACAAAGGGCGCCTGAGCCCCCCAGCCCAGTGATAACAACTGGAGTCTTCCTTCCCTCTGTCTCTTCCCTTTTACTAGGGGAAGACAAGAAATAGGAGAGGGCTGTCAGGATGCAAAAGGGCAGTGTGTCCTAAGATGTCCCTCTCCCCTGCAGAGGGGCAGCCTCCCCTTTCCTCATCGCCTCACCAGGGGCCAGTCTAATGTAAGCGGTGGTTCGGTGCAGTGGGTGTGTTGTTAGGGTTTAAAACCGGGCTCATACCACATACCAGCTGAGTGACCTTGGACGAGGGATGTAACCTCTCCAGTTTGGTTTTCTCATCTGTAAATGGGGTTTGTGAGGATTCAATGAAACCGTGCCTATAAAGAGCATAGAGAAATGTTACATGTAGAAGCCAACGTGTTGCAGCTGCAGCCGTCACCATCTTCATGGTCAGCATCATTCTGCTCATCTTCATCCCTGGAACCCCAGGATCATAGGAGGTGGCCTGCTACGGTCCAGGGTGAAGCTCCCCTTTTAGTACGTGGGTGCAGCCTCTGGGTGGCCCCTGCTACATGTCAACACAGTGGGGCACGGAGCCTGGCAAAACCATTAACTCTGCAGGAAGAAGCTGGATCCTTCAGACCAGCGTGCTGGGGAAGGCTGTCCAGCCCTGGGCAAGCGGAGGGCAGAGCTGTCACTGGGTGCAGAGGAAGCACAGCCTCAGGCACACTGGGAAAGGGTCACGGCCATTCAAACACAGTGTTGGGCTCCTGGGCTCTCTTTCTTGGAGTCCTGAGGATGGCTCTAGATCTTGACACCAGGAAGAGGGCATCCAAGGGGAAGACCAAGTGTCCCCGCCTTTAGAGGGTCATCTGGCTTCTACCTGTTGGGTGAACTCATGGTGTCTCCCAGGTCTGCCTCCAGGCTGGGTCTCTGGGACCCCCTCCCCAACACCGCACCCTCACCCCATAGCTCTGGGGGTCCGATCCCAGCTCTGGTTAAGGCGCACCAGGGCTGGTTGCACCTTCCCCACACTGTCACCTTCGTTCCGTGTCCCACCCCCATCCCGGAACTCCCTGGGCTGGGCTTTTGTTTCCTCGGTTCCCAGGCAGTGCAGCTGGTGCTGTGGGCTGGGGAGGGGGTGGAGGATGTGGCAGAAAGCCCGTGGGAGGGAGCTGTCTCTTAGTTTCAAAGGCGAGCCTGGCTCCTCAGGCCCCACCCCCCATCATAACGCTTCCCCCAAATTCCCACACTGGTGTCTCAGCAAATAAGACTAATTTTTTTTTTTTTTTTGGTTTTCCACTTGCTCTTGATACCTATTTAAGTGTGTGTGTGTGTGCGCTATTCCCAGTCATCATCAGCACCAGAGGAAATTGGAGCCAATTTGCTGATTTTTTGCTTTGAGTCCCCGGTATGCTGGCAATCTCTTCCTCTCTGGTCCTGAGGACTTTGACACCTCTTCAGCCCTCTGAGCTGCTGGAGATCTGTGTAGCTTTAAAGAAATAGAAGCCAGGGTGGCTTCTAGCCAACAGGCAGGGCAGAATTTGTAAGTACCCTAGATATGGGGTCTGAACCACCTGGTAAAGGTTGGACATCCCCCCCCCCACCTCGAAGGGAGAATAGAAAGAAAAAGAAAGGAAAGGATAGCTACTATATGCCAACCCCTGGGTTAGGTGCTTCACGTACATTTTATGATTGCATTCCTGAAACTACCTCACAGGGGAAATATCCGTGAACAATACCCAAAAGTACATTTCTTTTAGGTGAGGAGGATGAGGCTCAGCAAGGCGACATAATATGCCCAGGTCTCCAGCTAGCAGGTGCTGGAGCTGAGGTCTGAATCAGATTTGCCTGGGGCCGACACCCAGGCTTTAGCTGTGCCTTTGAAGAGGGAATGTAACGTGTGGTGTGGATGGAAGCTGTTGCCTTGTGTTTCCCTCTCTCTGAGATCATCTGGTTGATAATTGCAGGCGGGTCAGGTATGAAATGCTGATGGAGTGTGCAAAGGTCCTGGGGTCCTCTGCCTGGTTAGCAGGAACCTGTGTCTGTCATCTGTACAGTGTTCAATGTTCATGAGGTGTTTTCATGTGTAACATTTTATTTGATCCTTGGGATCCTTGGGCCCCCAAGTTGTGGAGGAGGAAGTGGAGGATCAGAGAAGTTAAGTAACATGCCCAAGGTGACACAGCCCAATAGGCTTTTGATACTAAATGAGCGAATTAGTGCAGAGCTGGGTCTGAAAGACAACGTTCTGTGAGTCTGAGCCAGGCCAGGGGAGGGTGTGACATGGGCTGCTTTGGTGAGAAGCAGGTGGAGAAAAGGGCACCATGGGAGGTGTTGAAGGCATAGCAGCAGCCTGGGTGCTGAACAGGAGTTGGCTGGATTGATTAAGAAGGACAATGGGATATAGTGGGACCCTGGAGCTGGGGAGAAGGGTTTGGCTTTCTGTAGGACGGAAGCCACAGTAATGGGGCTGCTGGGCCTGGGTGAGGGGGGCCTAGTGAGGGCCCAGGAAGTCTGGAATTGCCCTAGAAGCCGCTATTGCCAACTTTCTCCTGACTTTGGAGCTGAGAACAGGAGCTACTCATCTTTCTGTTCCTGGAAGCCCCTTGCTATTTGCCCAACCAGGGACAAGTCTGTAGCTGCAAGTGTAACTCTGGGGTGTGGAGGAGGTGGTGAGCTCAGAGCACCCACTTCTGTCCCAAACTTCTCTTGGGGATATACATGGGGTTTGGGGCAGCAAAAGTGTACATTAAATCACCCCCAAACTGTGTGGTGTCTACTCCTGAGCTGGCATTGAGGTAGGTCCTGGCTCTCTCTTGGTGCTTACAGCTCTGGGGAAACAGACACCGAACCTTCATTTACAATGTGGTGAGTGGTTCAAAAGTGCGGGGCGTTGTTTAATAAATATGTACAGAGCATCTTTTATGTTTTCAGTGTCGTTTCAGGGGCTGGCAAATCAGTAAATAAAACAGGCAAGGTTCTTGTCTTCAATGAACTTACATTGTAAAAGCTGATAACAGGAAGAACATTCCCTTGGGAATCAGAAAGGCACCCAGATGTCTTTGCCTCCCACCTTGTCAATTTCAGCTCACCCCTCTCCAAGTGAAGATCATGGCCCCTGGCTACCCTCTGGTCAATAAATAGGTAAATGGCTGGGTATTGTGCAGAGGGGGGTGTGATGTAAGTTACTGTGGAGAGCTTATCCGGGAAGGCACATGAGGGTTGTGTCTATGATGAAGGTTGGGCGTGAGGGTGCATCCTGGGGTTGCGGGAGTGCGGTCCTCCCTGCCAGTGATGCTGCCTGAAGCCTCTTCCGAGCACCTTTCTGGTGCTCGCTTCTCTGGCTCCCTAGATGCCTGCTGATTACTGATTTTATTCCTGAATCCCTCTGACTGCTCTGGGCCCTGCTCTCTGCAGGATGTGCAGCGGCCCTGCCCTGGGAACTCCCATGTGCCAGGACGGGTGCCACACTGAATTCCCAGCCCAGCCCAACTGCTCCCAGCTAATGGCGACTCAGCAGGGGTTACCCCACTAAGGGCAGGCCAAAGCCAGCACCATGCCCTCCCACCTCGCCCCACTCCTGAAGGAGCAACAGGCTGGCAAGGGAACCAGGGAGGGCCGAAGGGTTCTTTCTCAATGGAGACATACCCCAGCCTGGACCAGCGCCTTCTTCTGCAGGGACCTGGGACTTGGACCCTCGCCATTCATGGCTCTGGCATCTAGGCGTCTGGCTGAGAGCATCCATGGGCAAAGGCTGAGCTCCTCAGCCCAGCACGATGCAGGAATTTGCCAGGGGGCACTGCTCTGCACACATGCAGGACGAGCTTTATGGGGGCAGTGTTTTTGGCTGTGAGTAGACAACCAGTGCTGGGGCTTCCTGGCCGGGGCAGCACAACCCTCTGGAAACCTCAAAAATGGAAAAATGAAGTTAACACTCACCAAGTATTTACGGTGTGTCAGGCACTGCTCAAAGTGCTTTACTGCATGATCTTACAATAACCTTGTGAGTTAGATGCTGTTAAACCCCTATTTTGCAGATGGGGAAACCAAGGCACAAAGACCTAAGTGCCTTGCCCAGGCTCAAACGCTAGTGGGTGGTAAATTCAGTTCATGACACCCTATTTAGTCCCATTAGAGCTGCTGACTCTCTTGTCCCCAGGGTCAGAGCACCAATAGCCTGCATGATTTGGAGCCATACTCTAAAGGGGCTATTGACAAACCTGAATGCATCAGGAATGACCAGAGTGGGGAAGGACCAGAAAGCTGTGCTTTTGAGGTACAGGGCAGGAACTGAGGATATTTTGCTCAGAGAAGAGGTGGATGTGGGCAGCCTCCTGATTGGCTTGCAGAAAAGTGACAAGATTTTCCCCTGGGCTTCTAGGTGCCAGCACTAGTACCAAGGGTGGAAGCTTCAGGGAGCCTGGCTTCATTCTTTCAAACTGAAGGCTATTCAAGGAATAAAGCTATTTGAGGACAGAATGGGAGGCCTTGGGTGGTATGAGCTTCCTGTCCCTGAAGGTGTTCAAGAGGGAACAGGCTGGATACTTGGGGATGTTGTTGAGGGGATTTCTACATCCAGTGGTGTTGCAGGTTGTTGGCGGGAGTCATTTCCAGCCCAGAGACTCTATGAATCTATCATTCTGGGTGAGTAGAATAAATGGAGAATCACCTGGGTAGCATCACTGGTCCCCTAAATGTCTCCAGACACTCCAACCAGGGCAGGAGAGGAGAAGCTAGGTATCCTTCAGGGAATCTTTTTTAATGGACCGGAGTAAGCAGTAAGGGGCTCTGACCCCTGGCAGGTAGTTCCAATCCCTGGCAGGTGTGTGCCTAAAATCTTGGGACTTAAATCTGGGTCCTGAGCTGGGACCTCCTGTGGTTGGATTTTCTTGCTTCCTTGGACCACCTTGGTGCTTGACTGTCTCCCTTCATGGGTGGGCTTACATTCTCCATATACAGTTGAAATTCCCTCCTTGGCTCCGGGCCTTCTGGATACCATTACATCTTCTCAGCCTCCAAATGTGCCTTTTCCCCTTGCATCTTGAGTGAAGGCCACCCAGAAAACAGGACTTTCTTTGACCCAAGTCCAAGCCTGCCAGCCCAGATACTCTTTGCAACAGCAAATTCTTCAGGGCTCAGTTTTCCCTTTGTCTTCTCCTGTGCTCCCCGCTCCTCACCCAGTCACCACCCAGAACCACAGTTCCCCTCCCAGCTCAGAGTTATGGTGGTGGGTCCTATTTCTGTTCAAACTAGAAAGTTCTGCAGCATGGTTCTTGGATTTAGGCTGACATCTTAGGAGTAGGGCATGGCGGGTAAATCTGAAATGTCTGGGGTCCGGCCTGCATCCCAATAACGTGGCCACTGACTCGGAGGTGTGGGTTCATTGGAAAAGGGGAGGTGGCTGGGTTAGAAAGGTAGACGTGTGAGCAGCAGGCCAGCAGGGGTGGCACTGGGAGGTGATGGTTCCCCAGGCAGCATGTCGTTTGTTATGCCTCCTGAGTCTCCACTCCCTTCTGCCTTTTCGAGGTGGCAGAAGATTTGGCTTTGGGGTTATCTTATAAACAAATAGTCAAGGAGAAATCTCAGGTGCTCACGCAGCTGGTATATGCCCTTTGGAATAAGATGTGTTCAGTTTCTCTAGATGTCACGAAACTTGGATCACTGTGCTCTGGAAGGCAGCCCCCGTTCTGGCCTGACTGGTGGGCGACCACATCCAAATCTTAGTAATGTTCCTGTCTTCTCCATACCTCTGGTATCAGATGGCGACTGCTCAGCTGTAAAAGGTTTCTAAAGCTTTACTTACTGTTCAAAGAACTCTGCCCATTCCTGCTTCTTATTGATCAGCATGGGATCCACTGGGAAGTTTCCTCCTTTCTAAGATGCTAGCTCTAAGAGATGGGAGGGATTATCCCCTGATTGGCAGGGTGCTGAGCTGGGTCACGATCTCTCTAGGACCCAGTGACGGCTGGAGATTGGGAATCACGGTGATGTGACAGCCATTCTTCCTTGTCAACCAGGACATTCTTGCCAAGCAGACAAGACACCTCAAATGTTCCGTACCCCTACTGACCAAGAGGAGGGCGTCTATGACACTTTCTCCTGCCCCCTCATCCAGATCTGGCTGTTCTCAGAGGTTAAGAATTAATGAAGCATCAGGATAGTTCCCTTGTGCTTGAAGTGAAACTGCACAGGTCTGTTTTTTGACAAGGTCCTTGCATCTGAAACACCCACTTTTTGTCACCCTGAATAATATCCTGAGAATCTACATCACTGAAACCTCTTTTTTGTCTCAACAATCCCTCCCACCCAGGTCCATGTAGAATCAGAGACTATTCAAGCTGGAAGGGACTATGGGAGTGATCTCAGTACTTCTCAAACTGTAGTGTGCTTATGAATCACCTGGGGAGCTTGTTAAAATGGATATTCTGGTTTAGTAGGTCTGAGGTGGGGCCTCGGATGCTGCCTTTCTAACAAGCTTCTAGGTGATGTGGATGCTGCTGGTCAGAGGGTCAGGCTTTGGGCAGCGTGGACCAACCTAGTCATTTTACAGACTGAAAGCTAAGGCCCAGAGGCTTAAGTGATTTGCCCGTGGTCCCAAACAGAACTCTGCTCTCGCCACTCCCGGCCCATCATCTGCTTTAAAAAAGGCCTTTCTCCTTGTAAATTGCCACTTCCTGCTCAGGCTCAGAGCTCTAGCATAAACGTAACATAACGTTCCATCTTAATTCCCATCTTACTGTCAGGATGAAAGACTTCTTGTCCCATCAGGGCCTCTTGCTTCACAGCTGCATTTGTACCATCTCCAAAGGGGTTTTACAAGTTTTTAAATTTGTTCTGATTTATAGACGCCTCCACTTCTCTCCTGGAAGTGTTAAAAATCATTTCTTTCTCAAAAAAAGTGTGTTGGGCACCTTTAAGACACAACCATCTTAGTTCCAGGCTGGAGAACTGATGCTGGGCTAAATCCACATGGTGTATTCGAGTCTTTACTTGGGCACACACCTGCCAGGGGTTGTAACTACCTGCCAGGGGTCAGAGCCCCTTACTGCTCACTCCTGTCCGTTAAAAAAGATTCATCCTGCTTATTGGAGTCTCCCCTGACATGGTCTGAGAAAGGTTCTCTGTGTTTCTCTGCTAACACCTGCCACCTCCTGAAGAAGGCCAAGTGACAGCTTTGACTACACCTCAGTTTCCCTGATTCTCAAACATATTCCAGAGCCAACCACGGATTGGCACTTATGGTGGACTAAGGCTATCAGAGATGGCCTTGGGCCAGTAGGAACTGGTTTGAGAGTCTAAGGAGGTCTCCACTCTCTGTCCCCTCCTGCTGGTGGGAGGGCAAAATGCCAGTCTGGCAACAAGGTCACACTGGCAACAGGGGGTAAAAGTCTCACTGAGGCCAAGGGAAGGTGGAATGTAAGGGGGAATCGGGAAAACTGCCTTTTATAGACACGTTCTTTTCTTCCTTCCTTCCTCCCTCCCTCCCTCCTTTCCTTCCTTCCTTCTTTTCTTTTCTTTTCTTTTCTTTTTTTTTTTTTTTTTTTGCTTCCAAGTTTACTCACAGCGACAGTGTCACTCGCAGGCGCCCAGCCAGTCTGTGATTGAGCCCGGGGCGGGCCGGTGGCCCCCCGCATACCCCTTCCCCCATCTTGCCCGCAAGTTGCATGACCTGCATCGGAATCCACAGGGGGGCGGGGGAGAATCCTTTCAGATGCTGGATGCAGTTGAATTCAGTGTGTTCGCTTCCTCGCCTGCCCTCCTCCAAGTCGGCGAGGAGAGCTGTGCTTTCTTCTGCGTGTGAATGCCGTAGTGTGTCTGCCTTCTCGGACTTCCCTAACCCTTTCTTTTCCTTTCCGGCAGCGAATGCTTCCGTGTTCTCAGCAAACATCTAACATTTGGCATTCTGACGTTTTATTAAAAAGAAATATCTCTACCAAGGCAAAAAGCGGGGACTCTCTCCTCCTCTCTCGACGGAAACTGAGCTCGCGTAGAAGGCTGCACCTGCTTTGCGCCCCTACCAGGAAGGGGTGCTTGTGTGGGAGGGAAGGAGGGAGGTCCTGCGCCCCCGAATCCGGAGAAAGCAGCCCGCCCGCCCCCTCGCCCGGCAGCCAGCTCAGCGCACCCGAGAGAGCCGAGCCCGAGAAGCCGGCCTCTGACGGTACTGGCCTGATGCTTGCCAAAAATTGCCCCTTGCATCTCAATTTCCCCGGCGGTTTCTCTCGCACGCGCAGCTCGCCTGGGGCCACCTCGGATCTGCAGCGCAGCCCTTTCGGCGCTAGTTCCTTCCTTCCTCGCTCTCTGTCTGCCCAAGGACGCAAAACCCACCGCCAAGAAGGCGCAAGGGGCGCGGGGGCACCAACCCAGCGGTGCCCCGCAGTCCCTTCCCAGCCGATCCTAGCTCCCGGACTCTCGATTACGGGAATGAGTGTCATTTAGACCGAGGACCGGGCGTCCGCGGCCCCGGTCCCCGGCTCTGGGTGCCTCTCTGGGGGTCCTGTGTGCTCCCGCACCCCTGATCGCCGTCTTCAAGCCAGTGCCCCCCACCCAGGCTCGGGAACGCTCCCCGATCACCTCGGCCGCGTTCATTTCACTTCCTCTCGCGGTCCGGATTGCAGCAAAACCGGGCAGCGCGAGGGCCAAAAAGTGGAAAGGAGAGCGCCTTTCCGCGTCGCGCCGCCAGCTCTCCAAGTCCCCCTCCCCAGTCCAGACCCTCGCAATCCCAACTGCAACTTTTTCCCTTCCGTCTTGCTTTCCTCTTGGCTGCGGCGAGCGGGCGCCGGGCCGCTAGGCTTGGAGCTGGCGGGCGGGCGGGCGGCCGCGTGGCTGCGGGTGGCTGTGCGGGCGAGAGCCGCGAGCCGGCGAGTGGGTGGGTAGGTGGGTGGGTGGGGAAGGAGGAGGGGAGAGGGCGGGCGGGGAGAGAGAGAGGGGTGTGGGGAGGAGTGGGAGAGGGAGGGAGGGGGGAGATTCCGCTGTCTTGCCGCTCCCAGCCGGGGCGGGTGGCGGGGGGAGGAGGCCGCGAGGAGGGAGGGGAGGAGGGTGGGGGAGAGAGGGAGGGAACCGAGGAAGACGCTCGGATAACCCGTGCGTTTCGTAAGGCTCGGAGCACTTGTACATTTCTGCAGGCGCGCAGCGAGCCATTTGCGGCGGCTGCTGCAGCTCCGACCGCATCTTCCTCCTCCTCCGGGCGCCGGGTGTGTGGATGTGTGAGTGTGTGTGAGTGTGTGTATTTTGCAGGTGTGTCCGTTTTAATTCTGCCCAGTAGGTGGGACTTGGTGACTTTAGCACCATATTTTCCTTTTCCTTGTATTTTTTTTTTCCTTTTTCTTTTTTTGCCTCCCCACCGTCTGTTGCAACCCTGCAAAGTCTCGGAGTCGGAGAGCGCGGCTCGCTTCCCGAGCCCCCGGACCCGGCGAGCCGGCGAGCGCAGAGCCGGCCACCATGCCAGGCAGACCGCGCCACTAGGCGCTCCCCGCGGCTCCCACCCAGCGGCGGCGGCGGCGGCGGCCGCGATGGTTTCAGACGCTGAAGGATTTTGCATCTGATCGCACGGCGTTTCAAAGGCAGAGGCCCCCCTCCCCCTTCCCCCCTCCCTCGCCGTCTTTGTTTCCTTCCCCCCCAGCTCTCCCCACTCCCCCCACCCCACCCCCCTCTCCTCTCCTCCTCCTCTTTTTTAGAAGCAGCGATCGGAGATGGATGTCTCTCTTTGCCCAGCCAAGTGTAGTTTCTGGCGGATTTTCTTGCTGGGAAGCGTCTGGCTGGACTATGTGGGTTCCGTGCTGGCTTGCCCTGCAAATTGTGTCTGCAGCAAGACTGAGATCAATTGCCGGCGGCCGGACGATGGGAATCTCTTCCCCCTCCTGGAAGGGCAGGATTCAGGGAACAGCAATGGGAATGCCAGCATCAACATCACGGACATCTCAAGGAATATCACTTCCATGTAAGTCAGGCGGCCGCTCCCCAGCCCGCCTCTCCCCTCGCTCCGCGTCTCCCTCTCGCCCGCCCGCCGACCCGCAGGGCGCGCGTCAGGCTCGCTGGCCCTCCGCCCGCCCCAGCTCGCCGCTGCCCGCTGCCCGCCGCCCGCCGCCCGCCGCCCGCCGGGCGCGCGTCAGGCTCGCTCTGGCTCGGGAGATGCTCTCGGGCTGCGTATTCCAGGTGACTCCGGCCTTGGCGAGGCGTGATCTGGTGATGCGTGTGTGTGCCTCTCCCGCGAGAGGACCCCAGCCGGCCGGGGCACGCGGGGCCCGGCTCCCGCCCCCGCCCCCAGGCGCTGCGGCTCGTTTCGAGGGTGCGAATCGGGTTCTTTGCCCCCCACTAAATAGCAACAGTTTGGCCACGCTCAAGTGGAATAAAGTAGACGAGGTTCAATTCCCCGGCAGCGGCGCCGGCAGCGACAGCGGTGGCGGCGGCAGCGCTTAACCGGGAGGGAAGGTGACAGGGACTGCTCGCGATCCAGCCCAGAGGTTTAACTGTTTCCTTTTGGAAACAGCAAAACACGCTGTCAAGTAAACAAGTTGGGAGTTGGCTGCTCGCAGGGGGACTTTGGACATGTCGAGGCCGTCATGGACGCCTACCTCTTCCCTTTCCTTCTCGCCCGCCCTCTCCAACCCCATTTTGGGCATTTCCGAGACACCCCCCACCCCCCCCCCCGCCCTTTCCCACCCTCATCTGCATCTGGGCGCCTACAGATCCTGTTCCTGTTTGAGCTTTGATAACTGTTCCAGTAATTCCGAGTCAGGATGATGAAGGGAGGAGGGAAGGCTTGCGTGTTTTGGGGATGGGGCTTCTTAAACGATCGTGCAGATCCCTTTATTTGGAAAATTGAACTCTGACTAGCGTTTGCTTGGTTCTGTCCTGTCTGAGTGAGACCTGTGGTGGCCTGCTCTTCCCCCTACCCATGGCCCCCCGCCGTTATTTTTCTTCGGCAGGGATGTGGGTTAGAAGCATGGGCGGAGAGAGCCTGTCCAGATTATCTTCCACTGACCTCAGCCAGGTGACCCCCATCCCATCCTGCCATCCAGAGAAGGGTGTGGATGGCACTGGGAGTGTTCAGGGGGTAGCTCTCACCTGTCTCCCCTCAAGGTCCCCACCCCTTGGAGACCCCTGAAGTGGGTGGGATGCTGAAAAGGGTTGGCACTGAAGTCCTGGCTGGGGTCTGAGGCAGGCATTTGGGCAGACTCCAGAGGGGCTGGATTCTGCCGTGGGTGCTGCCCTCCCAGGCATCAGCTCTCCCTTCATCTCGGCCCCAGTGCGATGGGGCTGTAAAGCCTGGAGGGACTGCAGTCCTGCTCTCTCCGAAGCCCACCACCCTCTTGGCTTCATGGAGACTCTGCTCGTGTTCTTGCAGCTAACAGTTTGAGGGAAGTGTGCAGCCCAGGAGGTGTCCCTGACTCCTGGCCCAGGAGACAAGCTTGACCCATATCTTGGCTTGACCGTTCACCCCCTCACCACCTTCAGCCCGGCTGGCCTGGGGTGACAAGATAAATAGCCAAGGGTGGGGTGGAGGGGAGGGCAGGAGAAACAGGATGGACCCAGTGCAGCTTCTCCCACCTGCAGGCCACAGCATTCCAGCATCCCCAAGGATGCAGCCAGGAGGGCGGGAGTGAGATTGTCAGGGAACCTCTGCCTTGGATGTGCACTGAGGGGTGGGGGTAGGGGTGTGTGTGGGATGGGAGGGGGGAGCCTAGCAGTGGGTCCAGGAGCTCAGGAGCTGGACCTAGGGATTTTCAGGGGATCGGGTGGGCCAGGGGTTGGAGGGACGGTGCCCCAGGTGCCCAGTGCGGGCCTCTGGGAGCTGGTGAGCCTCAGCCAGCTTGTTCTCTGTTCCAAGGGTGCGTGTCCCTGTAGGAAGCTGGTGGGAGGTGGGGAGGGTCACAATCACGTAGGCTCTTTATGGCCATGCAGAGGTGTCCCCCCTCTGAAAAGAAAGCTAGGGGAAGCAGTCTGATAAAGAAGAGTTGGGTTGAGCTTTCCAGGCAAAGGGCCCAAGGTGGGGCTGCTGGGAAGGTAATGATGGGAGGGGATGGGGTGGCTTCTTGTCCCCTTTGCCACTGAAGGACCCCAGAGGGGCAGCTGGGGTAGGTAATCCGGGAGTAGATTGGGAGTCCCTCTGTGTGTGTCTCCATCCTTGTTTCAGGACTCAGACACTTTGCCAGGAAGTCAGGACTCCTTTCCTTGAATCCACCCCAACACCTAAGAGCCAGGGAACTGGATTCCCACCAGAGCTGTGCCGGGTGGCAGGTGGGGGAGGGTAGAGGTCATGGGTGGGATGGCCCTTCCTCATCCCATCTTCTCCCCAGTGCCCTGTTATATCTATGGCTGGTATTGATGGAACTAGGGAAGGGCCTAGCCTTCTGGCCTGGAGGCAGAGCAGAGAAGGAGGGGAGTCCTGCTTGCCCTGGGAAGCAGGTGTCACCATCCCTGTCTTACCTCATGATGGAGGCTCAGGCTACAAAGTAACTTTCCTGGGGGCACATAGCCCCAGCAGTGAGCCAGGCTTAGGCCTTTGTCTGTTGGACCCCAAAACCCAGGTCCCCCACTCTGCAGGGCTACCTATGGACGTGGGCTGGAAGGAGGGGCTTGAGGACAGAGAGGAGCCCTCCAGGTAGGGAGGGGGGGCTTCCTTTAGTGGGACCTGGAGGTGGGGCTTCAGTCCAAGCCCGGGCTTTGCTGAAAAGGAATGTGTTCTTTAGATTTCTGATGCTATCAGAGATTTGGAGATCAAGGGGTCCCCCAGCCTTCCATCAACCTGAAGCTCTTGATGCTGGTGTATGTCTGGGGGTGCAGCTTGGGCAGACTCTGGGGGCCGAGGAAGAGGCTGGGGCAGAAGCTGGAGTTCCAGCGGGCCTAGCTAAGGGAACCTGGGGTGACCGCCACCCAGCCACCCTCCTGTTCTCGGGGCTGTGGACTCCTGAGGTCTCTCCCTCAGGTGCTGAACTGATCGCCCCTGAGTTTTCAGAGGGACCAGAGATTCCCTGTGGTCCTTCCTCTCAGGGGTGGCATGTGTGGTGGCTCCTGTGTCCCCATCGGAGGGCGCCTCTAATGGGGTAGGTGGCTGCCCCATCAGTATCAGGAGGAAATCCTCTGCAAGGCCTCAGGGCAGAAGTGTGGGTCTCACCTCCGCCCTCCCAAAGTGCCCTCCCTTTTGGCTTCTTTCTGTTCAAGAGGCCGATCCCTCTGCCGTTGGCGCTCTTGACACGCAGTAACCTTACCTAGAAGGGTCCATATGCGGCCGCACCCAGCCAGGCTCTGACGTCACAAAGGCAGAAGGGTGGTGGCTGGGAGGGGGGGCCCTCTGGCGTCTCTAGGCCAGGCCTGCCTGGGGTTGGGTTGGAGTAGCGCATCCTTGGACTGCTAGAAAGAAAATCCAGGGGGAGAAGATGGCATCGCTGGGCTGGGTGTTCCTGGGCTTGTGAAGACAGTGGGCTCTTGGCTGGGACCCTGAGCTGCCACCTGCGTCTCCACACGAGCCACCACAGGGTCCCTGGTGTTTACAGCACTCTGGTCCCTTGATTTCCCCTGTCTTCCCTGCAGGCCCTCCCCTGGCTAGGTGAGGGATCATTTGGGGCTTTGGCTGCTGTACTGACTTCCTGATTCTTAGCCTTTCTAAGGGTCAAGGGGAGAGCCAGCCTTGACAATTACCAGTGAGAGCTGGGCTGCAGTCAGGGGTGTGAACCAGGCCCCAAGAACATCATAGGGTTCAATCAGGAGCCCCCCACATTGGGGCTAGGCCTGAGGGAGGGAGGTAGAGATGTGAGGGGCCTTTGAGGTGAGATTTAGAAGGGGAAGTGGTTATAGCCCTGGGGAAAGAGGTACTTCCAGGATAAAAGCTGGGGACCCTGGACTGAAGAGGCCCTGAGATTTTGTATGGAGGCCAGGCTGTTGGTGGGTGGAATCCAGGCCTTCCCTGGAGGACCCTCCCTGGAGCCAGAATCCTCAGCCCAGGTCAGTCTTCCGAGGCACAGCCCGAAGCCCAGGGCATCAGCTCTGCAGCTCCAGGGGACCTGAGCACATGATGGATTTGGGTAAACCCAGCCCAGCCCGGCCCTAGCTCTGAGAGTTCTTGGCCTGGCTACCAAGGGCTGAGCATGCAGCCGGGGAGTCAGCCCAGCATCCTGCAAGAGGCTGACCACTCTCCTGCGGAGCGGAAGTGGAAAGAATGGCTGTGAAGAGGGACGGGCCTGACATCCGCTCCCCTGGGCAGCTCTCCATCCTTGCCTTACCTGTCCCTGGTGGCTGACTCCTTCTCTCTGACTGTAGGGGTGGACAAAGGCCTCCCTTGGGCTGGCCTTTGCCAGTATTGTGGCATCTCTGCTGCTGCCTGGGCTGGGGTCCCCATGTAGAGGGCTGCGTTCAGTGGACTGTACTGGGATCACAGACACCATCTCCAGCCTCCCTTTGGGGCCTCCAGTTGGCCATTGGCAGGGTAGGATTGGAGAAAGGGATGAGACACATGAGTCCCACACCTGGATTTACCCTTTATCCTCTGTGAGCCACAGTAGAAGACTGTAGTCTTTCTGAGCCTGGAAATTCAACTGTGAATTGAGGCCATGGAGCAGTGTCCTTTCCAGCTCAGACATATGCCATCCCGGGGCCCAGGGAACATCCCCAAGGAGGTTCTGCTAGGCCACTTCTAAGGGCACCATCCCTGGGCTTGGTGCTGACCCTTGTGATGCCACCCAGAGGAAGACAGCAGGTGCTCCCTCGCTGGCCATTTTCCCTTCGTTCCTTCCCCTTCCACCTCTAGAGTACTCTGGGCCACCCAGTTTGGAGTCCACTGTCCAAACCAAGTGCCACCCCTAGCAAGAATGCGCTGAGGCCTGCAGCCTCCCATTAGAGGCTGGATACCCAGCTTCGCGGCCCGCCCCCATGCCCCCCGTGTACCGTGAGCTCAAGGCAGGGAGATGTCCTTCTGCAGAGTTTCAGCTCATTGCCAGAGCAGGGGCCTCTGCTGGGTGTGAGAAGAAAACGTTAGAGCTTCTATTTCAAGTTATTCTCGTTGAGAAGAGGGAATATTTAATGTTTAATATATGAATCGAAGAAGTATAAGCATATAATTTAATAAATAGGAGTGTTTGGGGGTTACGAGATGAATTTTTATTGCTAAAGCATGCATAATCAAAAAAGCTTGGTGCCCAACGTTGTCGTGGCTGGAAGGGCCTGGGCTTGAGAGGGAGCTGGGTTGACAGTAGGAGGGGTGGTCCTGAAGCCCCTGGCTCTCCTTCTTGGCTCTGTTCCCAGGAGGGGTTGATGAATTGGGAGTAGGGGCAGGGGCATGTGAGGAGGGAGCAGGCTGGGTGGCAGAGGGGATCAGGATTCCTAAGCACCCCTAGTCCCAGGGCCAGGCCAGTTCTCAAAAGACGGTCCCTAGTAGCCCTCTGGGTCCTGCCCTTTGTCCCTTGTAGCACATCCTTCACCTCCATGAATCCCTCCCCCCCCCAAATTCATTTCTTCCTGCTCTCCAGTTTACAGTTATTGTGTTTATTATTTTTTTAATTAATTGATTAATTAATTTTTGGCTGTGTTGGATTTTCATTGCTGTGCGCAGGCTTTCTCTAGTTGCAGCGAGCGGGGGTTACTCTTTGTTGCGGTGCACGGGCTTCTCATTGCGGTGGCTTCTCTTTGTTGCGGAGCATGGGCTCTAGGCACACGGGCTCAGTAGTTGTGGCATGCAGGCTCTAGAGCGCAGGCTCAGTAGTTGTGTCACACGGGCTTAGTTGCTCCGCGGCATGTGGGATCTTCCCGGACCAGGGCTCGAACCTGTGACCCCTGCATTGGCAGGCGGATTCTTAACCACTGCACCACCAGGGAAGTCCCTGTTGTGTTTATTTTTTGCCACAGCTACTTGAAGTACCTAAGCAGCGATTATTAGCCCCATTGTCCTGATTAACAAAACAAACAAAATAAAGGACAGAAATTGAATCCCAGTGGTTGAGTGTCTCACAAAAGGAAAGATCCAGAAGGGTCTTGAGGCTCCTCCTCTGATGCTCCCTTCGTGGCCGCTCTGGTGTCCTGGACTCCATTCTCTCCCCGGCAGTAACCCTGTAGCTGGATACCCTCTGGCTGTTGGGAACGGAGAAGCAGACTATCTTCATCCAGAAAGTTCCTTCTTTCCCAAGGGGCAGCGCTATGGGAGCGGCCCATCCATGAGGGCCTTGTGGAGGGCAGCTGAGTGGCCTGGTGGTTGGGTCTAAGCGTGGCCTGAGTGGAGGCTGGACTCGGTCCCCCAGATCTATCGATGAGCAACTGAGCCCTCAGCTCAAGTCGTCTGTCATCCCCTGAGCCTTGCTGGCCTCCACTTTGGGAAACCTAAATACTCCTGGGGGCTGGGCATGCTGGCAGGTCCTCTTTGATGGACTGGATGTCAGACCGTCAGAAATGAAGACTCCAGATTCTCAGTGCCCAGTGGAACTCCCATGAGGATCCTCAGATCTCTGCCTACTACCTCCGAGGGCAGGGCTCCCCGGAATTCAGAGTTGGAAGGGACCCCTGCAGTCAGCTCCTCCCTCACCTTACCTGCGAGGGTCCCAGGAGAGGCGCAGAGAGAGGCGGGGACTTAGGGGTCCTCGGGCTGCTAGAGGACGTCCCTGCCCAGATGGCAGCACCGCCTTCTCCTACTCAGCTCTGGCACCCTTTCTGGGCACTCTGTCAAAGCCAGAGCCTCGCCCACGACTGTGTCTCCCTCTGGGGCAGTGATTCCAAATCTGGGGTCCCCAGAGGCAGCAACTATGCAAGGCTGGCAGCCCCAGGGCTCTTCGCAGCCTGCATCCCATGCCAATTAAAACTGCTCTTGGCGAGGGCTCTGCTGAGCTCTGTTTACACACAGGGCTCAGGGATCTGTGGGTGCAGCCAGTTTGGAGCCTGTCCTTTCTAACTTCACTTCTGCCCCTGTTCCCCCATCTGGCTTGTCCCATCATAAGTATCCCCCGTCTGGGTGGTGGAAGATTCAGGATTCTGTCCCCAGACAGAATCATCCAGCAGGGAGAGAAACCTGTCCCCAGCAGCTCCTCCAGACCTGGCCTTTTCCTAGCTTTGGACAAACCCCTTCCCTCCTCTGGGCCTCAGTTGCCTTCTCTGTGAGATGAGGATAATAATAACAACTACCTTTTAGCAGCACTCTGAGGGTCAGTGGCCTGTGTCATGCCGGGTAAAGAGAAAGCTGTCGATACATGATAACTCATGGCAGCTAGCGTTTACTGAGCACTTACTATGTTCCAGACACTGTTCCAAGCAATTTGGAGGTAATATAACCCATTACGGCCTCACACCAACCCTAGGAGATAAGTACTATTATTCGTCCCATTTTACAGATGGGGAAAATGAGTCCAGAGATGGAATGTGACTTGCTTCATTTCACGAAGCCAATCAGAGGAGTCTGACATTTAATGTTAAGCTCCATTGCCTATACTCTTTTGCTATATTCTTATACATGTGGATATATACTGCTATATATACACATTCACGAATCTATGATCATCAAGATAAATTAATAATAAAATAAAAGGGTAGACATGAAGGTCTAGGAGGATCCCTTATTTTATAACATTCCAGTTCCCTAGCTGAGAATTCCCCTGGCTGGGGTTGGAGAGGAAGGCAGATGAGACAGTGGTGGGTCTGGTGTTGGCCAAGCAGCCCTGGCCAGCACTGTCAAAGCCAGGTGCTAATGATGGGGAGGCTTGGGGAGGCCTCCCATGAGGCTCGTCCCAAGCAAGCCCTCTCCCCAGGCCTCGCTGACCACCCCATAGCATCCTGGTTTCTGAGGTCAGGTCAGCTCCCCCAGGAGACCAGGTGCCAGCTGAGGCTGACGAGTATTCAGGAAGCTGGTGGCTGGGCCCCAGCCAGCTCCACTCTGGGCTGAGACACGGTCAGCAGGACTGTGTCCCCAATTGCCCATGGCCAGAGAGAGCCTGGATGGGAGAATAGAGGGCAGGTTGGCTTCTCCCAGCTCGAGTTTTGGAGTTCCAAGGCTGCCACTGGATGTAGAGCAGAAGGGGGATGTCTGATGTGTCCACCTAGAGCTGGAAGCGGATATTTAGAGCGTCTTTCCTGGAGGGTGAATTCTGGTTCTTCCTGGCCCTTCTCTTCCCTCCTCCTCAAATGAGCAGCCTTTACTCCTCTCTACCCGTCCTCTTTGCTCCATCTCTCTTCCCCCCTTGCTCAGGGAAGCTCCATCTGTCTCTCCATAGGGATGAGCATGGGGGATGGCTACAGCTGTCCCTGCAGAGAGAGCTGGGGTACCCAGCAAAGTGCTACAATTGCAGGGCAGGAATTTGTGGAAACACCCCATTTTGCTGCTTCTTGGCTGGAAGAGTTCACCACATCCTAGAGCCTCTCTGGCCTTGGTTTCCCCTTCTGGGATTTGGGGTCACCTCTGGGAATTGGAGTTTATCTCCCTCTCAGGGTCACTGTCAGATCAGGGTGATCACATACTCGATGGGCTCCTCAAGCGGTAGGGCACTATGTTGCTTATTTGCATTTCCAGACGTCTGAGAGTGTTTTTGAGTTAGGAAAAAGATCAAGACTTTGAACCATAAATCATCTGACCTGGAAAGGGGCTCAGAAATAATTGGGGCCAAACACAGTTTTACAGAGAAGGAACCCAAGGCTCCAGAGAGGTGAATGGACTTGACTCAATCACCCAGCGAGTTCCTGGCACAGTGGGACCAGAACGCCTCGGAGGCCACCTCCCCAGCTGGTGTGGCTCTCATCCTACCGCCCTCTGCAAGCCTCTGCTCTGGGGCTGAGGGATCTGGGCTCTTCCAGAGGCAGCGAAAGGAGCCCTTAGCCTCCTGCAAACAGAGAAGGAGCAATCTTAGATGCGCAGTCCTAATCTGGGCTGCTTCCCGCGGTAAAGTGGGCCGTGTGCGCGCATCTGGAGGCGTCTTTGCGCACCCACAATTGCATCTCTTATGTGTTCCACGCACATCACGACTGAGGTCTCCCGTAAACAAGCCCTGAAGCCTTTGGCTTCCTGCCTACAAAGATCGTCTGCGTCTAGACTCCTGGTGGCCACCAGAGGGCAGTGCTGCGCACGAGACCGACCGAGGCTGGTGGTGGCTGCCTTTCCTGCGAGCTGGGGCTGCGGCTCCAGTGTGGTGAGATGTGCACCGGCTGACCTGGCTTTCAGAGCCTTTTTTGAGCCAGGGCTGAGCAGGGAGGTCAGCTCTCCCCTAGGCTGGGCCTCTCGCAGCCCTCATCATGGGGTCCTGCCTCCATCATGTCTGCAGCCCAGACATGTGAGTCTCCTGCACCTGAGCTTCCCAGGAGGCGGCTGGGAGAGTGCCCTGGGTGACCAGAAGTGGGCTGGAGTGCTCTCCTTCCCACCAAGTTTGTCTCAGCAGCAGCAGGAGGGGTCAGTGCATCTGCACGAGGGTCATGGAGATGAATGAACGGGACATCGTTCCTGCCCAGGAAGATAAGTCTTGATGGGGACACAGAGAAGTTGACAGACGGCTACACTGCAGAGTTAGTGTCATGGGAGCTTTATGAACTCCCTCAGGCCATTTCATATGGCGGTCCAAGTGTGGAGGCATCTCTCCCGTCTCTCCCCGCTGCCCCCGACCCCAGCCATGCCAAGCTTGGTAATTACTTAGACACCAAGTAGCTGCTCAGGAAGCACGGGGTCCTGATATTTACCAGACATGAGAGCTTGGTGCTGTCTCTCAACCTCTCTAGACCACCTCTGTTCTCAGAGACACCCATCTAAATTGATGGGTATCAAAGTGCCGTGCAAACCAGGGTCCTGGGCCCTGCCTGGACTGGCTAGTTTTGACTGTTTCCTTTCTGTGCGTGCTTTGAGCTCTTCTCTGGCTGTTCCAAGCTGTCTCGTATTTGAGCAGATGCTGTCTTGTTCTTTGCACTAGTTGGTTCATGAAGGAGCCTTGTCCCACTAACACAGCTATTCGTTTTGGAGACGGGATCTCCCTCTTTTTTAGTGGGTCCTGAGCTCTCAGATCTGGGGCCTGCAGCTCTGCCCTGAGGGCCATCCATAGCTGCTGGACCCAGGGCTGCAGGTGGGACCCTCTCTGTTGTGGTTAGTCTTTTCCCACCTACTTATTTCTGATACTTTTTTGAGGCTGATCCCTGAAGAACAGGGATGAACATAACATTTATGGCCGTCCTACTAGGCTGGAGATCATTTGCGTAGACAACCTTGCTAATGGATGGCACCTGCTAAATGAAGCTTGCGTTCACAACTCTGCCTCTTCCCAGCTGTGTGACCCTGGGCTGGATACTTTTTTGATTTCCATTTCCTCATCAGAAATAATACTGATAATACCGGGTTATTTTAAGATTTTGATGAGAACGTGCACTCCAGTCTGTGTGTGTAAAAGTCTTAATGCTTGTCTCTCCCTCTCGTTTTCTTCCTCTTCTCATCACCACTCTCCAGAACATCATTCCCACAGGTGTGGTTACTTTTTATGACCCTCATCTGTTCTTCCCGAGTCCAGCCTCTCCTACTTCCAGCTCATCCTCCACATCTTGACTGATTAATCTTTTAAACCAAGGGCTTCCATTAGAACTATTCCTGGGCCCCAAGACTTTCAATGGTTCTTTTGCCTCAAAGGCAACCCAGTGTCATAGGAAGAATAGTGGCTTCTTTGGCCAGATAACCTTCAGTTTAAATCCTGGCTCTGCCCCTGTGTGAGCTTAGGCAAGTTACTTAACCTCTCTGAGCTTCTGTCTCTTCATCTGAAAAACTGGGCTAACTAGATCCGTCTTCCTAGAGTAGTTGTGAGGATTAGATGAGATTATAGTAAGTGCCTGGCATATGATGGGTGCACAGAGGCCAAACTGGCAAATGGTACAATAGGAGTCTCTCAGAGGTGAAGGGCAGGGGGCGTTTCTGGGTCCTTGAAGAGTGGGATGAGAGGGGAGCTAGGACCTCCCCTAGGGCCAGAGCTCAGGGAGGCAACAGAAGGACTAACATGGCATGTATTTGGAAAAGGTGACAAAGTGGCTGAGGCACATGTCTGCCCAAGAACAGGGAGATTGTAATGGTTGCTACTGATAGCCTCAGCTAGGAAACCAAGTGGCAGTGTCCAGGCAGAGCCTTCCTGCTGCCCGCCTCCCCCACTCCCCAGCCTTGGGAGTTGGGATGCCAGGAACCTGCATGCAGGGTGACTCAGGAGCACCCAGCCCCTTGCAGGTGTTGCTCCTTTTGGTTTTACTGCTGTTCTTGCTCTATGTAGCTTCCCACTCACTGGATGATTCTCTTCCGGCTATTGTAATTGACTAGGCCTGTCAGCTACAGTTGGGGCTCCAGGACCAGCCCTGGGAGAAAGAATGGATGAGTCCACTGGGAAGGGGGTGACTGCTCAGTCCCTCCAATCCACCCTGAAGAGCCTCCCATGCGCATTCATTCCAGTTCTATGATCAGCCACAAGAGGGCACTAGACCATGATTTCTGCAGGAAGGGAGGTGCTACTTATCCTGCCCTATTATGATTGTGCCTTTGAACAGAGCTGCACGTGGTTTTCTCCCAGCACCTCCGAGGGTCATGGCAAACCAACTTGATATAACCAGAACCCATAGCACAGAGTCTGATAACTCAAGGGAGGCTAAAGTATGTTGTGAAAAGGTCATGGAATTTGATGTCAAACTCGGGTTCCAATTCTTGCCCTCCTCCTTGCTTGTTTTTTTTGAACTTTGAGTAAATTGCTTAATTTCTCAGGGTCTCATTTTCTTCACCTGCAAAGTCAGGTGTTGTTGGGAGGTGTTGCTGTGATGATTAGTTTATATGATGTGTGGAAAGTGTCTGGAACATGATGGATGGATACTCCATGATGGACTGTCTCTTTCTGGAGGAAGGATGGAATTAGGACACAGTGCAGGGGGTATGTATGGGATCCTGTTGGCCTGGTAGGATCATTTTACTTCCCAAGGAGCCCGCTATGGTTCTAGTTCATTGGGGACAGCAGTGACACCAAGTGGCCAGAATGGAGAACAGCAGTGTATTCTGATCTGGTAGGGTGGCCATGGTGGGCATTGCTGAGGCATATGAGACTGACTCGGCGTCAGGCTTCAGAGGATCCATCAGATGAATTTCTCTCCCCTTCAAGTGTGAGCAGATAGAGATGATACTCTGAGGACACAAGTGTGATGATGGCCATTGGGAGTGTTTATTGCTGGGCCAATGGCATGAGGCCACAGCTGCAGAACACACCTGTGCACCTGACTGACTTCATTGTAGCCAACCAATCCCGGCATCTAACAGCCAGACCCTTTCTGGTATTTTCCTTGGGTATTACTCTTCTTGAGATTCTTTAATCCCCAGCCTATCTGGTTGGCCTCAGCCATGAGACTCAAGATCTCTGAGGCTCAGTGTGTTTATCTGGAAAACGGCGAGAGGAGGGTAGGGCTGGTTGACATGGAGGGCTCTTCCAGCGTAGATTTGAGTGTCAGACGTCATTTCATATCCTTTACTCAGTGTGTGTGTGTGTGTGTGTGTGTGTGTGTGTGTGTGTGTGTGTTTGGGGGTGTGGGATCACATAGGAAGGAATTACTTTAGGCTCTACTGGTGCAGAAACTCCAGCCCAGAGAAGGGAGGGGCCTTCCCCCAGCAGAGGCGTGGCTCTGGGGCTGGAATTGGGGTGCCTCTGGCTCCTTATCTTCTGTAGTTTCTTTATGATCCACCTGAGATCCAGGAGGGGGGCTTGGCAGACATGCCAGGCTCAGGAAGTTATTTAATATCAGCTTTGCTCCAGATTGCGTTTTTGACTTCTTGCCACCTCTTAAGTGGCAGTCATTTTAACAAGTGTGGCTATAAGACACCAAGTGGGAAATAACATGATAGATGGGGAGGGGGGAGGGGCGTGGAGGAGGGGTGTAGTTCTGTACCCTTGGCAGAAACCTTGTCTTTGAGGCCCTTGGAGGAGCTAGGGCCCCTCGAAGCCCCTGGCAGTGAAGGGGAGGGTGTGGAAAGAAGTGCCTGGCTCCTAGGGCATGTGGCCTATGGCTGAAGTGTTCCCTCCTCCGTGGGAGGGCCCTGTGTCTTCTGGGAGCCCCCGGCTTCTGTCCCTGGGGCAGGAGTTGAAGGGGAGGCCTTGTATTCCATTTGTTTTCAAAGGATTGTCTTCCAAGTGCGTAACAGACTGCTAACGGGGGCCTGAAGCTGGCGGTGTGTTCCTCCCACCATGGATGCTGAGCTGCATCTGGCCGCCCGCCTCACTGCCTGTCCAGGCCTGTCCCAGCATCTGGACTATTGGGGAAGGATGGCCAGGGGCGCTAGCTGGCCTTCTCTCTGCAGCACAGGGAGAGGAGAGGCTCAACCCTCTTCTGTCCCAGCTCTTGGCTCCAGCCATGTGCTAAGGATGGTGCTAAGCCTTGGGACACGACACTGCAAAAATAAAAGGCCATAGTCCCTCCCTCCTTCTTGGAGTTTAGAGTCGAGTTGGGGTGGCCAGTATTATTAGCCAAGACATCTACAGCTGGAAGAGCTGTCTCAAGAGAAGCAGGGGCAGAATTTTAGAAAATGTTATCTAATGGGAAATTGAAAGAAAAATGTATAGATATGAAAATAGGGCTTCCCTGAGGAGGAGAGGGTGCAGTTTTTTCTAAATGGAGATTTAAAAATTCTAGATTTACCTGCTTTCGAGTTCATCTGATTGGAAATAGTAGAGCTGGTTGTCAGGGTGTAGTCCTGGCCGGCCGTGACCTTGACTCACCGTCCTGCTGCTGGTCCACAGAGGCCCCATGGTACTTTAGCAGATGCAGCATATCGAAGGCAAGAGAGGACAATTGTGTTTCGTCTCTTGTCACTTTCCAATTGTAAGAGACAAAGATTTGGGGGCTGGTGCTTATGGGGAAGGTGACCCCGGGCAGCCCGGAGGAGGGGGCAGTGAGAGGGGAAGGGAGAAACCCAAGGAACAGCGGGTTCCAGGTTCCAGAAAATGTCACCGAGTCTCTTCAAGGCACTCGCTCATTTCCCTATTTCTGCATTTATTCAGCATGTTTATTTGAGAGCCTCTGTTGGGCCGGCCCCTTTGGTGAGAGCTGGGAAAACATCAACCAGCCGGACAGATGGATCTGTGTTCTGCCCATAGTTACAGGATGTGTAAGGTCAAGCCCCTCTCTTTTGCCACCTGGAATCTACCTCCAGGCTGTGCGGGAGGTGGGCTGGGGTGCCGAAGGTGCAGCCAGATTCCCTGGGTCCCCCAGGCCAAGTTCCTGGGACAAAGTTCCGTCAGAGGGTGACTTGGCGGGGGGCGGGGGGACGGCGGTCAGCCTTCCTCCGCCATGTGATGGGGGGGTGAGCACCCGGGTGGGCAAGCGAAGACTGGCTGCACGTGCTGGTCCAGGGCTGGGCCTGGCTTCCCTCTCCCAGCAGCCAGCAGACCCTCTGTCTAGCCCGCTGGGGGCCTGCCCCTGCCCTGGCTGCGACCAAGACAGGCCTACCCTCCCTCTTTGCAGTTCAGAGCAGCGCCCTGGGACCTGGGGCAGCCATGGTGGAGGAGGAGCAACCTTATCCATCCCTGACCCTCGTGCAGGCGTCATTATCCAGGGTCACGTCCTGTCTCCGTGGAAATGACTGGTCACTCTTCCCTGCTTCCCACCCCGCCGCCCCCGGTCCTGGGCCGCAAGCTGTGTCCCCACCCAGGTGACTTGCCTGTTACCTGGACTCTGATCAGGCACCTGGCCTTGAGGCTCCACCCTGTTACCTTCCCAGGTACCAGTCCTCACCTGCCCGGGTGGGTCGCTGGCCAGAGAGGGTGGCTCAGCCAGCATCTTAGCCCAGGGGAGGCTCCCTGGAGCTGCACCCACACGCCCTGGGTGGCATCAGGCTCCTGGATATTTTTGTTTTCTCTCTGTGTGCTGTGTCAGAGGCAGGGACTGTGTTTTATCCTGTAGCCAGCACTTCACAGGGACTCCATAGAGACCTGCTGAATAGGAGGGGCTGATTTCTACCAGCATATCTCGCACACCTACCGCAGAACCCAGCTTGGGGACAGTGCATGCATCTGCCCGGAGTGCCGGGCACCTTGTTCTCATGGCTCCCACGCCTCTGTGGGCCTTGGCTTTGCCTTCAGTGGAGCAGCTGCTGAGGGAATCTTCTAGGGAACCTTAACTCATCATGGGGATGACAGACGCTGTGCTGTGACCGGGTCCCACGTGCTCTTCTCAGAATAGTCTTATTTTTTTAAATTTATTTTTTATTGCAGTAGAGTTGATTTACAATGTTGTGTTAATTTCTGCTGTACAGCAGAGTGACTCAGTTATACACACATATACATCCTTTTTTATATAGGACAGTCTGATTTTAACCATCCTTCATTCTCAGCACAACCCAATGAGGCAGGGACCATTAGCATCCTCATGTTAACGGTGGGGAAACTGAGCACAGAGAGGCTACAGCACTTGTCCTGGGTCATGCAACCAGGAAGTGGCAGACATGGGGTTTGAATCAGCAGGTCTGCTCCAGAGCCCCTGCTCACGCCCCCGCCCCGTGTCACAGATGCTCTCAGGTCCTGCCCCCCGCCCTGCAACCTGTCGTCTCTGCTTCTAGTCCTGGGTCCAGCGCCCTCCCACAGCTCCCACAGGGCACGAGGGGTTCTGTGCTATTCTGTTTTTGACACTGATAGTGAGAAGGAGGGAGGGGCAGAAGGGGTCCTGGGACCCAGTGGGGTTTGGCACCCTGAATTTCGTGGGCACAGGTATTTTTGGCTACATCCTGAGAACGTCCTCTAAGTGAGGACACCGGGGCAGGACGGAGTGACCTGTAGGGTCTGTCCTGTCACTGCCACCAACCTACTGGGTGATTCTGGGCAAGGCACTGGCCATCTCTGGCCCTCCGTTTTCTTACATTTTAAATCAGGGGCCTGACCAGGTGATCTTTGAGGCCTCTTCTGGCCCTGACCTGTCATACGTCTAACGTGGTGGTTGCAGACGGGGTGGAAGGTTGGAGGGCGCTGAGGCTGCAGGAGGATGTCTTTGGGGGTGGAGCCTGTGTGGGGGGAGCGGTGTGGGATCAGACCCTGGTGGTCCTCCTACTTGCATGCGTCCCCTTCATCGGGAGGCCTGGCTAAAGCACAGATTGCTGGACCCCAGCCCAGAGTTTCTGACTCCGATTTGTAGATCTGTGGTGGGGCCTGAGGATGCCATTTCGAGTGAGTACCCAGGTGAGGCAGATGCTGCTAATCCAGGGACCGCACTTCGAGCACGACGGTCGCATTGGCAGCTCTCCAGCTCTACTCCCCGAAGTGAGGCCAGAGGTGGTGTGGTATTCTGAGTAAGACTATTATGAAGTTTCCCAGGCTACAAAACGTTTGAACGCCCCCATTCCTGAAGAACACTACCTGCTCCCCAGCACATTCTGACAGCGCTCGCCCAGGTGCTGAGTTCTCTCTCCATTTCCCTTTTATCTCTTCTCTCTGCACCCCCCAAAAAGATGCCTGGCTCTGTCCTGACCTTGGCCTCCACTAACCTTTCCCCACAGGGCTGGACTTGACCGAACGTGCTCTGACCTATGTCATCTGATCTGCAGTTGAGAAATGAAAGCACAGCTGGTTTTGAGAATGCCCTCCAAGACTCAAAGTTGATTTTAAAAAACTATTTGGGCGGCAGGGACATAATTCGGTAACTGCAGCTCAAGAAACTTTGTTGGGTCCTAATTGGTCCCGGCGTAAAATTCAGCCTTCAGTGATCGTGTTCTGGCTGCAACATCTCTCTGGAGGCTTGCCTCCCATGATCCCCACCATGGGAGCCCTCTGCCCCAGCCAAACTCATCTAGTGGGCATTCCTGAAACATTCCCAAGCATTTCCCACTCTTAGTCTTCTGGTCAGGCCACTTGCCTTGCCTGGAAGCCGTCTGGATTTCATTCTGTCCACCTGAGTCCTACCTGTCACTGGTCCCATTTTTGAGATGGTCTTTGTTGTCCAGACTTGTGTTTATTGATTGTTCTGTCTTCCCAGTCTCTGGAGTGCACAGTAGTAGCAGTGGCTGGTTTTGAGCACTTGCTCTGGGCCAGGCAGTTTATGTGGCATCTCATTTAATCCACACGGTCGTATGAGCGGAGAACTGCTCTCATTTCACAGATGAGGCAATTAGGCCCAAAAGATGCAAGAGCTTGTCTAAGACCATAGCTGTCAATATTAGGGTTAGGATTCAAACCCAGGCTGACTCCAGAGCCTGCTGTTCCACATTCATCGCAAAATGATTGGGAACCAGCTCACATGTCTTCAGGAGGGCAAGGGGTGAGGAGCCACGTATGTTGATAGGCTGGAATCCTGCATAGCAGTTGCTTTGAAAACCTCGTTCTCTGTGCAGTAACATGGCTGCACTTTGAAAAAAACAGGTTGCAGAATGACATACCACATATGTAAGGTAAAAAAACACCATGATCTATATTCAACATCCTGGGATAAACTATAATGGAAAAGAATATAAAAAAAGAATGTCCATATATGTATAACTGAATCACTTTGCTGCACAGCAGTAATTAACACAACATTGTAAATCAACTATATGTCAATTAGAAAAACCTCAATGACCAATATAATGCACTGTTTATACACATAGATATATAGTAAAAAGATAAAACCATTGGACTGGATACAAATCAATTTCATGAGAGGCTTGGCTCTAGGAAGAGGGGAGAGGAAATGAAGGTAAATAAGGCTCTTAACTTCACCTATGATGTTTTCCTTCCTTTTTTGGAGATCTTAGCATCTGACAAAATGATAATATGTATGTCAGTTCCAGGTGATGGATAAATAAGGTGTTCAATATATAATCCTTTGGTTTTTTTCTCTATTAGAATAACACTTTAAAAGGTTTAAGCAATAAACAGATGACCACACTCACCAGATTTGTAATTTAAAATAAAAACAATGTTAAGCCTTTCTTCTTGGTTTGCAAATGGCCAATTCCTCCCTGTGTCTTCACATGGTCTTTTCTGTGTTTGTTTTATGACCTCAGTCATAATGGATTAGAGCCTGATGACCCCATTTTAACTTAATTACCTCTTTAAAGACCTTATCTCCAAATAGAGTCACATTCATTCAGAGGTACTGGGGCTTAGGACTTCAACTTATGAATTTTGGGGGGGATACATTTCAGCTCAGAACAACGGTAAGACAAAAACTTTGCATGTCTGCTGAAATGAAAATAGAGTCTCTCTGAGTGCAGAAGCCTGCAGAAGTTCATCAAAGCTGAATTGTCCTCGTTTTTTGGTGCCTCTCGCTGCTGGTGCCTTAAACATATCTATCTGCTTGTTTGGCCCTTGTGGGAGCAGCCAAGGAGCCCTATGGGGAGGGCACATTCGCAGGAGAAACCGAGAGGTAGGGGGAGGGACACACACAAACCAGTGCAGAGTCTGAGAAGGGCCCCCGAGGACGGCTGTCTGATGATCTGATGTTTAGGAGAGTGCAGGTGGAAATCAGAAAACAACTCATATCAAATGCACTATGCACTCTCTCTTATTAATTAACTAATTAATTATTTCAACAATTACCGGTGAGCATCTGATTTGTGTCACCACCAAGTTAGACACCCCTCTCATCCCACCGAAAATGTCAGTGGTCTGTGACCACAGCCTATGGGGATCTGGTAAGCAGTAAGGAAGAACTTCCCCAAAGAATGGGCCACAAAATAGGGCTATGAAATTGCTTTCCTTGGGACATGTAAATAAGGAGGATTCTCCCAATTCTGCCATTTCATCATGGAAAGCAATTTTCAAGCATACAGAAAAGCTGAAAAATTTACAGTGGACATCCATATACCCACTCCCTGGAATCTGCAATTAATATTTCACTTTCTTGCTCTGTCATAGGGTCTGTCCTTCTCTTTGTCCCTCTAGCCACTTATATCCACCTTGTTTTTCTGATGCATCTCAGAGGAAATTGTAGGTGTTGGTACACTCCCCCTGGATACTTTAGTATGTATATCATTAAACTAGCATTCAGTATTTGTTTTCATTGGAGGTAGTGTTTCCAGTCAATGAAATGTATAAATTGCAAGTGTATATCCTCTGAGTTTTGACAAATGTATACACCTGTGGAACCCAAAACCAGAAAGATCGAGAGTATTCCCATCTGCTCAGCAAGTTCCCCTGTGCCCCTCCCCAGTCTCTGCCCCCCACCTCCCCAGAGGTAGCCACTGTTCTCATATTTTCCCACAATAAGTTACTTTTGCTTGATCTACAGCTTCATATAAATGGAAACATACAATGTGTATTTGGCAAAATGTTTTCGAGGTTCATCCACGTCGTAGATAACAGCAGTCTGTTCTTGTCTATTGCTGAGTAGTACTCCACGTTATGAAATACCCGAGTTTGTTTAGTCTCCTAGCTGTTGGAACCATGACTGTTCCCAATTTTGGACTATTATGGATAAATCCACTCTGCACCTTCGTGCACAGGGCTTTTTGTGAACAAACACTTTCATTTCTTTTGGGTCTGTCCCCAGGAGTAGAATTCCTGGATTGTATGATATTTAACTTTCCAAGACACTGACAGATCTGTTCCAAAGTGGTTGCACCAGTTTACACAATAGGGCTGCTTTTGATGAATCTGGGTTAGGATAGACACACGTACATGACTCATCGAAACAGGTGCTATTGTATCTTTGTCTTGCAGATGAAGAAATTGAGGGGGACAGGGGTGGCAAGGTCACCCAGCTGGTAGGTGGCAGAGCTGGGCTCCTGTCTGACTCAGAGCCTGTGAGGTTTCTGTTGTGACACGCTGCTGCTTGCAGGAGGGGGGCTGAAGCAGGCAGAAGAATCAGGGTGCTGTTCTTGGGGGCACCTTCTGGTGTCTGCAGCCCAAGGATGTTCCTGGTGCTCTCAGAGCGCCCTTTTTCTCTCTGACACTGTGAAACCAGGGCCAGGGGGTGCATTTGGTGCTCTCTGGTCTGGGGTTGGCCTCTTTTCTTTGTGTTCTCCATCACCCTAGTCATGTGGCCCCTCTCAGGGCCCTGGGCTGGGTCCTGTGTACAATGGACAGATAAAGCCAGACCACAGCCCTGGTTCTGCATCTCCGTCCCGAAATGATGTAACCGAGAGGCCTGCTTGCTGAGTGCTCAGACATGGCGTATGGGGGAGCCTCAGCCCAGCGCGTGTCCACTAACTCCTTCTCAGTCTGAGGTGGGTGCTGAGTGCAGGGCTGTGGCATCAGCCTGCCTGGTCCTGCCCTCAGAGCCCTAAGTGAGTGGCAGGTGGGGACACAAACAAGCTTCATTCCTTCATGTTGGTGATGCCGTGATGCACAAGACAGATAAAGTTTCTGGCCTGGAAATTCAGTGGGCAGGGGCCATCAGTGTTGATATCTGGCACTCAGATAATGTCAGAGAGCCACAAGTCCTAGGAAGGAACCAAGCGGAGACATGTGATGGGAAGCCTGACCGGGAGGTGGGAGGTGGGGACTTCTCCTGGCAGGGGGCGGGCTCCAGGAGGAGATCGCAGCCCAGCTCTTATCTGAAGAATGAGCAAGAGGCAGAACTTCGGGAATATCCTCGAAGGTAGAATTTTCTGGCAAGCACAGCACTTTTGAGTTGGGAATGGACTAGATGTTGTTGACATGGAAAGGAGGCTGGAGGAGCGTAGGGGGCGATGGACTGGAGTAAGCAAGGGGGAGGGATGAGGCCGGTGAGGTCGGAGAGGTCTGCAGGCCATGGGAAGGGGATTCAATTTTAATCTGAGTGAAATAGGAGGCTCTGGAAGGCTTTTCCTTTTAAACAGGAGATGATTCAATTTATATCTTAAATGGGTGCAATAAATGTGTTGGAGAAATCTCACTGGCTTATAGGATCCTCTAGCTGGGGCACGCGGAGGAGGTCCCTAGAGGAAGGGACTGCTAAGTTGAAACGTGAAGGGTGAATTAGCCCCATGGTGGGGAGCACAAGCCATGGATGATACTCTAGGGAGAGGGAACAACATGAAGAAGGCCCTGGAAGCAAGGGAACCTTTAAAGAGCTTGAGGACGTTCATTCTGGCTGGAGAGGTAGGGAGGGGCCAGGCCAGGCCAGAATGAGGGAGGTGGGCTTCTCCTCGGGACAGTTGTGAGCTTGTTGAGGATTGGGGTCCCGTCTTGATTATCTTTTTTTTTGAAAAATTTTTTTTTATTAAAAAAATTTCTTTTTGGTTTTTTTTGTTTGTCCTTTTTTGATGTGGACCATTTTTAAAGTCTTTATTGAATTCGTTACAGTATTGCTTCTGTTTTATGGGTTTTTTTGTTTTTTTGGCCCCGAGGCACGTGGGATCTTATCTTCCCAACCAGGGATCGAACCCACACCCCCTGCACTGGAAGGGGAAGTCTTAACCACTGGAGCTCCAGGGAAGTCCCTTGATTATCCTTTTCTTTCCAGTGCTCAGCATCTGCCTGGGTAGATCAATGCTGGGCAACACGTGAATGAATGAATGAATGAATGAGGGGACCTGGAGGGGGTGGGACTTTTTTTTTTTGCGGTACGCGGGCCTCTCACTGCTGTGGCCTCTCCCGTTGCGGAGCACAGGCTCCGGAGGCTCCGGACGTGCAGGCTCAGCGGCCATGGCTCACGGGCCCAGCTGCTCCGCGGCACGTGGGATCTTCCCGGACCGGGGCACGAACCCGTGTCCCCTGCATCGGCAGGCGGACTCTCAACCACTGCGCCACCAGGGAAGCCCCGGGGTGGGGCTTTTTGAAGGTCAGGGGAGCTAAGAGGGAGCCTTGGGTTTTGAGAGGAGCAGATGTGGGTTGGACGGGGGTGGAGCCCATCACACGTTGATGCTAAGTCCGGGCTGCCAAGGGGCAGTGATCCTGGACCTCATCCACCAGCACGTCAGTGGCCCACGAGGAAGGCCCGGTCCCGCCTGGAAGGCCCTGAGGTGTGCGGTGGTGGGAAGGAGCTCCGACTGAGGAATGCCGCTTGCTAAAATGTATTTGTTTATTCAGAGATTTAATTAACATGTTTAAATATTAAAGAGTAAACAACGTGTGTCTAGTGGGACTCAACACTTACAACAGGAGTGCTGACTTATTTAATTATTTGTGCTTTCTAGGCCCTAAGGGTCATGTTTCCAGCTTTGTTCAAGGGAGGCCTTGTTTCTCCCAGGAGGAGGCAGGGAAGTGGGCTGAGCAGGGCTTGAGGGCTGGAGTGAGGGAGGAGCAGGGGGTGGGGAAGGAAGAGGGGGGAGGAGAGAGAGGAGGGAGGGGGAGGGAGGGGGAGGAGGGGGAAGAAAGGGGGGGAGGAGAGAGAGAGGGGGGAGGGGGAGTAGGGGAGTTTTGTGAAAAGGTGGAGCTGTCCAGGCCAAAGAAACCAAGATGCTGGATTCAGTGGTTTGTGCCGAGGGATGAGAGAGAGTGCTGAGTTTCAGGAGAGTGAATTAGGGAGTCTTTGAGGGAATCTCTGTGTCTGGGGGTTTGGAGGGTCTTTCCTCTGTTTTTGTGTGCTGACGTTTGCTGGGGGGCAGCTTCTCACAGCGATGCCTAAAAGGCCTCGCAGCCCAGATGGGAGCAGCCCTTAGTTGGTTGCCTTTGCTGGGAGGGACGGAACCAGGCAGGTGATAAGACCCCAGCTGCCACAGCAGGCGGAACTCTGAAACCGGAGGTGTTTTACAAGTGATCTGCATTATAGTATCTCTGCAAATGAAGTCCTGGATGCTGAGAGATTACTGGAGGTTATTTATTGGCAATGCGCTCTGCGGTTTTAATTTTTTCTTTTAACTTATTCAGGCTTTAGCTACAGAGGAAAATAGCCTGAGGTGGCTCCGAAATAGAGTCTCTCTGCCCCATTAACTTATTCAGTGAGTTTAATGGTCCTTTTTCCCCTCAGCCTTGAGCCATCATTAAAAGGCAGAGATTTATAAAAGCAAAGACACTGAGCTTTAGTCAAACTTCCACTCTGGGCCGGGGGAAGGGCAGGGGTTGGGGGGAAAGGGCAGGGGTGGGGGCAGCCGAGAGCCCCCTGCGCCCCTTCGCTGTGGGTGCTGCCCGTGAGTGAGGAGTGGGTCCTAATCCTCAGACAGAAACTCGAGGCTGGATGGATGGTTTCTCAGGGCTTGGGGTAGTGGCATCGCCGCATAGCAACTCTTTAAGGGTGAGTGTCCCCCGGCTTTCCCAGCTCTCCCAGGGCTGGGGTGTCTGGGAGTGCTTCTGAAGAGTCACTGAAGGGCTGGGGTTGAGCTTCCCTGGTCCTCAGGGGCCTCTAGGGCCTTTGCGAGATCCATCCCCCTGCCGCTCACCGTCTGCTCTGGTCAGTTCAACAGAAAATCAGGTCACTGCATGGAGGGATCAACCTGTCAGAAGCCAGTCCCCCGAAAGCCAAGTGACAGAGGGCCAGTTGCCCAAATGACCGAGGAGCAAATGGCTAATTTGCCTAGAGGCAACTCATTGAAAGCCTTACTGAATGCACAGTTTGCCAAATTTACCAAAACTTTGTATTAAGGAACAGAGCTATTGAATCAAGTCAAGCCAGAGCTGTCCAATTCAGTTCAATCCAATTCGATCCGCTTCACTTGCTCCATTATTTGAGCATCTGTGGTGTGCAAAGCTAGGTATTGCAGAGTCTACAACAGAGGGATAAACTATTCTGGGGGGAGGTCTGACTAGTGTACCAGCTCTTCCAGAGAAAGTGGATATGGGGAGTGGGGTTGCCACAGAACGGGATGTAGTGGTGGTGGAGTGGGGTTTAGGAAAACTTTGGTGAAGCAGCTGATATGGGGGTGTTCCTTGATGCACAGGTCGCATCTGGATTGGGAGGGAAGGGTGGGGAGGACATTTCGGGCTGAAGGTACAACAAAAGTGCCCAGTGCATTAGAGGAAATGCAAGGTTCCCATTCACGAGTATGGAGGGGTGTGAGGGACACAGACAGATGTGCCTTGAGACCCACTTGGGCAGGGCTTTGAATGCTGGACTGAGGCATCTGGACTGTATTGGGTTAGTGATTGGAGTCGTTGAAGGTTTAGCAACATCATCTTAAATAAAAAAAAAGTTCAAATGGCTTTAAAAGATGATACGGGGCTTCCCTGGTGGCGCAGTGGTTGAGTCCACCTGCCAATGCAGGGGACACGGGTTCGTGCCCCGGTCCAGGAAGATCCCACATGCCACGGAGCGGCTGGGCCCGTGAGCCATGGCCACTGAGCCTGCACATCCGGAGCCTGTGCTCCGCAACGGGAGAGGCCACAACAGTAAGAGGCCCGCATACCGCATAAAAAAAGATGATAAGTATGTTTGCTAATGGAAAATTAGAAATAACCCAAAGTAGAAAATAGACAAAGAAATCACTCAGAGTTGCAGCAACCTGGAAAAAAACCCATACTTTGGGGTGGGTTTCCTTCAAGTCTTGAGTAGGGTTGATTCTAGAGTCTGCATAAGGCAGAAGGTGACCTCTGAAGCCCCTTGTGCCCACTGTGAGGGGCACACAGGAGCTGGGGCCGGCCATGCGTACAGTGGTGGATTCAGAGCTTAGCCGGACAGAGGCCTTTATTGAGTGACATGGGGGGAGAAGCGCCAGCATCTTAAAAGTAGTTATTATTTTCCTTCTCACTCTTTCTGGGTGTGTAAGCTAAATTTGCATAAGTTCAGTGTATGGAAGAAAGCACACCATTGTGTGTGCGTATTTACATGTACCTGAGCAGGTCATTTTGATGTGCGTTTTAAGAAGAATAAGCAGAATGCCACGTGTACCACAGCTTGAGGAAGAGGAGAAGCAGATAGTAGAGAAGAAAGGCAGGAGGTGAGTGCAGTAACTCAGGGATGGGTGATGGGGGCAGGAGGCAAAGGGGATGGAGAGGGAAGGGATTTCAGAGACTCTACAAATATTTTCAAAGAACAGATTACACCTGTTGAGTGAGTGATGGAGCTGTTAAGAGGCACTGAGGTTTCCAGAACTTGGGTGAGGGGAGTGAAACAGGAAGGAAGGGGGCAGGGCACAACCTTTAAAAGAATAGCATAGCCATAGGACATCACAAAAACTGGTTAGAACCGACTAAGTCCAAGATGGCGGAAGATTCGACTTCCAGTGGATCTTGAGCCTCATTATATGCTCATTGTAATACATTAGCATAAGCTAAATGACACACCCACCAGCACCATGACAGTCCCGAGGCTGACCATAAAGGGCCAAAAAGGGGGCAGTGGCCCAATTCCTGGAAATCCCCGCCCCTTCCCTGAAATAATTGGAATAATCCTCCCACTCATTAGCCTATGAAATTACCCAGCCCATAAAAACTAACCACGCCATATTTCGAGGCTCTCTTGCCTTCTGAGATGGCCCACACTCTGTCTGTGGAGTGTGTTTCCTCTCTAAATAAATCCACTTCTTACTTCTCACTTCATCTCTGAATTTTTTCGCAACAAGGCAAGAACCTTAAATTCACTAGGAACAGGAGGACATTGCTGCCTTGAGCAGGTAGAGGTGAGGGTCTGAGATGGTGACTTCTGTTTGGGACCCCTGAGTCCGTGGGACTTGGGAGAGATGATTAGCATAGGTCGGGAACCGCAGCAGGACTTGGTGTCTCTGATCGGGACCCTTCTTTGTGAAGTCTCACCAACCAACAAAGCAGCCAGGATGCTTGTTAAAGAAGGGGCCGTGGCCACCAGGCAGCCTTCTTGATGGGTGTCCAACCAACCGGCATTTCTTCGGGAGAGGGGCTTTCACCTGGGAGAGCTTTGTTAAAAACGGTGACTCCAGAAACATCTTACCTTTCTGTCTTTATTTACGAGGTCCTTTTGGCTTCTCTGCCCCTCTCCCCCTTCCAGCCCTCGCCTCACCGCTTCTGCAGGTAGGATCCTGCTTCTTATCCCAAACAGGTATAGCAAGGTAATAGGAGTCAAGATGTTGGCATTTAGGTAGAATAACAAGGAGCTTGGTTGCTAGATGGGTATTAATAATCATGGGGAAAGTTCAAATGATAATTATTGACCTACACTCAAATGACTTTTCACAATCACTTTTTATTTATTTATTTATTTATATTTATTTTATTTTTTTGTGTGTGGTACACGGGCTTCTCACTGTTATGGCCTCTCCCATTGCGGAGCACAGGCTTTGGACGCGCAGGCTCAGTGGCCATGGCTCACGGGCCCAGCCGCTCCGTGGCATGTGGGATCTTCCCGGACTGGGGCATGAACCCGTGTCCCCTGCATCGGCAGGTGGACTCTCAACCACTGCGCCACCAGGGAAGCCCCACAATCACTTTTTACTACTCTATGAGGAAGACTGGCCAGACCTTATCATTCCATTTTCCAGAGAAGGCAAATGATTTATCCAAAATCCTCTGTGTGTTAAGAAGGAAAAGAATCCTTTCCACAATTTCCAGTCTTACCATGATCCTATTCTCTGACTCCAAAATGGGAACATGTGAGCATACTTACGGGAACAAAAGGATCCCATATGTGAACTCTGAAAATCTAGACATTCTCTTATCCCCTCTGATCAGAAGAAGTCCTTATAAATAATGATGTTGATGATGATAATGATGATGACAATGACAGTCATAATAATACAGTCACCCAACCTGGGGTGCTTACTATGTTCTAGGATCTATGCTGAGCACTTTTCATTTCATAGCCTTAATCTTCACATGACTGAATGAGATAGGCATTATTGGTCCCATTTTCTAGATGAGGAAACTGCGGCAACGAGAACTTAGTATATATGCCCAAGATCACGCACCTAGCAAGCAACTAAGAGGGTTGGAGCTCAGGCTCCCATGCCCACCTTTCTGGATGACAGCCTTGGCTGGCTCTGGACTCCCCATCCAGGCTACACCCAGGGTTGCTGGGACCACCCTTCACACCCCAGCCCCGTACCTCAGCAGCTGCCTTATAACTTGCTTAGATTTTCCAAACAAACATCAGTTCAATGAGAAATCCTGCTCCATGCTCCCTGGGCTACATTGATCCATTTGCCTCAAATAAAATAACTATGTGGGGAATGATATAAAATATTTGTACCATTGATTGCTTCATTTCATGTGGATGGGAGGTGGGGGGGAGCAAGTGCCCGTGAGCAGGTGAGGGAGGCTGCACCTGCCTTTGTGCAGAGAGCAGCTGGGACAGAGCCTCAGGACTGCTGAGGTCCCCCGGGCATTGCCTGGTATACCCAGATCGACTCTGACAAGGGACAGCACTGGTTAGAGACCACATTAGCTGCTGACCAGGGCACCTTCTTTTGGATGGGGAGGGATGAGGGCACCCAGCTGGAGGAAGTTATAGCCCTTTCCCACATCTCTGAGGGGGGTCCTAAGGAGGAGGATTTGCTAAGTGCATAATCTTTTTGCTTCTTGAGTCACTCAACAAACACTGAAATATAGCATGGCGAAGCAGGTCAGAAACAGACTGGGTTTAAGAATCAGGCAGATTTGATTCTGATTCACTCACTCATGGGCTCTGGGTTGTTGGGCAAGTCGCATAACCTCTCTGAGCTTCAGTTCCTCGTGTGAAAAATAAACGACCACCTTGCAGGGTGGCTGTTAGAGTTGAATGAGATCACATGTATGATCTTGCATTTGGCTGCAAGTAACTGAAAACTGACTTGGGTGATACCCAGATTTCTATGTGCTCCAAAGGTGGCCAGGGTGGCTGAGCGAGTGAACATGTGGCTCTCAGGCCTCTAGTGAGAAAAGGCAAGGGAGACGGTAGTTGAGAGAGGTTTCTGGGAACTGGAGGACGGTGTGTGCCACCATATCTAGAGGGCTTGTGAACGTGCATATGCTTTAGTTCCCTCTCTTACCTTGCTGAGGCACCACCCACAGCGTCGTGGAAGTAATTTTGAGCATCACAGTGATGTCCTGTAGGCATCTGTCATCCAAGGGAGGAGGGGAAAAGAGCTGGGGTCGGGTGCTGTGGGACTCCTGGGGAGGCTCTGGTCCTGCCCAGGGGAATCAGGAAGGACATGAATGGTGAGTCACACTGGACAAGAGGAAACAGGAGGACCAGGGCCAGCAATCGCCAAAGCTCTCAGGGCATTGGGTGCAGGCCAGGGCAGTGGGGGTTTCCCTATGGACTGGAGGCCAGGGCCGGGACAGGCACATTGATCTGAAAGCAGTCAGAGACGGATGCAGAGCAGCGGACATCTGGGGTGGGCAGACTCATTGGAAGATGGAGAATCTTCTCCAGATGGAGGGATGAAAATCAGACTTAGGAGGAGGGCATTTAGGGCGAAATTGAGGAGGGCATGGGAGAGAAAATGGCGTGGGGGTCAGACTGGCAGGATATGGGCCGAGGGGGCGTGGAAGGAGTCAGAGAGCTGGGCTTTCCAGTGAAGAGCCTGGGAGAGAGAGGTGTGATTGCCAAGAGACAGAGGCAGATCAGGCTGAGAGTGGGTTGGGAAGGAGCGGGATGCCTCTGGGTTCACACATGGGATTTAGGTTTGGCTTGGAAAATCCAGCGGCATACATCTGGCTGGTGGTTGGAATTTCAGGGCCGGCCTTGGACTTAGCTGGAGATCTGCAAATTCTGTGCCTAGAGGTGAGAGCTGAAGCCAGGGGTGTGAGTGAACAGTAAGAAGGGACAAGGGCCAGGGAGAGAACCTGGGCTGTCTCAATTTGGAGCTAGGAGTAAGGAGAGAGGCCAGGGAGGGAGCACGCTCGCAGGGACAGTGTGTAGCAGCCTCCAGGGTGAGAGAAGTCCTCAGCCAAGTCCATGGCCAAGTGAGGGTGGGCTGTAGGGAAGGGAAAGAAACAGGCACATGAATCAGTGATGCAGATCCTTCCTTCGAGGGCTTTGGTTGCCCAGGGACGGCCAGGGGTAGGTTGGGAGGAAACACATTTTTTTTTCAAGGGATGGGGAGACCTGAACGTGCCTGTGGCCAGAATGGAAGAGCCAGTGGAAAGGAGAGGCTGATGGAGCAGGAGACACTGGTCAGGGAGGAGACAGGGCTTGCAGAGTTGAATTGAGAGAGTGAGGGACACAGACCGAAGCTGTGCTTCCTGGAAGGCTGGACACTGGCTTGTGTACCTGAGTCTGCCGGACCTCACACAAGGCTGGGTCTTGAATGAATAAAAGGAAAGGGACCTTGTTTCTCCGGGAAAGGAAGGCAAGTGGAAAAGGTAAATATCCAGATTCATTAGTAAAGTGAAAATAGATGAGGAAGCTCAAATCAGATGTCCTAGATCTTCTCAGTGAGTTACGTAACCTCTCCGAGCCTCAGGTTCCTTATCTGTAAAATGGGGATAATCGTAGCACCTTCTTAATGGGTTCTTGGGACGATTAAGTTAGATAATGCCTGTAAAACGCTTGACACATGCTGAGGGCTCTTTAAAAGTTCTGTATTATTATTATTGTTACTAATTTTATTAAAAAATTTTTTTCACATCTTTATTGGAGTATAAATGCTTTACAATGTTCTGTTAGTTTCTGCTGTACACCAAAGTGGATCAGCTATATGTATACATATATCCCCATATCCCCTTCCTCTTGAGCCTCCCTCCCACCCTCCCTATCCCATCCCTCTAGGTCGTCACAAAGTACCCAGCTGATCTCCCTGTGCTATGCAGCAGCTTCCCACTACATTTGGTAGTGTATATACAACAATGGTACTCTCTCACTTCATCCCAGCTTCCCCTTCCCCCACATGCCCTCAAGTTTGTTCTCTACATCTGTGTCTTTATTCCTGCCCTGCAGCTAGGTTCATCAGTACTGCTTTTTAAAATTCCATATATGTGTGTTAGCATACGGTATTTGTTTTTCACTTTCTGACTTACTTCACTCTGTATGACAGATTCTAGGTCCATCCACCTCACTACAAATAACTCAATTTTGTTCCTTTTTATGGCTGAGTAATATTCCATTGTATATATGTGCTACATCTTCTTTATCCAATCATCTGTTGATGGATATTTAGGTTGCTTCCATGTCCTGGCTATTGTAAATAGTGCTACAGTGAACATTGTGGTACATGTCTCCTCTTGAATTATGGTTTCCTCAGGGTATATACCCAGTAGTGGGATTGCTGGGTCATATGATAGTTCTATTTTTAGTTTTTTAAGGAACCTCCATACTGTTCTCCATAGTGGCTGTAACAGTTTACATGCCCACCAGCAGTGCAGGAGGGTTCCCTTTTCTCCACACCCTCTCCAGCATTTATTGTTTGTAGATTTTTTGATGATGGCCATTCTGACCAGCATGAGGTGATACCTCATTGTGGCTTTGATTTGGATTTCTCTAATGATTAGTGATGTTGAGCATCTTTTCATGCATTTGTTGGCCATCTGTATGTCTTCTTTGAGGAAATGTCTATTTAGATCTTCCACCCATTTTTGGACTGGGTTGTTGGTTTTTGTGATACTGAGCTGCATGAGCTGCTTGCATATTTTGGAGATTAATCCTTTGTCAGTTGCTTCATTTGCAAATATTTTCTCCCATTCTGAGGGTTGTCTTTCATCTTGTTTATAGTTTCCCTTGCTGTGCAAAAGCTTTTAAGTTTCATTAGGTCCCATTTGTTTATTTTTGTTTTTATTTCCCTTACTCTAGGAGGTAGGTCAAAAAGAATCTTGCTGTGATTTATGTCATAGAGTGTTCTGCCTATGTTTTCCTCTAAGAGTTTTATAGTGTCTGGCCTTACATTTAGTTCTTTAATCCATTTTGAGTTTATTTTTGTGTATGGTGTTAGGGTGTGTTCTAATTTCATTCTTTTACATGTAACTGTCCATTTTTCCCAGCACCACTTATTGAAGAGGCTGTCTTTTCTCCATTGTATATTCTTGCCTCCTTTATCAAAGATAAGGTGACCATACGTGCGTGGGTTTGTCTCTGCGCTTTCTATCTTGTTCCATTGATCTATATGTCTGTTTTTCTGCCTATACCATACTGTCTTGATTACTGTAGCTTTGTAGTATAGTCTGAAGTCAGGGAGCCTGATTCCTCCAGCTCTGTTTTTCTTTCTCAAGATTGCTTTGGCTATTCGGGGTCTTTTGTGTTTCCATACAAATTGTAAAATTTCTTGTTCTAGTTCTGTGAAAAATGCCATTGGTAATTTGATAGGGATTGCATTGAACCTGTAGATTGCTTTGGGTAGTATAGTCATTTTCACAATATTGATTTTTCCATTCCAGGAGCGTGGTATATCTCTCCATCTGTTTATGTTATCTTTGATTATTTTCATCAGTGTTTTATAGTTTTCTAAATACAGGTCTTTTGCCTCCTTAGGTAGGTTTATTCTTAGGTATTTTATTCTTTTTGTTGAGATGGTAAATGGTATTGTTTCCTTAATTTCTCTTTTTGATCTTTTGTTGTTAGTGTCTAGGAATGCAAGAGATTTCTGTGCATTAATTTTGTATCCTGAAACCTTACCAAATTCACTGATTTGTTCTAGTAGTTTTCTGGTGGCATCTTTAGGATTGTCTATATATAATATCATGTCATTGGCAAACAGTTTTACTTCTTCTTTTCCAATTTGTGTTCCTTTTATTTCTTTTTCTTCTTTGATTGCTGTGGCTAGGACTTCCAATACTATGTTGAATAAGAGTGGTGAGAGTGGACATCCTTGTCTTGTTCCTGATCTTAAAGGAAATGCTTTCAGTTTTTCACCATTGAGAATGGTGTTTGCTGTGGGTTTGTCATATATGGCCTTTATTATGATGAGGTAGGTTCCCTCCATGCCCACTTTCTGGAGAGTTTTTATCATAAATGAGTGTTGAATTTAGTCAAAAGCTTTTTCCGAATCTATTGAGATGATCATATGGTTTTTATTCTTTAATTTGTTAATATGGTGTATCATATTGATTGATTTATGTATATTGAAGAATCCTTGCATCCCTGGGATAAATCTCACTTGATTATGGTATATGATCCTTTTAATGTGTTGTTGGCTTCTGTTTGCTAGTATTTTGTTGAGGATTTTTGCGTCTATGTTCATCAGTGATATTGGTCTATAATTTTCTTTTGTGTTATCTTTGCCTGGTTTTGGTATCAGGGTGATGGTGGCCTCATAGAATGAGTTTGGGAGTGTTCCCCCCTCTGCAATTTTTTGAAATAGTTTGAGAAGGATAGGTTTTAACTCTTCTCTAAATGTTTGATAGAATTCTCCTGTGAAGCCATCTGGTCCTGGACTTTTGTTTGTTGGAAGATTTTAAATTACAGTTTCAATTTCATTACCTGTGATTATTCTGTTTATATTTTCTAATTCTTCCTGGTTCAATCTTGGAAGGTTGCACTTTTCCAAGAATTTGTCCATTTCTTTCAGGTTGTCCATTTTATTGGCATGTAGTTGCTTGCAGTAGGCTCTTACGATCTTTTGTATTTTTGCGGTGTCAGTTATAATTTCTCCATTTTCATTTCTAATTTTATTGATTTGCATCTTCTCCCTTTTTTTCTCGATGCATCTGGCTAAAGTTTTATCAATTTTGTTTATCTTCTCAAAGAACCAGCTTTTAGTTTTATTAATCTTTGGTATTATTTTCTTTGTTTCTATTTCATTTATTTCTGCTTTGATCTTTATGATTTCTTTCCTTCTACTAATTTTGGGTTTTCTTTGTTCTTTCTCTGGTTGCTTTAGGTGTAAGATTAGATTGTTTATTTTAGATTGTTCTTGTTTCCTGAGGTGAGCTTGAATTGCTATGAACTTCCCTCTTAACACTGCTTTTGCTGTGTCCCATAGGTTTTGGATCGTCGTGTTTTCGTTGTCATTTGTTTCTAGGTATTTTTTGATTTCCTCTTTGATTTCTTCAGTGATCTCTTGGTTATTTAGCAGTGCACTGTTTAGCCTCCATGTATATGTGTTTTTTACTGTTTTTTTTTCCTGTAATTGATTTCTAATCTCATAGTGTTGTGGTCAGAAAAGATGCTTGATATGATTTCAATTTTCTTAAATTTTCCAAAGTTTGATTTGTGACCCAAAATGTGATCTATTCTGGAGAACGTTCCGTGTGTACTTGAGAAGAAAGTGTATTCTTCCACTTTCGGGTGGAATGTCCTAAAACTATCAATTAAATCTATCTGGTCTATTGTGTCATTTAAAGCTTGTGGTGTTTCCTTAATTATTTTTTGTCTGGATGATCTGTCTATTGGTGAAAGTGGGGTGTTAAAGTCCCCCACTATTATTGTGCTACTGTTGATTTCTCCTTTTATGGCTGTTAGCATTTGCCTTATGTATTGAGGTGCTCCTATGTTGGGTGCATAAATATTTATAATTGTTATGTTTTCTTCTTGGATCGATCCCTTGATCATTATGTAGTGTCCTTCTTTATCTCTTGTAACAACCTTTATTTTAAAGTCTATTTTATCTGACATGAGTATTGCTACTCCAGCTTTCTTGTGATTTCCATTTGCATGTAGTACCTTTTTCCATCCCCTTACTTTCAATCTGTATGTGTCCCTAGGTCTGAAGTGCGTCTCTTATAGACAGCATATATAAGGGTCTTGTTTTTGTATCCATTCAGCGAGCCTATGTCTTTTGGTTGGAGCATTTAATCCATTTACCTTCTAGGTGATTATCAATATGTATGTTCCTATTCCCATTTTCTTAATTGATTTGGGTTTGTTTTTGTGGGTCTTTTTCTTCTCTTGTGTTTCCCGCTTAGAGAAGTTCCTTTAGCATTTGTTGTAAAGCTGGTTTGGTGGTGCTGAATTCTCGTAGCTTTTGCTTGTCTGTGAAGCTTTTGATTTCTCCATCGAATCTGCATGAGATCCTTGCTGGGTAGAGTAATCTTGGTTGTAAGTTTTTCCCTTTCATCACTTTAAATATGTCCTGCCATTCCCTTCTGGCCTGCAGAGTTTCTGCTGAAAGATCAGCTGTTAACCTTATGGGGATTCCCTTGTATGTTATTTGTTGCTTTTCCCTTGCTGCTTTTAATATTTTTTCTTTGTATTTAATTTATGATAGTTTGATTAATATGTGTCTTGGTGTGTTTCTATTTGGGTTTATCTGTATGGGACTCTCTGCACTTGTGAACTTGACTGACTATTTCCTTTCCCATGTTGAGAAGTTTTCGACTGTAATCTCTTCAGATATTTTCTCAGATCCTTTCTTTTTCTCATCTTCTTCTGGGACCGCTATAATTCAAGTGTTGGTGCGTTTAATGTTGTCCCCGAGGTCTCTGAGACCGTCCTCAATTCTTTTCATTCTTTTTTCTTTATTCTGCTCTATGATTGTTATTTCCACCATTTTATCTTCAGCTCACTTATCCGTTCTTCTGCCTCAGTTGTTCTGCTATTGATTCCTTCTAGAGTATTTTTAATTTCAGTTATTGTGTTGTTCATCACTGTTTGTTTGCTCTTTAATTATTCTAAATCCTTGTTGAATGTTTCTTGTATTTTCTCCATTCTGTTTCTGAGATTTTGGATCATCTTTACTATCCTTACTCTGAATTCTTTTTCAGGTAGGTTGCCTCTTTCGTCTTCATTTATTTGGTCTTGTAGGTTGTTTTACCTTGCTCCTTCATCTGTAACATCTTTTTTTGTTGTTTAATTTTTTTTTTTGATGGGTGGGGCTGTATTCCTGTCTTACTGGTTGTTTGGCCTGAGGCGTCCAGCACTGGAGTTTGCAGGCAGTTGGATAGAGCCAGGTCTTGGTGCTGAGATGAGGACCTCCAGGAGGCCTCACTCTAATGAATATTCCCTGGGGTCTGAGGTTCTCTGTTAGTCCAGCGGTTTGGACTCGGAGCTCCTGCCACAGGAGCTCAGGCCCGACCTCTGGCCTGGTCGCCGGGGGTTCCTCCCGTCCCTTTAGGTGTCCATGGTCCCCCACGGGTGCCTGGTAGGTGCCCTAGTTGTGCCTATTGTTTTTGATTTTATTGGTAGTGGAATGGGAAAGAAGATCCTTTGCTGACGTGAGTGTGGGAACAAGGGCAAGGATGGGAGTTTGCTGGAGATTTGCATCAGCTACAGGTGGTACACAGAGAAGGCTCAGCGCTGTCCTGGGTGCTGAGGGTGGGCCTGAGAGCAGGGAGGAGGGCCTTCTGAGGCTGAACATCCCAGATCCCAAGATCTGCCGTGGTCAGAAGGGCCCTGGGCAGCCGACATCCTCTAGGAACCCACTAGGGGCCACATCTGGAACAACTGTGTATGGAACTGATGGAGCCAGATAGTATATTCTGGGATGAGAATATGGTAAAACTTGTAGGCCTCTTACCGTATGCAATCCCAAGCCTCCCTGGACATCTTAAGGCTGATGACATCCACTCACACCATCTACCTGGAACTTCCCAAGATCTACCTCTGAATGAGATCCTCTGGTGGCTGCAGCCTCTGCAGAGGGGAAGAGAGCAACCTTAGTGGTATGCTCAGGGGCCAGGGGTCGGGGGTGGGGAGGGAGGGAAGGACACGGGAGGGGCGCTGTGCTGCCTTGGGGCAACCTATGTGCTGCTTGGGTGTTAGGCCTCTCAGCCTCAGAGCTGGAGACCTCGAGATGGTCTGGTTCTCTTCCTTCAGTCCACAGATGAGGAAAACTTGTGACCAGAGAAGGGAGGTCTTGCCTGGAGTTACAGTGCGGACACGACAGGGTGAGGACTCACACCCATGCCTCTGACTCCATATCCAGTGCTCTCTCGACTTCTGGGTTGCTTCCTGGGATCACCCTTTGCTTGTCATATCTGCCCTTTTCAAGGGCCATCTGTCTGGGGTAGAGGGGCTCAAGGCCGAGGCAGAAGCAGCCGTGTACATCAGGGCAGCAAGTGACCACTGACTGCAGCCCATCAGGCCCCTAGGGTGGCATCTGGGCCTTGTTGTTTTGTCCCTTACATCAGCCTCCCAGGGCTCCGCGCCTCCCTTGCCTTCCACGAGGTGTTGCGTGCCAGGCCGTCAGGGGTCCTTGCAATTCTGGAGAGGGCTGAGGATCTGGTCTGCGTGTGGGAAGCACTGGTGCTGTCAGGACAGGGGAAGTGATCTGCACCTGGCTGGTTCCCATCACTGTGGTTCTGCTTTATGAACTGGGACTGTGGGATGACTTACAGCAGAGATGTCGAGAGAGAGGCCTTAGCACACGCTGCAGTCCTGCCCCAGATCCTTCTGCTTCTTTTCCCTTTTCCTCTCCCTCCATTTGCTTCACGCTTCATTCATCTGAAGGTCACCTTGGGGGCCTTCTCTGAACAGCATCCAGGGGTTCCTCCTACGGAGAGCGGAGACCGGAGCATTCTTGGGATTTGCCGAGAGGGGGCGGGGGCAGTGGCCTCTGTAGCTCTGACTGGTTTCAGATGGGGCAGAGGTGCAGCCTCTGGTCTCCCCAGCCCGGTGGAGAACCCACATCTGCGTCAGCCCCATATTTGATGTTTTCTGTGCCGAAATGGCTTCTCTTACTCAAGTGAAACCCTGACCCATATTGGAAAGAAACCCCGTTGGTGGAGGGGGTAGAGACCCACTGCGGTTTCTTGGCGGGTACCCCTCAGTTTCATCTTAAGGCTCTGTCCCTCTGATTCCCAGGAGCATGGCCCCCTACACAGCCCCTGTGAGAAACCCCATCTTTCTTGAGTCCTCTTGGTGGTACTGGCTGACATTTAAAAGAAAAAAATAAATGACTAAATACTAAGGGAGAATAAAGTGGGATCATTATAGGGAAAAAAAAGAGTAAACATTATCAAAATAGTCAGCGTTTCAAAGAAAAGGGCTGCAGTTGTGCACTTGCTAACCCTCCTCCCCGGAGCTCGGTATCTTTCTGTAGAGCCCGCCCCCAGGGGCTCCCCCCTGGAGCATGGGGGCTCCTGCAGACATCTGCCTGGCTCCGTGGTGCAGGACTGTTTGCGTAAAAGCCTCCCCAGCGAGGCGAGGACTCCTCAAGGTCAGGGGCAGGCTGGTCTGAGCGGCACTTGCCTTTTCAGCATCATAGCTCTCCTTCCTTGTGGGCGCCTGGGCCTGCATTCCTATTCAAGAAGGGGCGTCACTGGCCAAAAAACCTAACGAGAATAATAGTGACGGTTGTGAGAGCTACTGTTTATTGAAGTCTTAATATGATCCAGGCCCTGCTACCCACTTTACAGAGATGATCTCAGGAATTATTACTGTGCTGGCTGAAGTGGGAATTAATAACGTCATTAGCTCCATTTGACAGATGAGGAAACTGAGGCTCAGAGAGGTTTGTGGGTAACATGCCCCAGCCAGCTGGGAGGTGGGGGAGTGAGTCCCTGGACCTGGCTTGTTCAGGCCCCGAAGTGCAGCCTGCGGGGGCTTGTCTACAGTACTGGCAGGCAGGAGCTTGGAGATTCCTAACTACTTGCTGTCGGGGCCTCAGACTCTGACCTCCCAGCCTGCCCTGACCCTCCCCTTCAGTTCTAGGGCCTGAGCTCTGGTGCCAGGCACAGGGGCAGCCCCCCAACCTTGCAGGTAGAACCCTAATCTGAACTTAGGGCCTCATTTCTCTGAGGCCGGATGCTCACAGAGGGGCTTGACACTAACACTGCACGGTCTGTGGCGGGGTTGTTCCAGGGCTGTTGTCCTACAGTCTCTGCACCTGCTCGGAGAGGCGGAGTCTGAGACCCGAGCTAGGTGGGCATGTGGATATGTGGGTGTTGCTGGTGTCCCGTTAACTCTGCAGCTCCCCAGAGTACACAGAAGGAATGCACCTGACTGCTCCACCCTGCCTGCAACTCCACTTCCCCTGCTTCTTGTCCCTCGGTCCTTCGGTCCTCTGCCCATGGGGCATCGCCTCTGTCTCCAGTCTCTAGGCCGTAACTTTCCATGCCTTCCCCTCCCACCCCATTGATCACACTAACGACCACCTTTATCAAGCACTAGTTCATGCCCAGAGCTCTTGGTGCGCAACGTCTCATTTAACCCTCCAATGGCCCAAGGAGGTGGATGCTCCTATGATGGCCATTTTACATGGAGGGAAATAATGGAGATGCGGGAGTCTGGCTACCTTGAGAGCACACGGCAGGGCAGTGGGGATGCTGCCTCTGTACACAGGGCCTCCCCAGCCCTGCTGCTGGGCACCAGGCCACCCCACTGCCCCGGCCGTCCTCTTTGTCCCTGGTGCAACCCTCCGCCTGCCAGCTGCTCTTCTGCCTCCGAGGTGTGTGTGGCAGGGGCTCCGGGGAGAAAGGGAACAGGGCGGCAGCAGGGACACAGCTGTGACACCCGCCCGAGCACTCACGCCTGGTGACACAGGCCAGTGAACCCTCCTGGGTGGCCTTGCTGTGACACTGTGCCCTGGCCAGCTGGTCAAGGACAGTCCTCTGGGCTGATTCTGGGGAAGGTCACTGTGTGCCATGGGGCCCGTGTTCTGGGGGTGTTCCAGCTGGAGCTGCTGACATCTGCCTTCTGCTGACCGAGCCTCGACCCCCTCCCCGGCGCGAGGGCCTTCTCCCCTCCCCTTCCCTCCCCCCCACTGCTTGCTCTGAGCTCAGGGGGCACTGAGTGCAGGGGGTGAGGCAGTCCAGCATCCCAAAAGGATCCCGGTGGTCCCACAGTGACCCTTTAGTCTCACTCGGCCGCTGCCTGGCCATCAGGTCATGGCCTCTCCCTGGGCCTCAGCTTTCCTTGTCTGCTCTTTTTTTTTTTTTTTTTGCTGTACGTGGGCCTCTCACTGTTGTGGCCTCTCCCGTTGCGGAGCGCAGGCTCCGGACGCGCAGGCCCAGCGGCCATGGCTCACGGGCCCAGCCACCCCACGGCATGTGGGATCTTCCCAGACCGGGGCATGAACCCGTGTCCCCTGCATTGGCAGGTGGACTCTCAACCACTGCACCACCAGGGAAGCCCTCCTTGTCTGCTCTTAATCACAGCACTGACCTCCCGGAGTCGCGGTGAGAATGCCAGGTGCCTGGCACCTAGCCCTCTAGAAGTGGGTACTCCAGCTGTAGATTATGACTCTTTCCTCCAGGAAGCAGTCAGTCGGCATCAAAGTGCTGATAACCACTTCTGGTCCCCATAACGGCAGATTTATACAATTCCAGCCTAATAACTGGACAACCTGAACATTACAGGCAAGTCTTTGAGTACCAAGCGTCTGCCTCAGTTTCCCCACCTATCAAATGGGGTCACAGGACATTTCACGAGACGGCAACAGGCAGCTCTGTGTGAAACGGCATGTGAACGTGCTCTGTATACTGAAAGAGATGAGTCCAAGGAAGGGGCTGTATCATTATTATTTTTAAAATTATTCTTTTATTATTGAAAGGCCATTTCGGAGGCAAGAGCACAGGCTGACACCTGCCTTAATTTGAATCCTAAGATTGCTCCTGGCCAGCTGTGTGACCTTGGCCATCATGGAACCTTTCTTTGCCTCAGTTTCCTGGTCTGTAAAATGGGGATAACAGTGGTATCTGCCTCATAGGCTTGTAGTGAGGTTTGAGTGCCGGTTGTGTGCCAGGCTCAGGGCCAGGACATGTTGGGAGAATGTGTAGATTCGTGTGTGTGTGTGTGTGTGTGTGTGTGTGTGTGTGTGTGTGTGTGGGAATTGGGCTCTGGGATCCGTACCAATGCCTGTGTAACAGAGGATGTCTGGGTCCCAGCTGGCTACCACGCAGCCCCTTCCCTACGGCCCCACCCTGCCTGGGCTCAGAAGTTTGCTTTCTGGTTCCTGCTCTGAGGACTGGCTGGCCAAGAGATTCCGGCTGCATTTAAGGTCTGCAAGAAACCCTCGCTTAGGTTGCTATCTCTCCAGTGTCACATAAACTGTATTGATAAATTAATCTTATATTGTTGGGACCAAACAGCCCTGTAATTTTTCTATTGTGCAGCCTAATTGGTCTCCAGGACTGTGTCATTAGCTTGTTTGTTTGTAATCTGACTCCCTGAGCTGGCCCTGTGAGACAGCCAATAAGAGGACTCCAGCCTTGCTAGCCCCCTTCACCCATCCCTGGGGGGCTGATCTCAGTGCCTCTTCATCCTGGCCTGGACTCCTTGATAAAGTGTGACAGTTGGGGGTTGGCAAACTCCTTGGGTGAAGGAGTGAGCACCGAAGTAGGATCATGGTATCTGGGTCCCGGCCCTGCCCTTGGCATTCATTAGCTACTTACCTTGTTTTTTTACCATGTTTAAAATCTCTCCGTTTTTTCATCCTTATTGATTTTTCCTATGAATTTGTAATGACATTATAAAACACTTAACATAAAATCTAAGTGAAGGATTCAAGGATTCAAGGATTCAAGTTGTATATCCATAAGTATCTCATCTGCCCAAGAATGAAGATGAGAGAAAATGCCCCCAGCGCTGAGGGTGGTTATCTCTGGGAGACATGATTATGAGTGACTTTAATTTTCTTGGTATCTTTTCATTTTCCCCCCAAACATTCTGCAATGAGTCTCTATTCCTTTACAACCAGGAAAAGAATAATTGAAATTCATCATTGTTAGGTTTAGCAATGATAGAGTTTCTTCGTATAAAATGAAAGTGTTGGACTATGTTCCCAGCCCTGGCTGGCTGTGTACCAGAATCCCCAGAAGAGCTTGCTAAAAATTCGAGGACCGAGCCCCACCCCAGGGACTGTGGCCCCAGGAGTTTCAGATGTGCATCTGAGGTTTAGAGCCCCGGATGTGTTACTCTCTTGGGCCCTTTCTGCCGTGATCATTCCCTATGAATGTGTTGTCTTAGACCTTGGGCTGGGAACGGAGTCCTGTGGCCAGCCTCAGTCCTCTGGCTTGAGGGAGGTGCCTTATGAGGGTTCTTGCTCCAGCTGGGAAGAAGCTGGCTCTGGCGTGTGTGGCCACTGGCTGGAGATGGGTGGTCCAAAAGCTGCATGAGCTCCCGGCACTGCCTGGAGTGGGGCGGGGGGTTGGGGGGTGCCCTTCGCTTAGCCAACATCTCTTAAGAGCCTTGCAGAGCTGAGCCATTTCCCATCTCTGGTCATATTTCATCCTCAGTGACTCACACACTGGGGGTTTTCTCCCCATTTCCCAGGTGTGAGGCACAGGAAAGCTAAGTGACTTGCCCAACATCACACAGCTACTCAGTGGCAGAGCCTGGATTTGAACTGCCATCTGTACCTGCACATTTTTTTCTCCCTCTGTGCCCAGGCAGGTGCCACTGGGGGCTAGCCCACGGGTCTCTAGCTTGGGGGGTCTTTGAGGTCCTATTCGTCCCTCTGGGTAGCAGAAGCTGGGGTTTTATTTGTGGTTTTTCTTGTGGGCTGTCTCCCTTCTCCTTGCCTTTAGCTGGACCCCTGCCTCAGAGACCCGCCCCCATCCCAAATGCTTAAGCTGTTGGCTTGCTTGGGGAGATTTTGCAGTGTCTCTGTGTGTGGCCCAGTGCCACTGTCATTCTCATTGTCATCCCTGCTGCTGGCATTCTTCTTCTTTCTTATTTCATTTATTTTATTTTCTCTTATTGTATTTTGGTCTTCTGATGACATCTTCTCTTAAACCCAAGCCTGCTAAATTGTAGCCTGATCTACTTGGAGATTTTCTGCAGGCATTTGAAGCTCTTCTCTCCCGGCAGCATACAGGTGACATTGTAGGCTGGGCTAGTCGGAGTGAGGGAGGAGGTGAGGGCATTCCTGGGTTTGAAAGCAAGTTTTGCAGTGATTGCTGTGTGACTTCAGGCAAGTCACCCCCGGGGCCCTGGTTTCATCGTGTGTGCAGTGGGGTAATGTCATCCATCTCAGAGGGGTGTGCAGAGCACGATTGTAATTTACTCAGTTGCAGGGCCTGGACCTGGAAGTGCTCGATGTGTGTCAGTCACCGTCATCAATGTTCTTCTAGTCTTGATTTTGACCTTAATCACCCCTGGAAGCCCGGACAAGTCACCACTCCAGGAGCTTCAGTTCTCACCAGAATGAAGTGCTCTGTAAATGGAAATGCCCTCACAGTGGGGCTGGTGGAGGCCTGGGCTTGGTCAACCTTGTCCAAGGAGAATGATGACTTCTTGCTGAGTTCCACCCCGGGCGAGGGGAACAGGATTGGTTCTAACTCCTAGGCTTCTGCTGGGTTCCATGGCTGTAGAGCACCGAAGCCAGGAGGCCAGCCTTCTGCCCCGAGGGTACAGCCTCGAGTGGCTCAGGGATCCCAACACAGCTGCAGTGTTCTAGCTTCCCGGGATCTGGGTATCAGGGAGCTGCCAGGTAGGAGCGGAGAGCACAGTTATATCCGAACAGCCACACAGCTGGCTGGAGAGGATTAAACTTAATTTGCTGCAGATCAGAGGGATTTCCAGCCTCCCCTGTCCCTTTCCCGTTGATTATTTCCCTTCGATGTTTAAAGGGGAAGTTGGGCTTGGCTAATGGGGCTCCCTCTGTGCCCAGGCAGGTGGCGTCCCGCACATGTGTGCTCCTCTGGCCCTCTGCAGCCCTTCCTGCATACGTGGCTGGTGGTTGTTTACAAGTTTCCCATCGGTCTGTGTCCAAGAAGTTGTCTCGTGTCATCGTTGCTAGGGCTGTTGCTATGGCATCTGTCATCCAGGCTGTGTTGTGAGAGAGACCAGGTGGGTGATGTCACGCCCTCTTTGGTATGAAATGTTCTTGCAGCTGGGATGGAGAAAAGCCTTGATGGTGGGGCGCAGGCTGGGTTTATAGACAGGTGGGTTTGATGAGAATGAAGAACTCTTAGGCCAAGGGAGTCCCAGGCACCCTAAACCTCCTCCTCTCACAAGGGTTAACATAAAGTCAGACCCCTGTCTGAGGGGAGCAGATGCTGTGTCGATGCTGGTGGTGACGTCATCGAATTTCTGATCCTGGTGTGGGACACAGAAGCAGCACAGTCACATGTGGCCTGGGGGTAACATCTCCCAGGGACCCCAGCCCTGCAGTGGGCTGTGAGCCTGAGAGCAGGCACGTGGTTGCTCTGACTGACAGCTCGGGTGGTTAAAACTCAGAGTAATCACCATCAAAATACCACTTATTGAGTGCCTTCTGTGTGCCAGCTACGCAGCAAGCATCATCTCTCATCCTCAGAGCAGCTCTAGTTGATGAGCATTATTCTCCCATTTTACAGAGGAGGAAATCTAAGCTCAGAAGTCGCAGAGGGTCACAAAGCTAGGAAGTGGCAAGGGCAGGTTCAAATCCAGCTATGGCAGGTTCAAATCCAGTGGCAAGGGCAGGTTCAAATCCAGCTATGGACCCAGGTTCCATAGCCTGGGTCTCCTCCACCAATGACCATGGCCTTGTAGCAAAGGCCTGCTTATTTGCTCTGAAGCGGTTTTCTATGCAGGCTGCCTACAAACGTCCACAAGAGACCTCAACAAAGGGCACCTGCTTGTACTGAAGGCAAATGCCCTCCTCCTGTTTTACAGGTGGGGTGACATGTGACTTGCCCAGTGATGTGCAGTGGGGTTGGGCTAGATTAGAAATGACTCCTTGGGCACAGCTGAGTCCAACCTGGGGCCTGAGATGTTCTGGGCCCACAGAGGCCTTTGGGAAGAGCCAATTTCCTGTCCTCCAAGTGTCCTTCCAAGGTGGCAGCCCCTGAGGCCCTGCAGGATGGGCACAGAGTTTTGTTTTCCTTTTTTGCTTGTGGTAAAATACATAAAACATAAAATTCACCATCTTCACCATTTTTAAGTGTGCAGCTCAGCAGTGTTAAAAACATTCACATTGTTGTGCAATGGATCTCCAGAACTGTTTACCTTGCAAAACTGAAACTCTGTATGCATCAAACAATAATTCCCCATTCCCCCTTCCTTACCCCTAGCAACCACTCTTCTGCTTTCCATTTCTATGAATTTGACTGCTCTAGGTACCCCATATAAGTGGAATCCTACTATATTTATCTTTTTTGTTACTGGCTTATTTTACTTGGTATAGTCTCAGGTTTCATCCATGTTGTAGCACGTGTCAGAGTTTCCATCCTTAAGACTGAGTAATATCCCATTCTATGTATACACCACTTTTTGTGTATCCATTCATCCCTTGGGTTGACACTTGGGTTTCTTCAACCTTTGGCTATTGTGAATGTTGCAATGAACATGGCTGTACAAATGTCCTTGAGACATCCTGGTTTCAATTTTTTTTTTTTGAATATCCCTAGAGTGGAATTGTTGAATCATATGGTAATCTGATTTTTAACATTTTGAGGAAGTGCCTTATGGTTTTCCATGGTGGTTGCACCATTTTACATTCCTACCAATAATGCACAAGGTTCTAATTTCTCCACATTCCTGCCAACACTTGTTACTTTCTGTTGTTTTTTTTTTGATAGTGGCTGTCCTAACGGTGTGAGGTGGTATCTCATTAAGGTTTGCATTTCCCTAATGAATAGTGATACTGAGCATCTTTTCATGTGCTCATTGGGCACAAGAGTCAGGTTTTTGAAGATCTGTCAACTTCGAACCCTAAACTGTTGAGACTGCCTCACTCCACTGGTACTTTGGAGTCACAACCAAATATAGTTCTTATTCTGAAGGCATTTGTGGATAAAGACAAGTGGAGCTTGAAGCTATTCCACAGACAACTACAGTAAGGCTGGATGAAGTACATTTCCCAAGAGAGGGGCAGATAATGGATTCTGGAGTTCTTGGAGCAGGAGGAAGATGCGCATTTGACATGACCCTGGGCTCCCCTAAGAGGGAGTGAGAGTAATCCCCCAAGCAAAGAGCCACCACCTTTCTGGGTCACCCCCAGGGATGTGTCTCCTGGAGTCCTGTTCTAGGGGAGGATGGACGAAGTGACAGAAGGCACTTCCAGCCGCTGAGCTTGGATTAAGGAGACAGCTCTCCCTCTGGCTGTACCCATGTGTTTCAGCCCTCTGCCAGGTCTCCCTGCCAGTTTGGGGCTGGCAGAACTTCTTCCTCTACCCCGTCCTGGTGCTAATGGGGCCAGACGCTCAGGCTGGGCTGGTGAGCCCTGGGGAGCGCTGTTTGGGTGCATTTGATTCTGTAACCAGGTGTCTCTCCAGGTACTCGGGATGGCCTCTCTCTGAGCCGGGACAGGTGCCTGGGGCCACCCCGTGCGGGTTTTTAGTACCCAGCCCTGGTGTGACCAGGGTGTTGGACCTTAAGCTCCAGGGTAAGCAAATCAAATTTAGGAGGCTTTTTTTTTTTTTTTTTTTTTTTTTTTTTTGCGGTACGCGGGCCTCTCACTGTTGTGGTCTCTCCCATTGCAGAGCACAGGCTCTGGATGCGCAGGCTCAGCGGCCATGGCTCACGGGCCCAGCCGCTCCACGGCATGTGGGATCGTCCTGGACCGGGGCACGAACCCGTGTCCCCTGCATTGGCAGGTGGACTCTCAACCACTGTGCCACCAGGGAAGCCCTAGGAGGCTTTTTTGTTATGCCAGCAGTTTGCTTCTCTGGGATTGGGGATCAGCAACTTCTGCCCTCCTTGCCCCAGGTGACCTAGAACACGGCAGCCTGCCCCCACCCGTCATTTGATCGTGGATTAAATGGGAGTCCTGTGGGGTAGGACCACCAGCATCCCTGAGCAGACGTGGCACAGGCACCCACTTCACATACATTTCCTTACTCAAGTCCCACAACCTAATTAGGCCTGGGGTTTGTTTCCTCCCTGTGCTGCATGGCTTGCGGGATCTCAGTTCCCCGACCAGGGATGGAACCTGGCCCTGGCAGTGAAAGCCCAGAATCCTAACCACTAGGCCACCAGGGACCGCCCTCCTCTACTTTCTGATGGGAAGGCATAGAGGAGGGGTTAAGAGCAAAGACCCTTTGCATGAATATTTGCATTTTTATTTTATTTATTCTTGGCATATGTCACACTTTCTGGTTCAGTATTCAAAAGGTACAGTGAAAAGTTGTCCTCCCAGCTGCCAGCTCCCTTCCCCTGAGGCAATCGATGGCAAGTTTCTTACCAGAAGTGGTCCACCTTGCATTGAGTTTACAAAATGCCTCTTGCAGTCTATTGCTAGCATTAGAGCTGAAATTTCCCGATCTCTCATTCTAGAGTTCCTTAGGCCTCGTTTCTTCCCCTCTCTCATCCCCTGCATTAGCCTAACTCTGCTGAGAGCTGCCTTTTGACCCTCTGAGTTTCTCTCCCAGTAGCTCCCTCCCAGCCAGCACTGAGCGCTGCAGGGGGAGTGGGGAGGGGTGAGGAAATGATGGTGTCGAGCAGGGTGAATACTTGCACAGGGCGGAATAGCATCTCAAAGAGGGAGGGGGGAATGAGGACCAGAAGAAGCTGCGAGGGGCCTGCGTTTACCCTGCAGCCGGGCCTGCTGCTCTGGCCCATCCCTTGTGACAGCTGCTCTCCTTCCCGACCCCCGAGCGTGATGCTCCGTTTGAATTTCGGTTTGTCAGGGAAGCTGTGAACAAACTGGGATGTTTTCCCTCTGATAAACTGCCATCGCTGAACTTCAGAGTTGCTTCCTGAGCCTAAATGCTGGGTGAGGGAGGAAACCGGCACAGGGGTGGGGAAAAGAGAGGCTCAGAAAGCCCTCTGCTCCCCACCCCGTCCCTGAGCCCCTGCTGTGCGCCAGGAGCTGCTCTGGACACCAGACCGTGAAGCTGAGCCCTGGGAGTCCCCCGCTTAAGGAGCTCACCTCCTCGTGGATGGGCAGACCTGTGCCCAGCTGGTTATGAGGATGGGATGGCAAGTCTCTTCAAACTGGGATCCCACGGAAGTCGTGCTGGGTAAGCTGGTCTTACCTGGGAAGGATGCAGAGTGTTCAATGGGGGCTCATTTTCTGTCTTGATTCTCTCTGGCTTCATATTTTCCTGGCTCAGGGAGATCCTGGATCTAGTTACTTTTCCTTCTAGAAACAGTGTAGCATGGTGGTTCTACTGGGTTGAATAAAGTCCTAAAAGTCATGTCCACCTGGAAACTCAGAATGGGACCTTACTTGGTCTTTGCAGGTATAATTAGTTAAGATGAGGTCATCCTGGATTAGACTGAACCCTAAATCCAAAGACTGGTGTCCTTACAGGGGACTATACTCAGTATCTTGTAATCACCTATAATGGAAAAGAATCTGAAAAAGAATATATATATATTTGAACCACTTTGCTGTACACTTGAAACTAACGCAACATTGTAAATTAACTATACTTCAATGAAAAAAAAATAATAAGGGCTTCCCTGGTAGCGCAGTGGTTGAGAGTCCGCCTGCCAATGCAGGGGACATGGGTTCGTGCCTCGGTCCAGGAAGATCCCACATGCCGCAGAGCGGCTGGGTCCGTGAGCCATGGCCGCTGAGCCTGCGCATCCGGAGCCTGTGCTCTGCAACGGGAGAGGCCACGACAGTGAGAGGCCTGCGTACCGCAAAAAAAATAAAATAAAATAAAAGAAAATAAAAGAAGAGTGAAAGGAGAAAAACTATATTTAAAAAAAAAAAAAAGACCACATGAAGACCCAGACACACACAGAGGGAGGAAGGCATGTGAGGATGGAGCCAAGATTGAAGGGATGTAGTGAGAAGCCAGGGAACGTTAAGGATTGCTAGCAACGACCAGAAGTTAGAAGAGGCCAGGAAGGATTGGTCCCTAGAGCCGTCAGAGAGAGCACAGGCCCTACAGACAGCTTGGTTTCAGACGTCTAGCCTCCAGAACTGTAAAAGAATTATTTTCTGCTGTTTTAAGCCATCCAGTTGGTAATACTTTGTTGTGAGAGCCCTAGGATACTATACAGTGGCTAAAAGCATGGATGCCCAGGCCATATCACCTCAATTCAAACCCTGATTAAGCTGTGTGACCTTAGGCAAGTTACCTGGCCCCTCCCTCTGTGCCTCAGTTTCTTCTCATAAAATGGAGATAGTAGTAGTAGTGTTTATCTCAAGGTGTGTGGGGTGACAATAAGTTAGTGACTACCAAGCATTTAAAATAGTGTCTGGCAGAGAGTAAGCCTCATGTGCAGGCAATGATTATTTGAAATCCATCTACACATCTGCTTCTGAACCACAGAGCTCTCTTCACACCTCAGATGATGCCAAACTGCCTCGTCTGTCTGCCTGGACTTCGCAGTGTCAACTTCTGCGAGAGAAGGGCCAGGACAAACTTGAAAGGAACCTCAAGTGTGTGTGTGGGCAGCTTGTCCTTGTCCTTCCCTGTTTCATTCTAGGTTTCTTTATGTGTCAAACAGGAAAACAGGAATGATGCTCTGACTTTAGAACCTTGTGGGGATTGTGTGAAGTGAGATTTACTCCCCCAGGTCGTAGGTGATCAGTAAATGTTCCTTGCTGTTCCCTGTATGTCAGAGGAGGAGCCAGGCAAGAAAGCCAGTCCAGCTGATCTCTGGCCAACAGAGAAAAGGTATATTTTTACTACAGTGTAAACCTGGGGCAAACAGGTGCCCAGGGCAGGCCGCCTCCCGGCCCTGCGGAGGCTGGCCACGTGCATCTGTGTGTGTGTGTTTGTGTGTGTGTGTGTGGTGGTGGGGGGATGCTTCTGACCCAGGGAGGGGTGAGGATGGAGTGGTGCCCCACTCACTCCAGGGGCCCTGACATCTGCCCTTCAGGCACTGCTCTCAGCCCAAATATTTGGAGGTTTGCCTGCTGAGTTTCTTCTTGGCCCACAGCAGCCATGGGAGTGCTGACTGTAGAGGGCCTGGGGTGTGTGTGTGTGTGTGTGTGTGTGTGTGTGTGTGTGTGTGTGTGTGTGTGTGTGTGTGAGATGCAGAAACCAAAAATAGCTTTGATGAAGCTTGGACCAGGTTGGGAAAGAGGGAAGAGGTGGGAGAGGGTAGAGTCGGGGGCAGCCAAGCACACAGGTCTCAGTAGTAACATTGTTGCGGGGAATGGGGGTTCATTGACATAGAAGCTTCTCGTAAACCCATACCTGAATGACTGCTTTCCCTCTTGCTTGTCTCATGTCTAAGTTTAAGGTGTTCCTTGTAACCAGCTGCATAAAATATCTGCATCACAGGCATGTGTTAAAGAATCCGTGTGTTAAAAAGAGACGTGTGCTGAAGAAACCAACTGTTAGAGATTTTCATGGATGCTTCAAGGGTTATTTCTTTGGGCTGCTTCACGTTTGATTCATGTATTAAATTGGGCATTTAGAAAGCAATGTGTCTGGGCTGTATTTTCTTAGCCTTATCCTGCAAAATTGGCTTTACTGAATTACAGTTGAAATGTGGTCACGAGCCATATAGAGTTGATTAAAAAGAAAAAAACAAAACCACTCATATGAAGAACATTTCTGTCTCTTGCAGAAATATATAGAATCCGTTTTCTACAATGTCACAATCTTTTATACAAGGATCCGGATTACGGATGCCTTTCTGGATTTAATGTCAGGGAAAAAATGTTTATCTCTACAAATGACTTTTGGTAACTTGATTTGTTTTCCTTTTCACTTTAGCTGCCAGGAAACCCATGGCAAAATTTAGTGCTTGATCGTGGGAATTAGCTCATCTTGGATTCCTGTTAACATACACTCCTTTGTTCCCTTTTAAGTGTATGTTTTGCTTATGTACCAGATTTGCTATTTCATATTATATCTACATTATATGGTCCCTCAAATCCTTTGAAAGTTAAGTGGAATTCTGGTGTATATACCCAAAAGACTTGAAAATAGATACTCAAACAAACACTTAAACATGAATGTTCATAGCAGCACAGTTTTAAATAGCCAAAAGGTGGAAACAACCCAAATGTCCATTGACTGATAAAGGGATAAACAAAATGTGGTACATCTCTACAAGGGAATGTCATTTAGCCACAGAAAAAGAATGAATTTCTAATACAGGCTACAACATGGATGAACCTCAGAAGCATTATGCTAAGTGAAATAAGCCAGATACAAACATCATCATACATTGTATGATCACTTTTATATGAAATTTCCAGAATACGTAAATCCATAGATACAGAAAAGAGAAAGGTAGTTGCCAGGGAGTGGGGAGAGGGGAGAACGAGAGTGACTGCTTTACGGGTACAGGGTCTCTTTTTGGGGTGATGAAAATGTTTCGGAAGTAGATAGGAGCAGTGCTTGCATGACATTATGAATGTACTAAATGCCACAAAATTATATACTTTAAAATGGTTAATATTATGTTATGCAAATTTTTTTTCAATAAAGAAAGAGAAAATATTGCATTGAAATTTTAAAAAATGAGTGGAGTGTAGAAATCCAATTGGAATCTAAGTGAAGTGTTGGAGATCTGGATGGAACATCTATCTGATTGCTCTGGGTCGCGGGCAGGGCATGTCCCCCTCATTCACTGCTCCAGGTCTCCTCCAAAGCTGTGTCCTTTGCAGATGGCACCTGCCCCTGGTGCCCGGTCTTTGGTTAAAGGCATGGTACTGGTTGTACTCATTGCTACAATCTCAGGATGAGCTTTCACGGCCATTTGCAAACAAATAAGCCAGAAGGCTTTGGTGAGATTGGCTGTGGTGAGGGCAGGCCTGGGCTTTCTCCTTGAACTTGAAAGAGATGCACTTAGGGGAATTTCTAAATAAAACCAGAGGCAAGTGGCTCTGGGTCTCGGTGACCTTCTGGGCCTGAGCAGGACCCGGCAGCGCCCCCTTCAGGGGCACCAGAAGAGTTATTGCTGCTCTGAGCTTTCCCTCTGGCCAGTTTGTTCCGTTCCAAGCCATCATGGTGCAAAGCCAAGAAAGGAATTTAGGGATCACAGAGCAATAACTGCTTGAGATACAGAACATTCTGCAGTGTCCCCTTACTTCTTTTTTTATTTAAGATTTTTTTTTGATGTAGACCATTTTTGAAGTCTTTATTGAATTTGTTACAATATTGCTTCTGTTTTATGTTTTGTTTTCTTGGCTGCAAGTCATGTGGGATCTTAGCTCCCTGACCAGGGATCGAACCCGCACCCCCTGCATTGGAAGGCAAAGTCTTAGCCACTGGACTGCCAGGGAAGTCCCCCCCTTACTTCTTTCAAAACTTGAGGGTGGGGCAGTTTGGGGTTTCATTTGGAGAATTTCTTCCATCTTCAGGATTCTATGAAGAAGACAGGGCAGGCCATGCTTCCGCTTTGGAACCAGTTCCCTCTTGGAATTGCTTCTCTACTGTTGCTCCCAGGTGGTCTGCACAGTTCAGTGGGTCTGAGGCTGCCTCACCTTGACAGGCCGTCCCTGTTCTAGGAGAAGAACTCTCTCTTCCTAGGTGTGGCCTCCCTTTAATCCCTCTTTCTTAACTTTTTCTGAGAGCAGTGCTTCCCAAACATTTGTGTACCATTGCATACTGAGAAACTGATCATATTTGCTAGCAGCATGGGGATAAATGGGGAGGGTGTTTGCAGCTAGTGGTAGTCGGAGTCTCCCCAGCCCCTGTGTGGACAGTGTCTTCAAGATGTTGGCTGGGGAGCTGAGCTCCAGGCCAAGATGGAGTTTTAAGTGTAGGGAGAAGGGATGGGGGGAGGTAGGTATCCTCAGCCCGCTTTGGCCAGAGGGCCAGAATGAATCTGTCATTTCCCTGTAAGTGCTCAGATCCATTCCCTGCCCTTCAGGGCCTCACCCGTGACAGCTACATCTCCCAGGCTCCTTTGCCAGCTGGCTCTTGGCTGGATTTGGCTAGTGGGAGGCACTGATTGAGCTGGGGGGGAGGGGGAAGGGAGAAGGCCGGCACGCCCCCCCCACCCCCCCCACCGGGTATCATCTTTGCATCTTTGGCAATGACTGCCTCTCTTAGTAGTTCCGGCTCCTGCTGGGCGATCCCCACTGCTGCCAGCTCCCACCAACCGGCTCTGACCCTGGGCTTCATGACACCACCTCCTCCTTTCATCCCTTCAGCCTGTGGGCTTCCTGCTGTTGCTCGTCTCTGGGTTGCACTGTGGTTCCCTCTTTGGTTTTTCAGCCACTTTAACATGTCACTAGTTTCTCCATGAACTTTCCTTTATGAAGTAGAAGGTGTGGACTCTGTTCTCCTGATTGGACTCTGGCTTGAAGAGCATCCTGGGTGCTCCCGGCGGCCTTCTAAATAGCACCAGCCAGTAACAGAGAACATGCATTGGATTGACCTTGTACTTTGGGCTACACCTTCCTCAGGTACCTGGGGCAGCGATAGGCAGCTGGCCCAGAATACAGGACCCTGTGTCCTGGCCACACATCATCCCCTTGTGACCAAGAATGGGGAAGAACAGAAGTTTGGGACAGCTGCTTCCCTTGTCTACCTAGAAAACTCTTATTCAGGCTTTAAGGTCCAAATATCACTACCTCTTGATCTCTGCCTTTTTTTTCCCCTCTCTAATTTCCCCTAGACTGGATCAGTTGCTTCTTCATCTGTTATTCTCAATACAGCTTAGCTGAATAAGCCTTTTATTACTCTTTCCATTAGAGTCATGAGTGGACCTGTTTCCCTCATTAGTGGACACAGTCACCGAAGGCGGGGACCTGGCTTGCTCAATTCTTTGTGCCAGTGTCCCACTCAGTGCATGACGCCTGGCTCGGAGCAGGCAATGACACAGTCTTCCTGAATTCAGTGGGACTCGAAGCAGGCTTCATATTAGGATCACCTGGGAAGCTTCAAAAAATTCAAATGTCCAGGCTCTACCCTAGACCAATGATGTCAGAATCTCTGAAGGGGGGGCCCAGGCACTGGCATTTTAAAAGGCTCCCTGGGTAATTTTAATGTGCAGCCAGTGTTGCTAGCCGTTGGTTTAACTACTTCAATTTATCACTTGCTGTTTGTTAATGATTTCTACCATTAAACCCGGGTCCTCTTACAAAGTAATCCAACCTAACAAATCTTTTTGAGTGCCTGCCTTGGGCCAAGCTTTGTGTAGACAGATTCCTGCTACTCAAATTACGTTCTGTGGACCACCAACATCTGCATCACCAGAGCTGGTTAGAAATGAAGATTCTTGGGCCCCACCCCCGACCTGCTGAGTCAGAACCTGCCTTTTCCTCAGCTCCCCAACTGGCTTGAATGCATGTTACAGTCTGAGAAGCAGTGATGCAGGTATCACACAAACATCAAATTTCTTGCTCACCGTGCATTGCGCTTCCTTTCTTATCCACCCTGTTTTGCTTCCCTTTACGAGGGTATCATCTCACATTTCTTTCTCCAGCTCAGATGGCACGTCCCAAGGAAATGGAGACCAGGCAGGAGTTAGATGAAGTGGTGGATCCCCCGAGTGTGGAGGGGAGACGAGGAATGGGTGGTCTTTGGGAGATGGAAGCCTTTCAGGGCACACTGGGCATCAGTGTTTGGGAGGCCTCCGGATAGGCTGTTTGGAAAGAAAGACTCCCATTTCTGACATTGCCATTTCCTTGGGAATGATCCAGGCGTGCTGGAGGGATGCTCTGGCTGTGCCGGATGGAGGACTGCAGTAGATCCGATTGCTAGGGCGCGGATTGGCATTGATGCAAATAAAGCAGCCTTGCTTGCCTCGTGCTTTTGGGGTCCAAGCACAGTAGGGAGTTTCTGGAGGTTGGCTTATCGAGATCCGCAGGGTTACCTGTTGTTCAGGTTCAGATGGAACACAATGATCTGTGTCCACAGGAGTGGTGACTTTTTTTTTTTTTTTTTAAAGAAGATGTTGGGGGTAGGAGTTTATTTATTTATTTTTGCTGTGTTGGGTCTTCGTTTCTGTGCGAGGGCTTTCTCTAGTTGTGGCAAGCGGGGGCCACTCTTCATCGCGGTGCACGGGCCCCTCACTATCACGGCCTCTCTTGTTGCAGAGCACAGACTCCAGACGCGCAGGCTCAGTAGTTGTGGCTCACAGGCTCCAGACGCGCAGGCTCAGCGTGGCTCACGGGCCTAGTTGCTCCGCGGCATGTGGGGTCTTCCCAGACCAGGTCTCGAACCCGTGTCCCCTGCATTGGCAGGCAAATTCTTTTTTTTTTTTTTTTTTTTTTTTTGCGGTACGCGGGCCTCTCACTGCTGTGGCCTCTGCTGTTGCGGAGCGCAGGCTCCGGACGTGCAAGCTCAGCGGCCATGGCCCACGGGCCCAGGCGCTCCGCGGCATGTGGGATCCTCCCGGACCGGGGCACGAACCCACGTCCCCTGCATCAGCAGGCAGACTCTCAACCACTGCGCCACCAGGGAAGCCCAGGAGTGGTGACTTTTAAAAGTAACCTGGAGCGGGCAGAACTCTTCGCATATCCGACTACATCTCTGCTGTCTCCCCAGAGCCCGGTGCCTCTGGCCACAGTGTGCATTCAGGCCAGATTGGAGAGTAATGCTGATGGCGGGGCCGGGAAGCTGGGAGGGACAGTGACTTGTCTGGGAGGGCAGTCTTGGCTGGGAAGCTGCCTCTTCTGCCTCTGCGCTATTGCACAGTCAGTGCTGGGATTAGGTCATGGCGATAACACATAACATGCTTCAGAAGGACCGCTGTGTGTGTCTCGTCTTGAGCTCTTCAGATACGTTTAAGAGATGCTCCGAGAGAAATCAGGATTCATTTGAGAAATGATGTAGTACAAGGTGTGGTTGGACTGTGCGCAGGAAGACAGAAAGTTGGGGTGAAGGGCATCTTGCACGTGGCCTCGTTGTTACAACCGGCCCAGCAGTGAAAACTGGCTCCACCGCCCAGCTCACAGGACACACACAGCATCACCCCGGGGACGGGTGCTTGGGTCGTCCCTCCAGGAGCTGAGGCCACTGTCCCAGCAATCACCCTCCTGTAAAACTATCCCGTGTGGGTCAAGCAACTTGGCAAATTTCGTTGAGCAGGCCTCGATGGACCCACAGTCGAGTAGGGGAGATATGCGAAATCAGTGAGTACGGGATGAACTATAAGTTCTCTGAAGAGGAGCGTAGGTTTCTGTGATAATGTAGGTCTGGGGGGCCTAGCCTAGTCCTGGGGGTCTGGAAAGGCTTCTCTGAGGAAGTGTGTGTCCCCTGAAACTTGAAGGAGCTGGCCAGGTAGGGAGGGGTGTGGAAGGCTCATCTCCCAGGCAGGGGGACTAGTACACAGTCATGAAGGCCCCGGGCAGGAGGGCCCTGTGGCTGCAGGGCAGGGGTGAGGTGAAGCCTGGAGAGAGGGGCTGAGAGACGGGCAAGGTCCAGCCCCACAGTGCTTGGCCATGTTAAGGAGTCTGGGCCTATCCTCAGACCCTGGGGCCCCATTGAAGAGTTTTGCTAGTGTGCTTCCGGACCATCTCCAGCCGCTGTGGCGGATGGATGAGAAAGGGACCAAGCATGTCCTGGAACACAAGGAAGGCAGCCATTGCAGCTGGGACACCTTCTTTAAGCCATCTCTTCCCACGGTGCCTTCCGGTCTCACGGGTGAGGGCAAGACCCAGCCTCTAGACTCTTCATGGGAGGCCCTAGGCACGCGGTGGGGTGGGGGCCTGGGCAGGCTCAGCTATGGTAGGTCAGGGTCCTGGGGGACATCTATACAGCCTGCGTGCCCTCCCATCCCCAAACTATCCAGGATCCGTCTCTTGCAGTCAGGATCACTCTTATATTTATTCAAGGCCTGGAGAAAGAGGAGGGATCAAATGGGGGTGAGAGGGCTGAGCCTGGGGCTACCAGTGCAGGGGCTTAGGGTGGCCATTGCTCAGTAGGGCTGTGTGTGGCTGAGTCACATGTTGGGGCTCTGGGAACCAAGGGCTCTGGCTGGATACATTTCCTGGATCCCTAGGAAGACTGCCAGAGCTCATGTCTGTGGAAGTTCATAGCCTCCTATCTTTGGCAGATCCGATAATAAGTGTGAGTCCAAGTACGCATCAACGCCCTGCCGGACTCCCAGTTCCTGTGGAAGTTTGGACAAGTGCTTGCAGGAGAGTCCCCAAAGGCCTCACTGACGAGGGGGCCGGGTCCGAGAGCCCAGGTCCACATCAGCCAATCTGGACACAAGACATATCTTGATGTTGCCCACGTGCTTCCTGGGGCCAGAGAGGTCTGTGCCTGCCCCTATTTCTCACCTCACAGGGACGCTAAGTCATCAAAACTCCAGCTGAAACGTGTCTCAGAACCTGAATCAAAATCTGTTGTCTTTCCACCCTGTACAGAACCACATGCTAAGTCTAGCAGCAGGGGGAGAAAACCCCTCTTAATGAATGTTCCATGTCATCCCTGAATTGCTTTCTCCTTTCCCTCAGATTTCACGGCGCTCCTGAGGAATGCTTATTTCCCTGTGGGAAAAGCGTGGGTGAGGGGAGATATCGCCCAGATTATAAACTTAGTTTTTCATTAACAACGAATCTTAGAAATGCATAATCTCTGCCATCACCCCCTCCTGTCTTTCCCCTCACTTCCCATCAAAATGGAGCCCAGAGGGGCAAACTGGGTTTGATCCAACGGGACAGGGGCTGTGTCTCCTGGCCCAGATTGTCCTTCCCTGCTGAGAGGTGACACCTGATGAGTGTGTCAGAGCCAGGGACTGTGCCCAGCAGGTAGCAGGTCCTCGGTGGATATTTGCTCAGTGCCTGCAGCCTGCTTGTCTTTCTCAGCTTGTGGGTGTGTGCAGGGACAGCACCTGGGCTGTGCAGGTTCCCACCATCACACCTCCATATAATTGATCGGTTCATTCAGCCAGGATTTTTAGTACATCCTGTGGTGCAGGCAGGGGGCAGAGAACGGGGCCTCCTTAAGGGGAGACGAGATACACCCACAGAGACCTTCCCCACCAACCGGAATGTGATAAGGCTGGAAAGAGAAGCCCGACCAAGGGTCAGGAGATCAAGGCAAGACTTTGTGGAGGGAGCAGCATTGAAGGATAAGTAGAAATGATCAAAATATGACTTCCTGACCTTCCCATAATGTGTTATGGTTTCATATGGTTTTAGATTTTTTAATATTAGTCCTCGTAATAACTGTGAAACAGGCAGGACATATTTTTAGCAAGGAGATGTGGGGAGGGTAGACCAGAGAGAGGGGGAGTACAAGGAACGGCGGGAGGACCACGTTGACTGGGTTGCTGAAAGAACAATAGAATGTCGGGAATAAGAGCAGCTGCTTCAGAATCCGGCCAATGAGAGCTCACATCTGCTTCACATTTCTTAGCTGCAGGACATTTGGGAAGGTCACCGAACCTCTGGGAGCCTCAGTGCCTTTGTTTATGAACAAGAATGATAAAATCATTTTGTTAGGGTGGCTGTGAGATTAAAATGAAGTCTTGGGGGTAAGTGCAAGGCTTGGCACACAGAAAAGACCAGACAATATGGCTCTTTATTGTTTTAAGTGGTTTGTTGGGGTCCGAGTCATGTTGAAGGAAGGACAGCTGGAAAGGCAGATGTGGGTTCCTGTGTCTAGTGACTGATGGGCAAAAAGATGTCTTAGTTTGGGAACCCCTAGAAGCAGACTGAGAAAAATAGTCAAGGCAAGTAGTTTATTTGGGACACAATCCTAGGAAACCGAAGTGGAGGGGATGGAGAGCTGAGACAGGAGGCCAGAGAGGGTGTGATACCAAGCCAGCAACCACTACGGGATGGCTGGCCTTTAATCCCAGGAGGAAACTCTGGGAGGTGGTGTAGAGGACGGGCCTCGGTGTTATCCTACCTGAAGGAGAGGCAGGCGAGGGATCTGGGCTCTTTGCCCACTGTCACCCCTAGGAGGGTGCTTCTGGGGTGCTCAGTCCCCCAGACACTTGGCCTGCCCTGGAGAAAACTCTCAGGCAGAGATGCAGATGCTGGCAGCTGGGACTCAGCCAGCAGCATGAAGTGGGACGGTCCCAGGGACATCAGGGGGCACAGGACACGTAGTGTAGTGTTTGCTCTGGAAGGATTGCAGTGTCTTATCCAGCCCGTTCCTGACCGTATTTTTCCTGCTAGCTATTTCCATGTGTGTTTCCTAGTCTCTCATCTTTAAGTCTGTGGTCTTGAGCCTTCGCTGTTCTAGGCTTCCACCTCTGAGCTGAAACCAGGCCCATGCTACCTGCCCAGCCTCTTGGAGACATAGATTACCTCCTGCAGTTGGTAGGCACGCTGCAGACAGAGATGCTTTCCCTGGCAGCATCCTCCTCTCCAAGAAACATGCTGTTGTGAGAAGGGGGGCTGGACCAGTGATGGAGAGGTGGCCCCTGGAGGAATTCTAGGGCAGGGTCAGGTCTGGGCCCCAGCTGGCCACACCCTGAAGATGAGCTTGGATGGATCTCTTAGCAAAAAGGGTATGTTTAGGTATCTGCGCCCCGCCCCCCCACCCCCCACCCCCCCACCCCCCCACCCCCCACCCCATGACAGTCCAGAGGAGCCTGCTGAGTGCGTGCGGCCTTTCGGAAACACTGACTCACTCTCTGGGTTCTCTGAGGCTTCTGCTTTAGAGAATGGGGCATTCTGTCCGTCACCGCCAAGTATGATTTCAGACTGCACAGATCGGCTGGCTGGGAGAGGAGATGAATGACTAAAGGGAGAGGAAGCCAATGAACTGGGGGCGGGGTGGGTTTTCGACGGAAGTGAGGTGGGGAGAAGCTGGCAAAGCTGCCGAGAGGCAGGCTGGTGGTGGAGAGAAGCTTCCCCCGCCTCCCACCCGGGGTGAGATTAATTAGGAGAGGACCTGGAAGGCGAGAAATGGAGACTTGGAGGGGAGCTCCTGCAGGTTTGGGGCAGTAGTAGTCACCTGGGGAAAAGCCATTAAGGGTTGTTTGGGAATGCTAATCTGTGGACCCCTGACCTTCTTTGAATGCAGATAGATTTGCAAATTTCGACCCTAGTGTGATCTCTTTTCAGGAATCCAGACCTCTTGGAAATGTGTTATCTTTTACAAAGGAAAGAAGGAAAGAGGGAATAGAAGAGGTCAGAATAATTTAGAGCCCCTCTCACATTTATTTCGTAAAGCTGCTGTCCCTAAGAAGAGCTTGGTGTGTCCTATGCAAATGTTTATCCCAGGGAAATCTCTCAGGCCTAGATCCAATGGACTGGGCCCTCATTAGCAAACAGGCAGTTTCCATTAAGAAAAAGCCCAGCCTCTTGGTGTCCTGTCCTAATGTTCTGAAGGGTTGGGGCCCCCAGGCACCGTCAGGCAGTGGCAAACATCTCACAGATTTAAGCACTGGGCCTAGCAGACTCAGCACCATCTCCACCTTGGTGGGCTGGCCAAAGCCACCCGTGAGTCCAGATGGTGTGAATTGGGAGTGTTTGTTTGCCTCGGGCTCATTTGCACCTTAACCCCTCTGCACACACATAGCCTCTAGGAAGTACCCAGGAAGTGAGAGTCTGGTGTCACACGGTTTCCTTGAGGGTCTGATCTGAGTCCTAAACAGTTTTTCCCCTTCAGGAAATGCACAGGCAAGTGCTGTGCTGGCCTGGAACTTGCATTCTTGAGTTGCACGTGGTGGTTGTGAGGCTTGAGTGGCCCTACCATACCCTCACACACCCAGGGACAGGGCCCTGGGATCCATTGGTGGTAGATGCAGCTACTGGGCATTTCAAATTCCCAGTGCCATGCTGGTGAAGGAAAGGAAGAAAGCTAGGGACAGGGGAGTTCAGGTTTAAGGGAAACTGACACAGCTGTTGGGCTGGTCCCCAGAGTATAGCCAGCATTCCCTTTCCAACCTGTCATGGCGGAGTAGGGTATGGGGGCCTTGGGTCTGATCTGGGCTGGTGTGGCTGACCGTGGGCTCTAATATGGGGGTTCTGGGCAGCAAAGCTATTGATAACAGGAACCGATAATGCTGCGATTCCAAGGGGCCAGACAGGAGTCCACGTGATTTGAAATTGGTCCCATGAGCCGTTAGCAAGGTGGTGATGAGAAATCGTGAAACCTGGGCCCATCCGCTGGGAAAAGGAGGCTGATGTGTCCTTTCTGGATCGTTAGGGCCCAGCTGAGTGGCTAGAGTTTGGGCAGGACCCCCAGCATCTCACTGAAGTAACAACCAGGACCTGGGAAGAGCTTCTGTCCTATTGATGAGACACAGTGAGCACGAGGCAGCGACCACGGCTTGGTGCCACGGGAGGCCTCTCGGGGTACCCCAGATGCTGGGTGGAGGCAGCTGGTGCATAGTGGGTCCTTTATAAATGAATGACTGCAGTGGAGCTCCAGCCCCACCTGTGCTGAGGTTCGGCTCTGCTGGACCAGCCTGAGAAGAGCCCACAGGGTAAAGGTGCTCCAGGCAGCCAGAGACATCAAGTCCTTCCTCGTGGTGAGAGTAGCTGGGCACGGTCCAGCCCAGCAGCAGAGGCTCTGGTCAGTGCTCAGTCATGCTGTCAGCTTAGTCACTGTCACCCTCCATCCCGACAGCCATGGGCTCTGTGTTCCTTTCTCCTTGTGCATGGCTTAAGAAGAGAGCTCAAGCTCTCTTGGAGTGTGCCGGGAATATCCCGTGTCTGTTGTCTCTAGCTCCTGCCCCAGCTTGTAGATGTTCCTTTTCCCGTACTCACTGGGCATCGCCGCTACTTTCTGTCCTGTGCCATTTCTCCTGGAAGGGGGAGCCCGGGCCATCCCGCGGCTGAACTCCAGCTGGGGAACCTGCAGTGCAGTTCCACATTGCCAAGGCCCTTGGTGTCCTGAGCAAACCCCGCTGTCAGCAGCCTGGAAAGGAGGAATGCCTGCAGGGGCGGGGCCATAGGCTGGCTTCCCAAGAAGGTTCCCCCAGGTGTTGGAGCTGGAGGCCGAGGCACCACCTTGACCTTGGGGTTTCTATACCTCCAATGAGAGGGTTAGTCTCCAGGGATTGTGCGTGACCACGCTCCCTAACAGAGCACCACCAGTGTCTTTGTGGCATTCAGTTTTCCTGTCCTACAGGGGACTCCCAGATGGTGCTCTCGCCCCAGGGTGAAGCTGACAGCACAGGAAAGGAGAGCTCCTGCTGCATCCATGCCATGTTTATTGAGGGCTTTTTGGAGCTGGGCGCCCGACTTGGTGCTGGGGATGCTGAGATAAAAAACACAGTCCTTGCCCCGAAGGATCTCAAAGTCTTATGGGGAGACAGGGGTGTCACAGGGTACAAGACAACATGGTGAGTGTCCTGTGAGAAGCACAGCTTGTGTGTGGAGCTGATACTCTGTCAGCACATGCCAGCTAAGGTCTGGAGGTTGTTAAAATGGTGAAGTGCTTCCATGGCAGTGGTTAAATACCTGCGTCCTGAGCTCCCTTAGTGATCACACCCGATTCTCCAGCCACCCTGGCCCCTCCGGGATCCAGGAGCTAAGTAAGCATCAGTACCGGGCTTAGACGGAGGCCCTCGGGACCCTGATGCAGCCCTTTGGCTGGAGTCCTTTTTGGTCGGAGTTTGTGCTCTACTAGTTGTTACCTATCTTGAGTATCAACCATGGTTCTGGGGTGGACAGCATAGCCAAGTACCCAACATTCGTTGGGTACCCAGGAGCGGGCTGGCTGGCAGACAGGAACAGTAGCTCAGAGGAAGCAGGAGGGAACGAGTCCCAGCGGCAAGTGCTTTGTTGGGTTGACTTGTAAAGTGCAGCCTGTGTTCTACTAGAAGGCGGGGTGTGTGAGGGGAGAGATGGGAAAGAGGGTCTCACACTACATGCATGTCACAGCCTCAACCAGTGAAGCACGGTCACTCTCCTGACCAAGGAGGCCCCAGTTCCTGACCTCAATGCCTGTACAATCCAGTGACAGCTTGTGAAGAAAAAAACTCACTTCTTTTTCTCTGCTCTCAATACAGTTCTTCACTTCTGGCCATCTAACATGTGATTTCCCCCCATACTAATCAGTCATGTAATTCTCTCTGGTCACTGAGTGGGTGTCCCACAATTCAAAGCAATTCTGACACCACCTACCTGGAGTGAGTGTCAGATCCCACAGGTGAGGACTTGGTCTCATAAGACTACATCACCCCACTACTTCTGATGCCAATCACAAGTCCAGGTTGTCACCTGAGCTTCTGACTGACAAGCTATAGATCAGAGGTTCCCAGGACCCCCTCCTTGGGTTTGGTAATTTGCTAGAGTAGCTCACTGAACTTGGGAAAACAGTTTATTTACTGTTTATTATTACCAGTTTATTATAAAAGGATACCACTCAGGAGCAACCAGGTGGAAGAGATGCAAAGGGGGAGGTATGGATGGGGTCACGGAGGTTCCACGCCCTCTCCAGGTGCACCACCCTCCCAGCCCCTCCACGTGGTCATGAACCCAGAGGATCCCTGAACCCCACTTAGGATTTCTATGGAGGCTTCATTATGTAGGCATAATTGATTAACTTCTTGGCCTTTGATGATTAATTCAACCTCCAGTCAGGTGGGGCTGAAAGTTCCAACCCTGTAATCACTTGGTTGGGTTCCTTGGCTACCAGCCCCCATCCTGAGGCTCTCCAGGAGCTCCCAGCCAAGGGCCATCTTATTATCATACAAAAAGACACATCACAAAAAGACACAGCACTGGAGATTCCAAGGGTTTTAGGAGCTATGTGTCTGAAAATGGGAGCAGAGACCCAGTATATGTATTTTCTTATGATGTCACATTGCTTTTCTTTTTGGAAGGGACAATCATCATTCTTTGAGCTCTGGCATATTCCAGACAATGTGCTACGTCTTGTACAAACACTATTTTAATTCATCTTTATGATGCCTCCATGAAATTGGCATCACTATCCCTATTTTATAGATGCAGAAATTGAGGCCATGGGAGGTTACCCAGCTAGTCAGTGGCAGGCTGGAGATTCAAGTTCATTGCTGACTCCAAAGCCTATTATTTTTTATTGCACCAAACTGCTTCCAAAAGTCTAGAGAAGAACTAGGGAGGAGAAGGATGGTGAAGCTTGACAGGCTGGCTTCTCTGCTGAGGTGAGCACACCTCCCTCACACAGCCTGACTTTTTATTTTCTGTGACAGAAGCATGAGGGGATATATGGAGGATATATATGGAAGATGAGAGTTACAAAAGCCATTCATACAAGTCCAACTCGCAATCTCCCCTTCCTCTCAGCTTTGGTTTGGAGTTGAGCTTCAGGGAAACATTTCACCAGTGCAATGGGTTGGACACAGGAAATAGAGAAAAAGCTGCTTCTTTCCTCCAAGGATCTGTGCCCCTTTGTCCAACCCCTTCTCCTCAGCTACAGCTTTCCCTACAGACTTTAGCTTCCTAAGATGTTTCAGTTTGGCGTGAGAAGCATTTGTTAGCCATTGGAGGGTCTTGAGCCTTTAAGGGACAGGTTCAGTGTCATCATTGGGAGAGTAGAGCCTAGAACAGGCTGGAAGCTGAAAGGTCTGCTACGAGGTTGTTGTATCCATCTGGACATGAGGCTCTCTCAGGTAGGGGCTGTGGACATAAAAAGATGAGGGGAGCTACTAGAAATATCAGCAGAGGAGAGATTAGTAGGACTTGAATCTGAAAAGGAGTGAGAGAGAGATATCAAAAGTCTTCTTGGATAGATATGGTTAATAGATGGTATTTATGTTGCCCTTCTTTATCCTGTGCCCTTCTTTATCCTGTGCCCTTCTGTATCCTGTGCCCAGGGCAGACATCACTAATCAATCACAGTTCTTTTTTGGGCTCAACCACAGACTCCTTCTAAACACAGCAATCTGTGTTAACTCTCACTAACCCACTGGTATTGCACATAAGTTGAAATCTACTCGATCTCTGCTCTAATGTTTCAAGTCAGGAGGACTCAGCAGAGGTAGTTTGGGAGAATTCAGGAGGTAAGAGTAAGCTGTTCTGTCTATATTTGTGTTCTTAGGTGTCCAGGGGAATGCGTATTGTGAGAACAGGAAGACAGGACAGTGGAGAGGTTAGGCATTAAGGGTAGAGCTGTAGAGCTGGAATTCATCTCTAATTAGGCAGTAATTGAAGTCATATGAATGGAGGGATGTCTTCCAACAGAGTGAGTAGATGGGGAAGAGAACAGAGAGCTCATTGCCAGAGGATAGGAAACTGCTCACGATGCTGAAGCAAGAAAGTGAAAAAAGTTAACAAGAGAAAAAACTGCATCTCTCCAGCCCCCAAAGTGGAATCCTTTGGAAACTTAAGGAACTGAAGTGCTGGTTTCCTTACAGATTACAAGGGTTAATGCTGTTGACGCCTTCCTTTTAGGTCTCGGATATGAGCCAGTGTTTCTTCCAGCAGTGATGCTTTAAAGGAGCCTCTCTCCCTGCAGTCTCCCACTCCACATCCTGTTTCCGGTCTTGGGCCAGCTCACCCTTCTTCCTTTGTGCCGTGACTTCTCTCTTCTCTGTGGTTTGGTCCCATCCCAGCTTGCCGTGCAGAGGGAAGGCTAGGTACCACACTTGTGATCTTGTCTTCCTGATGGCTACCTTAACTAATCACTCTGAAACCCTTAGGTTCTGGGGATAATTATTCCCGCAAAGTCAAGGACTCCCTTTCCTTCCAGTGACCTGGAATTACCCTCTCGCAATGAAAGCACCCAGAGCTTTGGAGTGACTTCTCCGCATTAACTCTGAGGCCGAGTTGCAGCGAGGAAGTCTACCCTTTTAATAGGGGAAAATATTGCCCTCGTAAGTCTTTATGCAACACACTTGAGCCTAATGCTCACTTACCAATTTGCCTTTATAACTTCCATTTTGAGTGAATTAAGTCCTCCATACGGGTAGTTATTAAAGAAGTGATAAGTGCTTTATAATTCAGTAAAGGGTAGCCTGGCCATTTCAGATTTTCCTAAGGAAATTGGCCACTCGAAAGGCAGCACTTTCAGGACCGCTGCGGCCAGCTGCTCTTAGGCCCAGAGCTTGCACTATTGGATTACTTTCAAGCCAGCTGCTCCGGCCTAGACTAGACTTTCCTTCTCACTCAGACTTTCTCCTCCAAGGCCCACTGGGGAGAAAGGGTCAAAGCTAATGTGTCTCTCCCTGCCTCAGGCTGTTTCTGCTCTTGATCAAAGACCTCCTCTTTCTCTCCTAGTTCAAAGCTGAGATGTCTAGTAGGGACTGGAGGGTTTATGATCAATGTGGTTTGAGTCTCATCTGTAGACAAGAGGGGACTGTCTCCAAGGGGCCACAGGGCTGTGCCTCCCTCCCCTACCCGCCAGGCACAGCTTGCTTCTTTACACCTTGGTCTTTTCAAATAGTTGGAGAAAATGCTGGTCCCGTCAAGACCTTGGGAACCATAGCCTTTTCATGACTTGCTGCAAGGTCCCAGGGTTTTGAGGAAGTACAGTCATTTATTAATTTGTTCATTTAAATCTTCTACCTTGTACTAAGAACTGGGCTGAGGGTTGTGGATACAGTAGTGAACAATATAGGTTGCCTGCCCTCAGAGAGCTTGCATTCTGTTGGGGGAGAGACACAGTCAACAAGTAAACACATACATGAGGTAATTATAGATTTTGTCAAATGATATAAAGGATGTACCTAGAGTGACATTTCTCAACCTTGGCACTATTGACATTCTGGAGGGGATAACTCTTTGTTGTGAGGGGCTGTCTTGTGTTGTAGGATATTTAGTTACATCCTTGGCCCCTACCCACTAGATGCAGTAGCCCCTCCCCAGTCATGACAACCAAAAATGTCCCCAGACATTGCCAAGTGTTCTCTGAGGGCTTAAATCCACCCCAGCTTGAAAACTATTGATCCAGAGGAAGGTGATACAGAATGTCTTTAGGTGGTTGGTCAGGGAAGGCCTCCCTGAGGAGATGACATTGAAGGGGAGTCCAAGTGCTTTTAAGGGGCAAAACGAACTGCAAAGGTCCTGAGAGGGGGGAGGGAGCTTGATGTTTTGAAGACTAGAAAGAAGACCAGTGGGAGGAAAGCCAAGTGAACAAGGGTAAGGTTAGTCTGAGCTGAGGAGGGAGAGAGATGAGCCAGACATGGAGGATCTTGCTGGCTGAGGTGGAGTCTGAATTCCATCTCAAGTGCAGAAGCCATTGGAGGTTTCTTTTTGTGGGGAGTGGGCGGGGGAGGGGGACATGATCTGATTTATGTTATGAAAAGCTCATTCAGCCTTCTGTGTGAGGACAGGTTTAGTCAGGGGGGAGTGGAAGCAGTCGTCATGCTTTTGAGGCAGTGGTCTTTGTGAGGGGCGATGGTGGCCTGGGTGATCAGGGGTGATAAGAGTGGAGGTTCTGAGGAGCGGACAGAGCTGATGATCTCCTGTGGAGGTGCACTTGCTAAGGGGCGGCTGTTGGAGGGAAGGAAGGGAGCAATCAATGATGAAGTTTGACTTGGACAACCGGGTGGTACCAGTGCCATTTACTGAGATGGAGAAGCCCAAGTGGGAGGACAGCAAGGGCTGGTGTTGGACCTGCGGACGTATCAGGGAAGAGCCTGGAGCTCAGTGGAGAGGTCCGACTAGAGACACCTTGGGGCGCTTGGATGGTGTTTGGAGCCAAGCACCTGGGTAAGATCCCTGTGGCTGGGTGGGGGCAAAACCTGGAGACTCCACCATTGAGGGATCAGACAAAGACTATGGAACCAGCAAAGGAGACTAAGAAGGGCTAGCCAGGGAGATAGAAAGAAACCCGGCAGAGAGTGGAGTTAAGGAATTCCTAGAGAAGAGAATGTTTTCAGAAGGAGAGAGTAGTTAACTAGGTAAAATGCCACCAAGAGACTGGGAAACTGGGTGGCAGAGAAGAATTTGCCAACGTGGAAACCGCTGTTGACTTGACAGTGTAGTTTCAGAGGAGTGGTGGGAACAGAAGACAGATTGGGGTGAAGAATCAAAGGGAGGTGAGGAAGTGAGGCCTGGGAATGTAGACAATTCTTTTGAAAACATTTGTCCTACGGAGCTGGAGAGACATGAGTTGGTAGCTGGAGAACATGGAGTCCAGGAGATTTTCTTTGAAATGGGCTCTCCTAGGATGTGTTTGTATGCTGATGGAAAAATCTAAGAGGGCGAGAGTGAGGGGACAGAGGAGAGAGGGAGAAAATAGGAATGAGTCCTCGAGAAGGTGTCTCGAGGGGTGAGGGCAGGGGAAGGTCCACAGCGGGGCTGGTAGAGGGCTAAACACTTAAGCTCTGCTGTTGATCACTTCGGGGTTCATTCATTCATTCATTCCTTCAGCCAGATGTCACTGAGCATTTGGTCAGTGCCCTCCGAAAACTCATGTTCTGGTGAAGGTCATCGTCACCTGGGGAAGGGAAAGATGGAAAAGCTGAGCTCAGGTGTCAAGAGCATTCCCATCTCATCTGCTGCCATGTTTGCTGAGAGGAGGCCCTGCCCACTCCCCCACTCCTGATCCCCGTGGTGGGCAGTAGACATGACGTCTGGTCCTGCGGGGGAGATCTGGGCCTCCTGAGACCTCTGGGATCACCCCGTTTCTGGGCTCTGTAGTGATGCCCCAAGTTGCCTGTTCCCAGTTGGGATGTTGAATGGTGTGCCCTGGGCCACATTCCTCCTCAGAGATCAAGTTCAGGGTTCCTGTGGGATTGGCCCAGGGCTCTGGGCTGCTCAGCTGGGCCCAGGGTGAGGACCTTGCCTGTGCTGAGCCTGGAAAACCTCTGGCATGAGTTGGGGCATCGAGGCGGCTATTTAGCACCAACCTGGATGGCTTCCCAGTCAGGTACTTATCCTGGGGTAACTGCCCTTATTTGAGATTCTGGAGGTGAGGGAGTGGGGAAGAAGGCAGATAGGATCTCTGTTCTCAAGTATCATAGTTCTAGAGACACGACAAACACGTAATCAAATAAGACAATTACAGATGGTTATGAAAGGCTGTGAAGGACATAAACGGGCTTGCGTCAGAGCAGCTGGCGGGGAAGGGAGGGTGGGCTCACAGAGGAGCCGGCTTCTCTGAGAAGGTGACCTTGGAGGGGAGACCTGAGGGATTAAAAGGAGTCAGGGAAGAGCATTTCATGGAAGTTCTGACCGGGAATAAGCCTGGCAGGTTTAAAAAACAGAAGGCACGTCAGTGTGGCCAGGGCCTAGAAAACCAGGGGAATGTGTTCAGCGAAGGGACTATGGAAGCGGCTAACAATCAGCTCATGAGGGACCTCGTAGGCCACGGCCCGGGTTTTGGATTTTATTGTAAGGACCAAAGGAAGCAGTTGGAGGGTTATAAGCAGGGGAGAGGATGATCACTCTGGAGCAGAGACTGTGGAAGGAGAAGAGTGAAAGCAGGGAGGCCAGTTAGGAGGCAGTGGCCGTTTGCAGTTAGAGGCAGTGGCTCCCTGGCGTGCAGATGTGTGGACAGCAGTGAAAATAGGGAGAAACAGACAGACTGGTGATGGGCAGGTCAGTCTGATCACAGGCTGGGACCTGAGCGGGGCAGCTTGGACTCCCCAGTGAGCTGGCTGAGTTCCAGATGTGTGCCCTTGACCTTTTCTCTGTTAGGAGACGCAGCATTTCAGCACCTGAAGAGCACAGGTGTGCACACAAACATACCCCGTTCGTTCCTGGCACGAGCTTTGGAATTGATCAGGAAGCCAGCACAGATGCTGCCATCTTCCATCTGTTCACCACACGATCTGAATGTTCCTTTCTGCAGTCCCGGGGGTGTCTGTGATGTGGGGCTGGTTCACCGTGGTCCTTGGCGGGCAGCTGCTTGTAGAGCTGGTGTGCTCACGTGCTGGCATGCCGGGGTTGCCAGCCCAGGAAGGCTCCCCAGGCTTCTAGTATCCCCCTTGACAGCTGTCAAGGGAGGGAGAACCGGGTGACTTGGCTGGTGTGATCCGATGCAGCTCTCCTCCAGCCCCCTGGTGCCTGCACTCCATGGAGCTGTTGCTCCAGACGGTTTGTTTATAATGCTAAACATATCAGATAATTGAAAACTAATGCTTCTGTCTGGATCACTAGACATAATATGCCTGGATAACAAATCAATTTCCTCCTTGGCCTGCAAAGCTGGGAAGTCAAACACCCGGCACATCCTTTGTGTGTGCGCAAGTATGTGCGTGTGCGTGTGTGTGCACGCTCATGCATGTGTGTGCTCCAACGCTGACTTATTAGAAAATGAGGTTCCAGGCTAGTTTCTCCAGGCACCCAACTCTGTCTTAGAACAGGATTCAGGTGAGAAGGTGATGGGAACCTCAGGTCTGACAGGGGACAGGGGCATCTGGTGATGAAGCCACACCTGTCGAGCCTTGTTATCCAAAGCTCTTATGTTCTGTGTTGGAGGCGTGGAGAATTCGTATACAGAACATCTGAGAAACACCAGTTTCAGCTACCTCCTGCCAGGATACAGCTCCAAGAATGAATATACTGAATATAATACACTAGTGATGGTGCCACCAGGAAAATGTGAATTATGAATTACCAACAAGAATGCTTACTTATCTGGCGAGCTCAATTATCCGGAAAGGGAATGCGAAACAAAGAAAACAAGGGCAAATATCTACCTCTCTCTCTATGTGTGTGTGTGCGTGTGTGTGTGTGTGTGTGTGCACGCGCACGCATGTCTGTGCCTGAAGTTTTTCATATTCCCTTAAATCCTTATTCAGATTCCTTTTACTTTTACTGAAGGCACAGTTCCAAAGACGGTCATGGAATCAGCTATACATTGCACTAGTGCTAGGCGTCAGAGCCGAATGGAGGACGTGGGCATGGCCTCATCTAATCCTCATGGCCGTTGCATTTCCTATTAGGAAACTGAGGTCTGGAGAGGCTGGAGTAACTGGCCCAGAGGCATCAGGCTTCTAAGCACAGAGCTGGGTGTCCTCTCCAGGTCAGCCTACCTTCAGGGTGCCTGCTCTTGACCTCTGTTCTCCAATGGACTGCAGAGCAGACTGGTCTCAGCACGTTGCAAGGTCCCCGGGGGCACAGCCCAATAGCAAAGAAGAGCCAGAAAACCATTAAAAATGAAGGCAATTGCGCTTAGAATTCAAGAGTCATTTCAGGGTAGGACCACTTTGGGTAGGGGCGCAGGTTCTGCTTACTTTGAGAGCCTCTAGTGATGTCACTGTGCTACAGCTCAGTGGGCTAGGTAGGTTGATCACAATGATCCAGGATCATCAAGGAAATCTAAGCCATGTTCTGTTTACTCTGCTTCAAAAGTCAAGGAGGTGTGTAATGAATTTTTTGGGAAAAAAGAAACATTCAGCAAGGGAGTTGAACACGCAGAGGGTTTTTTAAAATAAATTTATTAATTTAATTTATTTATTTTTGTCTGTGTTGGGTCTTTATTGCTGCGCATGGGCTTTCTCTAGTTGAGGTGAGGGGGGGCTACTCTTCATTGTGGTGTGCGGGCTTCTCATTGTGTTGGCTTCTCTTGTTGCGGAGCACGGGCTGTATGCGCGTGGGCTTCAGTAGTTGCAGCACGCGGGCTCAGTAGTTGTGGCTCACAGGCTCTAGAGTGCAGGCTCAGTAGTTGTGGAGCACGGGCTTAGTTGCTCCGTGGCATGTGGGATCTTCCCAGACCAGGGCTCGAACCCGTGTCCCCTGCATTGGCAGATGATTCTCAACCACTGCACCACCAGGGGAGCCCCATGCAGAAGTTTTGCATTTAAATTTAGTTGTCTGGAAAATTTGGTTATGAAGAACAGCTCATTAATAGCAGTGAGGAATCACAGTGAAAATAACAGCCATCTGACAGCAAGGGAGGAGAGGAAAGCTTGGGAAAATGAAGAAATACTGGGCCTGCCACATCTAAAGGAAGGAAGGATGCTCCCTTGTCCCACCAACCAATCCTTGTCTTGCTGATTACCCAGGTGAGGAGGAAAGTTCTGCCAGATGAAGGGTGCTTTGCCCCTCTCATGGGCCTCCCCAACAAACTTAGTCCCCTGGTGTTGGATGGACTTGAACATCTCAGTGTTCTAGGGTTTTCTGTGTTTAGGATTTAAATATTGGAGGTATAAGCAACTCTTAAACATATCCACATGGCATATTTTTAATTAAAATAGGGACCACAGTCTGTACCATCTAATTTTTATATGCTTGGAGATTGCCAACTCATTACCATACTGGCCCAAGCCAAACAGAAGGAAGAAGAAGCAATGGTACAAAAGCACAATTGGATTTAATCTAGCACGAAGGATTTTTATATTCTCTGTGAAAGTATTAATTAATACTTCATTTGTATCCTAGCTCATTTCCACAGGGCTCCGAAGCAACTATGGATTGGGTTTATCTGCTCCAGGAATGGTTGCTGGGTGAGCCACTGGGAGTGGCTCCTTTCCTCCCAAGTCCACCTGGAAGCAGCATGTACTTTGACCATGGGACCCCCAAGATCTCATTGAAGTTTTCTGAGCTGTAGCCCTAAGCCCAGCTCCGGCTTGGGAGCTCAGTGTTGTCATGAATTCAGCCTCACTTCCTCCCTCTCTCTGGAACAGTGTTGCATATCGGCTCCTGGCAGAGTCATGATTCTGTGGTGTCAGGGAAGGGCAGTGGCGAGAGGGCAGGGACAGGGCATTGCGTTGACTCTCTGGATGGCACATTTCGTATTTCCATGCAATGACGAGGCCTTAGAAATGCAGAAGGATAACATTCAGTGGAGGGACAAGGCACTAGGCAGTGGCTTCCAGCCAGAGCTTGGTGAGAAGAGACCATTATTGCTTTTAGAATGTGTAACCTGTCTTGGGCCAAGGTCCAGCGGGCCAAAGACCCCTCATTTCCTCTCAAGTAATGCCCTTGTCACGGGAGTGTCCTGAGAACCATGGCTTTTGATTTTCTTCTCTCACCTGGACCCTGTGACCTAGAGGCAAGCTTTTTGGTGTTGGCCTGGGGCCTTTTGGTGTTTGCTGCAAAACAATCATTTTCAAAATTATGTCTGAAGCCATGAAACTTTTTTTTCAATGGAATCTTAGGTAGAAGCCTTGTATAATAAAGCAGGGTTTCCCAGCCTCGATGCTGTGGACATTTGGGGCTGATAATTCTTTGTTGTGGGCATGCTGCCCTGTGCATTATTGAAATGTTTAGGAGCATCCCTGTGGATGCCGGTGTCACTTCCTGTCCCCCAGTTGTGACCACCAAAAGTGTTTCCAGAGACATTGTCAGATGTCCCCTGGGGGGCAAAATCGCCTCCAGTTGGGAACCATTGTATTCAAGGGACTAAAGTGGAGGTAATTAAAGTAGGGATGGGAGCCTGGAGTCACACTGAGAGCAAGGCTTCAGGTCTCTGTGGGGCAGCTACCACCACACACTGCCTGAGCAGACAGACGCAGGATCTGGCGGTCCCACTGACCCATGTTCCTGGCATCGCTCTGAGTTCTCGTCTCCCCACAGCGGCAGCAGGCTCTGCTCGGGGGGGCTGGTGCAGCCTGTGGTCCTGGAACAGGGTGACCAGTGACTGCCCCATACAGGGCTCAAGGGCCTAACCTTCCTTCAAAAACATCATTCTTGATTGTTTTTCAAATGACAAAATCAGTGCTCCGTGAAAACAACCTGGACGACCCAGAAAAGCACACAAAAAGAAGTCACATGTAACTGTACTAGGCGGAGGAACCACTGTTTACCACAAACCAAACCAAAGCAGACTGCTCTCATACTTTATCCATTTATTATTTTTAGAGCCTGCCTTTTAAACTTAAAACTCATGGCCTCCCTATTAGCACAAAGCAGCCAGCAGAGTTACCATAACTGACCCCCCGGGCTGGTACCAAGCGGTGAGTCATCGAGAAAACTTGGCAGGTGCCCTGCCCACGTCAACTGCAAATGTCAGGCTGCACCTTCGCCACCCTGCTTTTCCCTGGGAACCCGCTCTGCACTGCCGTCTGTGCATCCTCTGAAGCTGTTTATAATTTCTGCTTGAACAGTTTTCCTGGAGGTCATGAATGACAGGTTTACTGTCCCTCCACCCTTCTGCCCCTTGGAGTTTTTAATCAATGATTGCTGAGAGGTGACAACTTCCAGCAGAACCAGCTTGCCCTTTTTAGCTTGAAAACTGAGAAAAGATTGCTCAGCCTTTACAAAACCCAGGTTTAAAAACAATCATCACAGGCACTACCTGAAGACTGACTGTGCATCCCAGCTGCCGAAAGGGCTTTTTAAAATAGCCTTTCAATCTTCATGTCCTTCTTATGATGAAGGTATTTCATTGATATTATCCCCATTTGACAGATGACGAAACTGAGGCACAGACAGGTGAAGTAACCTGGACAGGGTCACATAGTATCCTGGCAGCCTGGCGCTACGCAGGTCAGCAACCTTTTTCTGGAAAAGGCCAGAAAGTCAATATTTTAGGTGAGTCTCTGCAGCTCCATCTCACCTCCATCTTTGTGGGGAAAAGTGGTCACAGAAAAGAGTAAATGAGTAGATATGAAAATGGACATTTATATTTCATATACTTTTTTTATTTTTGCCGTACGCGGGCCTCTCACTGTTGTGGCCTCTCCCGTTGCGGAGCACAGGCTCCGGACGCTCAGGCTCAGCGGCCATGGCTCACAGGCCCAGCCGCTCCACGGCATGTGGGATCTTCCCAGACCGGGGCACGAATCCGTGTCCCCTGCATCGGCAGGCGGACTCTCAACCACTGCGCCACCAGGGAAACCCTCATATACTTTTCACATGTCACAAAATAGGATTCTACTTTTGATTTTTAAGAAAATGTAAAAACGATTCTTCCTTCTCAGGCTGTACAGAAATGAGCGGTGGGTTGGAATTTGTAGTTTGCTGGCCTGGCTCTGGAGCCCCAACTCCTAACCACACTGTTGCACCGTTGCTGTAAAAGTGCTATTCCCCCATGTAGGAAAACTCAGACCCAAAAGAGGATGCAGGGACCATATGCTATTGACCAGGGAGTCCTTTGCACCAAGGACTTCAGCCATTGTCCTGCCATGTCTCGGTGTGTGCCTATGCAGGGGAAGGGTCATTTGTGGGCATAAGGACAGGAGGGCTGAGAGGGGTAAAGTATTAGAATGCAATAATGACTGACAACTCAGCCATAATAAAAACACATTTCTGGATTTCTAATGTGGGCTCAGAAAAATGATTTCATTTATTTAAACAACTTGATTGACAGCTGCTTGTTGGAAGTAGATTCTTGTCTGAAGCTGGGCTCCCATGAATGAATGGCCACCTGCAGAAACACTGCAATCTATTTGGTGGTTTACATGGACCGAGGCACCAGTGAATACTCTGGGTGGGAGTGGGGCTGGCCCAGGTCCTTCTACCACTTCTGGCCTTCCTTTTCATCTGACGTGGAGCCAGGGTCCCTGCCCTGGCGAGACCAGACCAAGCAAACTGTCGTGGGGCCATGAGGCTTCCAGGGAGAAGGCTTTGGAGTTGGAATTCAGTACTGACCTGGCCACCTGGTCCATGTCCCCAGCAGATGCCAGTGTGTCTGGCTGCTTAGCAGGGGCTCCGAGAGAATGTGGTACAAAAAGGGCTCTTGGCATACCTTGTTACTGCGCGACTCTGAAATGCTTCCAGAGGCCCTGGCCACCACCTCCCTGTGGCCTTCCTGGCTCCGGCTCCAGTTGATGGCAGATGGCAGAGCCACGGGTGGGGTGGGGCTAGGGAGGAGACGTCTGGGGGAGGTGGCTGCCACTTTTCTGTGCCTCGGGTAGCTCTGTCCCAGGGTGAGCTGTCACTTCTTTTCCCTCCTTGCAAAGAGCAGGCTTAGACTTTGGGGGCACTGACAGGAGAGTCAGATCCCAGGAGGGTAGCTTGGGCAGCGGGAAGCCTTTTCCCGTGGCCCCTTGAAGCTCCTTGGGGTAGCGGGTGTGTATGAATGGTCTTCGCTCAGACAGCTCTAGAGCTGGAAAGGACCTTGGTAATCAACAGTCTGATGGTTCTCCACCTTGACACCAAAAGCAGTAACAAGGATGTTTGTCCCTGGTGTTTTGTCAATATAAAACAAATAAACGAACAAAGGAAATCAAGTGCATACCCATGATAAGCCCTTCCATGGTAACAGTACTTTCAAGAATTCCTTTGCTTTGGGCTGGAATTTATCCACTGGGTGAGTCAGCGCTGCTTTATGCCTGTTGATAAAAAGCTCTGGTTAACAGTGATTTATATCTTGGATTAATAAATCCGAGAAGATGAATTAATTATTACTTAATAAATGTGTGTGCTTTTTTGATACATGTTTAGGGAGCTAAATATGAAGACTCTTGGGAGTAAGTTCTAAAACGAGATCTTTGTGAAGAGATGGGGGTGAAACTGCTGATCTGGTGCAACCCTCTGTCTTTACAAATGAGGACACCAGAGGCCCAGAGAGCTGAAAGCTCACGTTCAAAGCCACAGCTGCTTAAGTCACAGAGATGAGGCTGGAATCAGGCTTCTCGGCTGCCAGCCTCATGTTCTTTCCATGACACCCAGGCCTGTGGTCACCCCTCCTTTGTGGAGTTGATTCTGCCTTATCAAGCCATTGATGATCTTGAACTCCAGATGGATTGGGCCGTGGTCACCCAAAGGGGGTCATCAATGTCTGGCCCCTGGGGGACCCTGAGGAGGTGTGTGTTCCTTCTGGGCTTTTCCACTCCCAAGCCATGTTCACCAGCAAGCCCCCCTACACACTCCCTTTATTTAAACCATGTCATTTGTATTGGCTTTACAGGCAGGAACTTAAGAAAACAAGCCTGTCCTTTAAACAATCCTATATATGAAAAAATGAAAGAGAATGGAAGGAAACTAAGTCAGGAAGGCCCACAGGGAGATTGGATCTCAAGAATTTAAAGAGTAGTTTTTCTGGAGCTGAGGGGGGAACGTTAAATGCTGTCCATGCGTTTGGCGCTTGGGATCCCACAGTGAGCCCATCAGCCAGGTGGCACGCGTGACACCACACTGGGGAAGAAACCGGCTCAGAGATAATTGGCGACTTGGTGGAAATCCTGGCTCATGGGTGGCTGCTCCAGGATTTGAACCCAGGTCTCTGGCACTAAAGCCAGTGCCTTTCCCGTGGCCCCTCTGCTGACCTGAACCCTGCCTTTCCTCTCCCCTGCAGACACATAGAGAACTGGCGCGGTCTGCACACGCTCAACGCCGTGGACATGGAGCTCTACACCGGCCTCCAGAAACTGTGAGTGCACCAGCTCCCGGGGTGTGTGGGGAGTGGGATGGGCTAGGGCTCAGCCCATAGTTTGGGTTTCAAAGCAGGACCTGAACCCAGGTCTCCTGGGCTAGTGTTCCTTTCTCAGCCCTCTGCTTGGCTGATGGTCCCCATGGAGCAGGAAATTTGCAGTCACCTCCTCCTTTGGATTCAGTGCAAGTGGCTGTGGGAGATTTGGGGTGGAAGGGAAGAGGCACAGAGTGGGTGGCAGCGCAGTAGTCGTGGACCAGATTCTTACCCACTTGCCAGGACGGGCACATCCCTCACCCTGACCCAGGTCCCAGTGGGGTGTGAGCCCAGATGCCTCCCACTGGACCTCCTCAGTTGGATCACCCAGTGACGACTGCTGATGAAGAGATGCGTTCAGTTCACCGGGCGGCTGCCGTCCAGTCTTGGCCTCACTGGCTGTCAGCCTTGGCCCAGAGCAGAGATATTTCTCTGCTCCATAAGCTCTGCTGAACATCTTTTTCTCTCTCTCCAGGACCATCAAGAACTCAGGACTTCGGAGCATCCAGCCCAGAGCCTTTGCCAAAAATCCCCACTTGCGCTATATGTAAGTAGAGCTGAGAGCTGGGACCCGGGCCTTAGAGAGTGGGTGGGTGGGGTCATAGGGCGGGAGAGAGTCCTGGGCTGTGAAGCCCAAGGCCTGAGATCTGGACCCGGCTTTGCCACTGTGTCCTGGGGCAAGTCCCTTCACTTCTCTGGACCTGAGATTTTGCCTTTTAATACAAGGGGTTTGGATTTGATGATCTGTAAGGTTCCTGTTGGATGGAAGAGCCTAGGACCAAGGATTAGCGGGAGGGAGTGTCTCTTCACTCCCAAGTGTGTTCACTTCCTGTGATGAAATTTGCAATCGTATTGGAATGTAAATGAGAGGAAATTCCCCATATAAGTGTAGTGTGTGATGTGAGTACTATACTTCTGAGACCATGTGTAGGTCCGTAAGTGTGTGTGTGTGTATGTGTGTGTGTGTGCACTGGGGTGGTGGCATGGGGTTTGGAAGGGGGAAAGCAGGGCCAGGCCACGTGTCATGTCGAAATAGATTCTGGGTTCAGTGGAGAAGAGCTCTGAAAAGCAGAGACACCTGTATATAAGGTCACACAGCTTTGGGACAAGCTGGAGGTGACATGACCCTGGTGGGATCCCTATGTCGCCTGATCCCCTGGGGGGGTGTGCCCCCCTCCTCTCCCCTCTCCCCTCCCATCACTGCCATGTCTGATGTGGAGGGGCCTCCTGGCATTCGGCTCTGTCTAGACCTGTAGGGGTGGAATCACACGAGCTTGGTGTTTCCTCTCCAAGCCTAATTCTGGGCTGAAGACTCTGGGATTAGACGGGAGGACCACCATTTCCTGGGGAGAGGTGGGCTTGAAAAGAAGCCTAGGGCCAGCGATTAGGGGAAGTACCAACATGCTGCACCTGTTGGGGGTCCTTACTGTTCGGTCAAGCCTTCTTTTCAGATGGTGACCATTTTGGACATCTGCTGGGCATGTTCTCCAAGAGCAGAGATTCCATAGGAACCAGGGGGATGGAGTCTACTGTATTTGGGGAGAAAATGGAGGAATGGTGTGCAGATGAATCTTTCCTTTGGCCACTTGAGAGTTGTACTGGCCCAGGCACTTTGCACTTGAAGGGCATCCCGGCTGCATAGGAGTCTCACAGGAAGAGACACAGCACCCAAGGGAAGTGGAGGGGAGGTAGAGAAAAAGAAAAGTCGTGGAGAATTGCAGCGGGTGAGTTGTTTCTCTTCTGGGGGGCCCTGGCCTCACCCCCGAGCCTCTGTCTGTTTTCCCAAGCACGTAGTGAGTGCTTGGTAAGTATTTTTTTAATCAGTTATGGCCACCCCTGCTTTGTGCTGAACTTTCTTTCCTTTCTCTGGACATAGCACACTGTATGGCCACTGATGTAGTACCTGTGGGGAACTGAGGCCTCCCCTGCAGCTGTCTCATTTAGCCATTGCCGCCTTGCCCTAATTGAGCCTCTGTGGTGGGATTCTTCTGATGTGTGTTCTTCGCAGCTAGGGGCATAGCTGGGACCAGAGGAGGGCCTTGGACCGGATGTTCCAGGTGTTTATTTTATTGGGGATTTGAGTTTCAATGTAAACTATCCCAGGAGAAGAAGCTTTTGACCTCTGAGAAGTCTCCTTTTCACACTAACTCATACAAGGGTCACAAAGCCAAATGCCCACGGCGGACCAGGTGGGGAGAGTGGAGGCTGGGGACCATGTGTTCCCCCCGAGAGGCAGCCTGTAAGCAATTCCAGCTGACTGCTGCCATGAGGAGGCGGGGCCTCGGGTTGCCAGATTTACTGCTTTTTTTTTTTTTCAAGAAGAGCTGGAGGTCCAGTGAAACCTTTCAAGTTTTAAATACTGGTAACTAAAAATAAAATCTCTCAACTCGTGGGCCAGGCAGAACTACTCTGTGGGCAGAATATGACACATGGAGTGCCAGTTTGCGGTCTAGGGTCATACTTTGGACAGAAGCTGCCAGCATAGGAGAGGCTCTGTCCCTTTTGATGACAGTGGCTTGGTGCTCAGAGCCTGCTAGGGCACTGTGTCACCCGAAGCTCGTAGGGCAACTGAGAGGGCTTCCGGACCCATCATGTTTCCATGGGCCACAGAGGTGGGGGGAGATGCATCTTGGGTTAAAGGTGTCTCTGAAGTTGGGTTGTACTAGAACCTGTCTTTGAATTACCCTTGAGATCCCAGAAGAGGGCTGCGACCCACCATCTCTTCTGAGATGATCTGGGTCTGCTGGCTGGTGGCAGTGACGGGCTGGTGGGGCTTTGCAAGATTCCCAAGACTTTGGGGGCAGGAAGGGTCTGGGTGGAATAGGTTCTGATGACACCAGTGAGCCTGCCCATGACCTTGGGCACTGTTTTCTCCTGGATACATTGGCCGGCTCTTGACAAAGTACTTGGTATTGTCCACAAAGGGATCAAGAGTGAGAAAGATGGGTCACCATCAGTCCAGCCCCAGTTTGGGCCTGTCTGCATATTGGGGGCTAGTTGGATGCTCAGATCAAGGTGAGAGGGTCAGCACCTGGTCCAGGGGCTCTGATAGGCACAGTGGGGCTGCTGGAGGAGCCTGAGGATCGCAGAGAAGTGAGTTAAGAGGTCGAGGCATATGCACTGGCTTCATCGATGGGTTGGTTTATTAACTTTTACTCCTTACGAAGACAAACCCCAAATCCTGACTGAATGAATTTCCCGGCAGCTTCGGGACATTTTCTCCTGGCAGATGGGCCAGGTTTCTCTGCTCTCTCACAGCATCTTCTATTTCTGTCCTCTACATGCATTTACAAGTCTTCAGGCCCCAGCTGAGCAATCACAAGATGATCACTTACTCCAGCACTAATTGCCGAGCCCTGGCTTGGCGGCTTTTGTTTTCCCCCTTCTTCTTCTTTTTTCTTAGGGTGATGGCTGAGAAGTCTTTTCTTCTCCCCTCTGTACCCAATAAGAAGCCAGAAGTGAGATCATTGCCTTCTGTACCAATGTCAAGTTATCCAAATTGTTCTGATTGGTTCAACTGTCTCCCACCTCTAAGCTGCTGTTGCATCAGTCAGTGTAATTCTTTCCTGTGCCAGAAAAGGAGCCAACGATGTGAAGGCCAGGTGGTCTGCCACAAAGAAGGCTGGAGATTAGGACTCTTCAAGGTTTACGAGTGACTGACCATCTATTTTTGACCTCTTCTGTTTTCTCTGTCTTTTCTGGAGTGTGAAAAATGAAATACTGATTCCTACACATCGAGGGAAATACTTTTTTTTTTTTCTGCGGTACATGGGCCTCTCACTGCTGTGGCCTCTCCCATTGCAGAGCACAGGCTCCAGACGCGCAGGCTCAGCGGCCATGGCTCACGGGCCCAGCCGCTCCACGGCACGTGGGATCCTCCCGGACCGGGGCACGAACCCGCGTCCCCTGCATCGGCAGGCGGATTCTTAACCACTGCGCCACCAGGGAAGTCCCAAGGATTCTTAAGGATAGGAATTTTCCAAGTAGGTAATTGGAATGGCTATTTGCTAATGGATGTAAAAATGGTGCCTGTTCTGGTGATGGGATGTGATAAAGATTAAATGATACGAGGCACATACAGCACTTAGCCCAGTGCCTGTAAATAATCAGAGTTTAGAAATGGAAGCTGCTAACAGTGACGTAACTATTGTTATTACTGGCGGTGGTGATCGTGGAATCAAAGAAGAGAGATTAGGTGGCCTTGACAGGGATTCTGACCATTACTTTATTCTGGAAAAGCTGGATTTCTGTCCTGCATCTCTCTGGTGACTAGAATACTCCTATCTACAATCTCTCTGATGACTTTCTTCCTTGAATACTGATGAATAAACTCTGATAGATTCTCTGTGGTCTCCGTTTAGTCCCCCTTGCTCTAGACTGTATGTAGACCCCTCTTAGCCCTGGTAGTTTCAGAAAGGATCCACCCAGTGGCAGTTGATGAGCTTGCGCTTTATTTCCATCTTGAGACCACACCCACTAACACTAGTGAACTTGGATCGGTTGCTGAATCTTCTACCCGCCCCCCCCCCCCCCCCCGCCGGCAGCTGACTCATCTCTTCCTTCCTGGGGTTTGTTTTCTCTGGGGTGTCTCACATAGAGACCAGATTGCCACAGTCTGGGGTCCCCATAAGTAGAGTCATGGCGATGTCTACCTATGAACTGCACTCAAGTGATGGTACTTCCTTTCATCTGTAGAGCGCTTCATGGCTTCAAAGTACTTTCTCCTATGTTATCTCCTTTAATCCTCTTACCATCCTGGGTTGGGGAGTGCGGTAGGCAGCCTTCTTTTATAGCCCAGAAGACAGGTCCAGAGAGGATCTGATTTCTAAGTACCAGAAATACAACTGCACCAAAGTCCTCTGATTCTCTTTCCAGAAATCTTTCTACTGTAGCTCATGGGCCAGAAGGGACAATGTTTTTCACTGAAGCAATTAAAAATTTTTCTTAACATTTTTACAGAATTGCATAAAAAATGCAGGTATCTGAGGAGAAGAGGGAACAGCTAATACTGATTGAGAACTTTACTACGTGCCAAGGACTGGACCTGGTGCTTTGGCAAATATGATCTCACCCCCTCAGGGTAACTATAAGTTAGGGTTCCCCTATCCCCATTTCATAGATGAGAACACTGAGGCTCAGAAGTCATAACTGAGTTCCCCCAAGGTCACATAGTAGTTAGTGGAACAGCCAGGATTTGGACTCTGATCCTTTTGACTCTGAAGTCCCTGGACTTTTCTACTTCCTAGGCATGTTTTGTTTCTCTGTCTAGTTTTCACAGCAAGAATTCCTTATGGGGGGCAGGTGGAGGAGGGTCTTTAAAGTTTTATTAGAGAGCCGCTATTTCCCCTGGGAGATTTAGCACCATCCATCCTCAAAGAGCTCTGTTGAGAAAGCTCTGTTTCATTTCTTTTCCTATTCAGGTCAAATCCTATAACAACAGCTACGTTACGACCTGAATATCTTTGCTGTAAGAAATTTCTTAACGTTAGCCTGTGGCCCACTTACTTCCAAGAATATGTAATGTAAGATTCCAGCAAGCCAAAAGAATTTATTTAATCCCTTAGAGTTGTTGTGCTGGGATCTTTCTTGTGTTCAGTTGCTTGATTTCTCTCCCTGAGTCACACTGTTATCCCTCTTTGTTGTAAGCAAACATACACGAGGTCTTCAGCTGAGAGAGCCAGCCCAGAGCTGACCTGTGTGGGCGGGGAATGGGGTGGGGAGGGGAGAATGTCCAGATTTGGGCACGATTGTGTCAACAGTGTCATGTTCACAAGGAGAGAAAGGCAACGACACTGGGCAGGTAGGAAAAGAGGAAGTGGCCAGAGTCCCTGCCCTTTCAGGACATGGCTGAGTCAGCAACACATTTCTCCTGAGACCACTGGGGTGAACATGTGGTGAGATTGATTTATTACCCATTGTAAATTACTTGGTGTTGTCTCTCCTTGAAATAACCACCCCATCCTGGGTTCCAAGACAATGTGTAGATATTGTATCAGTAGACTTTTGCCTCTTCTTGCCCCTTACCTCTGCACTGATTTTTCTCCAAGTCCCAAAGGGGTTGTAACTGGTACACTTGTCCCATGACCTTTTCTTCGCACGTGCCCCTCCTCCTCTCTCTTAGATGCAGCACTTAGCCGTTGAACGCTGTGTAGCTAACAGTTAGGAGTGTGGGCTTTGGAGATGGAAAGGCCAGCGTTCAAATCCTAGATTTACAAGTCCATGTCCTACAGCGTCCGTGAGCTTTGAAGGGAATATAATAGTTCCCACTTCATGGGATTGTTCTGAGCTTTAAATGAGACGATGCTCGAAAAGTGCTTAAGGCAGTGCTTTACGAAAGACTCAGTAGTTTTGCTGTTATTAATGACTTCGCCCCTGCTCATTGGTCTCTGATTTCACAGAATCATAGATAGTTAAAGGTGGAAGGGACTTTGGCGCTAAACCTGTACATTTATATTCCTAGCCCTGTTCCCATCCTGGCCCTTTGGACTCATAAATCAAACTGCCTCCCTGGCATCTCTACTTGGGTGGCTAAGACACAAGGCAGACTTGACTTGGCCAAAACAGAATTCGTGGTTTCATTCCACATCCTCACTCCAAACCCTCAGGGTTTCGTGTTTCTCTAAGTGGTACCATCCACCAAATTGCTGAGGCCAAAACCTTAGGAGTCATTTTTGACTCTTCTCTTCCCTTTCCCTGCCCTCCTTCACCCTTCCACCATTCAATTCATCAAGTCCATAGGATACTTTATAACCATCCACTTCTGTCTCCCTCCACATAGACTGTCTTGATCCAAGCCACCTGGCTCTATGATGATGGCCTCCTAACGGGTTTTATTGCCTCCGCTTTGTCGCCTACATTTCATTCCCAACACAGTTGCCAGAGTGATATTTTAAACACATAAATCGGATCTTGTCACTCTGCTGCTTAAAGCCCTCCAATTACTTCTCGCTTTACTTATAATAAAAGCTAAACCTCTTACTGTGGCCACGGGATTCGAGTTGATTTGGTTTCCATCTCCCTCTTCGCCTTCCTTGCTCTCTTCTCCCTGGCCCTCTGCTGCAGCCTATGAACGTTTCTTTCAATCCCTTGAACACACCAATCTCATGTTCCCCTTGGAGGTTTGGTGCTCGCTGACCCATCCAACCCAGATGAATATCCTGCCCCAGATCTCTGCAGGGCTGGGTCCTTCTCATCATTCCCTCCAATGTCTCTCTCAGCAAGGCCTCTCTGGCCTCCCAATCTGAGTGGCCTTTCTTCACTTCACTCTTTGCTACATCATTTCCTTGGCCCTTATTACTTTTTTTTTTTAATCATTATCAGTTTATTATAAAGGATGTTAGAAGGGAAACTCCTTGGCCCTTATTACTTTTGATGATCTGAAGGTATGTCATCATTCAGTTACTTGTCTATACTCTGTCTCCCCCACTAGAATGAACTTCCTTGGAGCAGGGACTTGGGGCCACTGCTGTGGCTCCAGCACCTAGAATAACGCCTGTCACATGGTCAGTGGCCCTCGGCTATTTGTTGAGTGTGTGAGTGACTCTGCTCTGCCATGATCATTCTATGGAGTTTCTTCCCATAAGAATCCTCATACACACATGCATACATCACTTCTCACGCATTTTCAGGGATTCACAGACTCCCCTTGGACCCTGGGTTAAGAACCCTTTCCAAGGACGTCCTAGAGAGAGGTGTATGGTTTCTGGGATGTGAGGTATTATACCTAGCCGGTCTTAGCCATTTAAAAGTTATTATACCAGATGTGACAAATGAGATTTATATTATGCCATATTCTCATGGGCATAAAAGAATGCCTTCATAGTTTATAATCTCCAGTATGGTAAAGATAAGTCAGGAATATACTGGTGTGGGGTTTCTTTGGGGGACAATGAGAAAACATTCTAAAATGGATTATAGTGAGGGTTGCACAACTCTGTGAATATACTAAAAACCAGTGAATCGCACATTTAATCAGGTGACTTGTATCATATGTGAATTATGTATCAGTAAAACTGATGAGTGTGTACATGTGTGTATGTGTGTGTGTATCTCACATCCTTCCTTAGCAGAACCTTTCAGGGCCTGTGTGTGGACCAGGGCCCCTGGTCCATCGTGTCTTTTTGCCCTCTGCCATGGGACAGAGGATGTTAATGTTCCAGACAGAGGCTGTTCTATTAGCCTGAGCCTTGCTGGGGAGATTATGGGAGCAAAGCCACAGCTGACCTTCTGCGGACACGGAGTATGAGAAAGAAAGAAACTTTTGCTGTGGTAAAAAAAGGAGAAAAGGATAAACCAGGAACGATGGTGGCTGTGATCAGTGCATGGGGTGGGTAGGCTACCAAGGAGTGCATACTGTACTCACTCTTGGCGCCTTTGCTGCCATCCTATTTCTTTCAGTCCTACTCGAGAGGGTCTCAGAACACAAGTGAGAGGGATGCTACTGCAGGATGGCTTTGAACGTCCTCTAATTTACATGTATAGAAAGGAAAATCGTGAGCAAGTGGCAGTTCTTTATTAGAGCTTGTGGGTTGTTTGTGACAAAGCTGTGATCGCTCACAACTTTGAAGCACTGTACCTTCTCCAGTCTTCCAATACAAGGCAGTGGAGGGGCCACTGGTTTAACCTGTAAGTGTGACAGTGGATCAGCGGTGGAGCAGCTTAGAAGGCTTCATGGAGGAGGTGGCCGTGGGGTTGGCATTGTAGGAGGTGTGGGTTTGGATGGGTGGATGGCCTGCTTATGGCACAGGGGCTGCTGCTCACCGTGGGATGAGTACAGCCCTTTTCCTGTTTTGGAATTTCTCCCAGAGCTGTGTAGACACATGTTCATGGTTCCAGGCCATCTAGTCTGGCCAGCAGGTAAATGCTGAAAGAATTCCAAGGGAACAGGACTTGGAAATTGAGCCATGTGTCAAGGCGGTGGGATTTTTGCAATCTAATGATGTGGGAAGCTTGAGTCAGGAAGGGAGAAGATGCTGAACTTTGGGTCCACACGCGTGTGGGGAGGGGCTTGGGCCCTGATTGCCTGTCAGTTGTGAGAGGTACTATTTGGCTATGACAGTGCTGGATGATCACACCTTACACATGGCTTTGCTCTTTCTCTGGGTTATCTGTGACCCTGGATAAGCTGTGTAGCCCATTTAATCTGTTTCCACATCTGTAAAATGAGGTAGTGTTACCAAATGGCCCAGACTTGGCCTCATCGAATTTTGGGAAGCTCTTCCTGGAAGAAAAGTGGCATCTGGGGCCATCAAAGACGAGGCCAGAGGAAAGCTATTTTCAGCTTATTCTGGCCCTCGCCTCCGCACTACTTCTCTGGTAGGCATTCCAATGCAGTGAGTTCCAAGGACATCTAGAAAACACTGATTATATATCAGGCATTAGCCTATATGCACATTATATGTCATTTTATGTTCATAGCAGCAAGTGGCCACCATCATTGTCTCCATTTTACAGATGGGGAATTAAAGGCACAGAGAGGTTAAGTGACTTGCCTACATTTACACAGCTTCTGGCAGAGACAGAAGCCAGCCCTAGGTGGGCTGCCTCTAGAGCTCCAGAACCTGTTGTCTTCATAACTCCACTCTACCATCTGTTCACCGTGGCCAACTCAGGTCCGACCAGGGCTGGTGTCAGTTCTCTGGAACCCAGCTGGAGAGGAAGGTCAGGCAATAAGCTTCAGAGCAGCACTTCTCAGAATGGGGGAATATTTTGGCAGGACTGTGGGAGACTACTAAGGAAGTCCCTGAAACCAAGTCCTTTACACGTGGTTGCCAGCAAGGTCTAGGGGAGCTGGCAATGCCCTTTAGCCTGCTGGCTGGCACTCAAGAGGGCCATTATCAGGTAGTCACAGAGTATGAGTGCTCAACAAAGAGAACAGCGCAGGTGGGGATAAATCCACACTTATGATATGTGCCTGCAGGAACACCAGACATTCAATCTGCCCATTTCCAGGGCAGCATGGGGCTGCTTTCCATGTCACCAGCCCTGGCTGTGTTTGGCCCCAGTCCCAGATAGGACCATATCTGTAGGTGGCAGACCCCATTACAAGATCTGGCTATGGGAGTGGGAAAGGAGGGCATGTGGACCAGATTATGTGAACTCTGAGGCCCGAGCTCGGCCATCTCATGATTTCGCGCCCACTTTTGCAGCTTCAACACCTGACACCTCCCAGTGCAGTCGAGTGGTGTTATTTCTGCCTGGATCCCTGCATTCTTCCCATATCCCAGCTCCTGTGACATCTGATGACTTCAGACAGGGCCTTCGCTGTCTTTTAAATGGATCCTTTTTTGGTCCTATTGAACCCAAAATGTGTTTCGTACCCTAGAATTCACCAAGCTCCAGATTTTCAACTTGGAATTTCTTAGTCTCTACTCATTTATTTGCTGCCTCCAAAAAAAATGTCGATTTCCAGCCCACTCACACCCTGGGTCTCCTGGGTGATTGCCCCTCTGGGACTCTGGGAAGGATTTGCTCCTTGGGCCCTCGTGACGCAGGTGGCAAGCTTCCTAAATAGAGTTTCTTTTTTCTGTTCCATTTGTGTCTCTCCTCCAGACTCCCCGTGGTCCTGGGATTACTCACGTCTTCCTTGATAATTTCTGTTCACTTTGTTTTGCGGACAACATTCTGATCCACCCGGGACAGACCCAATGTGACCCAGACTGTATGGCCACACACCTCCCTTGCCGGCCATTGTCTGTGATATTTATTTTGCATTTTTTTGTAGTCAAAGCCCTACGTTCAATGTAAAGGTTGTGTTCTTTCTGATTTCAGGTATTTCCATTCTCTAGGAGCCTCCAGACTGAATTTTAAGAGTTTTCTGTAACTTCATCAGCTTTGCCTTCAAGACTCAGTCTCATGCTGAGTAAACACTCTGGCCTCTGGGCTGCGTGTCTCCTAGCCTTGGGGATTAGACCATGTGCCCGTATTTTCCAGCCTTGATAATCCTAGATTTTCTTTTCTTTTCCTCCCCCCTCCCCTAAGGCTTCATTACTTCCCATTTGTCCACATCTCTTCTCCGTTTTTCTTGTTAAGGACAGATTTAGAAAATGAGATTAGTCTCGTGGCTATTTTGGAGTCATCATTAATTTTTGTCCCTCTTCATGCTTTAGCAGGCTGGCAGTCTCGTATTTCTTCCTGGTTTCTTCTCGATGGCTTTGCGAAAGTCTCTTTTATTCCTGGGTTAACCCTTTCGTCTCTCGGGACTTGCCTTGGTTTTGAGGAGCCCCTGCCTTTTCTGGGTGGCCGTCTAGGCGATGCAACCATCATGACTATTCTGGGTTGGAATGGCATTGGGTCTTCCAGAGCAGGGGTAAGCCATGTGCTACCCCTGACCTAAGCTATGGCAGTCCCCTGGCTCCCAATAGGGGCTGCTCCCCACATTGACCTTGAAACCCACCTGAGGAGTCCAGGTTAGACCTGAAATACACTTTGGAGAGGTATGTCTCTCCCCCATGCTGTGCAAACTCTAGGTCTTATGACATCATGCTTCTTTCATATTAATTGCAGGTTTGAAGAATGAATGAACGAATGAATGAATGAGGGAGTAAATGAATGAGTGAAAACAGCATGTACTTTGGAGGGGACATTGAATCTCCAGCTTTGCCAACTCTTTTACTTTGTGTTCTCGGCCAAGGAATTACGTCTCAGTATCCTTCCCAGGACATTGGGAACGAATTCCTACCCTAACCCTACGGGCCTTTCTGTGAGGATTGAAAGAGTGAACGAACATACAGCACCTCCCCTAGTGGCTGCCCATGGTAGGTGCTCAGTAAACAGTCCATCCTTATCCTGGAAGCTATTACAGAAGCTCAGAAGTTCAGTCCTTGTTTAAGGCATTTGGAAGCCCAAGCTCTAAACAGGTGGATCTGAGGCTCCTCTGGAATTCTAACCCAGTATGTGGGGAGACCAGAAACTCAAGGTTAAGGGAGTTATAAAGTTGTGTTGATATGCTGGTTGGAGCCAGTGGATACCACCCCAGCCCCTGTCCTCTGGGGCAGTGTCAAGGCCATGCACCCTTGCCAGCTCATAGGATGTATTAGAATAATGTCATTGCCAGGGAGGGGGCTTTATTAGTGTTACATTGCCGTTCTCAACAAAGGAATTGAAACAGAAAAAGGGGTGGTAGTGACGTGGGGTCAGGCACGTGGGGCGATGTAAGGGCCGGATTTAGAGCATGTAACTCTCGGGATCCTAAAGTCTCCATTGCTGCTTCTTCAGCCCTGTGTCCCATCCTTTTCCCTGATAGATGTTTCCATGGGTCTGTTCATGTCTCCACTGCAGAGTTTACACCTGCATCTCTTTAATGTGGTTAAGACTCTGGCATGATCTGTGATTTTGAAGCCTCTGCCCAGAGTAACTCCTATCCTATTTGCATTTAGCCAGGGCTAGTTTTTTCAGCCAGAGGAGCGGAATTCTCTCGAGCTCTGCCCATGCCTGTGGTGGAAGGCACCCTTTAGGGCCACCTGCTTCTCTCTGCAAGATGGTGGACTGGTTGGATGTGGCTGCATCTGTCTTGCCTAAGCTGGGGCTTTTGCTAACAGCTGGAGTTACCCAGGGTTGGGCTTTAGGGAGGTCCTTTCAGTTCATCTGACTTTACAGAGTGATGAGGCCCCAGGAGTCCTCAGGGACCCTCCGATGGGCCTGATGGGAATCTGAACCCAGAGCCCAAGGCTTCGAGGGTGTGGTGGTCTGGCCCTTCCGCTGCTTCTCATGCCCTGGTCATGGTCAACATATTGCTACAAGGAAGCAGAGCTAGCGCAGAGCTGTTCTCTTTAGATAGCAAACAGGAGACCTCCTCTTCTACACCTGTGTCTTCGTCTATAAAATGGGTCTAATCCTGCTGTCTGCATGTCCCCCCAGAGGGTTATGGTGAGGGTTGAGTGCATAGTGTTGGGAAAGGACTTTGACGAGAGTGGAACCTGAGCATCATGTTCAAGGGGACGTTGTGTCTGTAATTGATTTCCTGGGTTTGGACAGACAATACTGGGTTGTCGTATCCTTGCCAACCTCCTGGGAGCTTGGAACCACAAGCGGATGCTGCCGTGGGATGTGGTGAGGGGACCTCACCCAAATACCAAAATCTGGGAAAACATGACCAAAACACTTTATCCTCTTGGGTTTAGCTAAAAATGGAGGCAAAAAAGGAACTCTGACTCGGTTTGGTGATCACGTTATAAGGATTTTGTAAAGAGTGTCGCTGATGCAGATGACGTCAGCCTCATCCCAAAACAAGCAACCCTGAGCCTGGCATTTAACCACTGATGTTTTGTGTCTTAGAGTCCTGTGAAGTCCACTCCCACAGGGTTATGTAGCATTTTCCCAAGATATGCATTCATTAATTCCCAGCAGATACGTCTGTTGAGGTCCTACTGTGTCCCAGGCAAAGCTGCCAAGGTAAATTACACTTAGGTCTTTGGCTTCCGGGGGCGAGAGAGAGAGGCAAAGGGTAGAGGCAGTTACTCTTCAGTGTGATGGGGACTGAGGGCTCCTGAGGAGCATTTGGCAAAGGCAGGTGTTGCATCTTTGTGGGGGGCAATTGTAGCAGGGAAGGCCCCCTGGGGTGATGACAGACAACCTGAAACCTGAGGGTGGGTGGGAGTCAGCAGCTGAAAGAGCTTGGTGGGGGGCTGGGTGGTGGGGTATTGGACGAGGACTATTGCAGGTAGAGGGAGCTTCGTTCTGTACGTTCAGAGGCTTGGCAGTGAAAGAGGAAGTATGATGTGCTTGAGGGACCACAGGGCCCCACTGAACCTGAAATCAGGCTCAAAGCATGACTCCCGCCATCATCTTGCCTTCTGGGCCTTAAGTAGGCGGTACTAAAAGGTTAGAATCTTGCTTCCAGCTCTCCTGTCTCCCAGAGTGGTCCTCTGATCTAGGACCTCTGTCGCTAGGGCAGCAGAGCTCTGGGGAGTGGTTCACGTCAGGGAGAGCCAGAAGAGGATGGGAAGCCAGGGCTGCAGGACAGACCCCCCCTGCCCCGCCCCGTGTGCCCCATTTGCTGCCAGGCAGTAGGTGTCTGATGCCTCCTCACCTTCTTCCAGAGGGAGGGCTTCGGGCTTCCCTGCCCAGGGCCCCAGTCTCTTTTATACGCCAGTGTCCTAAGAGGTCTCCCCAGAGCTGTCATGCTTAACCCCATCCCAGATTGGTTTAAATATTTCAATCTGATCCTCATGAATGTGCCTCTGATGCTCCTGGGCTAAGAGCCAGATTCCCTCAGTCTACCAGGTGAGCATGCAGCCTGGACAGAGACCGGGGTGGGACAGCGCAGTACAGGCCTGGGACCAGCCTCGGGACCTGTCCCAAGTGCTCTCCACCAACATCTCCCACGCTACCTCTTCTGCTCCCGGCCCCCGCTGCACTGTGCTTCCCTCCAAGCCTCCATCGTGCCATGCTGCCACCCTTCACGGCCTTTGCCTGTGCTGATCCCTCAGGGTGGAAGGCTTTCATCCCATCCCCAGGCTCTTTAGTTACTGCCTACCGCTTCTTCCAGTTTCAGCCCAAGGATTGGTCGAAAGCTTTCCGTGACCCGCCCCCCACCACCAACCGCCGCCATAGATGCTGTTCCCATCACTCTTCTTAGGTCCCTGTTCTTTTTCTTCCATGGCACCTGTCTCATAAAATATACGTTTGAATTTAATAATTATCTTTCAATTATGTGATGTTTGTTGTCCCTGCTGGGCTGAAAGCTCCCTGAAGATAGGCATCCTGCCTCTCTCCTCTGCCACCCAGTACCCAGAACTTGGCAAGCACTGGCATGTGGCAGACACATCAGTGGATGAATGAACGGGTGACTCGATGGAAGCGCTGCATGGTCATTTGTTTCCTTTTTCTCATTGGGTAGATCCGAAGCCCAAAGGCCTTCAGGGCAATAGAAAGTAGGCTTCTGCCTTTGAGAGGCTGGACAACCTCCCCAATGCTGGTTGAGTTTGGTTCCATACCGTGTCCGTGCTGCTCAGAGCCCGTTGCCCCCGGAAATGCCTGCTCCACAGGGGGAATAAGGGGCTGACCTCACTCATCCACCCAGGCACCTCAGTGTTTTCCTCCAAGAATGAAAGGGCACCTTAGTTCCTCGTCCTTTTCCATACCTGGAGAGCCCGGCTGTGGCCCAGGGGGCAGGCAGCTCATCCCTTCCAGGTGGCAGTGGGGCTGCCCTTCTGAGTGCCAGCTGTCCGTCTGCGATCAGGAGCCTCTGCCGATGCCAGCAAGGGCAGCGTTTGCAAAGAGCAGCTGTATGCTCCTTATTTATTGTGAGGAAAAGAAAACAACTTAAGACCTTGTAATTACACAGCCAGACATGTTCTTAAATAAAGCTTAAGCATTCAGAACTCCAATTAGAATATTAATAATTGCATTCCCCAGCAGCCTTCTCTCTTTCTACTCCTTCCCTCTCCTCCCATCCTTCCTTACTCCTTTTCCCCTCTGTCTCTCTCATTGGTGCAGGTCTCTGCTGGGACCTCAGCAATCTCTGGAAAGCCTCTCTCCCCGGCTATGACTGGGCATACTTGCGAGCCCAGTCTTTTTAAAGATCATCAACACTGATCTTTTTAAAGATCATCAACAGCATTTCTTTTCTTTCTTTCTTTCTTTTCTTTTCTTTCTTTCCCTCTCTCTCTCTCTCTCTCTCTCTCTCTCTCTCTCTCTCTCTCTCTCTCTCTCTCTCCCCCCACTTCCTTCCTTTCTTTCTTTCTTTCTGCGTTGGGTCTTCACTGCTGTGCGTGGGCTTTTTTCTAGTTGTGGCGAGCAGGGGCTACTCTTCACTGTGGTGCACGGGCTTCTCATTGAAGTGGCTTCTCTTGTTGCAGAGCTCGGGCTCTAGGCGCACGGGCTTCAGTAGTTGTGGCATGCAGGCTCAGTAGTTGTGGCTCGCGGGCTCTATAGTGCAGGCTCAGTAGTTGTGGTGCACGGGCTTAGTTTTTCCGTGGCATGTGGAATCTTCTCGGACCAGGGCTAAAACCTGTGTCCCTGCATTGGCAGGCGGATTCTTAACCACTGTGCCACCAGGGAAGCCCAGCAGCATTTCTTAAGTGATTTCAAAGGCATGGGGCTGTGCTAAGATTTTCTTGACCACCCCCCCATCCCCATTTCTGTTAAGCCTTGAGAAGAGGGTAATGTTGTGTTGAGGACACGAGGATTGGGGTCATTCATAGCTGGGCTCCATTTCCAGCTTGACTGCTGACCAGCTGCAAGACTTTGGTCAAGTTCATTAATCTCTTTGAGCTGATTCTTTCTCTGGTGGTAAAATCATCTCCATCATAGGCTGGTCTTGGGACTTGGATGAGGTAATGCATTTGAAGTCCTGACATGTAGCAAGTTCTTTCCAGATATTAGGTCTTTTCTTTGCTATAGCTCTAGATCATACCAGAATTTTATGGAGTTTATGTCTGTTGTCCTGGACCCACACTTTCATTGATGTACCTAGAACATGCTAGGCACCTAATAGGTCTCCCCAAGTATCTGTGAAATGCGTTGGATATGTCTTTGTGGGACCCTGAAGGTGGACATAGAGAAGGGCTGTCACTGTTGTGCACGGTTTACTGTTATGAGAGGCCCAACGACATGTTTCCTCTTATGACTACTGCCCAATTCCTTGAATAATATGCTCTCATAACCAACATGGCTACAGTGCTTTATAAACCACTTCTCAAAAATACCATCTCATTTAACATGCAGTGTTAAGGTGAAATAGCAATTACTGGCATCCTCATTTTATTGCTGAGGAAACAGAGAGTGGATTACCCAAGGCCACATAGCTAGAAGCAGTGAAGTGTGTATCAGGACCTGGGTCTGACTCCAAGCTCTCTGTCTTTTCTGCTACACTGGGCTGTTTCCTAAGTCGACGCTGACCCCCGGGTGGGGACTCACCTGGTTTCTGGACCTCGGGGTCTTGATGCTGCTCTGAGACTTACCATAGATTCATCACCACCTGCTCTTTCTTTTAGTTTCCTTTCCTGTGACATGGGAAATACGTACCAACACTGGTTTTACTGGCAATGTGATAGTAGTTGGATCATTGCCAGAAACTAACTCCAAAGTAGTTTGAAAACATATAGGTTAAACATATAGGTTAACATATAGGTTAAAAATCTATATTAGGGCTTCCCTGGTGGCACAGTGGTTGGGAGTCCGCCTGCCGATGCAGGGGACACGGGTTCATGCCCCGGTCCGGGAGGATCCCACATGCCGCGGAGCGGCTGGGCCCGTGAGCCATGGCCACTGAGCCTGCGCATCCGGAGCCTGTGCTCCGCAACGGGAGAGGCCACAGCAGTGAGAGGCCCGCATATCGCAAAAAAAAAAAAAAAAAAATCTATATTAGTTGATTGTATGGATGATGCTATGAAGGGCCTTGTTAAATGCAGGTAACAGGTGCTCTGGAAACGTCTCCCTGTGGCCAGTGCTGTGACTTGGGGGAGGGAGGAGGAATGGAGATACTAAGACAGGACTTGGTCCAGGTACAGTTGAAATGTTCAATCTAGTTGGGAAGATAAAATTAGCTTTCTTAGGCCAGAGATGCCAAAATGCTAACATCTGCTGTTTAGTGCTGACCATACCAGGCAGAGAGATTCTTGTATCCCAGGGTTGCTGGGGAAGGATTCAAGAAGGACATGGGTCTTAAATTTGTCTTTGAAGGAAGACATACAACATTATATAGGAAGAGGGAGAAAACTCGTAGGTTGTGTGTGTGTTTGTGTGTGTGTGTGTGTGTGTGTGTGTGTGTGTGCATTTGCAAGCAAACAGGGAACAAAGCCAAGAGAAAAAGAGAAGAAATATTTATCGTGCTAAACTCTCTACTAGGCACTCTTCCAACAGTAATCCTGCTCAAATAAGTAATATTCTTCCTGTTTTACAAATGAGAACTCTAGGGCTCAGAGAGGTTATGTATCTCGTGCAAGGTCACATAGCTAAAGATATGGACTCATATCTATAAATTGCTTCTGAACTCATGTTCTTTTTGTTGTATCATGGTGCAAAGGCCAGGTCATCTATCTGAGGGTGGTCAGGAGCCCAACTTTCCCAAAAAGGACATAGGAAGATTGTTTCTTCTTGTCAGAGAAACTGGTATCTCACTACCACTTTTTTTGTTTACCATGTTCTCAACCTCCATGTGCCACTCCCTGGGGATTCAGCACCATGGCCAGAGCCCAGGGAGCCCTCTTGGGCACATGGGCTGTGAACAGCTCTCCAGAGAGAGGCTCCCGGTCCCTGGCTTCCCCCTTATCTTCTCTCTGGCATCATCACAGCCGCTGACCTGTGACCTTAAGAGCCACGTGGCACTGAGGAAGAGCTTAGTACATGTGGTGGACAGGTGGCCTGCTCTCAGCCATCCTGCCCAGTGGGATCCAGATGTAAACGGGAGGGGATGTGAGAAAGGCCTGCTCCTCCAGCCTCTTCTCCTCCCAGGCCCCATACAGAGGGAACAGGGACTGTGATTTATGAGTGGGTTGCCCTCAACTGGGGCATCATGAAGTTGGGAAGGGAATGGGAAGCTGGAGTGGGGTTCTTTCCTCCGGGGCAAAGCCCCCAGGGTCTGTGTCCAGGATTGCTGTGCTCAGTCCCTTTAGCCAAGACTGTTCTGTTTCTGTTGAATGGGGACCCTGAGCAAGTGCATTTGTCATGTGCTTTCTCAGAGGAATAGTCAGAGGGGACAAACTGTGGGAGAAACAGCAGAGCAGGCTGAGTTATGGTGCTGGTGGGTTTGTCCTTCGAGGTGATGTGCCTTCTTCATTCTTGGAAGGCTTTCACCTGAATATGCAAAACAAAGTCCCAACTGGAGAGCAAGACAACTTCCGGCTGATGAGTGTCTGCATATGTACAACTCATACAATACACACAGGTGTACACTATGGTAGTGTGTTAAAGGCATGGATGCTGGAATCAGACACAATGATTCAGGTGCTATTTTAACATTACCAGCTTTGTGACCTTGAACTAGCTACCTAACTTCTAAGCCATGGATTTTTTTAATCTGTAAAATGAGAACGAATCATAACAATAATGTGGACCAGGGCTTCCCTGGTGGCGTGGTGGTTGAGAGTCCGCCTGCCGATGCGGGGGACACGGGTTCGTGCCCCGGTCCGGCAGGATTCCACATGCCGCGGAGCGGCTGGGCCCGTGAGCCATGGCCGCTGAGCCTGCGCGTCCGGAGCCTGTGCTCCACAACGGGAGAGGCCACAACATTGAGAGGCCCGCGTACGCAAAAATAAAAAAATAATGTGGACCATAAAAGGTTTTGGGGAAGATTCAATGGACTAACATCTTTAATATCTAATATCTTTAGTATTAGTTCCTATCAAGCACTCAATAAATGTTACCTATTATTTCTATTTCTCAGAAAATTATTTCTGTATCCCAATTTTCTTTAGTTTATTGACATGATTATTGTTAATGATTCTGGAAAAATTCCCATAGCAGGGAAAAATGATTAGCAAGTTAATTAATTGTTTGCACTTGTCTTTAAAGCTCGTGGTTTAAATTAAGCTGAGGTCAGCCGTAGTAGTGCTGGGATAAGAAAGAATTAGTTGAGTTTGGCACCCTGATCAGTGCAAGATTTGTGAAATTCAGACCCTTCGGTGAAATGTACCTGCATGCTTTCGTTTAACTGACAATGATTGTGATCAAAGTGGGAACTACATCTTCCGTCTTCCGCTTTTTGAAAAGAGCTATCAGCAGAAACGCAGTTCACAAATGCTAGTGTGGGTGGTCACCCCTGGGAGTGCCAGCCTTTGTCAGGCCCAGGCACCATGTGCTCTTTCCCTCTGTTCCTCTCTCTCTCTCTCTCTCTCTCTCTCTCTCTCTCTCTCTCTCTCTCTCTCTCTCTCGTTTCTCTAAGTCTCAATTTAAAGTGCCTCGTCTCTACAGGCGAAGGCCCTCCCTTCCCAGTTGAGCTTCCATCCTCACGCAGCCTGGGGGAAGGTGAAGAAACAGCTTCTTGGAGGTCGTTCCACTCTACATGAAACCAAGTGGAGTGAGGGGCAGTTCTGGGTTCCATAAATTCAAATGAGATAAGAGTTCTTGTCTCATCTCTTCCTTCCATAAAAGTCCCCATGGACTCGGCCAGGTCTCTGCAGGAGGGAGGCCATGGGGAATAGGAATGAACGATGCTTTTCTCAAACATTTTGCAGAATTGGACAATAGAGACCAAAAGACTGTGCATGGTATAAATTACAGAAAACAGTGGTGTAATGACATTGTTTGGTGAATAAATTAAAGCCCTGAGTCAGGAGGCCAATAACAGAGAGTGAGCAAGCAGAGAAGTCTAATTAAAAGGAGAAAAGAGATGTTTTCAGCTGATACTGGAAATGAGACCAAGATGGCGGTGGGGTGGCTGGATGGGGGTGGTGGGCCTCTTCCTATGGCTGTAGCTCAGCAGAGAGGATACAGCTGTCATAGGTAATCGCACAAGGTGAGAGGCGAGGCCAGTGCTTCTGAAACTGAGTAGGAGGGAGAGTGGAGACCCGGAGAATTTTAGTAGAAGGAAAGCCACATGAGCTTTGGAAATAGAGAGAGCTGTAGGTTCCTGAACTTCGCAATGATTTAGAATAAGTGGGGATAGGAGAGGTCTGTGTGAAGACAGATGAGAACCTGGGGAATGAGGAGGGAGATCGGGAGTGAGGCTGGGTGGCTTCGGGGTCACGGGCTTCTGGGGATGGTTCTGGGTCTCATGTATCTGCAGCTCTGGACTTTCTTGAGAATACCCTCTGACTTGCCCTTTCTAAAGATTAGAAGAAACAAGATATTTTATGCAAGGGCACCCGACCTGGGCCAGCTGACGTGCATGGACATGGGGACCATGGCCAGGCTGACTGCATCCCACCACCCTGTGGGACCAGAAAAAGTTTTAGGCAATGGAAAAAAATTCAAATTCTGAGCCACAAGCAAACCTTTTCGGACAGGTCCCCTTCCCCAAATTCTTCCAGAAATATGGTCCATGAAGAGTTTTCCATGGAGGAACGTGTCTTGTTAACCCCATGCACCAGTGCCTAGCATTGCCTGGCATAGACTAGGTACTAAATCAGTATGTGTTGAATGATGGAGGGGGTGGCGTTTGCCTTTTAACAGAGTAAAAGCTGGGATGAGACTAAAACTCATCTTGTTTCGAGAATTTGCTCATCTCTTTTGTTCTGTGCTGTAAACCAACACCTAGAAGAGGGCGTGGCACATAGTAGGAATTCATTAAAATTATTGTCCAGACTGGAATGCTCTGAGAGCACAAGAGGAACTAACTAGATGGGAGTCTGGGACCACAGATATGAACTGGGACTGTTTGGGCACACCTGGCCATGTGGTTGCCTGTCATCAGTACTTATTGAATGAATTAGTCTTGTATCCATGCAGATATTTAAGGGAAAGTGAGGGTTTTGTGGTGTTTTTTTTTTTTTTTTTTTTTTTTGCGGTACGCGGGCCTCTCACTGTTGTGTCATCAGATAGAATATCATCTAATCCATCAGGGCTGCGACAGGGGAATTATGATGTGAGATGGGAGGCTGGAGGCTTCCTAGGTGCTGACCCTGGCAGTGCACTAGGTAGGGAGAGAGGCTTCCAGATCCTCAAGTAGATTGTGAAGGGGGTACTGATGTGCCCCTTTCAGCATCCTGCCTCCCATATGGTGGTGTGAGGTAGCTTTCACCCGGCCCTCCTTCCTCTGCTATTGTTGCTGGGCAAACAGAGTGGCCACAGGATTGGACCAGGGCAGCCACTGTCCATGTGCAGAGGTGGGAGGTCCAGAGGTCTCCCTGGGCTGCCTGGAAGTCTCAGGATCCAGAGGAAGAGGCTGGGGGGGAGGTGGTGGGTAGACAGGAAGCCAGAGCAGGAGGGAGCTGGGGCGTTGCTTAGATAAGGCCCATCTGCCTCTCCATCCAGAGCGTTTGAATGTAATATTAAAATGTTCCTCATTATTTTCCTTGGATGGGTTTGCTATCCTGATATTAATTATTCTTAAAGGTCAACAGCGCTCTTTTGAATCCCCTTCTGTTCTATCGTGTAATCAGTTAATTAATTGGAAACCATTTAGCAGCGTCTGCCGAGCGTGTTGCTGGGTGCGAGTTTTCTTGTTTTGCTGCTCCCGCAGTGATGGTTCCCTCCGTGTGCCTGTTTTCTTCCAAGGATTTGTGGGCTGCACCCTTCATCCCTCCCTCACCTGATGGACCCCCACTTTGCTCACAGTAGCTTCAGAGGTGTCATGTCATCAGCTTTTGTCTTTGTGAGTCTCTGCGAGTAGTAATAGCCCATTTCTATTGAGGACCTGCATACGCTGGGCACTGCAGGGAGTGTCTGTATGTATTATTTAATTTAATTCTCACCATCTAATGTGGTAGAGATTTTGCTCCCATTTCAGAGCTCAGCGTGGTGAAGTGAGCCATCCAAGAATTATAGAGCTAGAAAGCGGCTGAGCAAAGATGGAACCTTCTAGAAGCCTTCTATCCTTGTTTGCTAGGATGCTGGTGCTTCAGAGCATCTGGGAGAGGAGACTTGGGTTGTTGCGGGAGAGTCTTAGTCGCAGGTGCTGCTGGTTCATTACAGGTACAAGCATTTGATATGAGACGGGAGCCCTGTTAGTTCTTTATTGAGCTTCCATTTTGCTTGCTGTCTCTAAAATCTGATGTATGCAGAGGGCATTCCTCAGCAGCTTGACGGCAGAGCATAAGTGGGAAGCAATGCTTGTGGGTCAGAATGCATCCAGCCCCTGAACCCTGTCAGCCCCCCAGCACTACGCAGTCACATTGAAAGGCTGACCTGTGCTAGACTCATTGGCAGCTCGTGTTTGTTCCAGCTCAGATCTCCTGCCCACGCCTCTCCTGGAGATGGGCTCCAAGGTGCTCCAAGCCTGGGCGTGTTATCATGTGTATGACTCTACCAGCCCCCTCCCTGCCTGGGCTCTGGGCTGCCCCTGAAGGGGGAATACAAAGGTCAGCTCTGGTTGACGGTTCTCCATGCTTTTCCCTGGTGCTAGCACATGGCTCTCCATCCTCTATGGAGTCTCAGTTAGCTCAGGGGACACAATGGGAAATTTGACTCAAGTTCCTTTTTCAGAGACCAGGATGTCAAGTCCTCCCAGATATGGGGTGGGGAGGGTTTTCCAAATTCTGCTTAGGAACGGTAGGATCCTGTCCTAGGGGTGGTGACAGGTGGGAGACATTGGGAGCACAGGAGGTGGAAACCCCAGTAACACAGCTCCTCCTGCTGTTCCTGGCAGGTGGTAAAGAACACAGACTCTGCAGCCAAGCTGCTGGGGTTCAATTCCTGGTTCCCCCAGGCAGCAGCTGCTAACCCAGGGCAAGCTATCTAACCTCCTTGTTCCGTGATCTCCCCTCTGTAAAGTGGAGACCAGGACAAGGATGCTGATGATTTGATGATGATGACGATGATGGTAGCACATGGCTGGTGGGGTGGTTGCAGTGTTTAATTGGGCTCGTGTGCAAAACGTTTAAAGAGCGCAGGCCCAGAGCAAGGACCACTGGGCGTGTGAGCTCCCATCATTACTACCACCTGCAATACCTCAGCCACCCCAGCGAAGCATTGAATACTTACTCTGTGCCAAGAACTTGTTTTGGGCAAATGTATTAATTCATCTTAATCCTCCAAGCTGCTCTTTAAGCCTTCTGCTTATGACTTCTGTGGTTAGGATGCAGAGACTGAGACCCAGAGAGGTTCAGTCACTTTTTCAGGGAGGGTCACCCAGTTCGGGAGTACCAGAGCCAAGCGTCTAGCCTGTCTTCTGGCCCCAGAGTACAGGCTGTTTATCACTACGCCAGTGGTTCTTACGCTCGAGCCTGAGTCAGCATTCCCTGGAGGGCTTGATACAACACAGGATGCTGGGCCCACCCCAGAGCATCCGACTCAGCAGGTCTGAGGTGGGGGCCCTGGGAATGTGCATTTCTAACAAGTCCCCGGTGATGCTGATACTGCTGGTTGGGGACCACACTTTGGAAATCTCTCTCTGCCCGGCACGATGCGGCTTCGCAGAGCAGTACAGCGGGGATGTGATTAGGTTCTCCATCACATGGCCTGACCGGGCTCTTCCTGCACTAGATCAGCTGCCCATGGACTCCTTAAAAATTCATCTGTTACCCAGTTCCTCACGTGATCTCTGTGTCTGAGCCTCCTGGCCAGTGGGGGCGGAGGAGAAGGCCCCGAGCACCAGTGGCATTCATGTGTCCTCCTGACAGCGTCCAGCTACGGCTCTTTATCCCTGCAGACTCTGGCCTGAGAAAGGGGAGGGACAGGGAGACCTGAGCTGCTCCGTTTCAAAGGCACCCAAAGCCTTCAGGCCACTGTCAGCAAAGTCGGCTGTGTTCCGCCCTGGCTACTCCAGAGAGAGGCCTCAGTTAACCTTTTGGCCCTAGTTGATGACACTGTGCTCCAGGCTTCTCGTGGGGACCCGTCCTTGGGCAGCCAGGAGTGTGGCCTTTGTCGGGAGGGCCGGGCGCTGTCGTTTCTCCCGGAGCGTGGTTCTGGCCCACTGTTGCCATGTGCCTCCTCTGTCTCCATGCGTAGCACCACCCTCTCTGCCCTTGCCTGGGTGACCCCTCCACTCGCCAGGCTCCCCGGCCCCAGCCTTGATCACACTCCTCGGTTTTGAGCTCTAATCTTATTATCTCCCTCGCTCTTCCGCTGCTGCCTTTCCGCAGGTCCATTTCCCCCATGGCAGCCTGGACTTCCCTCGCTGCCTCTCCCTTTCTCAGATTCCTAACCCTCCTTCATCCTCCAGGCCCACCAGGCACGGAGTTCCACAGGGACCCCTTCCTGGAGGGACCCCCCACGGGTTTCCCTAAAACAGTCTCCAGGTGGTAACCCCACGTCGTACACTCAGAAATCCTGCTGAGGAGGGGCCGGGGGGTGAGGTGAAGGAAGCAGACAGATTCATCCTGCAAATCCAGGAGGCACTTTGGGTAGCCAGGGCCCAATTTGTTCATTTTAGTCAATTTCCAGTGTGGTGACAGCCCTTCTCCAGACTTCCTGGTGGCACCTCCCCACTGGCGATCCTCCACCAAGTTTCAGGCGGGGATTGCTAAGTCCCCTTCCTAGCTATGAATAATGACATTTGTTCCCAGGAGCCCTCGTAGGAATGCCTTAACTCCTGACAGAGTGCCTCTTTACATCTGGACACATGACTGTTTTATTCTCTTATATATGTAGGATCGTGCAACCTTTCAGGACAGAAGGATTTGATAGGAACCAAAGTAAACTCATTTACTAGATTTCTCTAGATCTGTGGTTCTTGAAGTAGGGTTCCCAAACTAACAACGTCAGCATCCCCTGGAAACTGCCTAGAAATGCAAATTCTAGGCCAGACCTACTGGATCAGAAACTCCGGAGGGAGGTGGAGCCTGGCTGTCGGGTTTACGAGCCTCCGGGTGATTCTGATACCCAGACTTGGAGAACCTCCCTGTGATGCTGTTCTCAAATCCACACCTGGCCTGTGTTTCTTCAACCACTCATCTTGAAGGAGGGTTGGGATGCAATGTCGACCTAATCAGATTTCTTTATAAAAAGGCCCAAGGCAACTTTCTGCTCACAGTTTTGTTGTTTTTAAGAGAGCCATAGATTTTCTTTGAATCCCAAGAGTAGATCTCAGAATGAGGACAGGTGCCTGGCCTGGTAGACAGGTAATTAGCAGGATTATGCTTTCTGTATCTTGAAGAGCAGCATGGTACTCCTGCCCGTCTCCCTCCCCACACTGCCTTCCCTGGACTCAGGTTTCCCCGGTCCTGACAGCACCCTAGGCAGTTGCCTGAGTGTGGCCTGCAGCAGGCTCACCTCTGGTTCCCTCCTCCCTCAACAGTCCCCCCATCACTTTAGTCAGTAGGGTCGTCCTTTGGTATCATCTGGGGGGATTGGTTCCAGGACCCCCGCCAGATACCAAAATCCAAGGATGCTCAAGTCCTTTATATGAAATGGCGTAGTACCGTCTGCCCTCCATATGTGCGGGTTCTGCATCCACTAATTCAACCAACTGCGGATTCTATCCACGGTTGGTTGAATTCGAGGATGCGGAACCCGCAGATACAGACGGCAGACTGTCACTGTGGTTTCTCGATTTTCCCACGGATGCTCTCACAGATGGTCTCTGCATCTTTGTTTTCCTCTTGTCACGACAGCTCTGGAGTAAAAAATGAGTGTGAGGCTTTGGTCCCATCACCACGTCATCCTGCATGTACCAGAGCTTCTCCTGGGGCGGTAGGCTCCCCGAGCCAGGCTGACTCACTCTGCCCCTGAGTGGCCACTGCTGGGAACGCCCGTATCTGCTGGGCTGTGCCCTTCTGGGGCTCCAGAGACAGCTCGTGTGCTTCAGGGCAATTAGCTTTTGGTTAATTGTCTGAAAAGAAACTCCGAGGGAACAAAACCCCCAGAATAATCTCAATGACACTGAAGGTCTGATATAAAGCAGGCGAGTGAAGGAACAAAGTTGACTTTAAGGCCTTTTCTGGGGTTTGCGGCCTGGTGAATACCCAGATGCAGGTTGATCTCTGACCACACCTCTGACTCTCAGGCCTCGGGGTGAGGGCTGCTTCTTCCCTGGACCTGTGGGGACTTTGGGCTCTGCCCAAGCACGTGAAGGGTGGGCTGTCACGGGCAGGGGCGTAGACACCAGCACGTCTCCAGGGGAGGAGATGCTACCTGTTCTCTCATTAAAATGGGTTTCCATATTATTTTGTTGAACTGAGATTTTGTCAGTGTTGAACTAGGGGGCATTGCCTGGGCCTCTGGTATTTGTTTTAATGGGCTTGGCCTGTTGCAGCTTTGGTGTCTGGAGATGAGCAGATAAGGGGAGAGACGCCATCCATGAATGATGATAGATTGTGTTCATTGAGGGCCAGGCCTTGTACCACCTGCTTTCTGCACCCCGTTTGCCATACCCCATTTAATCCTCACCACAACTCCAAGGACTGAGGCACAGAGAGGTTAAGGAACTTACCCAGGGTCACAGAGCATGGAAGTGGCAGTGGTAGGACTGGCCTCCAGACCCATGTGATGCAGAATTTTTGTGGGAATTTTCAGGTGAACTTGCTGCACATTTACTGAGCACTCACTTACCGGATTCCAGGTGCTATCAAGGATATCACACTGAAAAGAAATGGTTGCCTTCAAGAAAAGCAGTCTGATGGGGGAGGCTGACACATGCACAGCTGCCATTCAAAGCTGGCAGTCTGAGACGTGGGCTGTGCTCAAGGCCCAGGAAGAATGCAGTGAGAGAAGGAGGAGGGAAGAAAGGTTTCAGAGTGCGTGGCACTGGCCATACGTAGAGAGAACCACTTAAATGTACCTGAAGCTGGGGAACAAGAACACGAAAGGTGTCGAAAGCACTGGGCAGTGCCAGGAGAGAGGGAGGAGTGTCAGGAAGCTCCAAGGGTACAGGCAGCCCGCTGGGTGATACCCTTCTGTTCGTGGTTGGTCTTTAGTGTTGGTTATGGGGAGGGGATGAAGGATGGGGGAGGGACTTGGGTGGTGCGAGAGTATATGGGAACAGGAGGTTGAGGTCATCGTCTGAAAAGATTTGAACTTCAACGTAGAATCTGGACCTGATTAGGTGGGCCAAGCATTCTAAGAGTCCAGTAATCTGTGCCCAAGTCTGGTCACCCATGCGTCCTTCTCCACCCCCCTGCCCCCCAGCATGTGGCAAGTCCTGTGCCCTCTTTCCCTTCCTGTCCTGAGCTTCTCCAGTCCAAGAGGACACTGGCAGTCACTCAGGGATGTTGCCGTGTACTTGAGGACAACCGGCGTGATTTCCTTCCGTACAACAAGCTATGTGACTGCTTGATTGTGGGACAGATTGGCATCTGGGGAAGAGACACCTGATGACCTTGGTGAACTTACAGTTATATTTCTCCACCTGTTGGCTGCTCCTCTCCACTGAGGGCCTCATCAATGCCTGGCTTTGATGGATGCTCTAGGCCTGTACCTTCCAATATAGTAGGCTTGGCCACCCGTAGCTATGGAGCATTTGAAATATGGCCAGTCCAAACCGAGAAGTTCTGTGAATGTAAAATACACATGGATTTCAAAGACACAATACAAAAAAGAAAAAAGAATATGAAATAGCTCATTAGTATTTTTTTATATTGATCACATGAACTGATGGTATTTGTATAGATTGGGTTAAGTAAAATATATGAACACAACAAATTTCACCTTTTTCTTTTCACTTATTAAAATGTGACTCCTAGAAAATTTTAAAAAGTATGTGTGGCTTGCGTTATTGGCGAGTGCTGGTCTAGCTCGGGGATTGGCATACTTTTCATAAAGGGCCACATACTAAATATTTTAGGCTTTGTGGGCCATCTGGTCTCTGTCACAACTGCTCAACTCTGCTGCTTTAGTGCAAAAGTGACTTGTATTTGTTTTCTATTGCTGCTGTAACACATTACCATAGACTTTGTGGTTTAAAAACACAAATTGCGTGTCTTACACTCTGTGGGTTAGAGGTCCCACATGGGTCTCACTGGGCTAAAATCAAGGTGTTGTCAGGGCTGGGTTCCCTTCTGGAGGCTCCGGGGAGAATCCGTGGCATCACATCTTCCAGCTGCTAGAGGTCATGTGCATTTCTTGGCTTTTGACCCTCTTTGCCTCTGTGCTTTCTTCTGTGTCTCATCTCTCTCTGACCTCTCTGCCTCCCTTTTCCATGTTTAAGGACCCCTGTGATTACTTTGGGGCCACAGGATAATTAAGGATAATTTCCTCATCTCAAGATCCATACTGTTAATCACATCTGCAAAGTCCCTTTTGCCATAGAGGTTGACATATTCACAGATTCTAGAGATGAGGCCGTGGACATTTTGGAGGACTGTGATTCCACCTGGGCCATAGATTTAGACAATGTGTAAACAAATGGACGTGGCTGTCTTATAATAAAACTGTATTTACTAAAACAGAGTGCTGGCCCACAGGCCACAGCTTGCTGACCTTGGCACCCAACGATTAATGAATCTGCACACAGTTCCAACGTGATTTTTTCCCCACATCACCAAGCAGTTCTCGGACACCAGCTGGGTGTCTCACAATTCAACTCAATTTTGACATTATCTACCCAGAGATAGCATCAGACTCCACAGGCTAAGGGCTCAGTCCCACAAGGCCACCCCCTACTACAGGTGCTAATCGCAGCTCCAGGTTGTCACTGGGCTTCTGACCAATCAGCTATAAATAGAGGTTTCATGACCCCCTCCTTAGGTTCGATCAATTTGCTAGAGTGGCTCACAGAACTCAATAAACTCATCTACTCACTAGATTACTGGTGTATTACAAAGATATTAAAGGATACAAATCAACAACCAGATGAACAGATACAAAGGGCGAGGTCTTGAACAAAAAAGCCTCTGTTCCTGTGGAGTTTGGGGCCTGACACAAAGGGAAGTGTTCTGGTTCCCCAACCCCTGTCCTTTTGGGGCTTTATGGGGGCTTCATTGCTTAGGCACAATTGTCCATTGGTGATTGATTTCCTTTCCTCTCAAAGTAAATCGAGGGGTGGGAATGAAAGGTCCCAACCCTCTATTCATGGTTGGTTCCCCTGACAACCAGACTTCCATCTTTAGGGGATTTCCGAAAGTCACTTTGTCCTCTGAAGCAATTTTAGGAACTGAGGACAGGACACCGGGTGTTATAAGAAAGGGTGCTCCTGTTGTTCTTATCCTTCAAGAAATTCCAAGCGTTTGGGGAGCTGTGAGCCATGAACCGTGGATAAGGACCAAATATATACTTCTTATCACCATGATCATTTCTCTAAGTATATTATGTGGGGTGATATTTTTGCTAGAATTCCATGGAGGAGATTCTGTGGGCCAATAAGCTTGAGAGATTCAATGGGTCAGATCCTTCATTTAGTAAAGGCTCTGAGAAGTTCTGCAGTAAATAAGCCTGTTTAATTTTATTTAGTACCACATTTTTCAAGCAACATGAAACTTTTTCCCTTGTAATACCCATTAATATATGGCAGATCTCAGATTCCTAGGAACATTCTCTGGGAAACCCTGGTTTAGCTCAGTCCAGGGCCTTGTGGAAAAGCTGCCTGCAGTCTCCTGATCTAAGGTCAAGACACCACTCACGTCACTTGAGATTTGATTAGAGAAAGCATTTTGGCTTCATTAAAGTTCATTAAATGAGCCATCCAGTGTAATTTAGCTGAATAAAAATGGCTCATATGGCTTTAACCCACACCCCCTCTTACAGCAATTTAATTGAGGGAAAAGCAAATATGTCAATGATGTAGAAAAATACTTCTTGGCCTCCAAGAGGGACACAGGGCAGCAGCATCTGCTTCCTTGTCACAGGCGCTGGATTTTAAGGGGTTGGCTCAGGGGGGCTCGGGGGTGGGCAGCAGGCCTTGGTGGAGAGATGGCCTGGAGCCTCCTTCCTTCCCACTGGTTGGTTCAACCTGAGGAGGTTGATGGCAGCCACCAACTGCTCCTCATGGGGGGCTGCAGGCATCTTCGGTTTGGGCCGATATGCCTAAAGTCCCAAGTTCAAGATCATGACGTGTAAGTTCCCTGGTTCTCGGAGAAGTGGGGAGGAGACTGTCAGCCTTCTCTGTCTCCATGGTTTGTTCCTTTTTAGCAACTCTCTGCGGGGTCAGTGCTGCATGAAGGAATTCTCCTTTCTTGACTTTTTTTTCCAGATCCTTCAGAAATTTCAAAAGAATCTTGGCGTGGCATGGCAGGGGAGGGAGTTGGCTGTCTTCAGGAAGAATGAGGAGGGAGTTCTTTCATAGGGAAAGTTAGAAGGGGAGAGACAGACAGCTGAGGAGGTGTTGGGTCTTCAGGAAGGAAGAATTGCATCTTTCTAATGCTGCCTTCATGGATGGAGGAAATCATATTTACATCATGATGTTGGCAGCCAGCAAGCCACAGCCCCCATGGGAGCCTGTGAAAGCAGGAGGGGTTGGACCTTTGTTGCTCTCTGGGGAGCCATGCTTGCTGCTCTGAGCCCATACGGTGCTTAGAATAGTGCTTTCTGCAAGCAGCAGCGTGAATCCTCTAGGAAAAGTCAGTGACCATGGCATTCACCATTAAGGATGCCAGCTGAGCATACCCCTGGGTCTCTGTGTTCTCTCATAACCATCTTTTGCAGCAGGAGGCTTGCGTATGCCCAGCAGGGAGCTGACTGAGTGGATGGATGCCATGTTGCATCTTCATGGCTGCACCCTGGTTGGGAAGCTGGTTCCCTAGAGCGATGGGACATAGGCAGAGTGAGGGAGGGACTGAAAATCATGACTTTGGAGGCTTTCAGGAATCACAGTTGGGCAGCCAACTGTCAGGACCTTAGGGCAAAAGAGGGGCTGAGGACAGGTATACTAGTTTGCTAGGGCTGCCGTAACAAACACTGCAGACTGGGTGCTTTAAACAACAGAAATTATTTCTTCACAGTTCTGGAGTCTGGAAGTCCAAGATCAAGGTGTCAGCAGAGTTGGTTCCTTCTGAGGCCTCTTACCTTGGCTTATAGATGCTGACTTTTCCTCGTGTCTTCACATCATCTCCCTCTGTGCATGTCTGTGGCCTAATCTCTTCTTATAAGGACACCAGTTATATCGGACTAGGGTTCATTTCAATGGCCTCCTTTAACCTTAAGTACCTCTTTAAAGGCTCTGTCTCCAAATACAGTCACATTCTGGGGTCCTGAGAGTTCAGACTTCAACATATGAATTTTGAGGAGACACAGTCCAGCCCGTCATAACAGAAGATAAAACCCAAGTGAGAGGGACTAAGGAGATGCAGAGGTGGAGTGAACGTCCAGGAGCTGAAGTGGCAGTAGGGCGAACCCAGCAAAGGTCTGTGGTGTGGACAGGGGAGATGCACAACTGAATGGTGCCAGTGGGGCAGCCTGGCTTAATAGCACAGGAACGACGGGGCACCTGCATCCAACAATCCCTTACACACTCCTCAGTGTCCTAAGACACTTAAGACCTAAGACACAGCCTGCCCCTGGGCCTGCCTCTGCTGGTACAAGAGGAGGTACTTCCAAAGTCAGCCGCACCCTTAATCTGGGAAATCCATGGTACCTTCTTCAGGATCACTGTGGATGGGAATCAGTGTCTCCTTCTCAACTGTCAGCCCCAAAGGATGCAGTTTGTTTTGGGGCAACAGAAGGATTCATCTGGTCGGCTTCTCTTGGCTGCAGGGTCCATCTCGAGTGACCCTCTTGTTGGATGGTAGAGTTCCCAGGGTAGAGGGTGACATCCTTCCCAATTGTGGGGCCCCATCCTGCTGCAGTTGGGCACCCCCTTTAGGAGGGCCATGGACTGCTTCCCATCCTGAGGTTCCCCTTGTTCACCACAGGGCTAATGCAGGAGGGGCCATCTCAGCCTGTTCTTCCTCAGGTTCAGAGTTTGGCCACCTGTGTGCCTGGCTCCCTGTTTCCAGAGGACCCAGTAGCTGCATTGCCATGGTTCATTGCTCTGGGCCCCAGAGTCTGGGCTGTGAATGAGCCAGTAGTGCAGGACAAAATTAATGGCTTTGTTTGGTACTCTCAGGTGGGAGATACGGGGGCGAGGTCATGGAGCTTGATTTTGGGAAAGTGTTTGATGCATCATCTCGTAATATCTTGCTCACCAAATTAATTCCAATGGTCAGGTGACTTGGAAACTGGCCATTGACTCAAGCACAAGTCAGAGACGAGGGATAATGGATCTGTAAGGGAGGAGGCTCAGGGCTGCGGTGAGGCCCAGAGGTTCTTAATTAAACCTTTGTCTGGTGAGGGGGGTCACTGGCCCATCAATAACTGATGACAGGTGAACACAGGTGAGGCATCAGCTAGAAGGAAAATCAGGGGAAGTGAGTTCTGAGTGGGTGTTAAGTTGGTTAAAGCCCCCTGCCTCTTTCCCATCTGCCCAGCACATGAGCAGTTATAAATGCCTCTGAAGGCAGGATGGCCAGAGGTGTGCCCTGCTTGCCTTGTTGGCAGTGTATGTTTGCCTTTCTTGTCTTTTGTGTGTTTGTCTGTGTGGCTGGATGCTTCTATCGTGTGTCTCTGGCAGGGTGCTGTGTACGGTTGCCCAGGTTGTGCGCACTGCTTTCCTCCTGGGACTTGTGCAGCACAGCGTCTGTGTCTCTGGGGACACACACTGGGTTGTGTGTATGTGTACCTGGGCGTTTACATGTCTGTGTGTTGGTTGCAAATGTTCCTGGGTATGCCTCTTGTGGCCTGTTGTTGGAGTCTTCACGTTAAGGCTACTCAGAGATGTTCAACTTTCATTGGCCACCTCTGAGCCCCAGTTTCCTCATCTGTTGCATGGAGATAATAGCAATACCCGTCTTGTAGAGTTGCTGTAAAAATTAAATGAGATCATGAATGCAGAAGTGGGTAACACAGTAGCTGGTGCTTAGTAAGCCCTTGGTGAACGGCAGCTGTTGATTGTGAGATGGTGCGGGGGGCAGGAGGGGGTGAGAGAAGGAGAGTATCTGGACTGCAGAAGGAGAAGGTGGTCTGTGCACCACTGGGACCGTCAAGGAGGAGGGAGGGGAGAGGGCAGTCGTGGACAGAGCCCACGAGTGTTGCTGTGGCCGCTCCATCTGGCCAAAGAAGCGGAGGAATCCAGAGGGGCCCTTTCTCCTCCAGGTGGGGCTTGGTGGGTGGGGGGAGGGTGGGGAGAAGCCGCAGATGAGACACCCCTGGGAGAGCCAGAGCCCATCTCCCCCCTTACCAGGTGTTCCAGGCCCCCTCTCCCCTCTAACATGTAATAAGGAGATAATGCTATTTCTTATTCTTTATTTGCCCAGAATGCCTGTTATTTTCTTTCTTTCAGAATCCAATTTTCTCTTGACATTTATGCCTAATGTAGCAAAACATGACCTTTGTGAAAGGACATTGCTGGCAACCCGCTCCCTGCCTCGGGCCCCCCAAGAACTACTGGCACACTCCTGGGCTGCCTCTCCCTCGGAGGTGGGCAAGGCTTCCATTTCCCCGGGACCGCTTCTGTGTTCCCGCCTCCTCCTTCCGGCCGGGGGCGGAGCCGGGGACGGGGCGTGTTTCCCAGGGCTCAGTGCGTCTGGTGTTCCCGGCGCTCTCACAGGAGCTGCTGCTCAGTTTTAGAACCAGGGGCGTTGTTCCAGGCTGCGCTGGAGTCGGGCAGAGAGCTCAGGGCCCCCGGGCCTTGTCTAACTTCTGCTGCCCCTGATGCTGTTGTGCGTAGACAGTAAACCAAGAAAAGCAAAACAAAACAGAAGACTTCTGTCTGGGTGAGGCACTCACCTTTATTGAAACATCATAGCGGCTCATGGTAATGGAGAATTACCATGAACAGGTAATGAAGCCTGTTATCCTTGACCCCGAGTTCCAGCTCCTGGTGTAAGGTCAGCGCCTTTGATGAGCGTACGTGTCTGATCCCCTGTTCCTCCCTCCCAATCAGGAGTTGCTCTGCAGGGAGCTGGGTGCCTGGGTGTCCTCAAGTGGCCATCATGCAGTTCTTCTGTCACCCTTTTCCTTCCTGTCAGTGGGGGAAGGAGACCGTTTGTAGGAATAAGATGCGCCATGGTTAGGGGTTTTGTGAAGCTGAGCATGTGGATGGGTTGAGGTTTATAGTCTTTTAGTGAGAGCCTGTGTTGTCACACACACCAGTGCTTTACAGTCCTGCAGAGAGGAAGTGGGTGACAGTATGGGGCTATGGGAGGCTCTCCTAGCAAGGGCTATGGGCTTAAGGACTCTGAAAGGAGAGAGTGCTGGGGACTGGGGAGAGAGTGGGACAGTAAACTTGGGTGATACCTACTGGACACCTTCCCTTCGCCCCAGTCCCCTGCACCCCAAGAATGGGGTCTTCCTCCCCCACACAGTCATGGGCTGTCACCCATGAATATGTGTATAAGCAGGAGTCTGTGTTTGCATTTATTACCTACATGTTTAATGGACATAAATACACATGTGCTTATACACACGTGTGTGCATGTGGATAGGTATTTACCTAAGTGCAATTCTTACCGCTCTCCTTTCTCATCACTAGATAAGTACGTGGTTCCTGGGTGCCACTTGAGCTCTAGCTGTCTCCAGCTGCTGCCTTGAAGGGCTGTTACCACATCAAAAGTTGTTTGTTGAGGGGCTTCCCTGGTGGCGCAGTGGTTGAGAGTCCACCTGCCGATGCAGGGGACACGGGTTCGTACCCCGGTCTGGGAAGATCCCACATGCTGCGGAGCGGCTGGGCCCGTGAGCCATGGCCGCTGAGCCTGCGCTTCTGGAGCCTGTGCTCCGCAATGGGAGAGGCCACAACAGTGAGAGGCCGGTGTACTGCAAAAAAAAAAAAAAAAAAAGATGTTTGTTGAGCCTGGCAAAGGCAGAGCTGCCTCAAATGGGAAGGGGAAGCCCTATCCCATAGCTTGTCCTTGTGTTTGAATATCTGCTCCTCTGAAGAGCTGTGTCTACTGTCTGTACCTCACCCAGCCTGAACTTCTCCCCTGAGCTCCAGACCCAGGCATCCAACACTATCTTATCTCTCTTCTTTGGATGTCTAACAGGCATCTCAAACTTAGTGTCTGCAAGGGGGAGGCTCTTGATCCCCACGCTGCTCCCCAGTTGGGACTCCTTTGAGCCTTCCTTGGCTCACTAAATGACATCACCACTCTCCTGGTTGCTCAAGTCTCCCTCCTCTGCCCGATCCAATCCCATAGGAAGTTCTGGCAGCTCTCCCTCCACCACCTAGCTTGAATTCCATCAGCTTAATTGTCTCTACTCTCTCTTTTTGCCTGGAATACTGCAGCAGCTCCTAATTGCTCTGATGACTTACAGTCTTGGGTTCCTATTTTAAAAAATGGTAATTAGATGATGCCACGTCCCTACTTAAACCCAGCCAGTGCCATCCCGTTGTTCCTTAAAGTAAAATCCGTGTGGCTTACCTTGACCAGCAAGGTGGGTGTGGCGGGTCCCCTCTCCTGCTTATCCTAGACCACTCTTCTACTTCCTTCCTCACTGGGCCCTTTTCTGGCCCCCTAGTCCCTCTCAGGCCTTTGCACTTGCTGCTCCCACTGCCTGGAACACACCTTCCCTGGCGCTAGGCTCATTCTTACTCCTCTTCTAAGCTCCGACATCTCCTTCTCAGACGGCATTTCTGGAAGCATCTTCTGACGTAGCCCCGTCTCTCTCCGACATCAGTTACTTACCCCACTTTGCTTATTCCCTTCCTTCTGCTCATCACAAACTACACTTCTCTTGCTTATTCATTTGTAACATGAACATAAGCTCCAGAGGGACCTTATCTGTCATCCACCCCCTCGTTCCTTAGTGTAGCCTATATTTGGCTCTCAACAAATATCTGTTATAGAAGTCCTCTAAATATAGGTGCACCTGTAAGCATATGCATATGTGTATAAGCAGGAGTCTGTGTTTGCATTTATTATCTACATGTTTAATGGACATAAATACACACGTGCTTATACACACGTGTGTGCATGTGAATAGGTATTTACCTAAGTGCAATTCTTACCGCTCTCCTTTCTCATCACTAGGTAAGTACGTGGTTCCTGGGTGCCACTTCAGCTGTAGCCGTCTCCAACCACTGCCTTGAAGGGCTGTTACCACATCAAAAGTTGTTTGTTGAGGGGCTTCCCTGGTGGCGCAGTGGTTGAGAGTCCGCCTGCCGATGCAGGGGACATGGGTTCGTGCCCCGGTCTAGGAAGATCCCACATGCCGCGGAGCGGCTAGGCCTGTGAGCCATGGCCGCTGAGCCTGCGCTTCCGGAGTCTGTGCTCCTCAATGGGAGAGGCCACAACAGTGAGAGGCCCGCGTACCGCGCAAAAAAAAAAAAAAAAAAAAAAAAGTTGTTTGTTGAGCCTGGCAAAGTAATAACCGTGGGTGTGTTTCTTCTTTTATTCAGAAGACTAATGACTACTCCTTTCCCCTGTACATCCTAATGAAAAAAAAAAAAGCCATTAGGAGGAGGACAGAAGTGTGAACAAAAAAGCTGATGTCTTGATTATTGATGGACAGGATTGCTGAGGGAGGGACTAGCTTGAAGGAATTGTAGGTGACCTGCGGAGTATTTTCGACTTGTGTGAATGTTAAGAATGTTTGCTGAGGGCTTCCGTGGTGGCTCAGTGGTTAAGAACCCGCCTGCCAATGCAGGGGACATGGGTTTGAGCCCTGGTCTGGGAAGATCCCACATGCTGCAGAGCAACAAAGCCCGTGAGCCACAACTACTGAGCCCGCACGCCTAGAGCCCATGCTCCGCAACAAGAGAAGCCACCACAATGAGAAGCCCATGCACTGCAATGAAGAGTAGCCCCTGATCGCCACTACTACAGAAAGCCCACGAGCAGCAATGAAGACCCGACGCAGCCAAAAATAAATAAATAAATCTATTAAAAAAAAGGAATGTTTGTTGGTAACAGGGCACAATAGTTTCACTTATGCAAGGTGAAGAAGTCCTAGATATCTCTAGTACAGAGTAGTGCATAGTTAACAATACTGTATTGTACACTTAAAAATTTGGGAAGAGGGTACGTCTTCCATTAAATATTATTATCACTAAAAAAAAAAATAGAGAGGGAAGAAACTTTTAGAGATGCCAGTTAAGTTTATGGCACTGTTTATGGCGATCATTTCATGGATGTATATTATCTTCAAACTCATCAAGACATATACATTAAATATGTACAGCTTTTTTGGTAAGTCAGTTATACCTCAGTAACTAAAAAAAAGGGGAGGGATAAATTAAGAGCTTGGGGTTAGCAGATACAAACTACTATATATAAAACAGATAAGCAACAAGGTCCTACTGTATAGCACAGGGAACTATATTCAGTATCCTATAATAAACCATAATGGAGAAGAATGTGAAAAAGAATATATATATATATATATATGTATGTATAACTGAATCACTTTGCTGTACAGCAGAAATTAACACAACATTGTAAAACAACTCTACTTAAATTAAAAAAAAAGAATGCTTGCTGGTTTGTATACCTTATACTCTGAGAGTTCTCTGTCCTCCTGTAGAAGGGTGGGTTTAAAAAGGCTCTCTGAAATTTCATTGTGGTGAGAGCATATGGGAGAATGACCAAGAAGTTTTTATTTATTTCATTTGATTTGTAAAACCTTGCCTTTTAAAAGGTCTCAGCATCCTCTCCAGACATGATCTGTAGCCTCGACTAACTGTCAGATGTACTGTTAGCCGAAGGGAGCAGTGGAGAAGAACAACAAAGCCAGGCTCCCATGAGATGACCACACTTACTACGGAGAGCATGACATGCCACATTGTCCTTTAATTTCCTCTTTATTTGTCAATCTTGCAGAAACCTGTCGAGTAACCGGCTCACCACACTCTCATGGCAGCTCTTCCAGACGCTGAGTCTTCGGGAATTGTAAGTTCAGTTTTGAAGACTGTCCAAGTTGGTGGAGTGGTGGTCAAAGGTTGGGTGGAGCCACCTGAAGCTGGGAGTACACCTGAAGGGGCTCCTTGGGTTGGATGGTGTGGGTGTACCATGTTCAGTGAGAGTGAGCCACCCCATCCCTTGATTTCTGATGCTCCTTCTGGGCGCAATACATTTCAGAAGATAGGAATCTCATCTCTTAGCAGGACCTAGTTTTGTGATCTGTTGGTAGTTAGTAATAACATTTATATTTATATATATTTATAATAATAAAGATAATTTATCAAGTTATAATAACATTTGCAATATATAAATAGATTATTAGGTGTGCTTTCATTTACATGACCTTTGATTTATCATCACATGTCATGGGAGGTAGGTATTATCATACCTCCTGTATAAAAGGTATCTCTACACTTTCAGGTAAGGGTTCTGAGCTCCAGAAAGGCATGTGAAACACAACCAAGATCACATTGCTAGGGATTGGCAGAACCGGGACTTGAACCCAGGGCTTTGACTTCAGATTGCATGTATTTTCCACTTCTCGTGATCTTCTGTCAGCCTATTTGGCTTGAGTATGGGCATCCTGGAGGGACTAAGCCCATATATTTATTCAGTCTGCTTGTGGACTGCTTAGATTTGCTGCATTCCGAGGCTGACCAGTGTACTCCCACCCCAGCCAGCCATTTTGCACAAACACACATTGGATGGATGAATGAAAACTTGTGACCCCTGCTGGAAAAAATAAGTCATGTTGATGTGTGAGTCATCAGGGTCATCTCTGTGCATGAAGGACGGCATATTATGTTGAGGGGACAAATCAAGGAATAAATTGAAAAGGAATTGAGGCATGGATGGAGTTAGGGAGTCAGGGTTCCAGAGACACTGCTCATGTGTCTTCCCTTTTACTTGATGACTCAGATCCAAATTCACTGAATGCAGATTGCTTTCTATCCTTTACCAAGAGGCAGTGAATGGCCTTGGATCCCCGCCCATGCTGTTGGCCTTTCAACTTGTTCTCCCTCCACCTGGTAAGACCTGAGTTCAAGGATGCGTCATAACCTTACCTTTTCTGACCCAGTTGGTCAGGAAAGGGAATATTTACATCTCCATGACAGTCTTGTACATACCCTACTCATCCTTATGGACCCAAGTGCCTACATGATGCTTAAAAATGCCATTCCAGGGATGGGAAGTACAGAGATGGTCTCTGACAGTGTTGGAGAGTTTAGGACAAGACTGTTGTGGGTTGCTTTCCTGCTTTAGGATTTTGCCCCTCCCACCAGGCTTCTCCTCTGCTATGAGCACAATAGCTCTAGTGATCAGAGTTCTTTAGTCATACATGGCTGCCACCCAGCTGTACTCAAATAAAAACTCCTACCTGAGCTTGGGAAAAGGTGCATATGTACTTATTTTTTTATAAAACACTGGAAAACTGGACAATGTCACAGACATCTCAGTGTCAAACTGTTACACTTGATGCATTGTGTTCATTCCCTTCTTTGTAGGTGGAAAAGACGTTAGAGGTAAATTAACATGACTGCTTTGATCACCACTAACACTGATTTCTGAGATCTTACTCTGGGCCAGGCAGTGTGCCAAGTAATCTATCAAGTTACGAAAGTTATTTAATCCTTATAACAATGCTATCAAGTCGGAATGGCTACTGTCACTTCAAATTTGGGGACACTGGGGTACTTAGCAAGGTTTAGTATCTTGGTTAAGGTCACCCATTAACTAAATGGTAGCACGTGGACTCAAGATCTTGACCACTATGCTTCGCCGTCTGCCAACTTTCTCAATCTGTTTTCAGTCCAACGATCTGTTCTACAGTAACTTGAAATAAAAATGCACAATTGCAGATTTTCCTTACATTGCTCTAAAACTGACCAGGAACCCTGCCCTAAAGGAGCTAATTGGAGTCTTTCATCCAGTTCTCCTGGGACCCCTGCCCCTTCATCTGTGGGAGGCCAGGGATAGCATCTCTCCAGGGGACATCTGGGTCTACTGTTGGCTGAATTATTGCGAAAATGTTCAGTGCTCCTTCTAAAAAAATCATTGGCTGCGAAATCGATGGCGTGCTGCCCCGGTGACCTGTTTCGTGGAGTTTTAGAAACAGTTGTTCCGTGGATATATATTTAAAGAAAATGTCAGATTTCTCCCAGAGGATCATGGGATTCTGCATTCATCTTTGCCTGTGAATCAATACACCAGTGAGCTGGATGTGACTTATGGGGGAATGAAGACGTTCCCTCCAGGGTGAGTCAGTGTGTGAGAGCCACCATGTCCACGGAGTATTTTATTTCTGTCATATTGTTAAATAAGTAAAAAAAATATGTTGGAAAATAAAGAAGCCCCCCCTCTAAGGAGCAGTCACCCTGGTAGGGGTCTATTTTTTTGAGGAAGAATTGAATGTTGAGAGTGGAAAATTTATCTTTTGGCTGGAGGGGCCGCGTGTTGGCTCTTAGCTGTGGCTGTGATTAAAATCCAAACAGTCCCAGTTCCTGGCAAATGGAAGAGTGGGTCATATTTTCTTGTCTGACTTCCTGGTTAGTCCACGTGATGCCATCTGCCATGAGCCATCTAGACTGCCAGAGTCTGCCCAGGGGAGCCTGTGGGCTGGGCTGTGGGCATGGGTCGGGTATTTCCAGGAAGAAAGAATTTTGGCCCTAGAGGAGAGAGGCCAGAGGGAGATGGCTCTGTGAGCTGTGGCAGCCAGAAGAACACAAGGGCAGAAGTGTGAGGCTTCGAGCGACCTTCTTCAGGAACAGAAGGAGCAAGCTAGGGCATTCAACAATTTCTTAGCATGTTTTATTCCATCACTGAGGATCTCTGCCTGCCCCAAGCAGCCCCTCCTCTGATCCTTGATAGAAGAACTAATGCTGTTGGGATTCCCCGTCAGAAGGGCTGAGTGTCTACAACTTTTCCAGTAGCAGAGAAGGAGAAAAAAGAGGTGTATATTGAGTATCTAATATATACGAGGTCCTGTCTCACCCCTGGAACAATCCCACAGAGGAGGTATGCTTAAACCCAGTTTGACAAATGAGGGATTGGAGGCTTGGCCAAGTGAAATAACTGGTCCAACATCACATGGCAAGTAAATGGGAATTAGTATTGTGATTATTAGCATTGCCACCATCCAGGTCTATTGTTTTCAAAGACCAGCTCTTTCCTTACCCAACTCAGCATCATAGCCCTCATGCTATGCGTCCCCTTCCGCCAGAACTCAAGATGGCGGGTCCCCTCAGAGGAATCAAAGGGGGAAAAAATCCAAACAAGTTAGCATCTCAGAGCCCTTACCGTGTGCCAGAGACTTCCTTCACTCATTTCTCATTTACTTTTGTGAGATGAAGGGTGTGGTCTTGGCCGGGCACCTGGCCCGCCTCTCAACTGTCCAGGCTGTGTTTTTCTCTTACTGATGGAACCAGAAGCATATTTCAAGACTGGCTTCTGAGTAGCCAGCACTCTTTCAATGGCACGGGTTTGGAGAAATTTGAGTTGGTGTTGCAAAGTGCTCTCCGAAGTTTCTGTTTATGGCAAGATGGTATTTTCCCTTTACCGAGAAGATGGGAACAGTCTGTCCAGAAAGCTGAGCAAGAATCAAAGAGATTGACTTAGAGGTAAAGAATGAGTTGGAAAGAAAAGAAGCTTGGATTCTGAATCCCATGATACCATTTAGGCAAAGGCAAGAGGCACCAAAGGATATAAACTCACAGCACAGAAACCCTCCAGAAATACCCTAAGGACCATTAGTGTATCTCGAATAGGCTTCTCTTAATACCCTGCATGCATGGAGCAGACATGATTAAAATAGATTGGAATATTTCATTTTCTTAAAGCAAAGTGATAATTACCTCTGGTATAATTTACAGATTTAATCGACTTGGTAAAATATTAACTCAATTTTGGGGATGGGTTTGTGCTGATCCTGTCACTTTCCTTCCCCCAGTCCTGGCCCTGACCACTTGCCACGGCTCTCAAAATCACTCAACAATCATGTTAATAATACTGTTATTATAATAATAATTTTGGGCCTCTTTATAGCCCCTTTTACTTCACAAAGCACGTTAACATATATTATCACTAATCCTCATAGTAACTGTGAAGAAGGCAGATTGAGCACAATTACCCCATTTTACAGACATTAAAACAGAGCCTTGGAGAATTCAGGCTGAATGAATACTTGCTGTATTCATTTCCTAGGGCTGCCTTAACATATTCCCACAAATCTGGGGGCTTCAAACAATAGAAAGTGATTCTCTCACTCTTCTGGAGGCCAGAAGTCCAAAATCAAGGTGTCAGGAGGACTACACACTCTTCCAAGGCTCTAGGGAGAATCCTTCCTTGCCTTTTCCAGCTTCTGGTGGCTCCTGGTGTTGCTTGGCTTGTGGCAGCACCACTCCGGTCTCTGCCTCCATCTTCATGTGGCCATCTTCCTCTTTGTCTTTGATCTTTCCCTCTTTTCTCTTATATAGATACCAGTGACTGGATTTCGGGCCCACGGTAATCCAGAATGATCTCATCCATGATCCTTAGCTTGGTTATATCTGCAAAGACTCTATTTCCAAATAAGGTCACATTCACAGCTACTGGGGCTTAGGACTTTGACATATTTTGGGGGATGGGGGAGACACTATTCAATCTACTATAGTTGCCCAAGGTGACACAACTGGCTCAACTCAGATCTTTTGTTTGGATATTTTTTTTAACCACAGGACTGGTGGCATCTCCAGGGTGCCCTTTGGGCATGTTTTCTTCTGTGACAACAGATTCGGGCCCCCTCCCCATATTTCACTACCTGGCCATGGATTGCCACTGGCAGCACTGATGCTGCGGAGGGAAGAAAACCAGAGTGATGACTAGTGGGGAATCAGTGTTTTTTAAACACTCAGTCTTGGCCTTGGCTGTTCAGCAAAGTGTCTTTGTGCACAAACTCGGATGGGGCTGAGTTAATCTGTGGGAAGCCCCAAGGGCCCTACGATTAGGCCCTGGGCCATCTTGAGGAAAGGGCTGGGTGTTGGTAATCTTTGCTGTGAAGCAGCTGCTGTTGTATTATTCATGGGGCCGCCTGCATTATTTTTTTTTTATTTTTTTTTATTTTTTTTTTTTTGCGGTACGCAGGCCTCTCACTGTTGTGGCCTCTCCCATTGCGGAGCACAGGCTCCGGACGCGCAGGCTCAGCGGCCATGGCTCACGGACCCAGCCGCTCCGCGGCATGTGGGATCTTCCCAGACCGGGGCACGAACCCATGTCCCCTGCATTTGCAGACGGACTCTCAACCACTGTGCCACCAGGGAAGCCCCGCCTGCATTATTGATGGAGCAGGGGAAGGCTTGCTTTAGGCTCCTTGAGTCTGCCCCTGAAGCCCTGGCTGAAGGCCCCTCTGCTCCAGACCTGATTTGATGCGAGAATGGACAGCATCATTTAGACCCAGGACTTGCCCTTCTTTGCTTCTGGTCCACCTCACTGTTTGACCCCTCTTGTCAGGATATGAAGACGATAGTGGATTTGCTCGGTGAGATGCCCAGGGCATCTGTTCTGAGACTGAAAATGCTTTCTGCCGTATGTATGTCTTGTCCAGGAGGAGAGTCCAGAGGGATGGGGGGAAGAACGCAAAGTTCTTCTGCAGTTTCCAGGAGACCCTGGGTTGGAGGAAACGACCAGGTCGCATGGTGCATGCCTTCTGGAGGAAAAAGTCGGAGGGAAACAAACAAGCTTTTAGCGTGCCCATGCCTGGAAGGGTCTAAGACACACCCCACATATCTCACTGGATTCCCCTGCCAGCCTCAGGACGCTGTGGCACCGTCCACCTTTCTGGGGGACCCCTGAGATGTTGGGATACGCAGTAGTGCAGGGCTCAGACAAGAGGCAGAACTGAATAAAGCACATGTAGCTTGAAGCAGCCTGGCCAAGACTCTCACTTGTCTAGTATTTTCCACCCAGGTGGGTAATTTGTATTTTTACAGCTACTTAATAATGAATGACCACATCTTGTCAAGTAAGCCACTGGGAAAAATCAGGCTGACCTGGTTCAGTGTGCATGTGTTCCGGCATCTGGACCCTCAGTATCCTTCCAGCAGGGCTGCCAGGCCTCTCCTCACAGCCCCTACCGCGTGACTCCCAACCACTGTTCCACTCCCCTTCCCCAGAAACGCCGGACAGGGAATTTGACCTCCTGTGTTTCCTAAGGAAGCCCTCAGACGTTCCCTTCCCCTGCTTCCTCCTTGTTGTGAGGGTCAGAGCTGGTGAGGCATGTAAGGCCTTCAGCGTAGTGCTGGGCACAGAGTAAATGCAATGCAAACGTTATTATCCAATTATTTTTTTGACTTCTCTCTCATTTTCTCCTGTCTACCTTTTCTCTCTCCTCTCCCTCATTTCTCAGCTGCAGAAGCATCTGCCTTGACTCCAGGGCAAACCCCTCCAAGGGTCCTGGACCTCATCCGTCACTTTGCTGCTCTAGGACCTTACCTTTCCCTCCCCACCCCCAGCCCTGCCCTGACCCGATTCCTAATATGTTTCCCCTCTTCCTTTCCGCTGGTTTTTCTCTTCTGTTTTCAACCAAAGATACTTCTGTCTTCCATTGACTTCCTATTCCCTGGAGCTTAAAACCTTGGGGTCATCTTTTACTCTTTCCTTTTCTTCTACCTCCAAGGAAGCACCAAATACCACTGTGTCTTCCTTTATGATGTTTGGTCCATCTTCGCCTTCCTTCTCCCCAATTTTTACCTCTCTACTCCAGGCTCTTAGTAACTAGACAGCCATTCTCTCATGGTGGTCCAGGGTCCCATGGGGATCCCCAAGACCCTTACAGGGAGACCAAGATGTTAAATCTATTTTCATAATAACCCTGAGACGTTACTTGCCTTTTTCATTCCCGTGGGCAGTGGAGTTTTCCAGAGGCCACGTGACATACGTTAACATCTTTCCTCTGATGCTTGATGGAGTTTGTGCTAATGCGTTCTTGTGTTTTAAATTTTTCTCAGTTTTAATTTCTAATATGGTAAATCGTGATAGATATAATCCACCTAAAAGTTCTTTGAGACTCTCAGTCATCTTTAAGAGTGAAAAGGAGTGCTGAGACCAAAAAGTTGGAGAACATTGACCTGGAGCCTGCTAGCCTATATGGTACCTATATGTGAATGAGAAAAGATGCCTCTTCTGGGTGGATAGAGCCCCATGCCAGGTACCGGGTCTGGTCAAGGGTATGCAGGCTGGATTTCATCCCCCATACATCCCTTTGGCTGGGTGCATTGAGACATGCATGAACTTCAGCACTGTACACGGTGACCCTGTGTTTATCAGACATCCTAACTGGGGTCCCAGTCTCCGGCTGTCCTCCTCTCTGGTTGATCCTGTTCAACATTGCTGGATTACTCTTCTTACAGTTTTGTTCACTTCATTCTCCAACTACAAGGGCCTCGGTGGTTCTCACTGCCTCTTGGATGCATTTCAAGCTTCCTGATGTGGCAGTGAATGTCCTCCACCATCTGGCTTCCATTTGCCCTTCCAGCTTTATTTCCAGGTGCTCCTGCTGTAGCACAAGCTTTCTTTCCTGTTTCCACAGTCCAGCCTGCATCATCCCTCTAACTCTTCCCCTAGTCTTTCCCTCCACAAGCTTCCAAAGTTCAGGGATCCTGCTTACTCCTCCTAGAATCTCCCATCTAGCTACGCCTTACACGTGATAGATGGCGGGGAAAGTACGTGAATTTTGGAGTCCAACAGGCTAAGCTTTGAAGCCCTGCTTTATCACATACCAGCCGAGGGACCTTGAGCACGTGACTTGACTCCTCCAAAGAGGGAGGGGGTCCCTCTTGTGCATGACGACGAGAGACTGGCTGGCTCTGAGTGCAGCTGTGAGAGGCAGATGCTTGATGAAGGTTAGTTCTTGTCTCCTTTGCTGAAAGAGTGTGGTGTGCCGAGCAAAGTCATGGGCACTTTTAGACTAAGAGGATATCATACAGGGGTGTTTGCACATTCTACCTGCACTGTCCTGTTGGCTAGAAAGCACTGATTCCTCCCTTCCAAGGGCCTCACTTTTTTCTGAAAGCTGGTTAATGCTGATGTGTGCTTCACTACTTTGGAATTTGCCAGTTGTCAAAAATATCCTGGGTCTTAGTGCAGTTACCCAAGTGGCCCTCCCTCTGGGCACCAATAGATTCATCCCCTTACTGGTCCAGAAAGAGAAGCATGTTCCCCTGAGTGATCCTGGCATTCAGATTTATCAGGTGCCCTTGCCTTTAAGAGTTTTACATCAGCTTATGCCCTTCAATTGTCCCCCTAAGGAGATGACTCCCTCTAAGTCACAAGGAAAATGAGTGGAGAAGGAAGGCCTTGAAATCTTCCTCTATCAGACAGTCTTCTTTACCAAGATGAGTGCTCCTGGAAAACAGGGACTGATTATTCATTTCTGTTTCAGCAGCACTCAGCCCACAGCCAGACATGGATGAGGTGCTTATTAAGGATTTTGTTGAATTTATGAAGGAATAAAGCTGGTCCCAAGATAGGCTTTGAGCAGATATTGGAAACAGCGAATCACCTTCTCCCCAGGGAGAATAGCTTCTTTCTTCCTTCTTCCCTCCTTCCCTCCCTCCCTCCCTCCCTCCCTCCCTCCCTCCCTTCCTCCCTTCCTTCCTTCCTTCCTCCCTCCTTTTATTCATTCAACGGGTATTTATATGCCAGGCTTAGTTATAGGTACTGGGGATATAGCAATGAACTTAATAGGCAATGTCTCTGACTTTGATGGAACTTAATTTTTATTTGGGGAGACAGATAATAAGCAAGCAAATATTTATTTTTTAATTTTTAGATTTATTTTGTTTATCCGTTCTATATATACTAATTTGCATCTGCTAGCCCCAAACTTCCAAGCAAGCAAATAAATATTTAAAGTGATGCTGGGCAGTGACAAATACCAGAAAGAAGAAAATAGTCAGGCAAGGGACTGGGCAGTGTGAGGGCAGGGGTTGGTGGTAACTTTCCTATAGAAGTGGTCAGAGAAGGCTATATGATTCCTTAATGAAGGGAGGGAGTTGATCTAGCAGATATGTTCTCAGTCCAAACTCTGTAGGCAGAAAGGACAACAAGTGCAAAGGCCCTGAGGCAGGAGCATACAGGTCATCCTGGTAAATTTGACACACAGCAAGGTCAGAGTGGCTGAAGAAGAGGAGGAGAGGGTGAGGCAGGCAATGAAGTCAGAGAGGTGACAGAGGGTGGTATAGATCCCTTAGGCCTTTGACTCTGACTTTCAAAGAGTTGGGAGGCCAGTGGAGGGTTTTGAGAAGAGGAGCTTCCCAAGCCGATGTATTTTAAAGGTCTCTTTGGCAGGTAAGTTCAGTGGAGTGGATTTTTTTGGAATGAGTTTATTTGTTTAAAAACTAAATAAATTCATGGACTTCTATAAGTATTTTTTATTTCTTTGGAGACCTTGCTAAACCCTTATCTCCTTAGTCCCTGAGGAGCAGGTGGGGGCCCATGCATGGCCTCATAGCCCTGGGAGGGAGCTGGGCCACCTTCGGTTCAGGGGCTCCCTTCCCTCGCTTCTCGCCCACAGGAGGTTGGAGCAGAACTTCTTCAACTGCAGCTGTGACATCCGCTGGATGCAGCTGTGGCAGGAGCAGGGGGAGGCCAAGCTGAACAGCCAGAACCTCTACTGCATCAGTGCCGACGGCTCCCAGCTCCCACTTTTTCGCATGAACATCAGCCAGTGCGGTGAGTGAGCCGCCCGGTCCCAGCTGGCTCCACGCAGGCCTCCCTCAGACACCAGGGACGGTGCTGCGCATCAGCTGGGAAAGCCAGGGCCTTCCTTCCCCACTGTCCTCCCAGCCTTGAACTCTGCATTGGGTGCAGATCTGGCTCCCCTCTTACCTCCTTGCTCATTCTTGTCTCTTCATGAGCCAGCCGTGGGAAGGTTTGTTCCAGGGATGCAGAAAGGGGTTAAGTGTGCTCTTTGTCATTGGACCAGAGTCCTTTCTCTCTGTCAGTTCCCTGTTAAGCAAACCTGAAGGAGTGTTATGTCCAGGAGTGGTCTCTGGATCTCCTGTATCAGGAGCATCTAAGGCACTTTTAGAGAAGCAGATGTCTGGGTCCATCTACAGACTTAAGAGATCAGAATATCTGGAGATGAGTTTGGAAATCTGAATTTCTAGCAAGATCCCCATGGGAGTCTGAAGCGGACCAAAGTTTTGAGAACCAGTGCCCAAAGTGGAAGATGTCATTTGATGTCATTGTTAGAGCTACATTCCTTCAGCAACTGTCCTCCTCACCAATCCCTGCTCCCCAACCACCACGTCCAACTGCATGGGCTTAAATCTTGAGTTCTACCGTCTGCTTGGGAGGTGGTGTGAAGCTTCTGGGACTTGGGGGACTTCTGAGAGGTCAGGCAGGTTTTGTGGAGTCATTATTGGACAAACTAAGCAGTGCCACCATTGCCCCCACGGACAAAGTTTTGGTAGCAAGTATTTGCCTGTTTTTTCACCCACCCTGTCCTCCCTCCCAGACCTGCCTGAGATCAGTGTGAGCCATGCCAACCTGACCGTACGGGAGGGTGACAATGCTGTCATCACTTGCAATGGCTCTGGATCGCCCCTGCCCGACGTGGACTGGATAGTCACCGGACTGCAGTCCATCAACACCCACCAGGTAGGCGTCCAAAGCTCGGGACCTATCATCTCTTGGTCTTAATGAGCTAAAATCATGAATAGAAGCAAGAGACGTGAGAATAAGGAAGAAGAAGAAGGGAAGTTTGTGGTCCTATTTCTATAGGAAGAAGCACATAGACATGGGTTCCACCCAGCTGCAACATTTTCTAGCCAACTTGATCTTGAACATGCTATAAACATCTCTGTACCTTACTTTCCTCATCTGTGAAATGGGTATAATGCTACCATTCATCTCATGGGATAAGTGTGAGTGTTACCTGAGCTCTTGACTGTAGAGAGCTTGGCCCTTGGTCAATGTGCCTTCACCAGCAAGGCCTCCTTCACCTACTGCTCAGCTTTCCTTTTGATTCCTAAAGGTGTTTGGGGGTTAGATGGGGGAGCCGCCCTTGTAGAAACTGTTTGATTGTTGTCTTTTTTTTTTTGTACCATCATCTAATTTTTCTTTTATCTTTTCCTAAATTTTTATTGTGGTAAAGTATACATAACTTAAAATGTACAGTCAAACATTTTTTTAGTTATTGTAAAATATTAGCTCTATTCTCCATGTTGTACAATACATCCCTGCAGCTTAGTTTATACACATGATTATTGTTTTTTTTATTGGGTTTTTAGACAAATCTGAACTGGACCAACGTACACGCCATCAACCTGACGCTGGTAAATGTGACGAGTGAGGACAACGGCTTCACCCTGACGTGCATTGCAGAGAACGTGGTGGGCATGAGCAATGCCAGTGTCGCCCTCACTGTCCACTGTGAGCGGATGCCCTGTGGGGGGCGGCTGGGACCCTGGGGATCTCAGCATAGGAGGCTGGGGCTGGGCAGAGCTGCTGCAATGGGCCTGGTCCACCAGGAGGGGCAGAAAGACTCCTGTGGGGCAGGACTGAGCAAATCAGGCCAGTCCTTGGCTAGTAACCCCAGAAAGGGTGTCCCTGTCCCTCAGAAGATGATGCGCCTCCAACTCAGCTCTGACTTTACTCCTAAGTTGGCCCAAGTCTGCCTTTTGCTAAACCCCTAAAAGGTCATGAGAGGGAACCCTCCAGCTGTAGTGGATCCAGGAAGCTTGAGTGAAGACAGACATCTCTTCCCCTCTTTGGGGGTGGTGTTGGGGGGGAAACCTCTGATTCCCTCAGGTCTTTTTAAAGCGGGGTGGGGAAGAATTGGGTTGCCCACCCCAGCTCCTGGAAGGCTGCTCTGGGACACCAGAGGCTCTGTGTTCTGGGTGTCAGCTGGCCTTTCCCCGGCAGACCCCCCACGCGTGGTGAGCCTGGAGGAGCCTGAGCTGCGCCTGGAACACTGCATCGAGTTCGTGGTGCGCGGCAACCCGCCGCCCACGCTGCACTGGCTGCATAACGGGCAGCCGCTGCGTGAGTCCAAGATCATCCACGTGGAGTACTACCAGGAGGGCGAGGTCTCCGAGGGCTGCCTGCTCTTCAACAAGCCCACCCACTACAACAACGGCAACTATACCCTCATCGCCAAGAACCCCCTGGGCACAGCCAACCAGACCATCAATGGCCACTTCCTCAAGGAGCCCTTTCCAGGTGAGGGCAGGGCTGCTCTGGGGTGACTGATCCCCTCCAGGAGCTCAGGGGGACGGGGAGTGGGGGCTTGAGAGGAGAAGCAGCATCAACACAAATACCGTCATCGACAACCAAACACACACCGGAACATATTCAGCCACCACCAGAATTTTGTGTAAACTAGATGAAGTCTGATTTCCAATAGCAGTCACAGTGAAACCCAAGACCCCCTCAGAAATACACAGCTCTACATATAAGGGCATATGGTGCTACGGTAGAGAAAGTGGGGACTTGAGAGGTGGATAAGAATGGCGGAGAATCTGGACCCAATTCTTTTTTTTGTTGGGGGACTCTGGGCATGATCGTTGCCTCAATACCCTCATCTGTGAAATGGGCATGATTGTACTTCTCCCATAAGAATCTCGTAACTTTTAAATACTTTTAAAGTAGACAAAGCATGTATCACAGGCTTTGGTACCTAACGATGGTTTGATGACCTTCCATTACAAGGGGCTTCAGGGTCTATCTGGTTCAACCCCACATGTAACAGGCCAGTGAACAGAATCTTTCCACTTGCTGGGTAGTAATAAGGCCTTGGCTGGGTTTCCAGGTCTGTGGCTCTTTTCCTCTAGCTCCATGGTGAGCTGATGGGTGGAGGGTACCTGATGCTGTCAGCCTGGATGGTGCTGATTCTAGTGGACGGGGTCATTGAAATGATGAGAGAACTTTGTTTGAATATTTGGGAGGGGAGTCTTGTCTTTCTCTGTCTGGGCTAGAATATTTCAAATACCTTCCTGAAGTTAGAGGAGAAGAAAATACTCCCAAGAGTTTAGTGAAAGTGGTTGCAGCATCTCTTGGGGGTGGTTTTGGTAGCTGATAAGTTTCTGTCAGTGAAGCCATATATCTTTGATGACCTTGGTGATGTCTGCTGGGAACAGACCTCTTGGCCTTCAATTCCTGGAAATCCGGGATTCTAATGAGATAAAGGGGAGTGTAAAGACTGATCTCCATCTCTCAGTCTCTCTCTCACACACACACAGGGCATTGGAGTACTAGCACTGTGCAGCATCTGCTTCTGTGAAGGTGATTTCACAGCATACAGGTAATCAGAGGATAGCAGTTCCAAGAGGCCTTTTTAATCTTAGTGCGAGGAAACTCGAACTTTAGAGGCTTTGAGAGAAACTCTGGAGAGATGAGGCCGCCTGGGAAGCTAAATTCTTGCCACTGAGGGCCAGGGGATGGTGGAGCCATCACTCAGGAGAGGACTGAGAACGTGCCGATGTTTGAGACCCTGGCCATCCCATATGGTCCTACACTTCCAACATCATTCCAAGTATGCCCAGTGAGAGGCCTCAGGACACTTCCCACTGTGGGCCACACGGGAGCTGAAAGAGTCCTGTCTTGCACTGCAGAAGCAGCAGCTTTTAGAAGCAGAGATACTTTGCTTTTTGGGGCCAAAGTCAGGCTAGGCTTTGTTGGCATAAAGGGCTGGAGTGGCCCTTTGCCCTGCTTGTGCCCATCTGGTGATTAGAGAATGGAATCTGTTTTTAAAGAGGAGAGTCGACACTCCCTGATGGGCGAGGAGTGAAGCCCTCGCCAAAGTCATGCTTCTGTTTCCAAAGGGAAGCTTCTGGGGCCTGGTGAGAGCAGGGAGCCCTGGAATGCTCGGGAGGGAGGGGGAGCCACCCTGGCTTCTGCATGCAGAGGGTGTCCTGGCCATGGGGCAGCAGGAGCAGTGGCCACGGCTTTTCCTTTGTCCTCCCTCGCCTTGGGAGGGAAGCAGTTCTCTGCATCCGTGCAGCCATACAGACACCTCCTCTGTCCCCAAGAGACACAGCTGCCCCTCCTCTTCATCTCTGGATACGCCTGTCACCTTTCAGTTCTCTTCAGGCCAGTGGTTCTCGAAGAGTGGTCTCCAGACCAGCAACATCAGCATCACCTGGGCAGGTGTTAGAACTCAAATCCTGGAGCCCCACCCAAACGTACTGAATCAGAAACTGTGGGGTGGGGCCCGGCAGTCTGTATTTTAACAAGCCCCCCGCCCCCGAAAATTCAGACACTCCCTCATTTGCCATCTCCTGCCATGACACTTGTGGGCCCAGGAGGCCAGAGGGAGGGTGAAGTTACAGAGGAACTTGAAGGGAAACAGCTCACCTGCAGTGGGTCCCTCAAACCCATCTACACCCTGCCAGGGCCATCCTGTGCGAAGGTTTGCTTGTTTGTAAAGGAGTCAGTGGATGATGGAAAGGCAGTGACAGGGAAAAGATGGGCCAGTCATGTCAAGAGACAAAATATCTAGGCGTCAGGAGAGTAAATTATCCAGGGGAGTGGACAGTAAACCTCACACCTGCTGAGCCTGGATACAAAGGCTCTCAGTGGACTCCTGCTCTTCTCTTGCTGTGGTGTGGGGACATTGTATTTGTCATCTGTACCCCTCTCACTCCCAGGCAGCAAAACAGACATTAAGAGCAAGGGTTCTGAAATCAGACAGATGGAAGTATTATCCTATCTGTGGCCCTACTGGCCCCGATAATGGGGCTTAGCACATGGTTGGCGTGAGTTGAAGGATGATCACTGCTCGGTGCCCCTGTTTCTTCATCTGTGAAATGGGAATGATAACCAGAGCTCCCGCCTAAATTGCCCTGAGGATGAATGAAGTGATGTCCACCCAGTGTTTAGCTCTGTGTCCGGATAGAGGGAAGGTTCAATAGCTGTTGGCTACGACTAGGATTCTAGGTGGAGAGTTTAGGAGTTGAGTTTAGGAGTTCTAGATCTGGTCGTTGCTCTCTAATCAAGCTGGTAAGTTCTAACAGACAGCTTTCAGGTAGTTTACTAGGGTAGTGGTTATGGAGTCACAACGCCAAGATTCAGATTCTCATTCAATTGCTTATCAGCTCTGTGATCTCAGGCAAATTACTCAATCCCCTGCTTCTGCCTCAAAGATTGTAGTGAAGATTAATTCGCACATAGTAGATTAATCCACCTAAAATATTTCCCACAGTGCTTGGCACAGAGTAAGCACAGAATTACACCCAAGGGCAACTGAAAAGGGATTTGTTTTGGGGGAAAAACAGAGATCTGAGGGTGAGGGTCTCCTTTCCTGACTGTTCATGGGCTGGAGACCCACAGGAGAGCTTTGATTGCACTGAATATATTCAGTGGAGCCGTCTGTAGATGCAGAGGCCTCCATCAGAAGGATTTTTTCAGAGCAGGACATTGAAATGAAAATGTTCTGGAAAAGCTTTTTGTAAACTTCACATGCTATACAAATGTTGGTGTTTCCTTCTGCATTTCCAAAGAAGCACTAGAATGTTCAGCCTGGAGTTCAGCCTTAGTGTAGGGACCAGTCTCTGGAAAGGGAGATTTGTTCTAGGAGCATGGAATCCTCTTTGGTGTTCCAGGGATCTGGGCCTAGGAGTGGGGACCGTGAGGAGTCAGGGATCCGAGTGTCAGGGGAGGCTGGAGATCATGTTAGGGTCGAGGTGGCACCTGGAAGGTTGGAGATCCTTAGATGATGATGTGATAGAAGGAGGAATGTTGACAAGGTATATGTGTGTGTGTGTGTGTGTGTGTGTGTGTGTGTGTGTGTGTGTGTGTGTGTGTGTGTTTGCCTGCACATGTGCAACAAATATATGAGAACACTTGACAAAACGTTTAGGAATAAGTGAGCTGCCATAACTCTTGAATTCTCATTTCTTTTTACCTGACTGGGAAGCCTCTTCATCATGATCTTGTGACAGCAGAAATCAGAATTCCGTCAGGGCCCTGGGTACAAACCATGGGGGACACCATCGCCCCAGTGTCCATAGCCGCACTTGTTGAGACTAGAATGTGGTCCCAACCTGCCAGTGCTGGGGGAAAAGAGGCGGCAGCAGCGTGTGGCCTTCTGTGCTGGGTGGGCAGAGCGTGTGGACGCCTGGCGCAGCTCCCCACTCCCTCCTCACACCTGAAGCCAGGGCATCTCTTCTCCTTATCACGTCTATGTGCATCTCTCTCTATCTGGACGCAAGCTGCTGCCTCTCTTCTCCATTCTCTGGATCCCACTGGCTTTTCCCACTGGGTTTTTCTTGAGGCTTTTGGGATCTGGAGGACACATGTGCATTGCTTTCATGCCCAGTTCCTGTTGGGATTCAGATGCTGCCTTGGCACACTGGTCCGGTTGTCCTCCCAGCCTGCTGGTGCGGGTGAGGTGAGGACCACTCTCGGGTACCATCCTTTTCCAGGGTGAAGTTCTGAGTCCTCCCACAGGTTAGAGAGAACCCAGAAGGTCTGGCTGTTCCAAGGCTTGTGTGCTTCCTGGGTGTATAAATGTTTCCAGGCTCTTGCAAAGGAGATAAGCATTCATAGGCTGATTGAGAGATTACCGGGTTTACAGATTCGGCCAAAACATTTGGCTGACGTGAGCATATTCTCTAATAAATGAGAGCCTTATGAGAAATATGCAAATTGGTGTTAACTAGGAATTGATCTGGCACCTCTCTTTTCTCAGGCTCTGAAGCCAAGGCTAGGGCCCCCTTGCCTCCATCCTCCTCCCAAATCAGCCGTTTGGTCACCTGAAGTTGAGAAGAGGGTGGGGGGCCTGAAGGGCACACTCAGGAATCTAGAGAAAGCTGTATTGCTCTCCCACAAAACAACACAAAGTGGATGATGAGTAAGCAACCTATTAGCAGTGAATTTACTGTGAGTAAGGCTTTCTCTAAGGGACTCCTTCACAGAAAGGCATCAATTTTCCCCCACGGGTAGCTAGGGAAGAATATTTGCTGGCGCGTACTTGATAGAGCTATGAGTACAATGACTGTGAAAGCCTAGCCAAGGGCCTGGGTAAATGGAAGACCCACGGTGAATGAATGAACGAATAAGTTCTTATTTTTCAGGGTGTGGTAGGCTTGTGCCAGGAGGAAGTGGAGTAAAATGCAGTGGTTCTCAAAGGGACCAGCAGAACAAGAAAACTTGTTGGAAATGCAAAATTCTCAAGACCCCCCCCAGACCTCCTGAGTCAGAAACTCTGGGATGAGGACCAATAATCCATATTTCTTTAAAAAATTTTAAAAGATTTTTAACTTTTCATTTTGAAATAGTTTGAGATTTACCAGAAATGTTACAAAATAGTACCAAAAAAGCTTCCTTATACTGTTCACCCAGCTTTCCCCAGTGTTACCATCTTACGTAACTACAGGGCAGTGATCAAAACCAGGAGAGTAACGTTGATACAACCCTATTACCTAATCTACAGACTTTATCTAAATCTTACCAGTTGTCCCACTGCTGTCCTTTTCTTCTCTGAGATCCAATCCAGGATTATATTGATACATTGTATTTAGCTGCCATGTTACCTTATTCTCTTTAAATCTGGGGCAGTTCTTCAGGCTTTCTTTGTCTTTCACGATCTGTGCACTTTTTTTTTTAATTTATTTTTTTTACATCTTTATTGGAGTATAATTGCTTTACAATGGTGTGTTAGTTTCTGCTTTATAACAAAGTGAATCAGTTATACATATACATATGTTCCCATATCTCCTCCCTCTTGCGTCTCCCTCCCTCCCACCCTCCCTATCCCACCCCTCTAGGTGGTCACAAAGCACAGAGCTGATCTCCCTGTGCTATGCGGCGGCTTCCCACTAGCTATCTATTTTACGTTTGGTAGGGTATATATGTCCATGCCACTCTCTCACTGTGCACTTTTGAAGGATCCTCACTAGTTATTTTGTAGACTGTCCCACAATTTGGGTTTGCCTGATGTTTTCTCACAATTGAATGCCAGTTAGGCATTTTTGGCAGGAACACCACAGAAGTGATGCTGTGCCCGTTCAGTACGTTGTGTCAGGGGTACACGACGTCTGTACGTTTTATTACCAGTGATGTTAACTTTATCACTTGGTCAGAATGGTGTCTGCTAGGTTTCTCCACTGCAGAGTGACTATTTTTTTCTCCTCTGTAATTAATAAGCATAATATTTTGAAGCTTTGTAAATATCTTGTTTCTTATCATTCTTTCACACATTAGTTTTAGCATTCATTGATGATTCTTGCCTGAAACAAATATTAGTGTGCCATTTGTCAATGGTGATTTTTCTATTTCTATTCTTTTCCTCTACATTTATTAATTGGATCTTGTTGTAAGGAAAAGCTTTCTTTTCTTATTTGTTGATTAAATTACTTCGTTATATCAATATGGACTGATGGGTATTTATTTTGTTCTATGAATTATAACCCATGTATTAACTTGCTAGGGCTGCTGTAAGAAAGTGTCAGAGACTGAGTGGCTTCAACAATAGAAATTTATTTTCTCACAGTTCTGGAGGCTGGAAGTCTGAGATCAAGGTGTCAGCAGGGTTGGTTCCATCTACCCTCTGGGTACGTCTATGTCTTAGTGTCCTCTTATAAGGACACCAGTCATATTTGATTAGTTCCCACCTTAATGACTTTATTTTAACTTAATTACCTCTTAAAGACCCTATCTCTAAATACAGTCATAGTCTAAGGTACTGGGAGTTAGGACTTCAACATATGAATTTTGGGCAGATATAATTCAGCTCATAACAATCTATGACTGTCATTATATTGTCATTATATTTTGTTGCTCAAATCATCCCCAGTTTGGCCATTGGAGACCCCTTCATACTGGCTCCTGTGTCCCTTCTTCATGCCCCCATTAATTCTTGAGCACCTTCTTACTTTCCAGTACTGCAAGCTGTTCCAAGCACATCTTGTACTTTCTCTGCCCCAGCCCTGGAATTAATGTGTTTCTCCAAGGATCCCTCATTCTTTTTACTGGAGAATGGTAGTGATCACCTCCTGGATGGTTCTGTGGCATGCTAAAGTTTGAGAATCTCTGATAGAGTGGTTCTGAGCCCAGACTTGGATTTGAATCCAGCTCTATCCCTTCTTAGATGAGTGACATTCAATTAGTTACTTAATTTCTATAAGTCTGTTTCCTTTTCTGTTGAAAGGGGATAATGCTACCCACCTCCTAGGGTGGTTATAAGGATTGATGCATTACATAAAGCATTTTGCACAGCCCCTGGCTCATAATCAATGCCCAACGATGATTGGCTTTCATTATTAGGTGAGCCATTTCTAAAGGCCAAAGACCAAATAACACATTTTCGTCTGGGGAGTGGATAGATTCTAGAGGGATTCCCAAGAACGTCTCAATGACCTACTAGAATAAACGCTACATATCGATCTGAGGAATTGTGTCTTGAGATCATAGCTGGCATTTTCCAGGAAGATCCATGGAAGCCCATCCTGCAGCATTTCTTCTTGGCGCTAATGTACCACCAACGTTCCCAACACTCTGGGCACCTGAGGGCGGGAGGAATGAGGGTGAGATGGTGAGTCTGGATGTAGTTCCTCATCTCATAGTATGGTTTCTAGTCTCCAGGTGGACCAGGCCACCTCCCTTGAAACCAGGAGTTTTAGCTCTTATTCCTTCTCCATTTGGAAGACCACCTTCTAAAGAGTGTGGGGGAGGGGTGACGAGCCAAGGATTTTAGTTTTCAGTTGCCAGGGCAACGGGATCATGGTGAGTGGGAGAGATCATAGCTATGAGAAAGGCAGAGTGCGACTGTTCTGGTTTTTTATTACGTTTGTTAATGATCTCTTTGTCTTTTTTGCAGAGAGCACGGATAACTTTGTCTCTTGTAAGTCTCTTTTACCTTTTGCTTTGAAAGTGATTTATTCTGATACTTTTGGTAACTACTGAGTCCAAATAGCCCTCTTTTGTATTCTACCAGCATCCTCAGACTCATGGCCGCTGAGAGCATCTGAGTGAACTGTGAAAGGAGAGTAGAAATACTTGAGCAGTTCCAAGCCCACTCCTCTTGGACAGTCACTTGCTGCCTCAGTTTCCCTGCAGTTTTCTAGGGTCTGACCATGTTGTGGGTCTTCCCACCCAGACAGACAGAGGTGGTGTCAGGAAGGATGTGGGGTTCACGTGCCCCAGTGGACCCCTGTTGAGCATCTCAGTTGTTCTTGCAGAGAGAATGTGGAGCCTATAAACATGTTAGTGTTTGTCACCTGCTTTGAGAGCCAGGACCTACCTCGTGTGGAGCTGTGATTGACAAGGTCTCCTGAAAGGTTCACCTGTCCTCAGATGAGATTATTGAGGCTCAGTCTATAAGTGATTTGGGGCCAGGACTAGACGATCCCCAGAGGATTTGGTGTTTTGCTCATGGTCTGTGGGGAAACATATTTATTCCTTTTCCTTTTGTCCCCTGTGGGAGAGGAACAGGGACGGCTGAGGCCATTTCTGCTCCCTGTTCGGCCTGAGACAGTAGACAGTCCTGTTTAGAACGCCCCTTGTTGTTTGGCACAGATGTAAATATAACCTGGATTCCTTTGTTTGTCCTCGGTCTTTGAGGACTTGTCATCTCACAGGATGTCCCTCCAGAGAATTTTGAACTGGGGCTCTCTCTGGACAAGGAGTTGATTCTAGAAGGAGGACTAATGGATGCTCGGCTTCCCATCCAGGCCTTGCTGGGAAGAGCAGATGTTTCCTAGTCAGATAAACTTGCTGCCAACTGAAGCTGCCATTGTGTTCTGAAATCTGCCGTAGGGCAACAGATAGTGGGTTGTTTATGGGGCCACAGGCCTCCTGGATCTCACTGAGGAGTGAAGAGGGAACGAGGAAGGGCATGGAGAGTCTGGGACAGGATAAGGGGTGCAGAGAGGAGCTGAATGTCAGCAACAGCTACCATCACCCACGAAACTGGCCGAATCCAGACCCTGGCTGTGATCCCAAACCATTTTTTTCCCTCTTATTTATTCAATATCTCATGGCCCACATTGTCCAGGTTACATTATTTACTCTGTGATGGGGATTGGGGGACGGGAGCAAAGGTTCTTTATACCTATGGAGTCTGTCTTTGAGTCATCAGTACCCACCAGGCAGCCACACGGGGATCCGATCTCTGGGGACCCCTGCAAAGCCTGGGGAGGCCAGGCAGTCAGAGTCTAGCTTCAAGGGGATGTTCTCCAGCAAGAACTTTCAAGAGGACTTGGGAGTTAGGCAGGGACCGTGGCTGAGGCTCTCGTGGCCAGGAAGCTAACTACTCTTCTCTATTTATGTTTGGTTTTCAGTCTACGAAGTGAGCCCCACCCCTCCTATCACTGTGACCCATAAACCAGAGGAAGACACTTTTGGGGTGAGTCACTCCTTGGTCAAGAGGAAGGTGTTTACTGATGCAGTAGTTTTTCAGGCTTCTGTTTTAGTAGCTAACTTTTCCCAATACTGCCTTATTTGGAACTCTAGCATACGTGGCATAGAGAAGCCGTGATGAATGACCTCCTTTCAGGTGGTTAAAACCTTCCTTGTTTGATGAGAATAATTCATTGTTTGAGGAAGTCTTTGAGGATCTGCTTTAAGCCCTAAGGCTCGGGAGGAGAACAGTTTGAAACTTCCCACTCCATTAGGAGCCAGCTGGGCCTGATTCGAAGGGGCTGCTAACTGTACAGACTTTTACAAAAGTCAGAGTTGCCCAGGGCATCTTCTTGAGTGGGAGGTGACCCCACCTCCCGCTCTCAGAGCCTGAGGTTTCTCTGGGGAGAAAAGGAAAGGAGTCTTTTTAGAATCTCCTGGATAAGAATATTATGCAAAGAATGTCAATGTGAAGATGCAAGATTTGCTTGCTAATTAAAACCACAATGGAACAACAGGCAGAAGCATCTCTGGGCTTCCTCCTGCATCTCTTAGGATGGTCCCCAGATGAGAGGGCTCAGAACACTGAATCATGGAACTTTCTCTAATCAGTCTGGGTAATTTATTTTTTGATGTTCTTAGAGTCTCATAAATTCCATCTTCTCAAGACTTTACTCAGTCTGAGAAGTTCTGAAGTTCACTGAAGTTATGGGAGGGCTACAGTTGCTACTGTAATAGGATGTTCTCATCTGAGCATGCATGTTACTTCATACTCCGGTTTTCTGTAACTGCTTGACTGTCTGTTTTTGGCTCCCAATAGGTATCCATAGCCGTTGGACTTGCTGCTTTTGCCTGTGTCCTGTTGGTGGTTCTCTTTATCATGATCAACAAGTATGGTCGACGGTCCAAATTTGGAATGAAGGGTAAGGTGGAATTTTCATTTGCGAGGGTCTCATGGGGGAAACATGGCTCCTTTTGATCAAAAGATGCTGTTTTAATTTCTTTGCTCTCTGAGACGGCTTCAGGGTGGTGGGCTTAAGTGGCCCTGGTAGAGACTCCCATCTACACGTTTATTATTGGTAGTGATGGATTGAAGGCAGTGTTGGTGTGAGGACCAAACTGTGGACCACCTGGTTTTTCTGTAATGACTAAAAACATTGCTTCACTGGGCTGGTACAATGAGGATGATTTGGGAAAGAAGTTGGGTTTGAGGGCAAATGAAGAGGACTTACCTTTCTTTTTATTTTTGGTGGGTAAAAGGACTCTTTGTTTGAGTAACTTGGTTTTTCTCTTGTCTGCACCCATCCTTGGAGTTGTGATGAGAAGGTATTAGCAGAACTAAATGTAGGATGGTAGACTGTGGCATTGAGAGGTTGCCCATGCGTGGTATCTCAGCACGTAGCTCTACACAGAGTTCCAGAATGGATGCCAAGAGCAACGTGATTGCTAAATCTGCTGGCCAGTTTCCACAACACAGAGTACTCAACCCCATTACAGCTGGGGTGGAATGTGAGACGTGGCTCTCCACCAAGGCTTGGGAAAAGGGGGCTGGCACAAAAGGGGTTAATGTGGTGAATTACCATCCATCTGCCTGGTCCCAGGATGGATCTGACCAAATGGCACAAGGGAGGCTGGATACCAGTGCTTAAACAGAAACTTGAATTTCAAGATATACTCCCAGCTGGGGTTTCCATTTATGGCTGATGTTAATAGGAGAAGGGTGGGGAGGGAGTATGAAGTATTTGACAAGCCGTCAGGTTCCTGAGCAGGGATTCAGGTTGGAGTCTTCTGGTGAGATTATGGGATCCAGAAAGATGAATTTCGATGACTTCTGCACACGAACTGGTATCTGTGGTTGGGGTCTTGACCTGGGGGCTCAGGAATTAAGGGGAAAGCATGAATGAGATTCACAAGGTTAGTGGTCCCCTGAACTTATATGTAAGTGTTTAATTGTTTGTACATGGTGGCAGGGGGCGGGGTTGGGAAGGAACTAATCCATAGCTTCTGTTATATTGTCAGAAGAGTCTGTGACCACCCTACAAGTTTAGAACACTGATATATAGCAAGGGATAGCCATAGAGAACTAGAAAGGCAGAAATCATGGGGGAGGACTGTCTGGCTTCCCAGAAGCCTCCTGCCTCTTTCTGCTCTTGGTTAAGCTGAACAAGTCCCAGAAGAGCAAACCAGGTTTTCTTGAAGCAAATGAAATATTTTGACCAAGAGAAATAACACGTAAAGGCAAATTATAAAACTTCTCTATATATTAGAAGTTTGGCCTGAAGCCAGATGACTTAAACAAGAGGAGACCACGGTCAGCCACCTTGGCTGGAGAGGTTTTATCTACCAGTACCCCACGGGCCAAACAGGGCTTCACAGGTTTGGAAGATCAGTGACCCCCATGCAGGCTCTGAGCCTTCAGTCTTAGCATCATCCCTGGGCTCCTGGCTTTGAGGACCTGGCACTAGTACTTGTGCAAAATTTTCCTACCATGGGAGGAACTTTCCTAGCTCTTCCTCCCTCCACCTAAGGAAACAGCAGGGCCTTGACCAAAGGGAAAAACGGGGCATTATTGCTCTCCCCTGGAGAGGCACGCCACTAGCTGAGACCCTGCAACAAGACTGGCACCACCAAACAAGCAGATTTTTCCTCTTAATTGTCATCTGTTTTCTGGAAGAGCGTGTCCCCATGTCGGATGAATTAGGCAGCACCCAGCGGGGTGCTTTCCCCTCAGCTGTCCTTGGAGCCTCTCCCAACACCCACTCCCCTCTCCCGGGCTGAGCTGCCTTCATTGGCCCTGGTTGTGCCGCAAGAACACATCCATAAGTTTGGAAGTGAAATATTCCTTAATTTAAAGTCAGGTGACCTGAAGAAGTTTGGCTAGAGTGAGAGGCAAGATAAGATGTTGTATCCAAGGCTGACCCTGTTTAGAATTAAGCCTGCATCTTTCTGATCTTTGTTATGCCTGACTGTATTTAGTTCTCATCTTAGGATGAAACAGCAAATGCCCTAGGCTGCATACACCCTTGATCTTTTATTAGCAGCGGGTCTCCCAGTCCAGAAAAAAGAGCAAAGTTGCGTGTACCAGAAGTCCCCCAAATCTGACTCAGGCAAACCTCCATCTCTTCAGAGCCACCCGTTCCTCAGCTTTGAATTTTCAAATCTGGGTTAAAAATCTGTGATGCCACTTAATTGCTCTATGTTTCCAGCAAAGTTACTTAACTTCTCACAGCCTCTATTCCCACAACTTCAAAATGATGGAATGATACCACCTCCCTCATTGCATTGCTCTGAGTGTTGAGATCTGTGTGTAATTGACGTTTAAAAGGGTCCCTGTGGTTGTAGTTTTCTTCTTTCTTTGTGTATAAGCCTGTCCAAGCTTCTTTCATTGTCCTTCCAGGAAGGGCTGCCCTCCCAAGACTTAATCATGCCCTCTTTTGTCCCACACAATATTTAGTAAAAATGCTTTTCTTCCACCCTAATCCTGGGGCACTGTCATCATCTTGCTCACACATCATCTGTCCTGTTAGACCAGGAGTGACTTGTTGCAGAAACCCGCAGTCACTCAGCTGAGTATGCCTGAAACTTTGCACAGTCTTTGACAAATTGTTTCTGAACTTAGAAATGAATGACTTTAGTTTTACTCAGAAAACAAGCACAGCTTGTTAATCAGTAATGGGCTAGTTAGGGCTCATTTGGAAATCAGAGATGTCTGGGCAGTGGAGGTGGAGCGGAGATGATCTGGGAGACTCATAAATAATTCCCACCCTCCACATCTGAGGGCCTGGAACACAGTGTATGGATGAGGAGGACTTATTAAAATGAACTTCCTTCTGAGAAATAAAAAAATATATAGAAAAATACGGACATTAGTATGACAGACACTCATATTCCTGTCACTTAGAATAAGCAGCTGTTACTGTTTTGTCTTCTGTTGCATCTAATGTTTTATTCCTATTACTGATAAAACTAAGATGGCTTTAACTGTCACCCCGGTCCCATTTCCGCTTCCATTTCCATAGGCAGTCATTAGCTTGAGTTCACTGTACATCCATCAGTCCACTTGTTTTTGTCTCTCTCCCTGTATCTCTGTCTCTCCTTCTCTGCTGTCTCTGCACACCCACCCTTCGCGCCATGGCTCTCTCCCAGCTGACCCCATACCCTGCAGACTGCCAACTTAGCAACTGCCTCTACTCTATGGCAATCCTAGTGGCCAAGTCTGGTAACCAGCTCAATTTTATAGTTCTACTTACATATATGTATATATATATGTTTTGTTTTGTTTGTTTTTTCCAAATCACAATTGCATTTATTCATAGACATCTAGAAAACAATCAAAAGTATATTTGTCTCTTATAGACCTTATTAATAAATTTTATGTGGATGAGAGAGCTTGTGTCCCGAGAGTTTTAAACAGCATGATTAAAGACTGTAACACTCCCAAGAGTGGTCACAGATAGGTACAGGATGTGAAGAAAGATATACATATATACATACACATATATATGTCTACATATGTGAATACATTTACAAGATGCATTACTTTGTGTATGTTTTAATTTGTAAATGTGTTTATACTCTAAACACCCTTTTGCATCTTCTTTATTTGCTTGTCATGTGTTAGAGATCGCTCCATGTTGGTACATATAGGAATTCCACTGGGGACCTATTTTATGGAGGTTGAATGTATTAACCAGAGTTTATAGAAATGAACTGAAAATGCGTTGTCTCAGACACTTTTTTACTGTTTTCAACTGCCATCTAGTTGATCGAAATTCCGGCCTGGGGAGAGGTCAGGATTCTGCCCTGTGGAGGGTTAGGATTCGAGCTCATCTTCTCTTATAATCACAAAGGTTCTAAAATGGGGCTGAGTGTCCAGTGGGCTTTCTTTGAGCTGTGGATGAAGCCCCATGCTTTAGAGTGGCAGGATGATCCTGAAGTATTTGGCATGGTGTGGGCACTGACCAGTCAGAGCACATACTGCCCTCCTGCTGGAGCCGGCACCCGGGGGCTCCCTGCTGTGCCGGGTGTTAACTCATAATCATGCTGGATCACAGGGTGGTTGAGTGGTGGGTGGTCGGGAGGTTCAGGGCAGGGGTCGTTTACTGGGAGGGACAGAAATATATCAAAATATGTCAGTATCTTAACTAATTATATTGTGCCGGTGCATCCTGGGCCTGGAAGTGACATGGCTTAGAATTTATTCCATGCTCATCCTCATATAATATTTTAAAATTAGACATTGAAAGATCGTGACAATGATCTAGCCGGGCCCTGCAGTGTCATTATTTAGAGATGAGAAACTGAGGCATAGGAAGCCCAAGAAAGGAGGTGACCTGCTCTGGTTTTCAGTCTGGTTAAGCTGAGTGGGTTCTAGAACGGACGTTCTACCTTGCATTCTCAGTCACTTCTCATGGCAACTATCGATAGAATGACCTAACTCCTTGGTCTTGGCTGCCCCACCATGAACATCCACAGTGCATCTGCCATCTTTATTTCACGTGGTTGTTAGAACAATAACCAGGTAGAAGATGCTAGTGTGTCTTTAAATACTTAAACATGCCCTATAGTTTTCATATAAGGTGACTATCATTATTATTTAATGGAGAAAGAAGCAAACGTGTGGGGTTTTTGCAGGCTGTAAAAAGGGCATACAGTATTTGGTCTCTCTTGTCTGACTCCCTCTTAAGCATCTTTATATGTGTCTAGATCAGAGATACTGTGGGAGTGAACTTCATACTTCTTGGCTCCCTCTTACTGTCACAGAGGAAACAGAATAATGGTTTATTAGAGTTGAAACAGACCTTAGACTTATTAGGCTAATGTCCCCATTGTACAGGTAAGGAAGCAGACGCAGAGAAATGAAATGGCATGCCAAAATGCACGGCTAGCTAGAGCAATGCTGGCCTGCTTTCCCACCTGCGTGCTGTATGCAGAGAGCCTGGGAAGGTCTGGGAAAGGAAGACGGATTGTGAATAAATCAGGTCTGCTCTTCCAATACTTTATCTAATTATCTTTGAATGCTGTCCTGCTTCAAAGGGGCTTTCAAACATGTCTCTTATTAATCCTCTTTTCTCAAGCTGGGACACACCTGGCCTGGGGAAAAGGTGGGAGCTGATGGAGGAGTCTTGCTTCCCAGGCTTAGAGGACTTCCTCTGTCTCTTTCTGGACATGTTGGGGACTGCATGGCAAGGCAGCAGAAGCCAGAAAGAAGGCTGGGAAGGACAGGAGTCTAGAAAGGCTGGTTGGGCTTTCGGTAATACCTTAGGTGCTTCATCTGCTTGCCGTCCATCCTAATGGTTGGACGTGTGCTGGTGCCCCTGATGGGCCCGTGGATGGGCGCTCCAGGATTGTTCCATTGTGAATTAGCATCAGCTAATAGGTACTTAAAGTGGTTGCCTATTTGATTATGATTGGGGGTTATTAACATTTTTTTCCCCATAAACAGATGGTAACTTCTCTCCAAGTGGATTGTCAGAGTCAGATTTGGAGGGACTGATTGGTTCCGGCCAAAAGATCTCGGGGGTGGCTGCCTGCGTTGAATGGCCCTGTTATCCCTTTGGTTTAACTGCTCGGTTAACAGGAATGATTAGACTTGGGAAGGAGTCATTTCTGCCCGCTCTCCTAACCTTGGAACATTGGACTGAGAAGGGTTTCTTCCAGCTGGATGGAGGTAGGGCTGGGATCCTGGCCTCCTAATGTTTGATGCTCTAACTGGCATTTCTTCTTCAGCTGGGATAGAGGGTCCCTGTATCTATAGCCGTGAGCACAGAGCCAGGGAATTGATACAATGAGTGTGGGGTAGAAATAGAGAATTCTGAGACTACTGAAAGGTGACCTTGACCCTGGGTGAGGTCACCATTAGTGCCACTGATAAGGCAGCTTTTTTTGCCCTGAGAAATACACTTATCTGGCCTTGATTTAATGGGGCGTCAGAAGCCAAGAGCAAGGCAGAAGTGAAACTGAGTGGAGGACTTGGGTTTCCTGACTTCCTGAAATAAGTCTATTTTTCCTTCTTGCTTGTTTTTCTTTCTTGACTTCCTTTGCTGTTTCCTCCTCTGAATTGAGGTACGCAAGTGAGGAAGCTTACCCCTGGCCTTGGCAATGACCCTGTGCTTGGGATTCCTGGTGGAAGATGCCTCTTTGAACATAATTTTGAGACTGCTGTTATCCTCAGGCCCTTTGCCCTTTGTGCTGTGCATCCATCATGGGGGATGAGCTGGATGGGGTAGGGAAGGAGCATCCTGCAGGAGGAGAAAGGGGAGCCTGCATCCGGCTGGGGCTCAGCCACCAGTGGTGTCTGCCACTGCCTCCGGCCCCAGAGCATCCCGAGGAAAGAGAAGAGCTTCCGGTTGGTCTCTTCCTGGCTCTTTCTCTTAGAGGGTTAGTGACACCCTCTCTTCCTCCCTTCCCTGATACCCCCGTATGTTTAGTTTAGAGAGAGATTCACCAAGTCACTCTGGTGCACACCCCTTTATTTTTTTCTCTTGTATTAGTTCTGCTGCCACAAGCCAGAGAGGGATTTGCTGGCATCCTTGCACTGGTCTCCAGACAAGCTTTCTTCCTGACAGGCCCGGCTACCTAATTTATGGGACCCAGTGCAAAATCTTCCTAAAGCACTAGAATTGCAGGACAGCTACAGCAGAGACTTATACCCCAATCATGGGGCTCTTCCGAGCATGGAGTTAGAGTCAGGCCCGTGAAGCCAGCTCTGTTCCCTGAATACACATTCCAACGTGGTTTCAAGCCCTAGCGCCTTCATTTTTTTCCTGAATGTTGAGGAGGGAAACCGATATTTCTATGCTTCCTGTTCAGAGAGGAGCTGGAATTTGGGGTAAAGATAAGAGTATCAGCTGATTTTTCACTTCTAATCATAGCAAGGAAAGAGAAAAGGGGGCATGGGCATTTATTGAGTACCTACTGTGTGCCAGACACATATAGGCACATGTAGGCATATAAGGTCTAATATACCTTATAGTATTTTGTCCTGATGAGTGGCTGTTCTCCACATTGTAAAGGCAATAAAGCCGCTCAGAGTGGTTAAATTGCCCCATGTCATGTGGCTGGTGATCAAGAAAACCAGGTTTTAAATGAGGTCACTCTGAATCAATGGTTCTCAATCTTCACTGCACATTCCAATCACTTGGTCAAATTGTATGACTCCCTCGGCCCAGGTGGCACCCCATACTGATTAAATCCGATTCTAGAGGCGAAACTCTAGGCATGGGCATGCTTTTTTCAACACCTCGGGTGATTTCAGGTGTGCAGCCAAGGTTGAGAACCAGCGGTGTAAGGCCAAGATGCAGCTGCGCATTTAATTAGTGGCCCAGGTCATGTATGCAGTCTGCAGACCAGTGTATCTGGTCACCTTGGGACCGTGTGAAATGTGTAGATGCCTGGGATCACTCCACACCCACTGGGTCAGACCTGGGGTAAAGTGGGGGAGATTTTTGATGCTCACTAAAGTTTAGGAACCACTGCACTGAATCCTGGGGGATGCTGGGGATCTTATGAAAATGCAGATTCTGGGGAAGGGCTGAGAGTCAGTGTTTCTAACCAGTTTCCAGAGGATGCTGCTCCGGGGCCCACAGTTCAGGGAACAAAGGACGAAGTGAAAACCTCAGGCCTGGGACCTGGGGACTTAGGTCACATCTCTGTGTTCCATTTCTTCCTGTGTATCATTAGCAAAATCAGCCGGCCTCAACCCCTGACTCTGCTAGTTGGAATAATATGACTGTACAATTACAAAATAGAACCACGACTTCTAAGGCAATTTTAGTTCTACCCTCTTTGGGTAAATAAGGCTTGCTTCTTTCCTAAAGCAGTTCTGCAGTGGCTTCCTTGGTTCATAGCGAACTGCCACCTCCTTCCACACAAGGGCACTTGTAAGGCCTGCTGCCTCTGTTGATCTTAGCACAAGCGTGAGGTCCATCAACACAAGGGCTGGAGACAGAGCCCCAGGGAGGCCAGCAGTCAGTGGGCGTGCAGCATTCCCAGCCCAGAGTCCCTTGTGTGGCTGGGCAGGCACTCCTCTCCTCTTCTAGAAACTTCCACGTCCCGTTTCCTCTTCCTCCCATAGCTGATCTTGGAGGTAATGTTGGGAGCTACAGGAAATGGGAGCAGCTTGGGCTTGGCAGGCCCTGAAGTGGATCAGGGCATGTTGTTTGGTGGAGGAAGCCTAGCGGGTTAAGTCAGTGGAGGCCCAGGGCACCTGCCAGCCTCAGAGGCACTGCTCTTGGTGGCTGGAATTTTGTTCTCCTCAGTCCTGCCGCTCCAGTGGTATTTACATTGGACACCTGCCCTGCCCTCCCAATGGACTGTGGAATAAGAACTGCATAGTTGGCCAAAGACTGGAACGGTTTCCTTAGCAGTCCCAGCAATGCCGAGCCTCCCTACCTGATGGGGATCTTGAGTTCAGAGGGGCCTCTGTGCTGTAACAGCGATGCACACCTGTTCCCAGGTGGGGGAGAAGAATGCCAGCATCGGTCTGTCTGCCAGCAGGTCTGACATGAAGCCCCGGGGAGGGTGCCCAGGTAGTTCCAGGAACTACCTTTCCAAGTGAATCCTTCCAAATCAGTTGAGTTCAGTGGGCTGGCCTTGGGCCAGTGGAGGGGTGCCAGGGGGCACCCCCATTGTTGGCTTAGTCTTTAAGAAAAGCAGGCAGGATTTGAGTACTGTTATTGGCCATGATGTGAGGAAATGGCTCCAATCGTCCCAGCCACTGCCTGGGCTTGCTTTGCGGGGCTGGAGGTGGGGGGCGTCTGGGGGACACGCCAGCCTGATAGGGCTGTGTTTGGAGCTGGAGGCCTTCTAAAGAGAAGCACTGTCAGAAATGAGGGGCCATCCGAGCGAAAGGGAAAATGGACATTCACGTTTGCTGTTGCTAAGTGTGTGGACAGAGCCTGCCTTTCTGGAAAGTGGTTTGGCAAATTTTATTAAAAGGCTAAAATCAGAGGAATCCCATGTCCCAGAAACTCCACTTCTGAGAATTTAACCTCAGGTAGTGATCACCAACGGCTGCCCATATTGATGTGTGTGGGCGTTCATCCCACTGTGACTTATACAGTCAACTCTATCCACTAAGAATTGCTTAAATTTAATAAATGGTTAGTTGAGCACACTGTGGTTCATACAAATGATGTAATTTCAATGAAGACATTAAAAATGACAATTTTTGAGGACTTCCCTCACAGTCCAGTAGTTAAGACCCTGCGCTTCCCATGCAGGGGATGTGGGTTCCATCCCTGGTCGGGGAACCCAGATCCCACATGTCACCCAGCCAAAAAATGAAGAAAAAAAAAAAAAAAAAAGAAAGAAAGAGAAATGACAGTTTTTAAAAGCAAATTTTTAATATTTCTTTAAGGATATACATGCAAATAGTAAGAAAGCCCAATAATGTAAAAGATAATGGAGTAAAAGTTACTCTCAATGTGCCTAATTTCCTGCTTCTGAGATAATAACTATTTAGAGGTTCTGTGTATCCTTGCCGAGATAGTCAGTGCTATAAAAGGAGAGATGTTTCCCGTTGCCTTTATACAAATGCCAGCTTGTATTCACGTTGTTTTGGACCACATTATTTTTGGTAACTATCTTTGAGATTATTTCATCTTAGTTCATAGAGATCTACTGCATTCTTTTTTTCTCTTTTTTCCAGCTATATTGAGATATATTTGACACACAACAATGTGTAAGTTTAAGGTGTACAGGGTGATGATTTCATACATGTATGTATTTACTGCATTCTTTTTTTAACAGTTGAATATCAAGAGTGATATTTGAGAGTAATATTTATTGACATGTGAACGTGTTCATATGTATACATATTTTTAAATTGGGGTATAGTTGCTTCACAATGTTGTGTTAGTTTCTGCTGTACAACAAAGTGAATCAGCTATACATATACATATATCCCCTCCCTCTTGGACCTCCCTCCCACCCCCCACCCCCATCCCACCCATCTAGGTTTTCACAGAGCACCGAGCTGAGCTCCCTGAGCTATACAGCAGGTTTCCACTAGCTATCTATTTTACACATGGGATTGTTAATACCATTCTCCCAATTCATTCCATCCCCTCTTCCCTCCCCACCGTGTCCACACATTCGTTCTCTATGTCTGTGCCTTTATTCCTGTCCTGCAAATAGGTTCACCTCTACCATTTTTCTAGATTCCACATATATGCGTTAATACACGATATTTGTTTTTCTCTTTCTGACTTACTTCACTCTGTATGACAGACTCCAGGTCCATCCACGTTTCTACAAATGACCCAATTTTGTTCCTTTTTATGGCTGAGTAATATTCCATTGTATATATGTGCCACATTGTCTTTATCCAATCATCTGTTGATGAACATTTAGGTTGCTTCCATGTCCTGGCTATTATAAATAGTGCTGCAGTGAACATTGGGGTGCATGTGTCTTTTTGAATCATGGTTTTCTCAGGGTATACGCCCAGTAGTGGGATTGCTGGGTCACATGGTAGTTCTATTTTTAATTCTTTAAGGAATGTCCATAGTGTTCTCCATAGTGGCTGTATCAATTTACATTCCCACCAACAGTGTAGGAGCGTTTCCTTTCCTCCACACTCTCTCCAGCATTTATTGTTTGTAGATTTTTTTCATGATGGCCATTCTGACTGGTGTGAGGTGATACCTCATTGTAGTTTTGATCTGCATTTCTCTAATAATTAGTGATATTAAGCATGTTTTCATGTGCCTCTTGGCCATCTGTATGTCTTCTTTGGAGAAATGTCTATTTAGGTCTTCTGCCCACTTTTTGACTGGGTTGTATGTTTTTTTGATATTGAGCTGCATGAGCTATTTGTATATTTTGGAGATTAATCCCTTGTCAATTGCTTTGTTTGAAAATATTTTCTCCCATTCTGAGGGTTATCTTTTCATCTCGTTTATGGTTTTCTTTGCTGTGCAAAAGCTTTTAAGTTTCATTAGGTCCCATTTTTTAATTTTTGTTTTTATTTTTATTACCTTGGAGGTGGGTCAGAAAACATCTTGCTGTGATTTATGTCCAAGAGTGTTCTTCCTATGTTTGCCTCTAAGAGTTTTATAGTGTCTGGTCTTACATTTAGATCTTTACTCCATTTTGAGTTTATTTTTGTGTATGGTGTTAGGGAGTGTTCTAATTTCATTATTTTATATGTAGCTGTCCAGTTTCCCCAGCACCACTTGTTGAAGAGACTGTCTTTTCTCTATTGTATATTCTTGCCTCCTTTGTCACAGATTAGGTGACCGTAGGTGCATGGGTTTATCTCTGGGCTTTCTATCCTGTTCCACTGATCTATATTTCTGTTTTTGTGCCAGTACCATACTGTCTTGATGACTATAGCTTTGAAGTATAGTCTGAAGTCAGGGAGCCTGATTCCTCCAGCTCTGTTTTTCTTTCTCAAGATTGCTTTGGCTATTCGGGGTCTTTTGTGTTTCCATACAAATGGTAAAATTTTTTGTTCTAATTCTGTGAAAAATGCCATTGGTAATTTGATAGGGATTGCATTGAATCTTTAGATTGTTTTGGGTAGTGTAGTCATTTTCACAGTTTTTATTCTTTCAATCCAAGAGCATGGTATATCTCTCCATCTGTTTGTGTCATCTTTGGTTTCTTTCATCAGTGTCTTATAGTTTTCTGAGTACAGGTCTTTTGCCTCCTTAAGTAGGTTTATTCCTAGGTATTTTATTCTTTTTGTTGCAATGGTGAATGGGATTGTTTCCTTAATTTCTCTTTCTGATCTTTCATTGTTAGTGTATAGGAATGCAAGAGATTTCTGTACATTAATTTTGTATCCTGCAACTTTACCAAATTCATTGGTTAGCTCTAGTAGTTTTCTGGTGGCATCTTTAGGACTTTCTATGTATAGTATCATGTCATCTGCAAACAGTGACAGTTTTACTTCTTCTTTTCCAATTTGGATTCCTTTTATTTCTTTTTCTTCTCTGCTGTGGCTGGGACTTCGAAAACTATGTTGAATAATAGTGGTAAGAGTGGACATCCTTGTCTTATTCCTGATCTTAGAGGAAATGCTTTCCGTTTATCGAAATATTAATGTATTTTCCAGTAAGTAAAGACTGCAAACAGTTGCCCATTTGTTTTTGTTGTAAAATAAAGAGAAAATATTTTCATATATATACCTGGGAAAAATACTGGGATCATATAGACTGAAAGGTTAGAATATAAATGATAGTTATCCTTGGATAGTTGGATTATGAAAGCTTTTTTTATTTCATCCTTTGTGACTTTTGTTTTCTTTGTCGTCCAAGTTTTCTGCATTGAACTTTAAAACAAAGCAGGCAGCTGCTGGGGAAAGGGGGCACAGGCTGCATGCACCTCCTTACTAGATGCAGAGTGCTGACTTTCTCCCAACCTAGGCTCCATCTGCCCCTTCATGGGGACAACCGGGGCTCTGGTGTCACTTAGCATTGCTGATTGCACAGACCAGGGTTCCTTCCAATGTGTCCTTGGGACACTTGCATCAGAATTATTGATGGTGATGGGGGCTAATTAAAATGCAGGTTCCTGGGCCATGTCTCCTGAATCCAGTGCTCTGGTGGTAGGCCCTGGGAATTGGTATTCTTAAAAAACACCCTGGGTGATTGTGATGCTCATTAATGTTTGAGAAACTTCAGTGTAATTAGAAATTGGCAAACTTTTTCATTAAGAAGCCGGATAGTAAGTATTTTAGGCCTTGCTGGCCATATCGTTTCTGCTGTAATCACTCATGTCGGCTGTTGTAGTCACTTTGTAAATAAATTGGTCTGGCTGTGTTACAATAAAACTTTATTTACAAAAATGGGTAACAGACTGGATTTGGCCTGTGGGCCATAGCTTCAGATCCCTGGTTTAGACTGACCTAGTACCCTGAAAAATTAATCAGAAGATGGAAGAGCCTGCCAAGAACTCTTTATATATGAAGAAACAGGTCATATTATAAATAGGGATCATTAATAGAGTGCTTATTATATGCCAAACACTTTTTCAGACACATACTAAACCTTAAGACAATGCTGCACAGTAGCTATTATCGGTATTATCCTGGCAAGGCAATTGAAAGAATAAGGAAGAATAAGAATTGAAAGAAAGTGATTAGCGCAAGGACATGTGATCAGTGATGGCAGGTCTGCAAAGCTGAGGAGGAAAGTTGTAATGCTACAGTCCTATTTCTCTCTAGCCTTTGGGAAAGAATGTTTTCAAAATTTGTTCTCAGAGCTTCAGATGTCCCCAAGTCCCTCTAAGTTTTCAAGCTAAGGAGGAATAGTCACAGCTCTGTACTTCGTGGTAGTACAAGTCCTGGGATCACTCTGCACCTCACAGATACCTCAGTAGAGTGGAGTCCTGGGAAGTCTTGGGATCTGCCAGGTTCTGTGGGCATCAGGAGACTTTTTTAAAAAAATTAATTAATTTATTTATTTTTGGCTGAGTTGGGTCTTCTTTGCTGCGGGCGGACTTTCTCTAGTTGCGGAGAGCGGGGGCTACTACTCTTTCATTGCGGTGCGTGGGCTTCTCATTGTGGTGGCTTCCCTTGTTGCGGGGCATGGGCTCTATGCGCGTGGGCTTCAGTAGTTGTGGTTCACAGGCTCAGTAGTTGTGGCTTGCAGGCTCTAGAGCACAGGCTCAGTAGTTGTGGCGCACGGGCTTAGTTGTTCCACGGCATGTGAGATCTTCCCGGACCAGGGCTCAAACCCGTGCCCCCTGTGTTCGCAGGCAGATTCTTAACCACTGTGCCAGCAGGGAAGTCCATCAGGAGACTTTCTTGTGGCCCTCCCTCAGTGCAAGTTTCCAGATGGCTAATGCTAAACATTCACCTTGCTCGGAGCCCATGGAGATAGGCTGGTACCCAGCTAGTCTGCAGCAGGGCTGAACAAGAGGGAACAGTGGTGCTGGCCAGCAGGTGGCCTTTTGCCATCTGGGCCATTGCTTTCCTCCTCCATCTCCCTACCCCAGCCTGCCTGAGCCTCCACCACTTCCCTGACTCAAGGGGAAGCAAAATCCCCTCGGCTAAGGTCAGCCTCTGAGGCTGGTGGTTCAGCCTGATGGCTTTGCCAGTCAGCAATACGGGTGGGCCAGTACCCTCTGAGGTTATTCTAATAAAAATACCAAGAACTACCATCTTTTTTTAAACTTGCTATTTTATATTGGCGTATAGTTGATTAACAATGTTGTGTTAGTTTCAGGTGCACAGCAAAGTGATTCAGTTATACATATATATGTATCTATTCTTTTTCAAATTCTTTTCCCATTTAGGTTGTTACATAATATTGAGCAGAGTTCGCTGAGCTATACAGTAGGTCATTGTTGGTTATCCACAATAGCTGCTGTCTTGAGAGAGCATAGTTTGCCTTGAGATGTTGGTTCATTACATAAAATCTTGAAGGCTTGGCTTATTCACTGGGTGAACTGAGATAATATATATAAAACAGAACCCATAACCTAGAACCCCGTACCCAAAGCATAGTAACTGCTCAACCAAATAGCTAATTATATAATTCTTGCCATTATTTTGACAATCAGGAATGCTCTGAGATCAATATTATCATCCTGAGTTTTACAGATGAAAAAAGTGGAATTTTGAGAATCCTGATAGGGTCATTGGGTCTGTCTGACTCCAAGGCTGCATGCTCTAAGCCACGATTTTGCTTTTGAAAGTCAGAATAGAAGAGGCTCCAGGGCCGCTGAGTGGTTTGGAGGGTCCCCATCCCAGAGAGCTGCAGAGACCCCTTGACAGATGGTCCTTTCCTTCCCTCCATCATCTTGAGAGCCTCCTGCTTGCTCACAAACCAGTGACAAAAGCTCCCCAAGCTAACAGCTGCATACTTTCCTCTTATCAGTTCATAAGCTGCTTATCCTGCCTCAGGCGGACACTTGGCTGCAGGTTAATGGGGTCTTTTGTGGCCCTTTAATCTCAGCCCCCACTGCTTTCTGCTCTCTCTTCCTCTGTCTCTCCAAGTATACAACTCCCAGAAACAGTGTAGCACACCCTGGCAGAAAGCCCACTTCCAGATTCTACCTGAGGTCATAGTGGGGAGCTTGGCCCAGGTTCAAAGAGGTGGCTGAGAGAGGTGAGAAAGCAGCAGTTTCCATAGATGCCTTGGCCATCATGCCCCAAACTGTACTCAGGGGCAAACCCCCATCCTTTGTGTCACAGTGAATGTCCCATACGCTGAAGATACAGGAGTCATCCATCCTTGGCACCTACCTCTCCTCCAGTCCCCGCCATCCACCCCTGCCTCCTCTGACACAGCCCTCTGACACAGTCCTGTCCGTGTCACGTCCTACATAGACCCTGAAGCCGCCCCCTGCCCCCCATCTTTGTACACTGCCCCCTCCACTCTCTCCAGGGCTCCCACCTCAGCTTTCTAAGCAGACTTCCCACAACCCTCTGGACCTGGCCCTCTTGCTGTGTTTTCTACACTGCAGTCTAAGGATCAGAGTCATACTTTGCAATGGAAATTTGCTCGTGTGTCCCGTTCTCTGCTCCAGACCCTCCAGGCTTCCCCTGGCTCTTAGGAGAGATGCCGACATGCCCGACAGAGCAGCCCAGGCCCAGCATTGCCTGGGCCCTCTGCTACCTCCCCAGCCTCACCTTGCTATGGGATTTCCAGTCCTGCCATGGGGGCCTTGCCTCTGCTTCCTCAGTGTTTCACTCTCCCTAAGGCCTCAGTGCCTCCGCCTGGACGGCCTCAAAGGCTCTCCACCCCACAGCTTCGTGGGTTCCCAGTTCCACCTCCTTCCTGTTCCAGCCCAGTCTTCTCTGCCCAGCCACGCCTGCCCCAGCCGCCCAGAGCCAGGGTAGCCCCTGTGACCCCTCTTCTCAGCATCATGTGCTTTTCTTCCATAGCATCCTGCCCCATTATTCAAAGAGTATTTGGTGATCGCTCGCCTGTCCCAGTAGAGGGACAGTGATGGGCTAACTCACACAGCTTTATTAATGCTGGTAGGCTGCCTCAGGCAGAGGGGTGCGTGAATGTCCTCTAGTCCCCCTGCGCTTTGCCTCTGCAGCGCTGGAGCCTAGCCCTCCTCCCCTGTCCACTGGCGCCCCCAGTTTTGTGGCTACTGTGATGGGGCATGTGATCTGGATATTTTCTTTCGGTGCCTGTTGATTACCTGTAAGCTAGAGACAGGAATGTTCTCCTCCAGCTAACAGCTCTTCCCCTGCCTCGCTTTCCTCCTCCTACCCCGTGGCGTTCCATGGACAGGAAGATACTGGATGGACCTGCCTTTCCCTAAGATCACACCGTGTTTACCTACCCCTCCCTCTCCCTCTGCATCTCTTCCTTTAACCGCCATCTTGTGTGGAATCAGACCCATTGTATGATTCCTTCCTCCGTCTGCATCACTGAGACCTCTTCCCTAGCCATGCGCCTGGTGCCCGTTACAGCTTAGAGTCAGACAGGCCCGGGGTCGAATCCCACTTCTGCTGCTTGGGAGCTGGGGCACTTACAGTGACTCATTAACTATCCTGGGCTTCCGTTTCCTCAGCTGACAAATGAGAGGGCTAATTCTTACTGTACAGGGTTTTGTGAGAATTAAATGAAATTATGTATATAAAGCAATTAGCTTAGTCCCTGGCCATGTAGTAATCACTCAGTGAACGTGGTGAGGGGAGAAATAATTATGACTTTCGCTCCATTCAGACGAGCACCGAGTAATCCACAGATCCCATAATGGCTGTGCTTTGCAGCCTTGATTCTACGTTAGAATTAACCTGAGGATCTTTTACAAATTCCAGTGGCCGGGCTGCTTCCCAGACCAATTAAGTCAGAATCTCAGTGGAAGGGACCCAGACTCTAGTAGTTTCTAAAGCTGCCTAGGTGATCTCAGTGGGCAACCAAGGCTATGAACCTGCCTTGCGACCTCCCCTGCCTCTTTCTGACAGAGTACAAACACTTTGGGACAGAAGGAGGTAGGAGGGATGGAGGGATGAAGACATGGCAGGGAAAGCTCTTGTTTATCGGGCCTCAGCTACGTGTCAGGCATTGTGCTTGGCACTTTATATGTTCCCATTTGCTTTTCACCGTGAACTTGTGACGTACAAATTCTCGTCAAATAAGACCTGTTTCTTATATGAGCTTTAGGAAGGATGAGTGGCTTGTTTCATGTCAGGTATCATCTGGCTTAAGGATGAAGGACCAAGAGATGAGGGTGGGACCAGGCTCTCTCTCCTTCCGTTTTGGCTTCTTCCCTCCCTCCTTCAGTGAGGTGATGGAGCGGCCCGGTTCTCACCCCGCTGCATGGGGGCCGGCTGCCACATCTGTGCCCCTGCAGTATTTAATGACCCAGCCCTCTTGCGGCTCCTCGGGGCTCTCGCAGGTGATCTGCCACCTGTTCTTACATGTGTAGTCGGTCGTGCCGTTTGCTTAACGGAGAGATTTAAGTGCCTCACAGAGGCTCCCCACGGATAAGGAGAGAAGCATCCACTGACCAGAAATGGGAGCGTTGTTGTTTTGGTTTTTATTGCCATCAATTTCCAGGTCCTCTCTTGGGTTGGGGAAAAGTAAGGCGTGGGCTGGGCACAGAGAGCGAGGGACTCTTTCTTGCCTGACTGTAGATCAGAGGGAGAATTCTCTCGTTCAGGGTGTCTCCAACTTTACTGTGCATGACAGCACGAGGGCATCTTGGTAAAATGCAGGCTCTGACTCAGTAGGTCTGGGGCAGGGCCTGCGATTCTGAATTTCTCACCAGCACCCAGGGGAGGCTGCTCCTGGTGTTCTGTCAGCTACACTTGGCTTAGCAAGCCTCTAGCTTCCATAACGGACCCTCAAGTCCATTTTCTGACCCCTGCAATATTTACTTTGGGAAGTGTCATGGAATAGTTTAGAAATCTGTGTTCTAGCCCTGGCTGTACTCTAATTTATCTTTGGGTACCTTATGAGCTTCACTTTTCTCCTCCATGATAAGAAGGATTTGAATTAAGTGTCTTCCAAGGTCCCTTGTCCTTGTAATATCCTATGATTTGTCAGTGGATTGGGGAAGGGAGTCAGGGTAGATTAGAGGGAGCGTGGAGTAAGGAGGGTGAGAATTCCTTGGGAGATGGGAGTTGAGAGGAGTGTGAGTTGCATAAATTGGTTATTCCTTTAAGATCAGCAGGTCTGAATCATGAGAGGTCAAAGGTTGAGGGAGATGGGCAATGAACTTTCTTTTGTGCTGTGTGTCCACAGCCCCAGGGTAGTCTCTGAACTCCTGGCAGGTAGGGGTGGTGGCTCATGCTTCCTCACTCACACTTGGCTTCTCTGAATGGCTGGAGTATACTTTGGGACACTTCCCACCCATAGGCAGAAACCCAGGGTTTCTGCTTATGGGGTGCTGTTGGTTTCTCCTGATGCCGTGATGGTTAGCCCCTCGGTCCAGCCCCTACTTGCCTGCCATCACATCTCTAGGACGTCACTTTCTCCCTGCATTGGATTCCCCCACTGGTCTACGCTTGGAATGTTCCCCAGTTGCTTTCCTTTCTCTATCTAGTTGATCTATTGGGCCCCAGGTGGCCTTTCCCACTGCCAGCTTAGTGATGATACTGCACTTTATTTGGTGAGTTCAGGTCTCAGAGTATGTGATGTTTTCACTTCACCACTTCCTACAGAAGATTCTGCACACTTTATCCATTCTTCCCAACTGGACGTGTCCATCTGTCAGTGGATGGACTCGGGCTCCTGTGTCTGTGATTGCTCTTGGCAGACCTGGGATGGGCCCTAGTTGGGTCAGGGAGGCCAGGGCGGCTTTCAGAGCTGGTTGTTGTCTGTGCCTGGCTTTCCCCAGGGAACCTGCGAAGTTGTGGACAGAGTCCAGTGTGATGGGGTGGCTGCCATCACCTCTGGAGTCTTTCTGGACCAACAAAGGCCCTGGAAACCAGGGATCCCAGTCACATTGTAGCCCCAGGAAGGCTCACACCTTTATTTTTATTTTGTATTTTATATTTTAATTTTTATAAAAGGAGTATAACTCCATCATGGAAAATCTAGAAAATACTGAAAAAAAAATCAGTGACAATACTGTTGGATGTGAATACATATGCACACACACAGATACACCCAGATCTATGTAACTACCGACCTATATACCTAAATATCTATATTCACATTTATATTTTACACATATATTTCAATGAAATTAGGCTTGAACAATCCATACAGTTTTTGACCTATTTTTTCCACTTAATATTTCTTAAACATCTTTCCATGTCATTCAATAGACCCATGTCTTTAGCTTTTCCAATACTCTGCAGAGCTTATTTTTCTTTCTTGCTTCCTTTCCTCTTTTCATGTTGCTTGCTTTCACATTTCATCTGGTTCATTCAGAATTTAATCCACTTTCCCTGGGGCTCCATGGCAAAGGGGCAAAGGCTGCATTTATAAAATGTGAATGAGTGTAAGAAAGACACAAGCCAGGCCTTCTCAGTTTCTCAGCTCCTCTCAGCTCCCTCTGTGGGTGTTTCCAGCCTGGCTTTGTCCAGGAAGCATCAGGTATGAGAGGCTTGGCAGTAGCCAAGCTAAGCTTCTTCTGTCAGCAGTGGCATCAGTCCTTAATCATGGGTCCCACACTGTGGGGCATTTCAAAGGCCTTGAGGGACACGGCTGAAATCAGTGTGGAAGCTGGGATGCACTCAAATGAAACATGTCATCTTAGTGACAGCATCCTTAATCGTATGCATGTACACACTCCAGCAAAGGCTGAAGGGTTGAGATGGGGGCTGCGGGAAGCTGTGCCTGGGGGCACAAGCTCTGGGCTAAGACTGGACCTGGAGTCCCAGACCTGACACTTGATGTGTGTCTTGGGCGAGTCCCTTAGACTCTCTGAACCTCATTTGTCCTCATTTGTAATGTAAATGTATAGCGCTGACTTGATACCATTTTGAGAGCATTAGCTGGGATTCCATGTGGGAAGCCCTCGGTGCAGTGACAACCACCTGGGCAAAAACATGGCCGCTGGCATGTTTTTAGGGCTCTCCTAGGTGGGAGGAAGGCATTGCTTCAGCACGCGAGCATGTGTGTATGTGTATTTCCACTCATGAGGTCCCTTTCTTTTGAGGAACGTAAAGTACTTGATGGAGTTATTTTTATTCAACCTCTGTATGAACCACAGGGCAAAGATATAGCCCTGCTCTCATTTTACAGAAAGATAAATGCAGACCCAGGGAAGCAGTAGTGTGTCAGGGCTGGTGGAAGAGTATCAGACCAGTTTAGGGAGGTGTGGGTCCTCCTCCTGCCTCTGGTACCGAGTGGCTGTGTGGCCTGAGCGGTCACTGCTTTCTCTGATCCCCATTTCCTTGACTCAGAGTGAGCCAACTGCTTGGGCCACCTCATCGCTAAGGCCTCTCCCAAGCCCAGCCCTCTGGCTCTAAGGCAGCAGTGACTGGGTCAGCTGCCCCGCCTTGAATGATTCCCTCATTCTGGGTGGACGTTTCTGAGGCATTAAGAGTGGATGGTCAGGCCAGCACTCACTAGCACCCAGAAGAGCCCCGGCGGTTGCCTGGACTTGGCAATGTCCAGCATACACGGGGGGAGCTGTGGTAACCATCCCTTCCACTGCCTCACTGCAATGTGCTTTCTCGTTCTAAGCATAGCTCAGTTTGAATTATGTATGATGATCCTTCCTAGTCATTTGGGAACACCAATGAAGTCTTAGTTATCAGAGCCCTTGCAGTCTTCTCTTGGCTAGTGTCTGTTGAGACATCAGTCCATCCAGAGTGCCAGGACTTGAAAATTTCAGTCTTGCCATTGAGTCGAGTGAGAACCAGGAGTTCTCCCAGGCTAAGCAGTAGCCCAACCTAATGAAGCAGCGTTAACTGTGTTCTAAACTTAAAAGGGCAAGTGAGTCAGGAATTGACCCCTTGGCTCTGGCCTCATGGCCCCTCCAGGTAGATAACTCCCCTGCCATGTTCTCTTCTCATCTCCCTGCCAGTGCCCGTGAGCTGTTTAGGAATGCTTTATCCTCACTCTGCAGCATCCCAGTTTCCAGCCCTGCATGGAGCTGGCCATGGGAATGAGGAGACAGTACAGTATGGAGATGCAGGGCCTCAGACTGCAGAAAGGGCTGGGAGAGGACAGTCAACCGGTAAACGAGCATGCACGCGTGTGCGCACACACACACACGACTCAAAACAACTGAATTTCTGTGTTGATAGCTGGGAAGTGGTAACAGCATGAGACTGTCAAGGGCAACTCAGCCAAAGTCAAAACATGGTGCTGATGGCAGAGTGGGAAGCCAGCAGATCTAATTTTCATCCTCGTGAAAGAGTGTTAAGGGAGGAATAAGTGACCAAACATTATGGAGACACTATCTCAGGTTGCAATAGGGAAGACAAAGATTTTTCTAAGGAAACGCACATCTTCATTAGAAACAATAGAATGGATTTCAAAAGGAGATGAGAAGTACCTTTTACGTATAAACTGTAACCTACCCATGTCTGAGCTGGAAAGAATCTCATGCAACAGTTCTCCTTGACACACCTGCATGCAACAAAAAGTCGTCATCTTTCAGTGTTAAAGGTGGATATGTGTCATACACCTCTCATCAAACCTTGTCTTGTTGAAACCAGCGATCCTAAGTTAGTGTTATTTGTAGCTAAGATATTCTATTGGAGGCAGGCTAGGCGTGTTCCTCCAGATATCTGGCTAGCTGGGGAGGGAGAGGGTCCGTTATAGGAGGCAGGCTAGACTGGGGAGGAAATTCAGCAGCACAGCAAACCTAAGTCAGTAGCCAAGTATATAGGAAGTGTGTCTGTAGTCTAGAATTGTCCATTGGTGTCCCGTGGCATGGAGTTCAGGGCCTCTGGGATGCATCTAGAATCTCTGTCTGTACTTTGACTCTTAAATGGGATGGAGCCCCTTTTCTCTGGTTAGGCGGGGGCCCTGTGGGGGAAGGGAGGCTGTGGATGGATTGCCACATGCCTGCATCCCTCACCTTCTCGTGGGAAAGATTTATGGCCTGACCACTGAAGACTTGGAGCCTTTGAAAGTCACTGTCTCCTATGATTTACCTCCCAGCGGTTTTATAGAGTGGAAGACTGTCATGGTGAGATGGGCTTTTGACGCAAAGAAAGGAGGAGGTTTCTGTCTTTGTATAATCTAAGGTCTTTCTGCCTCTTTAACTCATGGGCAGTATTAAAGCTGCCCCATCTTTTCATCACTCTTTTGAATCAGAAAAATCACACTCTAGTCTGCCTACCCACACCACTAGGAGATCTGTCTCTCTCTCTCTCTCCCTCTCTCTCTCTCTCTATTCATCCTTGAACAGCATGAGTTTGAACAGCAAGGGTCCATTTATACTTGGATTTCTTTCAGTAGTAGATACCGTAGTACTACATGATCCACAGCTGGTCGAATCTGTGAATACAGAACCATGTATGTGGAGGGCCAACTAAAAGTTGTATGGGGATTTTTGACTGTGCAGAGGGTTGGCACCATAACCCTTGAGTTGTTCAAGGGTCAATTTCTGTGTATAAGTGAGTGCATATAAATATATATATATATATATATATATATACACACACACATGTATATATACATACAGCAGTCCCCAACCTTTTTGGCACCAGGGACCGGTTTTGTGGAAGACAATTTTTCCACAGACAGGGAGGGGGGGATGGTTCAGGCGGTAATGCGAGCGATGGGGAGCGGCAGATGAAGCTTCGCTGGCTCACCTGCCGCTCACCTCCCGCTGTGCAGCCCGGTTCCTAACAGGCTGCGGACCAGTAGCGGTCTGTGGCCCGGGGGTTGGGGGCCCCTGTATATATATGTGTGCATGTATATATATATACACATATGTAATTATTTTAAATAATTGGCTCATATGATAGTGGAGGCTGGCAAGTCTGAAATCTGTAGGGTAGACTGGTCGGCAGGAAACTCGGGCAGGAGTTAATGCTACAGTCTTGAAACAGTTTCTTCTTCTCTGAGACACCTCAGGTTTTTCTCTTATGGCCTTTCAACCAATTGGACCAGGCCCAGCCTCATTATTGAAGAATCTCCTTTACTTAAAGCCAACTGATTGTAGATGTTAACAACATGTATGAAATTCCTTCAACCGAAACCTAGACTGAGGAGCAATTGAATGAGTAGGTACTAAGCAAATTGACACATAAAACTGACCATCGTATTGCCTAACTTCCTTGAACCTCAGTGTTCCTTATCTGTAGAGTTGCAATGTCTATAATGTGGGGTTGTTGTGAGGATTAAATGTATTGATCTCTGTAAAGTTCTTAGTCTGTGCCCAGTAGACACTTACTAGTAGGTAGCTATTGCTTTTAGTATCGTCCACAAAGACCATGAGAGAGACACCGGGGACCATCAAAAGCCTCTCCATCAACTGTGACTGGAAGGTGGTTATAACTTTGTGCAGCAGGACCTTTGAGCCAGTGCAGACAGGCTTTGAAGGGCTGTGGGATTCTGGAAGGTAATCCTCAGGCAGGTGTAGGAATATCCCTCAGCTGACTGAAGGATGCTGATGGAAATGCAGTTATTGATGGCATCTTCCTGGGGAGGTGTTGGGGGAATGGCAGTTTCTTTTGATAACCTTTACGCCAGTTCTTTATTCCCCAAGTTTCTTTTTGCTTTGTCCTTTCCGGGTGGTCTATTTATAGAAAGATTTTTTTTTTTGGTATAACTAAATAGAGATGCTTAATTCAGGTCTAGCAGCTCATGAGAAGTTAGAAGCATCTTCCTGAATGCCTCGTATCCAGAGAACATCATGAAGAACCACTCCTGCTTCCTCTGTTAGCATCCTCTCCCCATCCATCAGTAATTCTGTTGCGTAGGCCCAAGGGAGATGCTGTCCTGAAGCTGGCCCCAGAGGTCACTGTGGTCCTGGGCAGGTCTTTGTGCTGGTGGGTGGGGATCCCCCATCTCCTCTTCCCCTTGCCAGCAACTATCCCAAGCCAGGAGGATTTTCTAACCTGATTGGAGAGAGCCCTGGGCATTCATTCATGGGGTCGTGTTTTGCTAGTGGGCAAGTTTCTTGTGCCTCAAAAGTCAGTACCTATGTGGTGTACTCTTCCTTATGACCTTCTTCTCTGACATAATCCTGGCTGGGTGTCTTTTTCTCTTCCACCTGCTTCTGCCTGCTCTCAGGTAGGTAAGTTAGCCAAGACCTACTTAATTCACAGAGGGTGGAGTAGTAAGCTCTGTTTGGACCATCTAAGGTTTACCAGAACTCTCCACTTGGGGCAGTTGGCTGCTGGCTCAGTGATTAACCACATGATGCCTGCTTCCCCTCTGCCCACTCTTTCTTGCATGAGATTCTCTAAGTGGGCGCCCTGTGGGGAGAAGTGGTAAATGGTAGGATCAGTCCTTTTCGGGTCCTTGGTTATAATTTACTTACGACACCACCAAAACCCCTTGAATTGTTCTCTGGAGCAGTGCTTGCTTCCTGTCTCACCTCTTTGCCTTGTCCTTTCCCAACAGATTCTGAGGAGACCTTGGTGTCTGTAAGGGGGCCGACCTTGGGGCTGGGAATGGGGATGGTGGGACAGAGAGGAGTGAAGAGTGAACCTCAGGGAATTCAAAGTTAAGCCTTCATCCTCATCACTAGTAGAATAATTCAGGGGTCCACACAATCCACAGTTAGACTTTGTCTGCCCATTGCTGCCTTGGGGAGTTCCCAGCTGCAGAATTCTCAGAGGGCCAGAGAAACACCCAGGCCTCCTGGCCAACTCTGTACTCCCCTCCCCAGATCCTGAATCTTTTCAGTTGGTGCTTGTGGCATTACATTCCACTTGTGAGTTGTCAACAAGTGCGTGGGTCACCCCATTATAACATCCAATCTCTGGTTTCCATGCTTATTCCCTGTTCATGTGAACACTTAATAACTCTTAGATCAACCTGGTGATAGAATAAGAGACAAATGGTTTTAAGTCCTCTCCCCCACCTCCTTTGTGCTGCAATATTGGAGACTTGGAGAGAAATCAAGTGAATTCTTGGAGAACAGTGTTGGTTGGGCCAGAACCAGGATAGAACCCAGTCTCTTGACTCTTGATGCTCTGTTCCTTCCACTGTAGCATTTTGTACCTCTTTGAGCTTAAATTCTTGGCCTCTTTGTTTCATAAATCTTTAAGAATTTCAGGGAATACTGGGGCAACTAAGGGATGAGGTAAATCAGTAAAATTAAGGACCCAGATTTTGAATTCCTGTCCTTCTTTGGAATATTCGCCTCCAAAGGCTTTTCTCTCATCCAGCTCCTATGGTTATGGACTGCATCAGCTTTTAGCAGATACTGCAACCAAGGCTCCTTGTCTCTCCCATGTACCTTCTCCAGATTGTCATTTTTTTTTTCCTTTTATCAGCTGGGGCATGTTTTCCCTTCCACTTCGAAATTCAGTCATGCTTCACATTTTGACTGCTTTCCCTGGTTCTCTGAACTCCCTCCAAGTTGCTGCCATCTTTTGGCTAACAAGCTGCCCAATATGCTTCCACTGGTCACCTCCCCAGAGCCTCTCACAGCTTCCTTGATGGTCCTCGGCCCTTATTCTGGAATGTCCAGGGCTTACCCCACTCAGTACATGCCCTGCTCTTTCCACCCTTAGCTCTCCCTCTGGCCTTTGCTCTTATACCTTGTCATTCACACAGAACACCTCCTCTCTCCTGAGTGTCTTTCAGCATTAAAATTAGGTGAGTGAGGCTTTGGGCACAAAATTTAAGAGGATGCCAAACCCCCCAGTAATCAAGGTTAAAAAAAAAAAAGCCAGTGGTTTTTTTTTTTGCATTAACTTAGATTTTTTTTAGACTGTTACATCATGCTGTTATTTCTCTTTTGATTACTGAGCCTTTGGGCACCTCCTGAAATTTTGTGCCTGAGATGAGTGCCTCGTTCATTTCACCCTAGACCAGACCTTTCATTCATACTCCATCTCACTGTGTTCCTTTTCTCCTGGCTTTGCTTCTAGCCATCCTTTCCTGTTATTCCTCTAGCCTTCTGGTCCTTGCTGATCTATTCCTTGTGAATTAATGTTCTGTTTACATCTTTTTCCAGATAGTTACTAAAGATGTTAACACATTCTCTAGGCCTAATTCCAACCTCTCCATAGCCTGTGCACTAACTGGAGGCTTTCGCTCAAGAAAAGAAACTGCATTTTATCATCAGTTCTGTTGTTTACAGTCTCCTGGTGAGTGTTTCCATCTTACCCAGATCTCTCTGTTATCCTCGTCCAAGCACCTTCATGGCTCACCTTCATCCTCGTCCAAGCACCTTCATGGCTCATGCTCATGGCTCATGTTCGAGCTTGCTGAAGCTCCACAAATGGCTTGAGAGATAAGCCCCTGTAAATAAAGCTTATGGTCCTTGTGAACGATGGGAGCTGATAGCATGCCTATTCCAGCCAATTTGGTTAATTTTTCAAGGAAGATTTGGGTAGAGGCCACGTCAGTATCTTCTCTGAAGTCCCACTCTCTCATCTCGGCTTCAGTCTCCTGGGCCACCTGCTTGTTTTGGTCAATCAGGAAAAGACATTGCTGCCATTGTCAGGTGTGACTTGCTCTTTATAAACCAAGTTGTTCTTCTGTGCTTAAAGGCTGCATTAAAGTGTCCTCCTCCTGTTGGCCTGCTTGTTTCAGAAGCACCTT